>NC_039358.1:188332417-189039948 GCF_003573695.1 Papaver somniferum | reverse complement strand
CGACAAAGACTATTATGTTTAAATCAATAAACTCCTTTGTGTGGTTTAGAACAATCAAGATCTATATTTCCGAAATAATCAGATCTATATTTACAAACTATCAGATTCTTGATACTGAAGATTACCACAAAATAATAGCTTGTCGATCTACTAAAACTATTCAATCAATCACCTATTAAGATAAACGAGATATTGTCGCATCCCAGCCAATCAGTTTCGTGCACGAAACAAATCACAAAGATACGAAACCAATAAGAAATCTTCAATGTCTTTTTTGTACCCGCACAACCAAACATGATTCCAACTTATGCTCTATCAAGCATAGAACATAGTCTGTTTAAAATGAATGATCACAAGTCAGCGTCAGATTTAAAGACATATCTGAACTACCGTTAATCCCTTGATCTTGTTCGCGTGACCTTATGTCAGAATAAAAGGCTCATAAGAATAATCAAACCAGGTGCAATCAAGAGTTAACAACCGTTAGTCAATCAAATCAATAATCGAAAACTAACATAAAAAATGCAAATTTTAGGTTCCCACTAACGATACTAGTATACGATTCTTGATCCCAGAGAAGTCTTTAAACTAGCCGACATAAGAGATTTAGCCTAATTAGGTTACTCTCCTCTTCAAGATAATATTACGAATAATACTATTTGTACGCTACATCAGATAACTGAAAAATAAAGTGCATGCCTCGAGATAAGTTTGTAAGAAGAACAAACTTCACTATTTATAGACCAAGGTAGTCTGGACACCAAGGAATTTCCATAACCGAAAATATTCTCAAGATATGCAATAAGCACCTAGATTCGGTTTTGTCTAGTTCCAACAATATCCAATTGTATTGCCGAAATCCCCCTTGGATTACAACTCAATATTAGCTAGCATACAAGAAACTTAACTAATATATCTTTCACAGATTTGTTTTCTTGCTGGAAAAACAAAACATATATATTCGAAAATCTTAACAAAAAGTTTCTCAAACATTTCAGTTTGGGATGTCGCCTTGAGTATAAAGGAATATCTTTAAATAATAAAATATAAAATTTGTGTACATGTTCAAATTACTCATTATGTAGGCATACTGAACTTTCCTATTTTGCTAACCTAATTTCTGAAATCACACGAACTCTAAAGTGTATGTGACAATAGAAAACGGTTTTCCTTCTACAATGACTCCCAATGTAGGTAGGGATCGGTTCTACCTTGATTCCAATATATGTAAGGATAGGTACCACCTTGACTCCCAACATAGGTATGGATCGGCACTACCATGGTTCCCAACATAAGCAGGGATTGGTCCCGCCTTAAATCTTCAATGAAAACCAGACCACCAATCCTATTGATTTCTTTCAAGTGCGAATCAAGTTTGTAACTCTACTTCCTTAAACTCATTTAATCTAACATGGTTTTCTAGGCATGAAATCAACCCTAAGTTCACTACACGATCTAGTAAACAAGTTACAAAGATTATGTCTATGTCGGGATTACGAAGTTCAAAAGATAAGCATTGTACTTCGTAATTCAATATACCAAGATTGTAAAACAACTTGTATATTCTTCCTTGACGCTTTGATCATAATAAGATGATCAAGTCTCTAATACTAGAGTTTCATGTATAGAACTTCGTATGTTATGTTTTCAATCTAAACGACTTGAAAGTAATGTAATAGAAATAGAAACAAGTGAAGTCTTGTATTACTAACCTCAAATGGAAGGATGATGTCTTCGTTGATGTCAACATATCTTAGGATTTTTCAGGTCTTTAGAGTAATACTTGTATGTATCAACATTTCTAGACTTTCTAGTCCAACCTAATGAAATTGACTCTAGTAATCTAATCAAGCGAAAATTGAGTTTTGATACTAAAATATGACAACAAACGCTTGATAACTCAACCGAATAATGCTCTAACAGTGACAACCCTTAACAATTAACAATGTCAATCCAACACCATATACAAAATTGTTAGAGCATTGCCCGGTTGAACCCACCAAGCGTTAGTATGTCAAGTTTGGTTGTCATGTTTTAGTATTATAACTCAATTAGAGTCGTTTGATTGAGTGTACTAGAGCCCAACCTCGTTTAGGTTAGAGTAGAAAATCTACGAATTTTAAGACATACAAGTATTACTCTGAAGACGTGAAGACGTATGGACTACGACGAAGACATCATCCTTTCACTTGAGGTATTGTGATACTGACTTGACTTGTTTCCATTCCTATCGTTGCTTTCAAGTCGTTTAAGATTGAAAACAGAACATACGAGGTTATATTTAATTCTCTAGAAGTAGACTTGGTCATTTTATTATGGTCAAAGTGTCAATGATGGACATTTGATTACGAAGTATAATGTTTATCTTTTGAACTTCGTAAATGTGACATCAACATGATCTGTGTAACTCGTTACTTGATTGTGTATTGGATATAGGTGTGATTTCATCCTAGAAAACTATGTTTGAGTACATATGTTTAAAGGAAGTACATGTACGAAACTTGTTTCGTATTCGAAAGGAAATCAATAGGCGTTTTGGTCCGGTTTTCATTGAAGATCTTTTTGATGACCAATTCGAAACCTGGGTAATAACTTTGTAGAATAGATCTTGACTTATGTTGAGAGCTATGGTAAACCGATCTTTGCCTAGTTTAGGATATAGGGTAGAATCAATCATGACTTATGTGGAGAAACTTGGTGGAATCGATCCTTACCTATTTTGGGATACATGGTAAAACCGATCCTAGCTATTGTTGGGAGTCGTGGTAGAACCGATCCTTCCCTATATTGGAAGTCTTAGAAGAACCGATCCTAGATATTGTTGGGAGTCTTGGTAGAACCGATCCCTAACTATATTTGAAGACTTGATAGAACCGATCTTAACCTATGTTAGGTCCCAAGAGCAAAACCGATCCTTCATATTCACATATTACTTTATGGTTTCGTGTGAATTTGAAATTAGGGTTTGCTAATTAGAAAAGTTCCAGATATCGACATAATGTGGATATTAGTATAATTCTTATATTTTATTGTCCAAAGATATTCCTTGATACTCAAGGTGATCCCAACCCGAAATATTGAGAATCTATTAATTAAGAATTTTCGATTTTATGCTTTTGATTTTCCAGCAAATCAAAACATAACTCTTGGAAAGTTACATTAGTTAAGTTCTAAACTAATATTAGATATTTTCCAATGAGAGATTTCAGAATTACAGGTTGGATATTAGTTGGAAATAGGAAAATCGAAATTAGGTACTTATTGCATATGTTGAGAATATTTTCGGTTTTTGAATTTCCTTGTTGTCCAAACAACCTTAGTCTATAAGTAGTTGAGTTTGCATTCTAGCAAACTATCCTAAGAGCCAGGGAAACTTCACTTGTGTTGTTTCTGATGGAGTCGTCTATCCAGAGAGGAAAGTACCCTAGTATATAAAATCTCTTAAGACTGCTCGTTTAAAGACTTCTGTGGGATCAAGAATCTCAACGAGCACCGTTGGTGGGAAACTAGATAGTTGCATTGTTATTTTAGTTTTCGATTATTGATTTGATTGACTAATGGTCGTTGAAAATTTGATTGCACCTAGTTTGATTATTCTTGAGATCCTTCTCTTCCGATATAATGGTCACTCAAACTAGATCAAAGTATCAACGAGATCTTTTGAACTCTTTTTAGATCTAAAGACATCTTGTGATATTCCATTGTTAACAGACTTCGTTTTGTGTATGATTGATCATAACAGAATTCAAGTTTGTGTTATGCAGGTTATTTAAAAAGGCGATTGAAGATTTGAAAACAAGAAGATTTTTCTTATTGATTTTCATATATCGTGATTTGTGCACACATCTTGATCGGCTGGGATCCAACTAGATCTTGTATCTTTGATAAACTTGTCTTGCTAGTTGTGTAAGATCGGCATCACTTTATAGTTTCTATTTGAGTTCTATATTGTTTGATTGCGAATGCAGAACTTGATTATTTCGATAATTAAGATTCAGATTGATCTAACTAGACAAAGGAGTTTATTAGATTAAACATAAGAGATTTTGTCAACGACTCAACATATCTTATTCCAAAAATTGAATAGAGCGGTTACCAAAAAAATTTGTTCCTTTACTGTTTGGAATGCGATCAAAAGGAGTTGAGTGCTTAACACTTTACATCAGTAAATCAACTCAAGATTGATTTTCGATCTTGGGATTCACGTGCATGACCGATAGATTGTAGACATAGGGATACTGAAAGAACTAAGTAACTAGGGGTAGTTTACTTGTTCTCAACTATACGAAGTTGACATTGTACTTTGTGTAGCGTCTTAATTCAGAGAGTATTCAAAACTGGACTAGGTCCCGGGTTTTTTATGCATTTTCGGTTTCCTCGTTAACAAAATCTTGTTGTGTCATTTACTTTACTTCCATATTATAATTTTCTTATTGTAATAAAGTAAATTACACTTGTACGTTAATCCTAATCATTTGACTTTGATACTATGGTCAATCGGTCTTGTACTGTAACTATTGTCAAGTGAATATCAAGTTGTTGTATTTTCTCGACTTTGTTCATAGACGATCACAGTTGGTATCGGACTAATAGGTTGAAATAAAAAGATTGTGGTGTATTTGGGTACCCTCGTCTTTTCAAATATAAAACCAAATACGAAACTATATATTGATCATACAGATACAACGTGTAGCATCTTATCCCAAGTATTCATCACACAGTGCACTATAGGTTATGCATAGAATAAATTGGTAAAGCAAGTGATATCGATGTATAAAAGGAGGTCAACACATACACAGATGAAAATACATTGTATCTAATATAACAAAGAATATCATCAACTTCCTTTATCTACAAATAGAAAAAAAAAGTAAAGAAAGTAAAGATGCACCAAGTATAATACTAGTTCATTCATTTATAGTACATCAGATATGTATTGTCGGATCATACCTAAAAACACCTAAAATTGAATTAAATTTATCTTGTACACAAGAGATGGATATTAAGAATTTTATAGATACACAATAACAAATATATTATCTTGAGTACATCATATATGCACCTTCAATTAAAAAAAAACCTCTATATAACAAAAAACATGATTTAAAAAAGAATGAAACAAGAACAAAAAGACAATCAATCGAAAGCTAAATAAAGTAAAAATATGATAACATGATGCAAATCAGATTTATATATATATATAATTTATGGGTAAAAACGACCTGCTGGTTTTCTGGTAAAAAGTAGTGGTGGGGGAAGTGCTCGATGAAACAAATCGTCTGAACCTTTAAACAAATGTACTGCACGGAAGTACTTTGAGTTCGGGATACTAATCTGTAGGACCCTGGACTAAACCAAGACAATGGTTGTTCCAGATTCAATTCGGTCACAAGAGGAGAAGAAGGGTCGTTATGTAGGGAGGGAAGCTGAGAATGTATGGAGATCAATAGATATTGATCGATTGATGATGTGATGTGTTGACCGGCTTTGAAGAGGAATTCTCCGTGGACGAGAGAAATTCTCTAAATGTTTAATAATTAACAGTGATGAGTCTTACTTGATTGTCATTGCTAAGTTCTGTTATCAAAGCATAGGTTGAGAAACCTATTTATTGCAACACATCGATCTCATGTAAGTGGTGAAATTTGAAGGAAGTGGAAGAATGAGGAAGTGAGAGAATGTGCAAAGACCACTTTCATTTTGCATGGAAGACTTAGTTAATTGACCATCTACTATTCCATTTACTTGTTAACTATCAGCACGACTTACATACATTTCTCATTGTGGATGTGCCTCACATCACACGTGTTGTAGGCCGCCAAACCAAAATCCTAGTGATGTCCTCCCATGTGACATGAATTGATGTCTCGTATGAATGTCAGCTTTGAAAACGTATTTTTATGTGCGGTCAATCTTTAAGCTAAGACTATGAGTCTTAATCGATGAACTTAATAGTTCATGGTTCAAGGTCATGATGGATGAAGCATGAAGTGTTTGCTGGAACAACAATATACTCTATGGACCATGGACGTTGCACTAGGTCACTGATGACCGTGACATATCATTATGCTATCTGAAGCAGTAATAATAGTTAAATGACTTAGATCAATGAAAATAGGTTTATGAAATTGCTGGATCGATCATAAAACATTACGTTGGTGGGTTGGTGTAACACCCCGTGTTTTTATCCTGAGATGAAGCTTCATCTAAAGCTTCTGTTGCGTAGTAAGAGGCATATTGGCCTAAGGCCAATATTGCACAAAAGTGGTGCATTATGTTTGGAATTTTGGCCAAGGGACAATGTCATGTTGCTAGCTATATTTTCCAAAGGCCAATCTCACATCAAATGATGCATTAGGCCAGTTGGGTAGATGTCCTTGAGCGTTGTAGCGGTACCCTGACACATTATGCAGGTTATTGGCCTAGAGATAATATTGCACAACAGTTGTGCAATATTCCAAAGCAAGATGGCCGAGTGAATATTGCGCAAACATTGCAATATTGTAACTGGCCTATGGGCCTGAAAAAAACTCAACAATCATTGCCGGTTATTCAGAATTACATGGCAACGACCATAAATAGTGAAGCAAGCACCTCAAAAATGGTATTTGGTGAATGTCAATTTGGTCCCCTAGTTCAAGTTGTATAAATGCCAATAAGACATATATATAGGGAGGGTAGTTGGTTAAAGGTGCATATACGGACTATGCGCCAAGTAAGCTTCATAGCTTAGCCGAAAGAGCATAAACGATGCTTAGGCCAAATTTATATATGAGTAGCCTTGCCAATGAGGCATATGATGCGAAGGCATCGTTATGCCATGCCGCAGACTCGGTAATGCGCAATCTTTGTGAATTTTTACGGAACGACCTACATGGACTACGCCAGTACCATTATTGCTTGGCCACGGCCTTGCAAACGAGTTGGCTTAAATTGTTGTCCTTTCGAGGATGAACGACTGTTGATGGTGGATTAATGTTGATGGTGGATTTTAGTTTAGGGCTAAAATTGTAAAACCAATTAATATGCTGATATCCTGCAGAGGATAAAGCTATCTGAGTGATGAATACTTCTTCACTTTACTAATTCACCTAGAATGGAGCATGTGGCAACAATCCCAGTATTATACAAATTCATCCAGGTTGGAGCATGTAGCAACAATCCCAAATACCCTGTGAATTTTAGCATCATTTATAATGCATGATTAGCCTTGTATTTCCTGTGTTATTCCCGCAGAACTCTCATTATTGGTGCGGCATGACGAATGAGTGTTGCTCTCAGCAGAGTAACACGAATCTACAAGTGTCAATAATGAGGCATGCACGAAATACCCGTACAGGCTACATCTCTCGGTGTGTTATACTAGCCCTATTGAGCATACATCTATCGGTGTGTTATTCTATCCCGATTGAGCATACATCTCTCGGTATGTTATACTAGCCCGATTGAGCCTACATCTCTCGGTGTGTTATACTAGCCCGATTGAGCATACATCTCTCGGTGTGTTATACTATCCCGATTGAGCATACATCTCTCGGTGTGTTATACTAGCCCGATTGAGCCTACATCTCTCAGTGTGTTATACTAGCCCGATTGAGCTTACATCTCTCGGTGTGTTATACTATCCCGATTGAGCATATATCTCTCGGTGTGTTATACTAGCCCAATTGAGCATATTTCCTAAGGGAAATTTGGACTACCCATGTCAGTCTCAGAAACGATCACGACCACACAAGTTGGTCGCATGATTTAACCAACCTAGACGAACCCTAGCAGGAACAGGCAACCACCGCAATGACCACCAGCGGGCCCCCTTAATGCCATAGCCGATCAGGTACAAGTCACGCCCTCCAAACGACCACCAAACACCAGCCTGAAGTTGGATGTCCAGGATGGTATGGAGCGGCTTGGAGGAGCTCGTACGAGCAAAGGCTGCCTACGACAGTCTCAAATACATCACGTCCGTTCATCTTCGCCGACACGATTGTACGGCACATATCACCTCATTCCTGGTCGGAAAAGCATCTTTGTGTACACCAGAGGGCCCCCTTTCTACATGCATAGCCGACCATCTCACGACCTAGCCAGGGAGGAGAAAACGCTCGCCCAAAGTTCGACTGGCGTGATGCTTCAAGGGTCGCAGGAAATTCCACTAAGGGTCTTAAATCGATCACGACCATCCAACTTCACCGGCACGTTTGGATGGCTTAAATCAGACCCATAGACATCAGACAGGTATTGGCATGTTCACCACTGACCCAATGTGGGCCCCACATGGTCGGCCACCCCATACGAGAAGCATAACTTGCAAATTCGTCCAGCCAAAGTAGCATGCACATGAAACCCTAATTAGGGTTTGCGACATATCACATGTGTCACAAATCAGTCACAACCATCCATCTTCGCAAGCATAGATGGAGGGTGTATATGTAGATTCAAAGGGTCTCAAGCATGTCAATACAACCATCGTGGGTCGGTCAAGGCCGACCATGACTAGGTGCCTCGATTCGTGCGCCCAAACTAGGCATGGTCGCAACTCCTTTGCAGCATGGTTTTTCTATTGCAAACCGATCTCGACCACTCAACTTTTCCAGACAAATTGAGTGACTTAGATCACATCTTCATGGGACGGTGAGGTACGGACGCGTACACCGACAAGCCGTCTACACGCATGCCAGGTCGGTCTTGCCAAAAACGTCTCCCATGCTTGGATTCGACCAAGCTGAAGAGTGATGCTTGCGCACCTCTTCAAAACCCTAATCCAATGGTCGTAGATGTGGGTCGCAAGCCATCTCTTCCGTCCAACTTCGCCAGCTTGGACGGACAGCCTAAGACAGGAGTTAGGCGACTAGTGAAGCATCACCACGATTACCGTCTGCCACTCTTCCACATAGAGTGATCGGCCAAAGTGTGGCTTGCCCCTGCAACCTCCAAAATATCACTCGAAGATGGCTGGACGTGATACTATTTTAAGACGCTTAATTCGTGACTTACTCCGTTAAGCCTTAAAATAGCGATGCTTCATACATGTTGAATATATTAGATGCATTACATGCATAGAATACACACGATATTCCATAAATATCGATTTCCCAAATAACTTAGTTATTTAACTTAGCACCGTGTAGGATCAGAATCTCGCAACAGTGATATTTTAGCGAAATTATCAACAACACAACAGCGTCGCAGAACAATTTCAGAAATGATATAATAAACGACGTCAGCTAAAATCATGAGAAAGATGTGATGGTCCTGCGAAAATTAGAGAGTTTGCGAGATTAAGATTTGTAAGGTTGCGAGAATATCGCAAGTCATTTCCGAAAATAAAGGACAGATTAGCTGTCATCCACTATGTATTTCCCTATAAATAGTCGTTCAGTTGTAAAGAAAATAGAGAGATCTTTTTTGAGTAAGAAACAAGTAAATAGGAGAGAGAAAGTCTAGAGCAGAGGTTATTCTTGATTCCTTTATCTTTTCTTGTAAGAACATTCAAAGATTGATCAATAAAATTAAGAGTGTAAACCTAAAAATGAGTTGAGTAATAATGAAATCATATGAGGGGTGTAGTGTAGGATTTTCTGCAACTACATAATGGCGCTAGAAACAGGGACTTCAAGATCGAAAGTTGAAGATTGTTGTTGAGAATGTTCAAAACAAGAAAGTGATTAAATAAATCAGTGAACCAGTTAAAAGAAAGATGATTAGAATTAATGAAGATAACAAAAGATTGGAGTGTAATATGATAGCAAAAACGATGGTTAATGAATTCCATGAAAACATCAAAGGAAGAATACATAAACGAAATTTTGAAGGAAGGAAGGTTATGGCAGTAGAAAAGACATCACCCTTGAAAGATTGGGAAAAGAAAAAAATTACATTCATGGCGGCAGAAATACCAAAAGAAAATTTGAACCACACATCTCCGTTGGTTATTATAGTGCCTATTGCGCGAAAAGAGAAGGAAACAACAACAAAATCCACGGGAGAATGGATATTGAACAGAACTTTAATCGATACAGGAAGTTCAGTGGACATAATATTTTATCATGCATTCCGGGGAATGGGATTTAAAGATGAAGAAATGTCCAGTTCAACATATTTTGTTCACGGCTTTGGAAAATCCACAACAAAACCTAAAGGAGAAATAGTGGTATGAATTCCACTTGGAGAGATCGAAACACACGTAACACTGTGCGTGGTGGATATGGAATCGCCATATAATATGTTATTAGGAAGACCATGGATACATGCGATAAAATCTGTAGTATTAACGTTGCATCAATGTATTAAATTCCCCAAAACAAATGGAATAGGTGAAATCATAGGAGATGTTGACAATGCGAAATTATGTCATCAAATTGAAGTAAAGCATTATGAAGGACAAGCAAAAAAGAAACAATTTCGCAGAAAGTTGGCAAAGGAAGCAAAGAAAGAAGAAGAATTTAGAGTATATATGATAAGGGCAAAAGAAGGCAAAGGAATACCCAGCGAAATTTCGGAGGAAGGAGAAGGACCTGTGAAAACAATAAAAGAACCAACACCGATGGGAGAACCTAAACCCAGTTACACTGCCGCAGAACCAACAAAAGAAATAAACGTTGGGACTATAGAAGAACCTCTAATATCGATAATTGGAACCAAAATGGATGTGGAAGAAGAAGAAAGAACTGTTAACCTGTTGCGAGAATATAAAGATGTTTTCGCAGGAAGCATGGATGAGATACCGGGAATAGATCCATCAATTGCATGCCACAAGTTGGAGATTAACAAAAATGTGAGACCATTTAAACAGAGAATAAGAAAAATTGCAAAAACTTACCATTCCCAAATAGAAGAAGAACTACAGAAAATGCTTGATGCGGGAATCATAAGATAAGCTAAATACCTAGAATGGATGGCGAATATAGTCATTGTCCCCAAGAAAAACAAAGGAATCAGGATTTGCATAGATTTCACTGATTTAAACAAAGCTTGCCCCAAAGATAGTTTTCCGTTACTAGATATTCTTCAAATGGTGGAATCCGCAGCGGGAAATGATAGAGTATCGTCTTTAGATGGGTACAAAGGGTATAACCAAATCCCTCTCGCTGAAGAAGATCAAGAACATACTGCTTTCTTCGCCCCTAGAGGTTTATATTGTTACACGAAAATGCCATTTGGTTTGCGAAATGCGGGCGGAGCGGGAGCGACTACCAAAGAATGGTAGAGAAGGTGTTCGCAAAATGGATACACAAAACATTAGAAGTATACGTGGATGACATGTTAGTAAAGAGTAAAGAAGCTAAAGACCATGTACAAGACCTGAGGGAGATTTTTGAACAAATGCGGCAGTATAACATTAAATTGAATCCTGAGAAGTGTACTATTGGAGTTGCATCGGGAAAATTTTAGGCTACATTGTATCAAAGGAAGGAATACAGGTTGATCCAGAAAAAGTGCAAGCAGTTCGTGACATGCCAACACCAGCAACAATAAAAGATGTACAGAAGTTGAATGGGCTTCTAGCTTCGCTGGGGAGATTCATTTCGCGATCATCAGACAAATGCAAATATTTTTTCGATATACTCAAGAAGGGTGCGAAATTTAAATGGACTGATGAATGTGAAAAAGCTTTTCAAGGGATCAAAGAACATCTTATGAATACAACTATTTTACAAAAAGCAGAATCAGGAGAAGAATTATTGATCTATCTTGCGACGACGTCGCATGCATTAAGTGTTGTGTTATTGCGAGTAGACGCAGGAGTGGAGAAACCCATTTATTACATTAGCAAAACTTTTAATACTGCCGAGAAGAATTACTCAAAGATTGAGAAGTTAATCTTAGCATTAGTTTATGCATTTAAGCTCCGCATATATTTCAGCGCATAAGATAAAGGTATTAACAAAAGTACCAATTGAATCAGTGATGAAGAATTCTAAAAGATCAGGAAGAGTGGAGAGATGGAATGCACAAGTAGGCCACTTTGATATTAAATATGAAATTTTGTCTTCACCAAAATCACAAGTTGTTGCAGATTTCTTGGCAGAATTTCCTTTAGAAGAAGATGAAGCAGTAGAAGAAATGATGGATATGAAGAAGAACCGGAGATCCAAAAGATTTATTAACAGAACCAAATAGATGGGAGATATTGGTAGATGGATCATCAAATGGAGAAGGAAATGGAGTTGGAATTGTTTTAATTTCGCCAGAAGGAATAAAGATGGCTTTTTCATTCAGATTGGAATTCGCATCCACTAATAATGAAACGGAATATGAAGCTGTGATACATGCCTTAAAATTCGCAATAGAAATGAAACTAGAAAATGCCAGGATCACTAGTGATTCGCAGCTAGTTATTCGCCAAATAAAGGGAGAGTATACTACAAATGAACCATCCTTGAAGAAATACAAGAAGCTCGTTGAAGAATTGTCAGCGAAAATCCCAAAAATAAAATGGAGGCACATTTCAAGAAAGGATAACAGACTCGCAGACGCTTTTGCTTTCATCTCAAGCATGATGACAGATCCAACTGCGAGATGCATAAAAATACAAACACTTCTGTCACCATCAATCAATAAAGAAGAAGAAGAAGTGGACGTGATGATAATAGACAATGAAGAAGAAGAACAAACGAACAATATCGCAGACTGGAGAATGGAACTTCATGCATATTTGGCGAAAGGAGAAACACCAAGAAATAGATTGGAAACACAAATTAAAAAGCCGCAACGAATTATGAATTAAGAGATGGGTTGCTATACCGAAAATCCTTTAATGGACCATCACTCAGATGTTTGACACGAGAGGAAGGAGAAAAAGTGCTAAAAATGTTACATAGTGGGGATGCTGGCAATCATAGCGGGGGAAGATCTTTGGCACATAGAGCAAAAATGCAAGGCTATTACTGGCCATACATGCACGAAGATGCAAAACAAATATCAAGACGTTGCGAAGATTGTCAGCGGCATGGAAAGAAAATACATGCACCTGGAGCACCTATCATCTTCAACCAGTGTGTGGCCTTTTGGAAAGTGGGGCTTAGATATTGTGGGCCATTTTTACCAGGTTCTGGACAAAGAAGATATTTAATAGTCGCAACAGATTATTTCACAAAATGGACAGAAGTGAAGGCAGTACACATATTCGCGACAAAGATATCTTTACATTCATATTCGAAAATATCATTTGCAGATTGGAATTCCTGCGCAGTTGGTATCTGATAATGGGAAACATTTGAAGGACAGAATATAGAAATGCTACTTAATGCATTCAAGATAAAATGTGGAAAGTCTACTCCTTTGTATCCACAAGCTAATGGGCAGGTAGAAGCAACAAACAAAACAATTGCAGATATATTAAAGAAGAAATTGGAAGGACATCACAGAGCATGGTGCGAACAAGTACATAATGCAGTATGGGCTTATAATACAACTAGAAGAGAAGCTACTGGAATGTCACCTTTTTGTTTAACATACGGAGTTGAAGCGGTGTTACCAACAGAAGTTGTTATTCCGACAACAAAAAGAGAAGCTTGGGAGAAAAATCTTAGTGCGGGTTTGATCTTAAATAAACTTGATGAATTAGAAGAAAGAAGAGAAAAAGCTTTACAACATATGGAGAATTATCAGCGAAGATTAGCCCGAGAATATAATAAACGTGTCAAAGTACGCGAATTCCAACCAGGAGATTTAGTTCTGCGAGAGACACCAATATATCAGCGAGAAAATGGTGGAAAATTAGCGAAAAAATGGGATGGACCTTACATCATTAAGGAGATAGTTGGAACAGGAGCTTATAGATTAATGGATCCAGAAGGCAGAGATGTTGGTCATAGACTTGACAGACCATGGAACAGGTTGTACTTAAAAAGATATTATCCGTAAGAAGCTTTGAGAAGTTATGGATTCTGAAAAATAATTGCAAGATTATTCATATCAAAACAAGATCATGATGTGCGAAATTTTCGCAGAGATAATCACAGAACAATGACATAAAAGAAAGGGGCGAACCTTTATGGCGTACACCCTAGTTCGCGAATAAAATTTCGCAAGAGGCAAATGTAAGACCTAAAGTACGTCATATTAGGGGGTACCTGTTGCATGGCTCAGGGAAAGGCTACACCGCCACCGGAACCTGAGTCATGGAGATTTGGGGTCAATAAAGCCCATCCGGGAGAGGCACCTTGGATTCTCAGCTTAAGCATATGACTTGGGTTGGGCGACTAAGGTAATAAGGACTCTCCCAAGGAGTGCAGATCTGATCAAGGCGCCGAGGTACACGGTTGAGTCAAGAGTGCCAGGGACGTTTGAAGCGTACCTTGCCATTCTTGACAAGTCTTGGCTTATACTGCACTCGGCCCGAAGAAAACCCCACTTAGGGTGCAGTCTCGTAACCATAAGCCCTATAGGTAAAAGGGATAAGAGGCTGCGAAAACAACTGGTTGTTGTTAAGACTGGATGGGAGGAGCTAACCTTGTATGGTAGAAGTACGCCTCCTTGAAGGGGCAACCAGGGGGAGATAAGGGCGGCACCCTCCATTAGGGAGCTGATAAGTGTCTTAAGACGCAAATGTCATGAGGCTTTCTATTCGCAAGAATATTAAGGCTTGTCATATTTGTGCAACAATCCTGAAGAGGCAATAATACAAAAGAAAAAGATAAGACGAGATCAATGGGTTTTCGCATGAAAGTGCGAAGACGTCCTGCGATTTCGTCGCAAGACGGCAATGTCATGGGGCTTTATTTTCGCAAGAATATTTAGGCCTGTCATATTGTCGCAACATTCCTGAAGAGGCCATAATACAAAAGAAAAAGTTAAGGCAAGATCAATGGGTTTTTGCATGAAAGTGCAAGGACGTCCTGCGATTTTGTCGCAATGACAAGAGGTGGCATAATAAGACCTTTAATTAGGAAGGCAAAATAAGACCACATGATAAAAAAAATATTTATAAGTATTCGTAACAGATTATTTTTTGCAAGAAAGATAATGAGAGGCAAGTATGGGAATCAATAAACAAGAAGCATTATCTTTCTCATCAGCAAAATACTAAAAGGAAAAATTGATTCCAAAGTTGGTTGAAGAATATTATTCGCAAAAGTGATAAAAGTAAGACAATTCAAGAAGATAATTCGCCAATGTTCTCAATATCGCAAGCCTCTCCTTCATTTCGGTTCTGATCTTCGCCTTGACTAGCACCTTGATTATCGCCAGCAATTACTTCTTCAGGAGAGATTTCTTTCTCATTTTGATTAACACCAGCAGATGCTTCCTTAGAAGGAATTCTTCTTCACCTTCCAAGAGATCATCCTCTGCCACTTTCATAATCATAATCACTATCAGCAGGACGAGGAACTTCATCATCATCTACTTCCAAAGGTTCAATTGATGTAGGAGGAAGAGATTTGGACAATAAAATATCATTTACAAGGACTTCATCCCGAGATGAACTTGACGAAGAAGTGCTCTCTGATGATTCCTATCTTGAATATCCTTAAAATAGCAAGATATCAAGTCTTCTTTCTGCTCGGTCGCGAGAACCAGTAAGGGCAGAGACGAGCAATGCATTTTCTTTGCGAATTTTGGCATATTTAGCCTCCAAAACAGAAATGGAGGAATGAAGATTCTTCTCAGACTCTGCGAAAGGTAGAATACAAAATTTCAATAAGATGAAGAACTCAGAAAAATATGACAAAGAAAAGATAGTTAAGGCAGTCAAAATATTATGACTACCTTCCTTTTGCGAAATAAGGTGTTGAATCAAGGACAACAACTATTCTCCCAACGGTCCATTGCGTCATCAAATTTATCTCCAACTAAACCTTTAAGTCGAGACTGAAGGTTTTTCTCTTTAGAAATAAGAAAGGCATTTTTCTTCGCAAGAGAAGAATAAGATTCTTCTAATTTGGAATATTGTTCTTTAAGTTGATTCGCCTTTACACTTAAAGCTATTCTACCTTGAATAAGTGTATCTCTTTCAGCGATAGATGACTCTGTTACTTCTTTAAGTTCATTTCTCAAAGAGCGAAGAGATTGCTCTTGGTCATCACATACTTTCTGAAGAATGCTAAGTTGTTGCGAAGATATCGCTATCTTGTTTAAACAAGTTCGCTTCTCTTGAGATAAGGTTTTATTCTCATCTGATAAAGTTTCCATCCCTAAATTAGCTTTAGTTAAAGAATAAGAAAGGCGAGATACTTCATTACTTAATAAATCTTGTCTCTGAACTAATTGGGTATTTTCATTGGTAAGATTATTTATATGATCAAGAGAATATGAATAGAGGTTATCTAATTGGTTATATTGATCCATCAAAATTTCTTTATCAACACGGGCTTCTTCAACAAGATTCAAATTGATATCTCTCCATTATTCGTTTCTATTTAAGGCTTAACATGCGAAAGAGGGATTTCAAGGATAATTAAATATGGGAAGGATAAAACCATTAAAAGGCAAATTGAAGACATGGGTAAGAAAATCATACCTCTCAATTCATCATTCTTCTTGCGAAGATTGTCACGATCCAACAAAACATTCTGAAGCTTTTGATTTTCGAGACGAAGAGCATTACACTCTTTTTCCAAAGCTGACTGCGAAGCAGCTCTGTCAGAACCTAAATGCTTACTCAGAATTTCGCAAACATTAGACTTGATAGGATCAATAGAAGACTTCTTGCCATCATCCAGGACTTCAGATAAAACTTTGAAAGCAATATCTATTCCTTCCACGGTTTCTTTCGAAAGAGGAAGAGACTCAGGTAGAGAACTGGCAGTGATAGAAGGTTGAGAAACATTCTCAATAGGAAGAGAAGAAGTTTCATTCATAGAAGGATCAACAAGGGGGTTTCAATCATTGAAAGGTCAGCTGAAGAAATGAAGTCTGAGGCAGCTTTTTCGCGAATGGGAGATAAAGGTTTATCTTGCGAAGATGTCGCAGGAGATTTAGAAGAGATGTAAGTGGAATGGAACGGAAGTTGGAACAGTTTTAAGGTGGCGAGATTTCTTGAGAGGTTTATTGACATCCTTATCACCCTGCGAATTACAATCCAGATAAGAAACAGAGGCAACAATATTGTTATTAGAAAAGGATAGTGTTTCTTACTACCTTCTCATTCGCAGACTTTCTTTTATGCGCAACAACCTTATGCTGCGATTTGGGAATATTAGGGTTCTGAACTGTAAATTTAGTATTGGAGGCGCTTTTGCTGAAATAACAAGAGTATGGGAATCACATAAACAACATCAAATAAGGCAATAAACAAGATCAATTTCAGCAAAACCCATAAAGAAGAAAAAAGAAAACTAACCTTGATGAATCCATGGAAAAATAGCAGGAAGATTATTTCGAAGAAAATTACGAACGATGAAGATCTGTAGAAGAAATAGTATGAAGATGAAGAAGAACTTAAAAAGATTGAAGAAGAAGAAGAAAAATTGCAATAACGGATTTGCAGAAGAACGATGAAGTTGCAGAGAAAATAAAAAAAGAAAAGAGAGTGAGAAAGAATATATATAGAGGAATTTTTCCTCGAGAAGATAAACACGATTAATACGGAAAATATAAACGGTTAAAAAGCAGCGGTTACAAAAGACGTGTCAAGAAACAGATGGAAGAAAGAGTACGTGTGATAAATGCAGAATATGAAGAAATGAACAGCTGCGGCATTTCTCACATCATTCTCTACTTCGCAGAAAAGATATGAGAAGAGGCAAGATGTAGGATCAGAATCTCGCAACAGTGATATCTTAGCGAAATTATCAACAACACAACAGCGTCGCAGAACAATTTCAGAAATGATATAATAAACGACGTCAGCTAAAATCATGAGAAAGATGTGATGGTCCTGCGAAAATTAGAGAGTTTGCGAGATTAAGATTTGTAAGGTTGCGAGAATATCGCAAGTCATTTCCGAAAATAAAGGACAAATTAGCTGCCATCCACTATGTATTTCCCTATAAATAGTCGTTCAGTTGTAAAGAAAAGAGAGAGATCTTTTTTGAGTAAGAAACAAGTAAATAGGAGAGAGAAAGTCTAGAGCAGAGGTTATTCTTGATTCCTTTATCTTTTCTTGTAAGAACATTCAAAGATTGATCAATAAAATTAAGAGTGTAAACCTAAAAATGAGTTGAGTAATAATGAAATCATATGAGGGGTGTAGTGTAGGATTTCCTGCAACTACACACAGTATGCTATCTTTTGTGGGTCCCACGATCCACACATTTGAGACATCAAGCATGTCACAAACTGGGGGACACATACTGGGGTATTGGTCTGGCGGTTTACAGCGTGCAGCGTGCAACACGCCATCACAAGAACGTGTCAGGAAGACATGGACGGTTAGTGATGATGGGAGAAGTGGGCAATACTGGTCGTGTGACACTAACAAACAACTCCATTACTCCATCACTACACTTCCTCCACTTCCCATGAGAGACGTGGGTTAGGCTCAATGACTTGTATAAATAGGTTCTCCTCCCTATTTCCAAGAAACAGAGACAAGACAGAAGTCAAGTGTTGATACAACGTATCCCAACACCAGAACTGATAGCTTACATTCTGCAAGCCAGTTCAATTTTCTGATACAAGTTGTACACAGCCAATACCTTCACAATCTCAACACCTTCTTCGCTTCCCTCCCTAAGATCAACCCCATCTCCTTCACTTTGTGACCGAAGCAAGTCTGGAACGGACATTTCTTGGTTTAGGCCAGAATTGTACAGAATGATTTCTCGAATCAAAAGCACTCCCGTGCAGTGCATTTGTTTAGGTTTTAGATTCATTTCTCATCCACACTCCCCAAATTACCAAAACCGGCAGAAATAGTTTTCACCCATAAACAATTGGCGACCACAATGGGAGATTAATCTCTCGGTTGCAAAATCAATTTTCAATTTCTTTTCAATTTGTTCATATTGCAAAATGGTGGATCTTAGGTCCGAATCAGCAACCAATACCGACGAAGCCAGCGCCGACAACACTCTCGGCGTTGATATCCCGATTGGTGGTGTAACCTGTCAATGCAATCAATGTATCTCGTGGAATTACGTCCTCTACCACCAGTACCAGCGGAGCAGGAGGAGATATTCCATTGGGTGTGACGCCTCCTATCACCAGACCCAGAGCAACGGCAAATCCCGGCGTCTCATCGAGTATAACGCCTCCGTCCGTCACCAGGGAAACTACCACTCCTGCCTTAGGACGAGGGGCCAGAGGAGCCAGAGGAGGACAACCCCCTATTACTATGGTGGATTTGATGGAGAGAGAAGAAGTCCTTGCTAAGGCACAACGTACACGACATGTTCTCTTTTATGGATGGATACAACGGCTACAATCAGATAAGGATGTACGAGCATGATGCAAGTAAGACTGCCTTTCGAACTCCTCCCGGAAATTTTATTATGTTGTAATGCCATTTGGTTTAAAGAATTCCTGTGTAACGTATCAACGAGCTATGACGACAATCTTCCACTGGAGCCGATACCTCAAGGGAGCAGCCTCAAGAAGATAACGATGTCCGTGCGTCATGTCGAGAAAGATCCGGACGAAACACTCTATCAGACGTTGATGCATGTCTATCGTGCTATGTTGGAGAATCTGCGCTTTTGGTCATCCTCTGGACTTCGTGAAGCTGTTGAATGCTCATCTACAACAGCATCCGCCTTGCTAGAAAGAACCAGTTTCGCTGAAGCAGTAAGAGGAAAGCCACCGAGATACAACATCCTGCGCATCCAAAATCGCCAACTCCAACTCCAGTACCACATGCACGGCTGCCACAGTGATGAAACAACGTCCAAGATATTCCATGTCTGGATCGACGACAACAACATCAATAAGGGACACTTTCAGAATTTCGTCTCCCGTCCCAAGATGTCCAAAGACGAGGATATACTCAAGAGAGCAGATGTATTGTCGAAGGCTAGTGATATTCCTGGACGTCTATGAAACGCAACGCAGATGTAAAGATGGCCTTATGAACCCAACGTGACAACATCTATCAAGTTAAAGGCTCAGTAAATACTCATGGGCAGGGGATTGTCTCTCTCTTTTCCGTTCCATGAGGCAGCATGAAGGAAGCTATCGGTTCCATCATTAGATTCTCCCTCTAATGACGAGACAAGCTCTACCACTATATGATGACCTCCAAGTTCGAGCCCGGAGCTGTCACGCCTCTTCCTGCCAGTCTTTTCTGATCACAATATTCCAAAGCAGGCTTGGCCTAGAGATAATATTGCGCAACAGTTGTGCAATATTCCAAAGCAGGCTGGCTGAGTGAATATTGCGCAAACATTGCAATATTGTAACTGGCCTATGGGCCTGAAAAAAACTCAACAATAATTGCCGGTTATTCAGAATTACATGGCAACGACTATGAATAGTGAAGCAAGCACCTCAAAAATGGTACTTGGTGAATGTCAATTTGGTCCCATAGTTCAAGTTGTATAAATACCAATAAGACATATATATAGGGATGGTAGTTGGTTGAAGGTGCATATACGGACTATGCGCCAAGTAAGCTTCATAGCTTAGCCGAAAGAGCATAAACGATGCTTAGGCCCAATTTATATATGAGTAGCCTTGCAAATGAGGCATATGATGCGAAGGCATCGTTATGCCATGCCGCGGACTCGGTAATGCGCAATCTTTGTGAATTTTGACGGAACGACCTACATGGACTAGGCCAGTACCATTATTGCTTAGCCACGGCCTTGCAAACGATTTGGCTTAAATTGCTGTCCTTTCGAGGATGAACGACTGTTGATGGTGGATTAATGTTGATGGTGGATTTTAGTTTAGGGCTAAAATTGTAAAACCAATTAATATGCTGACATCCTGCAGAGGATAAAGCTATCTGAGTGATGAATACTTCTTTACTTTACTAATTCACCTAGAATGGAGCATGTGGCAACAATCCCAGTATTCTGTGAATTAAATATACAAATTCATCCAGGTTGGAGCATGTAGCAACAATCCCAAATACCCTGTGAATTTTAGCATTATTTATAATGCATGATTAGCCTTGTATTTCCTGTGATGTTCACGCAGAACTCTCATTATTGGTGCGGCATGACAACTGAGTGTTGCTCTCAGCAGAGTAACACGAATCTCCAAGTGTCAATAATGAGGCATGCACGAAATACCCGTACAGGATACATCTCTCGGTGTGTTATACTAGCCCGATTGAGCATACATCTCTCGGTGTGTTATACTATCCCGATTGAGCCTACATCTCTCGGTGTGTTATACTAGCCCGATTGAGCATACATCTCTCGGTGTGTTATACTAGCCAGATTTAGCATACATCTCTCGGTGTGTTATACTAGCCGATTGAGCATACATCTCTCGGTATGTTATACTAGCCCGATTGATCCTACATCTCTCAGTGTGTTATACTAGCCCTATTGAGCTTATATCTCTCGGTGTGTTATACTATCCCGATTGAGCATACATCTCTCAGTGTGTTATACTAGCCCGATTGAGCATATTTCCTAAGGGAAATTCGGACTACCCATGTCAGTCTCAGAAACGATCACGACCACACAAGTTGGCCGCATGATTTAACCAGCCTAGACGAACCCTAGCAGGAACAGGCAACCACCGCAATGACCACCAGCGGGCCCCCTTAATGCCATAGCTGGTCAGGTACAAGTCACGCCCTCCAAACGACCACCAAACACCAGCCTGAAGTTGGATGTCCAGGATGGTATGGAGCGGCTTGGAGGATCTCGTACGAGCAAAGGCTGCCTACGGCAGTCTCAAATCCATCACGTCCGTTCATCTTCGCCGGCGCGATTGGACGGCACGGATCACCTCATTCCTGGTCGGACAAGCATCTTTTTGTACACCAGCGGGCCCCCTTTCTACATGCATAGCCGACCATCTCACGACCTAGCCAGGGAGGAGCAAACGCTCGCCCAAAGTTCGGCCGGCGTGATGCTTCAAGGGTCGCAGGAAATTCCACTAAGGGTCTTAAATCGATCACGACCATCCAACTTCACCGGCACGTTTGGATGGCTTAGATCAGACCCATAGCCATCAGACAGGTATTGGCATGTTCACCACCGACCCAATGTGGGCCCCACATGGTCGGCCACCCCAGACGAGAAGCATAGCTTGCAAATTCGTCCAGCCAAAGTAGCATGCACATGAAACCCTAATTAGGGTTTGCAGCATATCACATGTATCGCAAATGAGTCACAACCATCCATCTTCGCAAGCATAGATGGAGGGTGTAGATGTAGATTCAAAGGGTCCCAAGCATGTCAATACAATCACCGTGGGCCCGTCTACATGTGTGACTGATCGGTCAAGGCCGACCATGACTAGGTGCCTCGATTCGTGCACCCAAACTAGGCATGTTCGCAACTCCGTTGCGACATGGTTTTTCTATTGCAAACCGATCTCGACCACTCAACTTTTCCAGAAAAATTGAGTGGCTTAGATCACATCTTCATGGGACGATGAGGTATAGACGCGTACACCGGCAAGCCGTCTACACGCATGCCAGGTCGGTCTTGCCGAAAACGTTTCCCATGCTTGGATTCGACCAAGCTGAAGAGTGATGCTTGCGCACCTCTTCAAAACCCTAATCCAACGGTCGCAGATGTGGGTCGCAAGCCATCTCGTCCGTCCAACTTCGCTAGCTTGGACGGACAGCCTAAGGCAGGAGTTAGGAGACCAGTGAAGCATCACCAGAATCACCGTCCGCAACTCTTCCACATAGAGTGATCGGCCAAAATGTGGCTTGCCCCTGAAACCTCCAAAATATCACTCGAAGATGGATGGACGTGATACTATTTTAAGACGCTTAATTCGTGACTTACTCCGTTAAGCCTTAAAATAGCGATGCTTCTTACATGCTGAATATATTCGATGCATTACATGCATAGAATACACACGATATTTCATAAATATCGATTTCCCAAATAACTTAGTTATTTAACTTAGCACCGTATGCTATCTTATGTGGGTCCCACGATCCACACATTCGAGACATCAAGCATGTCACAAACTGGGGGATACATACTGGGGTATTGGTCTGGAGGTTTACAGCGTGCAGCGTGCAACACGCCATCACAAGAACGTGTCAGGAAGAGATGGACGGTTAGTGATGATGGGAGAAGTGGGCAAGACTGGTCGTGTGACACTAACACACAACTCCATTACTCCATCACTCCACTTCCTCCACTTCCCATGAGAGACGTGGTTTAGGCTCAATGACTTGTATAAATAGGTTCTCCTCCCTATTTCCAAGAAACATAGACAAGACAGAAATCAAGTGTTGATACAACGTATCCCAACACCAGAACTGATAGCTTACATTCTGCAAGCCAGTTCAGGTTTTTGATATAATTCATACATAGCCAACACCTTCACAATCTCAACACCTTCTTCGCTTCCCTCCCTAAGTTCAACCCTATCTCCTTCACTTTGTGACCGAAGCAAGTCTGGAACGACCATTTCTTGGTTTAGGCCAGAATTGTACAGATTGATTTCTCGAATCAAAAGCACTCCCATGCAATGCATTTGTGTAGGGTTTAGATTAATTTCTCATCCATACACCCCAAATTACCAAAACCGTGAGAAATAGCTTCACCCATAAACAATTGGAGACCACAGTGGGAGATTAATCTCTCGGTTTCAAAATCAATTTTCAATTTCATTTCAATTTGTTCATATTGCAAAATGTTGGATCTTAGGTCTGAATTAGGCTACATATTGGCATATGCATCAACTGCGAATTGGGCATGGCCAAGAAAGTAACCTACATCAATATGCAAGATAGCGGAGCTTACATAAGCCTAAGGAAAGTACGACATGAGCCTGATTGATGCACCCTTGGCACGATCAAGATAAGTGCATGCTTTCAGCAATGCCTGAGCTAGCAAAAAAGCTAGAACTAGGTTGCATGGCCTATGCGCAAGTTCGAGGCATGTTATATGCCTAGAAAAGACTCAAAGGCCAGTGATGCATGCAAGATGCATCGGTCATAGCCTCTATGGCTTTAAACCCTTTGCAGAACAATGGTAAGTTTGGAACGGTGTGGAAGCTGAGTTAGCCGCAACATGTTACACGAGCATGCTTGCAAGGGCAGATGGACGTGCATTTGCCTAGTTTTAAGGCATGGTTAGTAGCATCAGAGTGGCGCATCAGGGAAGTTATGGCATGCGCGCCCAGGCGCGCTAGGCGTAATTTTCTGGCCTGTCACAGTTGATATCAGAGAAAGCTCCGAAATAACTCTAGGGACTGTGCGTAGTGGACTCATTTACGAGTATTTTTCTTGAATGAATACCTTAGAGTTGGAGAGTATGCCAACTTTTGAGCGAAAAGAGTTTGTAAAATGTTATGCCAGTTACTTTGTGAATCGAGTTGAGCTTATTTTAAGTACTGTGAATTTTCCTGGCCTAAGTGGCACCCCACTTACGAGTGGATATCCGGAAAACCGTTCGCAACGGTAGCCAGACAATGGGATTGATCATCCCCACACATTGGAAACTGGTCAACGGTGTGCATTGTCATGCCGTCTAGCATCCCACTTACGAGTGACAACCTGGATGACCGCGGTAGGCAACTGGATCCTGTTCCAAATAGTACTACAAATTATTGGCACCGACTTTGCGAACTTTAGGGAATCCTGAGTGTGTAGTATGGGATGCACATTCAGGATACCTTGCTGAGATATCCTTTGGCAAC
Source organism: Papaver somniferum (assembly GCF_003573695.1). NCBI lineage: Eukaryota > Viridiplantae > Streptophyta > Magnoliopsida > Ranunculales > Papaveraceae > Papaver > Papaver somniferum. Next base: position 189,015,279 of record NC_039358.1, on the reverse strand, counting down.
TGTCCAAATCGATATTCTCGGTAACATTATGGACTTTTTTTGGATTCCAGAGTATGCGGTGTGGTACGTATGGTCAGAAGGTCCTAATTGATGTTCCATGACAAACTGAAGAAACCTTGCGTGATTTCTGAGCATCTGGTATGTGACTTTTGCTCGGGAATCCAAATCGACGAGTTTGTACACAATAGTTTTTGTTTTGAATTCTGGGGACAAAATTCTTTAAATGGGTGAATGATGTAACCCCGTGTTTTTAGCATGGCGCATGCAAAAATATGCGCCATGGCCTGGGTTAAAGCTTCATCCAAAGTTTCTGCTGCGCAGTACGAGCCATATTAGCCTAAGGCCAATATCGCACAAAAGTGGCGCATTGTTTCGGCATTTTGGCTAGAGCTAATATTATGTTGCTAGCTATATTGTCCAAAAGCCAATCTCGCATCAAATGATGCATTGGGAAAGTTGGGTAGATAGCTTTGAGCGTTGCAGCGCTACCCTATTGGCCTAGAGCCAATATTACACAACAGTTGTGCAATATGCCAGAGCAGGCTGGCCGAGTGAATATTGCACAATATTGGAACTGGCGTATGAGCCAGAACAGAAACTCATCACTCATTGTCGGTTATTCAGAATTACATGGAAACAACCATGAATAGTAAAACAAGCACCTCAAAAATGGTACTTGGTGAATGTCAATTTAGTTCCCTAGTTAAAGTTGTAGAAATGTCATATATATGGAGGGTAGTTGGTTAAAGGTGCATATGCGGACTATGCGCCAAGTAAGATTCATAGCTTAGCCGAAAGAGAATAAATCATGCTTAGGCCTCATTTATAGCTGAGTAGCCTTGCCAATGAGGTATATGATGCGAAGGCATCATTGTGTCATACCACGGACTCTGTAATGCGCAATCTTTGTGCATTTTGACGGAACGACCTACACGGACTAGGCCATTACCATTATTGCTTGGCCATGGCCTTGCAAACGAATTGGCTTAAGTTTCTGTCCTTTCGAGGATGAACTATGGTCTGTGCTTGATCCCTTTAGAGTAGGGAAGGGTACGCAGGCAGCCGCAATGAGTTGCAGCATTTCCGGTCCAGCACTTTGTCGTTCATATTATCTAATTAAGAGATGATTGCGGCATATTGGCCTCTCATATCATCTGGGTCGGTATTGTGATGCAGGAGAACTGTGGCCACACTTGATTAGGCTAGTTTCATGCCATTTACTGGATGCTCATACTGCTTATCAAGATACACGTAGTTGGCATATGCATTAATTGCGAATTGGGCATGGCAAAGAAAGTAACCTACATTAAAATGCAAGATAGCGGATCTTACATAAGCCTAAGGAAAGTATGGCATGAGCGTGATTTATGTACCCTTGACACGATCAAGACAAGTGTTTGCTTTCAGCAATGCCTAAACTAGTGAAGAAGCTAGAACTAGGCGGTTATCATTGTGGTTGAAGCACTGGTGGTCGATGAATAAAGACCCAATAAACATGACGATAGTACATTGACTATTTCCGCATTCTTATCATTGTGGTTGTCTAGATATGTGTTCGAAGACGGCAGCTCCCGGTTGAAACCATTTGTAATTCCTCTTGCAGTTAAGATGGACCAAGGCGGGAAACTTCCCATCGGCAGTCTGTTCCATGGTTCGTTGTAATACCACTTGGATTTTTTAGTCATTGATATCCGTATCTCCAATGGTTACATGAGGTGTTAGAGCATTGCTCGGTTGAACTCACCAAGCATTGGTATGTCAAGTTTGATTGTCATATTTTAGTGTGTCAAAACTCATCTAAAGTCGCTTGATTAAATATTAGAGTCAACTTCGTTTAGGTTAAACTAGAAAGTCTAGGAATATTGAGACATACAAGTATTACTCCGAAGACCTGAAGAATGTGAATAAGTAGCGAACTACAACGACGACATCATCCTTCCACTTGAGGTTAGTAATATTGACTTGAACTGTTTCATTCCTAACGTATCTTTCAAGTCGCGCTATATTGAAAACATAACTGTGAAGCTGTATATAATGTACATATGTATAATACTCTAGTGATGTGACATGATCATAGTATTAGGGAATTAGACTACGAATTATAACGCTTATCTTTTGAACTTCGTAGATATGACATCAACGTAATTTTGTATGTATTGTTATGATTATGTGAATGGGTTATGGTGAAGATTTCATCACAGGAAACAATGTTTTACATTCGTTTAAAGGAAGTACATTCATGAACTTGTTTCGTGAATCGAAAGGGAAATCATTAGGCTTATTGGTCTGGCTATTCATTGCAAATCTTTGGATGACCAATATGTGTGAGATGGTAGAACTGATCGTAACAATGTTATGTATCTTGGTATAACTAATCACAATGCCTGACTTACGATCTGGTATGACTGATTTTTATTAATTAGAATAACCAATCCTAAGTAATCACCATGTGTTGGTATGATCGATCCTTGTAATTGGTGTGACCGATCCTAGTAATTGGTGTAACCGATCCTAGTAATTGGTGTGACCGATCATGAGTATGTGCAATCGATCCCTGTAATTGGTGTAACCGGTCCTAGTAAATGGTGTAACTGGTCCTGGTAACTGGTGTGACCGATCACAAGAATTACCATGTGTATATGGAACCGATCCTGGTAACTGGTGTAACCGGTCATGGTAACTTGTGTGACCGATCACAAGTATTTCCATATTGAGGTATAACCGATCCTAGTGATTGGTAGAACTATATGTGATTTGGTATTTGATCAATCACATAGTTGTCTTGGAATACAGGAAGACAAATTCTAAACTTGTTTGGAAGTGTGGTATGACCGATTCCAAGAATGTAAATCCATGTGAATATGAAATAAGGATTTACAGTGAAAAGATGTCAACATAATTTGAACACGAGCAGTAACTCTTATCATTTATTGTTCAAAGATATTTCTTACTACTCAAGGAGATCCTGTGCCGAAATAAATTGAGAATTTTTTAATTAAGGTTATTGGTTTTATATGCTTTAATTACCAACAACTAAATTCATATCTCTAGAGAATAAAAATTAGTAATGTGCATTTACAAATTGGATATTTTCTATTGAGAGATTTCGGAAATATTGGACAAGCCTTTATATGAAAACAGAATCTTGATATTCACTGCATATCTTGAGAATATTTTCGGTTTTGGAAATTCCTTCATGTCTAAACATCCTTGGTCTATAAATACCTAAGTTTGGATTTCTAGCAAACTATCCTAAGATCCATGCAAACTTTATTTCTTGTTGTTTCTGGTGGAGTCGTTTATTCGGAGAGGAAAGTATCATAATTAGGTGAAATCTCTTACGACCGCTCGTTTAAATACTTCTGTGGGATCAAGAAGCTCTACGAGTACCATTGGTGGGAATCTATATAATTATAGTTTTATTAGTTTTCGATTGATTTGATTGACTAACGATTATTGAAACTTTGATTGCACCCAGTTTGTTTATTCTTGAGAATCTTCTCTTCTGATGTAAGATTCACTCAAAATAGATCGAAGTATCGACGAGATCTTTAGAACTGTAGTTAGATCTAAAGACATCTTGTGATAATCCATTGTTAACAGACTCCATTTTGTGCGTGATTGATCACAAGAGATTCAAGTGGTGTTGTGCAGGTTATTGAAGATCAAAGAAGATTAAAGAAGATTTGAAGACGAAGAAGTTTTCTTATTGGTTTTCGTATCTTGTTGTGTGCACAAACCTTGATCGGCTGGGATCCAGCTAGAATTATATTTATTCGATTGATTAGTTGCTGAGATCGACATCGCTTTATAGTTTCTCTTCGAGATCTATACTGATTGATTGCGAATATAGACTTGATTATTTCGATAGTTAAAATTAGAATGATCTAACCAGGCAAAGGAGTTTATTAGATTAAACGGAAGAGCCTTTGCGAATGACTTAAGATATCTTTATCTTGAAAAGAATCTAAGAAGTTGTTACCAAACATATTCGTTGTTCCTTTGTTGTTTGGAATATGATCCAAAGGAATTGTACCAGTGTGTGACTCTTGAAGTCGGAAGCGCAGGGATACTGAGGGAACTAAGTAGCTAGGGGTAATATGATTGGTCTCAACTATACGAAGTTGGTTTAGATTTTGTATAACGGCTTAATTATGAAAGTATTCAATTATGGACTGGGTCCCACGTTTTTTCTGCATTTGCAATTTCCTCGTTAACAAAATCTTGTTGTGCCATTTACTTTACTTTTCCGCATTATAATTGTTTTATTATAATTAAAGTAAATTGCACTTTACGTTAACTTCGTATTACTTGATAGTGATCTTATAGAGTTTGGTTAAGTCTGAACCTATTATCAAGTAACATACTTCGTTATCGTATTGTCTCGATCTTGTATCCATAGTCAATCATGCAAGTTATCTTGTTGTTGTATAGTCTCGATCTCATATCCATAGACAATCACAGAAGTGTGAACCGATTAGTTGTATTATCTCGACTCTGTCTATAGACGATCACTTTCGGTAGATTACTTATAGGTTGAAACAAAAGGATTTTGGTGTATTTGGGTACCCTCTTCTTTTTCATGAGGGTTGAATCGTATGTCAATACATTGTTCATCCAATCGTGGTTACATGATCACCTAAGTAATTATGCACCTGCTCCTCGTAATGTTTTTCGGAAAAAAAGGTATTGATTCTCGTCATGCCTTTTATGAGGACAACAATGCTAGGATACTGCGTTGGTATAACAAGATATCATGATCTAAAGTACGCCTTGTCGATTTGCTAGACAACGAGTCTGAGTTTGATTTCCGTCCATGGGCACTGATTCCTCCTTATATTTCTCGATTGACCACCTTTGCTGGTGAAGATGATGTAGTACTGGTATGGACCTTACTGATGGTGAAAGAACTTTTATGCTAAGCCTCACACCTGGTTGTCTCGTGTCTGTGATACAACAAGAATATCTTGTGGAAGAGTATAATATTGAAAGAACTGCTAGACAGATGGGTCTTGATCAATGTGCTCCTCATTTTCAAGTTGACAAGCCTCATGTTCATCATATCATGACTCACTTAGATCGTACACATGTCGCCGAAAGTAGATACTTATTTCCTCATCATGGTCGAGGCTCATATGTAGGTCCAAGCTACATAGACTTTTGGAACCAGCAACATGAGCGCATTTATGACTTTGCGATGTTAGTTACGACACTACCATCTCGTGGTGCTCCTACTACAGAGATAAAAGCTAATCATCCTCGATTGAAGCCACTCCTAGTCAATGATAAGATGAAAAATTTAAAGAGCCTTCATATGTGAGTATCTTCTTTACAACATTCAATGAAGTATAACGATTTATCATTTTGTTGACTTCTACTACAGAGTAAGCACGTCGTAAGGCCCCAGGATAGTGGTGATTTTGCGGAGGTTGGAGTACATCCTCAGAGTGGCGAGAAAATGAGCAAAACTCACAGGATGTTATCCAACGTTGTAGAGCCTCCGCCTGCTTCTTTGGTTAGTTGTAGATATCTGTTTCACGATAATTTGCTTTTCAACACCATTAAAGCCATAAAATAAACCATATTGCTATATGATTATATGGTTTTGCTTCATATAGCCTTGAAGGTCTTCGATTCTCCATAGTTGGACAGTCGACTCAGATTATTAGGTCCTCTGAGGACGAAGAAACCGAAACCGAGGTCGATGTAATTATTCTCTTTGCTCGATCATTTGAAATATTCTTGCAAGAAGTCTCATACTTATGGCTGTTGTTTATAGGAGAATATAATGATGTATGATCAAGGCGATGATGGTACTCAATCATCTTCGGATGAAGATGAGGAGGGAAGTCACCACGATTCGGAAATGGTGATTCCAATAATAGAATCGATAATTCTAATCCTCCAAATGATTTAGAAATCCCCTAAGTAAGTTCTTATATTTTATGCTTTAATGATAGCGTGAGTTTTTCTTCTTGATGATAGAGTGAATGAAATACCCCATGGATGAACGAGGAGTTTAATACAGTTCGTCTTCCGAAAATTCAGAAATTTAGCTTTCACTAAAAACGTTTCGTCCAATATCCGTTTTTGATGGTCTACCCCAACTTTTTCATGCCCAAAAAATTTCCTATCCAAATCAAAGAAGTTGTTTTAGTATTAAGCTCTTTTAGGGTCTCAAATCAGCGTAACAAAAAAATTCCATGACAATATAAGAAATTTTTCAGCAGTGATGATGTCCATTGTTTGACCCACGTCTCTCAGATCGTTCATCCGATTGATTTCAATTTTGGATATGTTATTGGGGACATCCATACGAAAATAATGGTGCATGACCCATGACTTGAATCTATACCAATTTCTACTAGCTCATAAGTTTGTACAGAACAGTGTAAAACGACTTCGGCATACTTGCTGAAAAACGTATTTCTGAACCTTTAGACCATTGATTTGTGTCTTGAATATTTGTTTGAAGAACCTTGATGTATTTAATTCACCTGAACCCTGAATTTTATGATTGGATCTTGACTTTCCTACTTGAAGACCTCTTACTCATAAAAACGTCATATTAGGTGTAAAACGGTGAAATTGAAGAGAGTAGAGTCACCAATGATAATGCGAGCACCATTGTGAACCAAGTTGATGATGAGCCCACTTATACACTTTAAGTTCATGAAACTTCTACTCTTGAGGCTATGGATGAGACTGAAATCCAAGTTGACACGACTGTGTAAACTGAGAAAGATGCTCCAATAATTGAGACTTGTATAGTTCAACATGAGTATCCGAATGTCGCTGTTCCTTTTAATCCTCCATTAGTGATCCACTCGAATACCATGAGTTAGTTAGTGGTTTTAACATTCTTGTTGCATATGTTGGTGTTTGAGGGTGGAAACAGTTTCTGCTGATTTTGGTAATTTCGAGTGTGTGGGTGAGAAATGAGTCTAAACCCTAAACAATGTACTACAAGGGAGTACTTTGATTCGAGAGATCAATCTGTAAAAATCCGGCCTAAACCAAGAAATGGTCGTTCCAGACTTGCTTCGGTCACAAAGTGAAGGAGGAGGGTTGGTTTAGGGAGGGAAGCGAAAAGAGTGTTGAGACCGGAATAGTTGATTCGGGAAGAGTAGTTGTTTGACGACTTGTATCAGAAAGTGAAACGCTAGCAGATTGGAAATCAAAAAAGTGATTTCTGAGTGTTGTATTCTCCTGACCAAAACTTGTTGTTTGGTGGAAATAGGTGAGACATATTTATACAAGTCACAACGAAACGTACCCTGGTCTCGTAAGAAGTGGAAACGGTTGAGTAAATGGAAGAAAGCGATAACGATAACGCCTGGAATTGATGTTTCCGTAATGAAGGAAACGTTTCACCTTTACTCCTTGTATTTACTAACCGCTTCACTCTTATGACACTTTCTTGTAACGGGCGTAGTGTACACCGCACGCTGTAAACCGCCAGACCAATACCCTGATGAGCATCCCCCAGTTTGTGACATGTTTTGATGTCTCGAGTGTCTTCGTGGAAAACGTGTAGCATATTTCTATTGTTTGGCAAGTTACGATTGAGAGGCTTTCCGGTTCGGTGGTGACCTTCGACGGCTGAGATTTTGCATCTTGAGAGGAAGGTTACCCGTTGATTGTGGTTACCTTCCGTTGGTATCCAGTGGCGTGGCCACGATGTTGGAATGGATTGTGCATGCTCTTGGCGTGGCTAATTAGGATTTGGTGCCGTGACCAAAGAATTGGCATAGCTAAGCGTGTGGCGTGGCCAAAGAGTTGGCAGCGTAGCCAAAGGTTGCCACAAGTCGTTTGGTTTAGTGGCGAGCTTGTACGGCTGAGATTTGCATCTCAGAAGGAAGGATAGCCGTTGATTGTTGGAACCTTCCATTTGCAGCCAGCGGCATGGAGGCATGGCCGACATGGCTTTGGCGTGACCAAATTAGGGCTTTGGCACCGTGGCCAAATTAGGGCTTTGGCACCGTGGCCAAAATTAGGGTTTTGGCACCGTGGCCAAGAGTTTTCACCGTAGCCAAGAGATTGCCACAAGTCGTTTGGTGGCAAGTTTGTACGGCTGAGATCTGCATCTCACGAGGAAGGATAACCGTTGATTGTTGCAACCTTCCGTTTGGAAGCCAGCGGCATGGAGCCATGGCTGGCATGGCTTTGGCGTGGCCAAATTAGGGCTTTGGCACCATGGCCAAATTAGGGCTTTGGCACCGTGGCCAAATTAGGGTTTTGGAAGCGTGGCCAAGAGTTGGCATCGTAGCCAAGAGATTGCCACAAGTCGTTTGGTGGCAAGTTTGTACGACTGAGATCTGCATCTCAGGAGGAAGGGTAGCCGTTGATCGTGGCTACCTTCCGTTTGGTAGCCATCGGCATGTTTTAGGCGCAACCAAATTGGGGTTTTGGCATAAACTGTGGAATTTGGCATTGGGTCGGAAGTTGCCATGCGTTTGGTGGCAAACTTATATGGCTGAGATTTGCATCTCAGGAGGAAGGGTGGCCGTTGATTGTTGCAACCCTTCGATTGGCAGCCAGTGGCATGGAGGCGTGGCCGGCATGCTCGTGCATGCTTTAGGCGCGACCAAAAATTAGGGTTTGGCACAAACCGTGTAGTTTTGGCATTGGGCCAGAAGTTGCCACGCGTTTGGTGGAGAACTTGTACGGCTGAGATTTGTATCTCAGAAGGAAGGGTAGCCGTTGATTGTTGCAACCCTTCGTTTGGCAGCCAGCGGCATGGAGTCATGGACGTCATGGCTTTTGTGTGCGGTCATGTTAGGATTTTGGCATAGTTTAGGCGCGGCCAAAATTAGGGTTTTGGCATAGCTTAGGCGCGGCCAAAATTAGGGTTTGGTGCCGTGACCAACGAATTGGCATCGTAGCCAAGTTGGTGTCGTGACCAAAAGTTGCCACAAGTTTGGTGGCCGACCATGCCACCATGTTGCTGGCATGCTCGTGCATACTTTAGGCGCTGCCAAAAATTAGGGTTTTTGGCATTGGGCCAGAAGTTGCCATGCGTTTGATGGCGAACTTGTATGGCTGAGATTTGCATCTCAGAAGGAAGGGTACCCGTCGGTTGTTGCAACCCTTCGTTTGGCAGCCAGCGGCTTGGAGGTATGGCCGGCATGCTTTTGGCGTAGCTGGCATGGCTGGCAGGGATGGCATGCCATTGGCACGGTGGTGCGGCTGGCATGCCTTTGGAGCGGAGGTGCGGCTGACATGGTTGGCATGCCTTTGACGCGGAGATGTGGCTGGCATGGTATGCCATTGGCACGGTGGTGCGGCTGGCATGCCTTTGGCGCGGAGACGTTGATGGCATGGTATGCCATTGGCACGGTGGTGCGGCTGGCATGGTAGGTATGCCTTTGGCGCGGAGATGTGGTTGGCATGGTATGCCATTGGCACGGTGGTGCGGCTGGAATGGTTGGCATGCCTTTGGCGCGGAGATGTGGCTGGCATGGTATGCCATTGGCACGGTGGTGCGGCTGGCATTGTTGGCATGCCTTTGGCGCGGAGATGTGGCTGGCATGGTGGTGCGGCTGGCATGGTAGGCATGCCTTTGGCGCGGAGACGTGGCTCGCATGGTATGCCATTGGCACGGTGGTGCGGCTGGCATGGTTGGCATGCCTTTGACGCGGTCGGCACGCTTGGCTAGCATGCGCGGAGATGATGCCAGTCAATACTGAGGGTTCTGCCGTGGAACATATTATATACATAAAAAAGGTACCCTGGTAAATTTCTCGTAGACGTATTTAAAGGCTCAATAAATGCGTTAGTGAAGATATTGGTACTCAGGAATCTGTTTCCTTACAGAGTGACGTCACGTCAGACTAAGGTTTTACGATTTTAACCCTAAGCTAAAAACCACCATCAATATTAACTCCCCTGCTTAGATCGGAACAGGGGCATTGTTGCGAGGTAAGCATGAGATGGTGACAGACAAGGATAAAATCGAAACGGAAAGTCACCAAGAGATGGTCAGGAAGATCCGGCTAACCTTTTTCGGAGGTAAGGAGAATCCGCGGCTCCTGCATTGGCGGTCTTTGCGCAAATTTGGCTTGGCCATGGGATGTGGCGTCAGCGCTGCGTCTTTGGCTGCTGGTTGACAGAGGCGGCATTGTAATTTGGCCCATGGAGTGGTGCTATGGCTAGCTATGGAAAGGCGGATGACGCTGTTGGCTAGGACGCGGACTGTTGGCGTCGGCTTGGCTTTGCCTTGCGTCATCTTGGCTCGACTTGGGAACATGGAATTGTGGATCGGCTTGGCTTAGCTGTAGCGCAGAGTTGGATTGGCTTGGAATGAGCCGCTATCGTTGGATTGGCTTGGAATGATCCACTAGCGTTAGCTTGGCTTGGAATGGAGCCGCTGGTGCTACTAACTTGGCTTGGTTGTGGAATGGTGGAAACTGTCTTCGGTCCGCGGAATGGTGGAAACTGTCTTCAGTCCGCGGAATGGTGGAAACTGGTTTCAGAACTTCGGCTATCAATCGGTGGTGATGGCGCTGGAACTTAGGCTACCAAACGGTGGTGATAGCGCTGGAACTTTATCTAAATCAGGGTTTGGCGTGCCGAAACCCTAATTTAGCGCCCCTCACTAGAATCGTTGTATAATTCTCGTACGAACTCGTATTTTGATGGTCCGCCCCTCCATTCTGATTGGAAAAGAATTTCCTATTTCCCCACGCGGGAATATTTAGGTTTTGAGCTCGTTTAGGAGGTGAAAACAGTCCTCCAGTAAAACTTAGGAAGAATTCAGGAGGGATGTTGCGGGCCTGTGGAATGATGGCAACTGGCTTCAGTTCCGTGGAAGGATGGCAACCGGCTTCAGTTCCGTGGAAGGATGACGATTGACTTCAGTTCTGTAGAAGGATGACGATTGGCTTCAGTTCCGTGGAAGGATGGGAACTGGCTTCGGAACTTAGGCTACCGAATGGTGGTGATGGCTCCTAGAAAATTTGTCTAAATCAGGGTTTGGCATGCCGAAACCCTAATTAGCGCTCCTTACTAAAATCGTTGTAGGATTATCGTACGAACTCGGATTTTGACGATCCACCCCTCCATTCTGATCGGAAAAGAATTGGGTACATTATTTATATGTCCCTACTTTTAGAAGCCAACAAATATATCCTTCCATAAAATAAATATATCCCTACCATTTTTAGGAATTAAAATACGGATTTATTAGATTACTAAAATTCCCCCTATATATTCCACATTATACTAGATCAGACACACTAAAGTTTTTCATTTTCAGTTTCAGTTTCTCTGGTTCTCCGTCTTCTCTCACTCACACGCCGCAGTCGCTGCAATTAATCCACTAGCCGTTGCGGAGAATCGATCGACTAGCCGTTGAAACTGAAAATCAACTTCGTTTCTTCTCTCTCTGATAATCAACAGACCACGATCTAAAAAGAAAACTGAAAAAGAAACTGAAAATCAACCGTATAAATTAGGTTTCATCAGAAAACATAATCGATTTCACTTTCGTCTCATCGTCAACGTTTCATCATCAACGTTCCATCATCAGAAAACCTATTTGAACGATTTGAAGATTTCAAAATTGAACAGGTAAAACCCTAATTTTCTGATGCCAGATTTAATTGATGCATGTATCTTTTGGTCTTGATTTTGTTAATGTAATGATTATATGTTAGTATTTGGAAGATTATTAAACTGCGATTTACTAATTAGGTTTGATTTTGGTCTTGTTTAGTTAGTTTTGAGTTTTGGTTAGTGTTCTTGGAAGGAAATGATTTCTCGTCAAATCTGAGTATTTTGTATATGAATAAACAAGCATAATTTGAAGATTTTGAATGTTTGCTAGTTATATTGATATTTGTCTTCAAATTTTTGGTATTATTTTGCTCAGATGCAAATTTGTTCAACTGGTAAGTGTTTGAAAAATGTGGTTCTGGATGTTTGGTTGATTTAGCTATTTTTGTTCAATTTAAGGGATCAACAACAGTTGTTGATCCAAAAAAAAATTGTATCAACAGCAGTAGTTGATCCAAAATAAAAGAGATCAACAATAGAAGTTGATCCAATTTAAGGGATAAACAACTGCAGTTGATCCAAATAAAAATAGGATAAACAATAATACTTGATCCATTGTATGCAATTTGGTCTACTGTTCTACTATGAAAATATGAATGCTAACTATAATAATTGTTGAACTCAGGTTGAGAAGACATAATGCATAGAAGATCACCAAGGATATTAAAGAAGAATCAAAATAAGAAGGGCACGCAAGAGATTAGGCAAGCTAAAGAACCAAAACAAAATGTGAAGACCAAGAAGAAAATTGAAGAAGATCCAACCAGAAAAAGGAAGAACAAGAATACAAATGAAGAAAGATATGTGAAACAAAAGAACAAAGCTGAGGAAGAACCAGAACAATCGGAATCAGAATCCGAAGAAGAAGCACAAGAAAAATCAGATGATCAAGATTCTGAAGAAGAGGAAGATAAATCTGAAGAAGAAGCAGAAAAGAGCAAACCGAAGAAATTCGCCAAAGGTAAAAACATAGATTGTAATATTTGTGCTGATATAACATAGATTGTACCCTATATATAACAATGTTGTTTAAAATATCGAAAACAATATGTAAATGATTGAGCTTTATGTATGCAGGCAAGTCAAGGGCGAAAGCAAAGACACAACAAAATGTGAAAAACAAGAAGGTAATTGAGAAAGAACAAGAAGAATCGGAATCAGAATCCGAAGAAGAAGAAGAAGAAGAAGAAGAAGAAGGGCAAGAAGATTCAGATGATCAAGAGGCGGAAGAAGACATAAAAGTAGCAGAAAAGGGCAAACTGAAGAAAGTCGTAAAAGGTAAAAAAATATATTGTAATATTTTTTACAACAACAGGCCGAAAGCAAAATGATATAACAAAATGATATGTATGCTGGTATATATATCTAACTATGTTGTTTGAAATATTGAAAACACAATGATTGATCTTCATGTATGTAGGCGGTTCAAGGCCGAGAGTAAAACCACAACAAAGGCTGAAAACCAAGAAGGTAGAATCAGAAGAATCGGAATCAGAATCCGATGAAGAAGAGCAACAAAATTCAGATGAAGAGAATCAAGAGGAGAGCAAACCAGAGGCACGGCTCAAAGGTAAAAACATTGATTCCTTAATGAAATAATATGTGTAAGCAATCATAGTTTTGGATCAACAGTCACAGTTGATACAATAAATATGTGTAACCAATCATAGTTTTGGATCAACAGTCACAGTTGATCCAATAAATATGTGTAAACAACCACAGTTGATCCAATAAATCTGTGTAAAATATCACATTTGATCCAATAAGAGGTAGTTAAAAGCATGAACTGTGATTACACATATTTATACGTCGCACCTCACTCGGGGGCTACGCCCCCTCGTGAAAATATATTATGGGTAGAATGTGAGAAAACAAAAGATTATTGTCAAAAATGAAAATGAAAATGATTTGAGTTTCATGTATGCAGGCAAGTGGAGAGCAAATGAAAAAAGAATCAAAGGAGGTCTCCAACCATTGGCTGATATGGGGAATTTTCTAGGCAAAAAATTTGAAGTAGAAGATGCAAATAACAAAAAGAAACCGATACTTGCAAAAGCACTGAAGGAATCTCCATATTGGGACTTAATCATCCCATTTTATGTAATAGACAAGAGAATGATTGGTAAATGGATGAACAAGATTAATCTTGCAATGCAACTGCTGATGAGTGCATTTGATCCAATAACCAGAAAGTTCAAATTTGGAGAAAACGAAGAATGCTCTCTGGAAGCAAGAGATTTCGCTTTGATATTCAAGATGAGAAGACTGATAGAGAGTGAAGAATTGAAGCAGCAACTGCACCCGAAGAAAGGAATTGACTACAACGAATTCTTAAATACAAAGTTCAGACCAGAAAAAACCAAAAGATTGTCCAGACGCAATAATGAAGAATGAGGTTGTAAGCAAACTGAAAAATGCAGCAGAAGATGAGTCTGATCCGGTGCATTTTGTAAGACTTTTCGGTATGTGGTTATGCACAGTTTTCTTTTTCCCAAATACTGGTATGACAGCCTTCCCAAAGAAATGGTTGCCTCATATATTACTGATGGACAAAGTTTCATGGCCGGATCATGTTGGGGAATGTTTGATTTCGAACCTGGCAAACAAGAAGGATACACAGTTAGCTATCGGTGGCTGCACAACTCTCTTAGTGGTAAGAAAAAACGTTAATTCTGTAAAAGTAAAATGTGTATTGTTGTGGAGAGTGAAATACATACTTGTGTATTTTTGTAGAGAGTGAAATGCATACTATTGGATAAAAACTAACATTGTTGTTTATATTATGCAGTGTTGGTTCTGTGAACGTACCAAAAGCTACATCGACAAAAGGAAGAATTTTGAAAATGCAACTCCGAGATTCCTACGATGGGACCAGAACGCATTGTGCAAGCAGCTTGTAGCTGATTTTAGTAAGGAAGTCAACAATAAGGAAATTGATATGACTTGGTTCCGCAAGACGGTAATTTGTTTTTACTATATCTTTATTATTACAAATGTATCATTTTTTTTGTGGATCAACAAAGGAAGTTGATCCAATTTTTACTATATTTATCTTTACTATTACAAATATACCATTTTTTGTGTGGATCAACAATGGAAGTTGATCCATGTGAATGGGATCAACATTCAATGTTGATCCAGTTTTAGTATTAGTTTTTTGTGGATCAAGAATGGATGTTGATCCATGTGAATGGGATCAACAACCAATGTTGATCCAGTTTTACTGTCAGTTTTTTGTGGATCAATAATGGAAGTTGAATGTGAATGGGATCAACAACCAATGTTGATCCAGTTTTAGTGTCTACAATATTTTGATTTGTGCTGATCATGCTTCGCAGTATCATTAAGACTTTGTTGATCCAATGTCTGCTGAGGAGAACTATTTAATTGACATATCGGCACCTGCAAGAGAACTGGAACAAGATAGGAAAAAGATAAAGGAACTAGAGGAAGAAAACATCCTTCTTGGTTGTGACAGGCATGAGATTCATTACATGGACAAGGCTCAAATCAAAATGTTTGTCCACATCACGATATTCTTGAGAGAGATGTATGAGAGGAACAAGGAAAAACTACAGTTGCAAGCTGGAGAACCGGAGCGACTTGCTGATATTGACAAGAATATAAAGAAATGGCATGAAGAAGAAAGGATTTTTTAGGAATCACTGAATAAAAATAAACCAGTGTATACAGGGAAAGAATTTGAAGGTTTGGAATTCGAAGATTTGTTCACACAACAACAAAAAGGCGAATCATCTGGAAAAGGTAATCAAGATGAAACGAACTCTGCGGCGAATGATCAACCAACAGATGGGAATGAAACTAGAGTAGACATGAAAGTGGATGATTCTGCGGCTGTGAACAATGAAGACACTCAAGAAATGAACGATTCGTTGGGAACTGAAGATGGAACTCAAAGTACATTGGGAACTCAAAGTACTTTAGGAACTCAAGATAAGTTTTTCAGAAGGGTTTTCAAAGTGGAATGACGTATTCGGAAAAACAAACAAGTAGCAAAAATAGGAGAGTTGGAAGAAAGGATTTCATGCAGGAAGAGAAGTAAAGAAAGCTGATGACTTAGAGCTCAATACAGTTGTCGAAAACGTTGCAGAGCTCGATTCGGTGGTGGAAAACATTTCAATATTTGCTGGAATAGTAGAAGAGAAAGGTGACATACAAATGGAAGATAAGAGTCCGTCTGTTGAGAAGAAGAATGATGACATACCAGCGGATATGATTGTGTTTGACACTCCTCCACTTTCAATAATAAAACCTGATGAAATTGATGCTAATGTGCAAACAACTCCCTCACAACCGATTTTCGGTGCAATAATGGATGAGGTAGATCGTGAGGTAACACAACAAGCAGAAGAGGTTGAAAAGCAAAGTGAAGAGGTTGAAGAGCAAAGTGAAGAGGATGACAATACACAAGGAGCTGCAATACGTGCAGGATTGAAGAAATCGTTTAATTTGGATGCAGTTGAGGAGAAAACTGAAGAGGAAACCGAATCAGAAGAACAATCCGATGGTACAAAAGCATCAGAAAAACCGCAGGTCAGTTCTCTTGTGAAACGGGTGAAGAAGGGAGAAAGGCCGAAGAGAAAGCCGTATAAACTTCGAAGTCGAACACCTACTGCTAAGTGTAAAAGGGGACAAAGGAAAGGTGGAAAAGGAAAAAAGAAGCAGAAGCAAATTGAAACAATTGACCTCGACACTCTCGACAGTCAAATTGACAACACACCAGCGGAACCCACAAAACTGATGAAGCCAAAAAAACTAAGTTGTGGAAAAAATTCAATGACAGCGAAAGAGAAGTCATCGAGCCATTCTTTGAGAATACAACTGAATGGTATGTAATAACATATTCGAAGTCAAACAACTCAGTTCACATAGTTATTTTTTGGGTTATGCTAGCTCTTTTTAATAACATATTCATTTGTTGTTCATTTTGCAGCGAGAAAGCTTACAGTTTTTATTTCTGCAACCAAGATTTCGAGGTAGTCATCAATGGGAAGTTCATACAGTGTCTACTGAATAATCAAAACATTCATGCTGAGATTGTTGATTACTACATCAACTTGTTGAAAGCAAAGATGGATTCGCCGCATAAACCAGATTACAAGAACCACGTCATTCTCTCAACAAATGATTATGTAAGTAACAAAAAAATCTTGGTTTGTTTTGTATGTCAACAACAATTGTTGATCCAAATAAGTTGGATCAACAACCATTGTTGATCCAGATAGGTTGGATCAACAACTATTGTTGATCCAAATAAGTTAGTCTGATTATGAATGAATGTTACAGGTATGTATAGCTTGAGGAGTTTAATTGCAAATACGATATGTTGTTCATTTTATGTTGTTCTCTGGTTACGATATCACAATTGCATTTTTTTTTGTTGACAAATGTAGCTTTTGTTTATAATGTAGATGATCCATAAAATGCAAAACTAATATATTTCTTTAAAAAATATTGATACAGCGGATATTGGGGATCGCATTAACCACTAAAAATATGGCAAAGGTAGAGAGATGTGGGGTTCCAGAAAAGGTGAGGACCAGTTACACAGGGAATGTTGAAGACACATACCTCATCATACCAATGTGCTTGACGGACAAGGACGGTGTTGGATATCATTGGGTGGTGCTGGAATTGGTAAAAGGAAAATGGATAGTGTACAACTTTGCAAGGCAAAACGCAGATCACAAATGGCAATATATGGTGATGATAGTACCACTGACTCAGTGGCTGAATGAAATGGGCCACAGAGATCCGGAGACAGGTGGTAATATCGAGACAACCTTCTCACATTGCACTGTACCAGCACAAGACGGATGCGACTGTGCATTGCACACTTGCATGTACATGAATAATTTGGTGAAGCGTGGAAACTGTGAACACCTATCTGAAATCGCTAACTTAGATGAGAAGTTGAACAAGAAGCGAGTGAAGATTGCAGCAAGAATCTTGTCATAATTGGGTTCATGGAAGAAACCGGAACAACTTCCTGATTCAGCTACTGACTCTATTCAACAAAAAATCCAATTGCAAGACTCAGTTGAACAAGTAGTTGATCCAGTAGATGAAGCATTAGCTGAACCATTAGAATGAGCTTGATATCATAGTCTGTTCATGGTCTGTAAACAAAATCTAACTGTAGTTTTAAAAATACTTATCTTAGTAAGTAAATCTTATTGTAGGTCTGATTGAATTATTATGAACCATTATGAATGAATTATTTGTTACAGGTATTTGTTTTGTCTGATCATTTATGGATGTATTTGTTGTCTGATTATGGATGAATATTACGGGTATGTATAGCTTGAGGAGTTTATTAGCAAATACAGATGGATCCATGCAATTTTTTTGTTTGTTTTTTGTGTCAACAACCATTGTTGATCCAGTTATGTTAGTCTGATTATGAATGAATGTTACAGGTATGCAAAGCTTGAGGAATTTTACTAGAAAATACAGATATAACCATGCAATTTTTTTGTTTGTTTTGTGTCAAAAACCATTGTTGATCCAAAAAAGTTGGATAAACAACCATTGTTGATCCAAATAGGTTGGAACCCAAGAACAATGTTTCCACACAATAGTGTCAACAACCTATAAAATTAATAAACCTGGAACCTGCCAACTGACATATACTTGAGAAACAAAACAATAGAATTCGTAACAACATATAAGAATGTATGTCATTAAATAACAAGTGCAAACCAAAAAAAGGAAAAGAAACACCAAACTGGTAAGAAACCTAAAACAAGTTTGTTCATAAACACCACAAGAACTTCAGAACAACATCCTCTCAAGAAGTTGATAATCCTGGAATGAGACTCCTTGCGAAACGTTAGCGCACGAGGAGCCAAAGGAGCTCTGCGACATGTTCGACGGTTGTGAAAGGTCAGCATCCCACACTAGGCACACTTCCTCTTCTTCCGCACCTTTTCACGAGAACCCCTGTACCTAACACCTTTAGGTCTTCCATCTTGTTCTCGACCACCGGTGGGAGGCAAAATATACCCCTTTTCATTAATTCCAGGTGGCTTCTCAGAGCAGGAATATGATAAATGGGTTGAGAGTACAACCTTTTATAGTATTCAGAAGTATAGTAAGGGCTGATGTAGTTGTACGGTTCATCATTTCCAATCTGCAACATTGCTTTTATTGCATGAGTGCAAGGAAAGCTATGTTTTTGCCACCATTTGCAGGTGCAAGTTCTAGAATCCAAGTCAACAGTATGCTTCCCTGTTGGAGATATGATCTCATATACCTTCTCACTTGCTCTCCGAAACTTGTATGAACGGCAGTCGTTTATCCTTTTGTTAAACCTTGCTTGCATACGAGGAGTGAGCCTTGTAGCCCACTTGTTAGACTCCACTAACCTCTTGTAATTCTTCTCCATCACTTTAGCACGAATAACATCAACAAGCTCAAGTGAGGAGCGGCTTATCATGCTTAATGACGTTGTTAAAACTCTCAGCAATATTAGATGTGTTCTCACCCCACCTTTCTCCTAGAAATGCATGAGCAGCCCAATTCTCAAATGGAATCTTCATCATCCAAGCAACCACTGAATCCAACTTTAGATTACTCATACTCTTCGCAGCAGCATAAAAATTTTCCTTTGTTAATGCAGTGTAGCACTTTTCGAATAACTTGACTGCAGTTTGTATGCTCTTGCCCTTTGGAACAGGAATATTTCCTTTCATATGGTACAAACAGTAGGAATGGAAAGCCTTTGGGAAGACTACATGCACATGCTTCAAAAGGCCAATTCCACGATCTGATATGATGGTCAGTGGACGATCTTCACGAATAATACCCTTCAAATTGGTTAAGAACCATTCCCAACTATCACAATTTTCACTTTCAACAATTCCAAATGCAACTGGATAGATCCCTAGAAAAACCAAAAAACAAAAATAAGTAACCAGAAACAAAAATAAGTGACCAGTAACTAGTGTCAACAAACAAAGTTGATACATTTCAATTGGATCAACAGTGGAAGTTGATCCATTTTAGTTGGATCAACAATCACAGTTGATTCAATAAAATCTGTGTAAGCAAACATAATTTTGGATCAACAGTCACAGTTGATCCAATAAATATGTGTAAACAATCACAGTTGATCCAACAGTCATGAATTTCAATGCAAAACCATTTTACTTGGATAAACAGTGGAAGTTGATCCATTTTAGTTGGATCAACAATCACAGTTGATCCAATAAAATCTGTGCAAGCAATCATAGTTTTGGATAAATAGTCACAGTTGATCCAATAAGAGGTAGTTAAAAACAAGTATTTCAATGCAAACCAAAAAAAAGCAGTCTAAACTAACCTAAGCTACATATATTATTACGTCGCACCTCACTCAGGGGCTATGCCCCCTCGTGAGAGTTAAATTCAATATAGAATGTCAGAAACCTAGCTACATTAATCAAGAAAATGAATGCATAATAATGAATCAACAGTAACAAGTTTAAACATTCATGGATACAAAATGAAAAAAAGTAAAAGGTTAAAAATCACACCTTGGTTACCAGTTTTGCCGCAAGAAACCATAAGACCACCTTTGAACTTCCCAGTGAGAAAGGTACAATCAATAAATAACATCGGACGACAGTAATTGTTGGCACCAGTTATAGAAGCTTCAAAGGCCACGAAAAACCTTTTGAACCGACGAGTCACACCATCATACTAAAAATTCACGACGCTTCCAGGATTGTAATATTCAATGGCATCTTTATACCAAACAAAATCTGAATAAGAATTGATGTCATCATCCCAAAGAAATTGCTTGGTGAATTGTAAACCGTGGTATGCCTGACTATACGTGAGGTCAACTCAATATTCCATTCGGAGTAAATCTATAACATCATAAGCAGTCTTCTTCTTCTTAGATGCTCGTAAGTCATCTGCCAATATATCCTTCAAAAACGATTTTCTCATCCTAACTTTTGATGGGTAAGAAGAAGCTAAACTACATGAATGCTCTCCAATGTATCTCTTGCATTGAAATACACCTTTTGTATTGGCGAGGAGAGAGGCGTGAAACCTCCAACGACAATTTTCCTCCTTTTTGAACTTGCACTCCACAGTGTATCGTATAAGGTCACTCTTCTTCAATTTGTATTTGCGACCACTATTTATTTCATACTTTGTAACACAATCCTTAACTTCTTTAATACCACCTTCAAACAACTGCCCTACTCCAGTTAAGATGTTGACCCAAGCATCAGACTTCTTCGGGACCTTTTTGATCAAACACGCATCATCAGTGACGTCTTCCAATTCAACTACCTCATCGCTTGAAATACAACTTGATGATGACGAAGAAGCAGGAGCAGGAGCAGAAGATGAAGAAATATAATCAACACAGGTCCTTAGCTGGATTTCAAACTTCACCAAGTCAATCCCTTGTGAGGTGCAGTAGTGAATGAAAAACCTCAAATCCAAATCATGATTGATAACATTTGAGATCCCTTCTACAGTGTAACAAAAAAAAATGAGGTCTTCAGGAACATAAGGCCACTTTTGAAACAGGATGCGAGATGGTCTGATTGCAAAATTTGAACTCTGCAACAACCATCTTTGGCCTGCAATAAAAAATAAACAGATAGTGGTATTCAGAAAATATGGATCAACAGTCACAGTTGATCCAATAAATATGGATAAAGAATCACAGTTCTGTATCAACAATCACACTTGATCCAATAAATATGAATCAACAATCACATTTTTGGATCAACAATCACAGTTGATCCAATAAATCTGTGTAAGCAATCATAGTTTTGGATCAAAAGTCACAGTTGATCCAATAAATATGGATCAAGAATTACAGTTTTTTATCAAAAATCACACTTGATCCAATAAATATGAATCAACAATCACATTTTTGGATCAACAATCATAGTTGATCCAATAAATCTGTGTAAGCAACCATAGTTTTGGATCAACAGTCACTGTTGATCCAATAAATATGGATCAAGAATCACAGTTTTGTATCAACAATCACACTTGATCCAATAAATATGAATCAACAATCACATTTTTGGATCAACAATCACAGTTGATCTAATAAATATGTGTAAGCAATCATAGTTTTGGATCAACAGTCACAGTTGATCCAATAAATATGTGTAAACAATCACAGTTGATCCAAATAAGAGGTAGTTAAAGAATGAATTTCAATGCAAACCAAGAAGAAAGCAGTATAAACTACCCTAAGATACATATAGTATTACATCGCACCTCACTCGGGGGCTACCCCCCCTCGTGAAAGTTAAATTCAATGTAGAATGTGAGAAACATAAAATAAAAGCTACATTATCAACAAGAATGAATGCATAATGATTACCTGAAAAATAAACACACGAAATACAAACATTTTGTGTTCAGAAATTTGGATCAACAACATTTCAATAGAGTGTTCTGTGTATCAACAACATAATATCTACTTTTCATCAATGACATAATCAGTAGAGTGTCTAAAATATACATAACAAACATGAATCATAAACATTTCAGCATTAATTTTGGATCAACAACAAAACGAAATGAAATTATTCAACATTTCAAAATATACATAAAACCAAAGTTTATGGGCAGATTTAAGAATAAGTGTAAATAACATATCAAAAATTAAAAGGTACCTGTCTAATAGATGAAATCAATCTTCTAAAATAAATCACGATCTCTGCATCAATAACCAAAAACAAAAAGTGGAAATAAAAATCAATGAAACTAACATGCAATCATCAAAAAAAACTATATGAATCTTCAAATAAACATCAATAGTACCAATTTGTTTCAGAAAGAGAGATCCAGTTAAACGGAGTACAAATTTCTATTGTTAATGGAAATTTCAGTTAAACGGGGGTAAAATATCTGATTCAGTGGATGAATATAGCTGCATGGATGATGAAGAAGATGGAGGAGAAGATGAATTTCAATCTCCGAAGGATAAATTGAAACAGAAAACTTCGAGTCAATATTTTCACGAGCAAATCAGATCTTCAGCTGGATACGATTCCATTGATGAATCTTGCTGCAAGGATGATGAAGAAGGTGGAGGAGAAGATGAATTTCAATGTAGGAAGCATAGATTGAACCGGAAAAATTCGAATCAAAATTTCACGAGCAGAGTTCAGCTAGATCTCTCTCTCTCTCTCTCTCTCTCTCTCTCTCGTTGAGTTTTTGATTTTCGTTAATAACTGAATTTTAATTTTGTTATCTAAATATATACATGGGGTATATTTGGAAGTCCATAGTTTGATATTGGGCCCCTGATGGGCTTGTACAAGGAGAGGGATAGAATTATTGTGTGATAAGGATATTTGTAAAGTCCATCAAAAGTAAGGATAATAGTTCAATTTCCACAAAAAGAATTTCCTATCTCCCCACGCGGGAATATTTAGGTTTTGAGCTCGTTTAGGAGTCGAAAACAGTCCGCTAGTAAAACTCAGGAAGAATTCAGGAGGGATGTTGCGGGCCCGTGGAAGCATAGTCGCGCCCGGTCATCTATTCCCGTTCATGGAGCAAGAAGGAAACTTTATTTTGTGGAAAATCTAGAAACTCCATCCGCATGATAAGAGGTATCGACCCTCTTCTGTTTTCGGTTGCTCGTCCGGATCCGTGCTTTCGTCTGCAGTGTCTCTCCAGTGGATTCCCAAAATTTACCAAACTCCCTCGCATTCTTGGGATGGATGAAATATATGCTCGGCAACGATCATGTCAGGGCTAATCTTGGAGATTGTGGTTGCGTTGTCGGTCTATCCTCGAGTTTAGGTTGTTCAGTGCCTGGACTTTCTGATCGCGATGATGACATGTTGTGGATGCTTGTATGGTCGAAATCTTCCGGAGCCACTGGATGAAATAGATGGGTTGGGAAACGTTCCGTTGCCGATGTGCTGCTATCAAGTCTTCAAGGACTTTGTTCCAAGATACATCATTCGAACCATCTTCTGAATCTTGGACTATCATACGGAATGGGATGCGGTGAGCAGTCCCCAGTTATACTTCTGTTGGATCTGATGGCATGGTCGAATATGTGAATGTATCTTTGTGGCGTGCTTTTGGAGTCTTCGATGCACATGTACGGCTTCATGTTGAGAAATTCCCGTGGCTCTTTAAACTTCGACAGTGATGATGTTGAAATCAGAAATAACCTGGTTGAGAGGAGTGAAAGCGTCCCATGCTGGTGGTCCCCATGTGTATCCTACTCTCATTGCATCGCGTTGGAGTCCACGGGATTTGATACGAGCTGATTGTATTCTTCTGGATGTGACGCTGGGATGCTCAGAATATCATATGGACGAAATATTCTGGATAGCGAAGAGGTAGAAATGAGAGAGTCATCTTGTTTATTGTGGCTCCCTCTGCTTCTTCAAGAAAATGTTTCAGCCGCATCTCTGGAGTTATCTCATGAATCTTTCATGGTCATTGGGATGGACTGCGATGAGCAGTCCCCAGTCGTATTTTTCTTTAGTTTCTGAAGTTGTTTCCTTTGAGCAGGCGTGGGATCCACCGCGTACTCGTAAAGTTTTGCAGGCGTCTTCTAGGCAGAGAGGCGATGATATTCTTACGCTACACCCTTGAAGAGTAGATAACCTTGTCGTGGCTATGACCTTTTGGTTGACCGTGTCTTCTGAGCTTTGACAGCGGACGGATTCCGTGTAGATCCTCAGTCCCCAAGTGTGGTTTACGGGTTTCCATCTTGTAGGGTCGGTGGGTTGACCGTGATGAAGATATCACCATCGTGCGTTCGTACTTGTGATTTTGTTATTTCTTCCACGTGAAAATATGGAGGAGTACGGGTTACCTCTGTAGTGATCGTTGTCGTGGTGAAGCTCTGGCTGGTATCAACAAACGGGCGGTAACAGTTCTTGGCAGCAGATGTGGTCAGAAGAGACTATATTTTCGTGGGAACAAAGTAGGTTGGATGGAATTGTATGAGCGTCCATGAAAGTAAAGGGATTGGTTGGATGCGATCATGATCTTTGACATGGGGAGTTTGGTGGAACGACCCTTGGAAGGGAGGAGCGGCGGACGCATGCACGAAACTTGGCAGGAAGTAGGCATTGAAACGGCTTCGGTTCTTGTTGAAACTTATAGAGCAAAACGCTGAAGCTTCGTCTTCGGAACCTGGAGAAGCTGATGGAGAGAACGTTGAAGTGGAGCGGCTGCTGGAGCGAACATTGAAGCGGAGCTGCTGGAGGACATTGAAGTGGAGCGGCTGCTGAAGCGAACATTGAAGCGGAGTGACTGCTGAAACGGACGTTGAAGCGGAGCCGCTGCTGGAGCGAACGTTGAAGCGGAGCGGCTGCGTCAATCATCGTGCTGTCAAACTGGATACCCTTCAAGCGAACGGTGGTTAGGAGTCCCCAGTTCCATCTATCAATCGTGCTTTCCAGGAGAGGTTGGGGTTTAGGAACAACTTCTCTGGCTGGAAACAGCTGCTTTCCTGATGCAGTGCGGTTGAAGGATGCAAATATGTCTTGACGCTACACCTTGGAGAAATATAGAATTTCACATAAATGTTTCATCATAGACTGCACGATTTTATGGGTGAAGTCCCCAGAAATCATGCAGCTCCTGACGGAAAGAGGGTCTCTGTGAACTCAGGAGGGTTGTTGATTTCCTTTGCCTCGATTTTGGAGAAGTCGTTCATGATCTTTACGTGTGATGAAATTGGATTGTTGATTCCCTTCTACTGGGCGTTCAAGAACAACGCGAGCCTTTTCATTTATAAACGCACGTCCTGCCGAAGTGCCTGAACCGGATGTTAAAAGTATTCCTTGTCAGCCCCCTCTTGGGTTGACGTGACTCTTATGGTGGGCGCTCTGTCAGTGTCTTGAGGAAATAGGTATCTCTTTCTGAGTTATAGACACGTCGGTATGAGCCTTACGAGAAGCTTTTGTCTTTCCATCAAATTAACAGTGGTAAAAGGAGGTCGGCTTCTTCCGGCTCCTCCAGTCTCTTGCCCTGATGGTGGAGTAGCAGCGACTCTGGTGACGGTTGGAGTTGTCATACTTGAAGAAACGTTGGGGTGGCGGAAGCGGCTCTGGTTCTCATGATCATAGGTGTATCGTGCAGAGATGACGCAGTTTTGATCACGGAGTGCTGGAGCCATGGCGATGTTTCGAAGGGTGAGGATGGCGCTGCTTTGGATGGTTGTGGAGCGGAGAAGATGGCGCTGGAAGGGTGCAAGCTGTTAGCGCTGGAAAGGATGCAAGTTGCTGGCGCTGGAAAGATGCAAGCTGTTAGCGCTGGAAGGATGTAAGCTGCTGGCGCTGGAAAGATACAAGTTGATAGCGCTGGAAGGATGCAAGATGTTAGCGCTGGAAAGGATGCAAGCTGTTAGCGCTGGAAAGGATGCAAGCTGCTGGCGCTGGAAACATGCAGGCTGCTAGCGCTGGATAGGAGTGGAGGGGACACGGAGATGGCGTCGGCTAGAATGCGGAGATGGTGTTGGATGGAGCGTGGAGATGGCGATGGCGGTCTCTTAACGCTAGCTTGGCCACGGCCTGTTGGCGCCACGGAGCGTTGCTAGCGGGCCCGATTGCCTCTTCCCATGTGTAACCAAAAATAGGAAACCTTCCTCCATTCGATCTCCAAAAACATCGTGCCTATAAAAGGCGCTACCCATCTTCTTTATCCCGTATCATCAGTTTTATTCCCTCGTCTTGGAGCTAGTAGCAACACAACGAGCATACTCCAGGTATGTATTCCATCATTTCTCCTTTAGCTTGTTTTTCCATCTTGGTGCAAACCCTAGCCATAGGCATGTCTGTCGTGGTTTTATGGGTGACGCTGTCCTAACCGCGATAAGTCCCTAGTCACTCCTCGTCGTGTGATAACTGAGACATTGATTCCCAAGCGGATTGTTTGCTTCTACCATCTTGAGATCGGAATTGAAAGATGAAACTTAAAATTGGAAATTGATATTGCAACCGAGAGATTGACCTCCCACTGTGGTCGCCAATTGTTTGAGGGTGAAAACAGTTTCTGCTGATTTTGGTAATTTCGAGTGTGTGGGTGAGAAACGAGTCTAAACCCTAAACAATTTACTACAAGGGAGTACTTTGATTCGAGAGATCAATCTGTACAAATACGGCCTAAACCAAGAAATGGTCGTTCCAGACTTGCTTCGGTCACAAATTGAAGGAGAAGGGTTGGTCTAGGGAGGGAAGCAAAGAGAGTGTTGAGACCGGAATAGTTGATTCGGGAAGAGTAGTTGTTTGACGACTTGTATCAAAAAGTAAAACGCCAGCAGATTGGAAAGCTAACAAGTGATTTCTGAGTGTTGTATTTTCCTGACCAAAACTTGTTGTTTGGTGGAAATGGGTGAGACCTATTTATACAAGTCGCAAGGAAACGTACCCTGGTATCGTAAGAAGTGGAAACGGTTGAGTAAATGGAAGATAGCGGTAACGGTAACGCCTGGAATTGATGTTTCTATAATGAAGGAAATGTTTCACCATTACTCCTTGTATTTACTAACCGCTTCACTCTTATGACACTTTCTTGTAACGGGCGTAGTGTACGCCGCACGTTGTAAACCGCCAGACCAATATCCTGATGAGCATCCCCTAGTTTGTGACATATTTTGATGTCTCGAGTGTTTTCGTGGAAAACGTGTAGCATGTTGCTATTGTTTGGCAAGTTAAGATTGAGAGGCTTTCCGGTTCGGTGGTGACCTTCGACGACCGAGATTTTGTATCTTGAGAGGAAGGTTAGCCTTTGATTGTGGTTACCTTCCGTTGGTAGCCAGTGGCGTGGCCACAGTGTTGGCATGGTTTGTGCATGATCTTGGCGTGGATAATTAGGATTTGGTGTCGTGAACAAAGAATTGGCATAGCTAAGCGTGTGCCGTGGCCAAAGAGTTGGCAGCGTAGCCAAAAGTTTCCACAAGTCGTTTGGTTTAGTGGCGAGCTTGTACGGCTGAGATTTGCATCTCATAAGGAAGGATAACCGTTGATTGTTGCAACCTTCCGTTTGGTAACCAGCGGTATGGAGGCATGGCCGGCATGGCTTTGGCGTGGCCAAATTAGGGCTTTGGCTAATTTGGCCATGGCCAAGAGTTTGCACCGTAGCCAAGAGATTGCCACAAGTCGTTTGGTGGCAAGTTTGTACGACTGAGATCTGCATCTCAGGAGGAAGGATAGCCGTTGATTGTTGCAACCTTCCGTTTGGCAGCTAGCGGCATGGAGGCATGGATGGTATGGCTTTGGCGTGGCCAAATTAGGGTTTTGGCACCGTGGCCAAGAGTTGTAACCGTAGCCAAGAGATTGCCACAATTCGTTTGGTGGCAAGTTTGTACGGTTGAGATCTGCATCTCAGGAGGAAGGGTAGCCGTTGATCGTGGCTACCTTCCGTTTGGCAGCCGGTGGCATGTTTTAGGCGCGACCAAATTGGGATTTTGGCATAAACCGTGGAATTTGACATTGGGCCAGAAGTTGCCATGCGTTTGGTGGCGAACTTGTATGACTGAGATTTGCATCTAAGGAGGGAGGGTGGCCGTTGATTGTTGCAACCCTTCGTTTGGCAGCCAGTGGCATGAAGGCGTGGCCGGCATGCTCGTGCATGCTTTAGGCGCGGCCAAAAATTAGGTTTTTGTATAAACTGTGTAGTTTTGGCATTGGAACAGAAGTTGCCACGCGTTTGGTGGCGAACTTGCACGGCTGAGATTTGTATCTCAGAAGGAAGGGTAGCAGTCAATTGTTGCAACCCTTCGTTTGGCAGCCAACAACATGGAGTCATGGCCGGCATGGCTTTTGGGTGCGGTCAAGTTAGGATTTTGGCATAGTTTAGGCGCGGCCAAAATTAGGGTTTGGTGTCGTGACCAACGAATTGGCATCGTAGCCAAGTTGGTGCCGTGACCAAAAGTTGCCACAATTTTGGTGGCGAACTTGTACGGCTGACATCTTGCATCTCAGGAGGAAGGATGGACGTTGATCGTGGCTACCTTTCGTTTGGCGGCCAGCAACATCGGCATGCTCGTGCATGCTTTAGGCGCGACCAAAAATTATGGTTTTTGGCATTGGTCCAGAAGTTGCCACGCGTTTGATGGCGAACTTGTACGGCTGAGATTTGCATCTCAGAAGGAAGGGTAGCCGTCGATTGTTGCAACCCTTCGTTTGGCATCCAACGGCTTGGAGGTATGGCCGACATGCTTTTGGCGTGGCTGGCAGGGTTGGCATGCCATTGGCACGGTGGTGCGGCTGGCATGGTTAGCATGTCTTTGGCGCAGAGGTGCGGCTGGCATGGTTGGCATGCCTTTGGCACGAAGATGTGGCTGGCATGGTATGCCATTGGCACGGTGGTGCGGCTGGCATGGTAGGCATGCCTTTGGCGCAGAGACGTGGCTGGAACGGTGGTGCGGCTGGCATGGTAGGCATGCCTTTGGTTGCGGAGATGTGGCTGGCATGGTATGCCATTGGCACGGTGGTGCGGCTGGCATGGTTGGCATGTCTTTGGCGCGGAGGTGCGGCTGGCATGGTGGCATGCCTTTGGCGCGGAGACGTGGCTGGCATGGTATGCCATTGGCACGGTGGTGCGGCTGGCATGGTTGGCATGCCTTTGGCGCAGAGACGTGGTTGGCATGGTATGCCATTGGCACGGTGGTGCGGCTGGCATGGTAGGTATGGATTTGGCGCGGAGGTGCGGCTGGCATGGTTGGCATGCCTTTGGCGCGGAGACGTGGCTGGCATGGTATGCCATTGGCACGGTGGTGCGGCTGGCATGGTTGGTATGCCATTGGCGCGGTGGTGCGGCTGGCATGGTATGCCATTGGAACGGTAGTGCGGCTGGCATGGTATGCCATTGGCACGGTGATGCGGCTGGCATGGTAGGTATGCCTTTGGCGCAGAGATGTGGCTGGCATGGTATGCCATTGGCACGGTGGTGTGGCTGGCATGGTTGGCATGCCTTGGCGCGGAGATGTGGCTGGCATGGTATGCCATTGGCACGGTGGTGTGGCTGGCATGGTAGGCATGCCTTTGGCGCGGAGACGTGGCTGACATGGTATGCCATTGGCTCGGTGGTGCGGCTGGCATGGTAGGCATGCCTTTGGCGCGGAGATGTGGCTGGCGTGGTATGTCATTGGCACGATGGTGCGGCTGGCATGGTTGGCATTCCTTTGGCGCGGTCGGCACGCTTGACTAGCATGCGCGGCTAGCATGTGCGGAGATGATGCCAGTCAATACTGAGAGTTCTGTCGTGGAACATATTATATACATAAAAAAGGTACCCTGGTAAATTTCTCGTAGACGTATTGAAAGGCTCAATAAATGTGCTAGTGGAGATATTGGTACCCACGGCCCTGTTTCCTTACAGAGTGACGTCACGTAAGACTAAGGTTTTATGATTTTAACCCTAAGCTAAAAACCACCATCAACAGTTGGTTCGTGCAGGGAGGTATGAAGGAGGTATGGCCATATTGCTACTACTAAGAAACCTGAGCATGCTTATTTCTTGATAATGCGAGTAGAAACAATATTACATATTGTTAATGATATACATACCAAACCTAGAGGCGCTGAAAAAGAGGGGGTCTAACAACCATACCCAATTTTCGTTCGGTAATCTGTATGGACAACTCCAATACAATTCCAATAGAATCAACTAGACAGTCAGACTCAATCACGGAAAAGTATCCAAGATTTATATCTCAATTTCTCAAGTCGATATGCAATCGAACAAACAGAAATCCGTGAGCCGGATCAATATGAGAAATAACTTGAACGATACCAAAGACCAATGTTCAATTTTCAATCAATTTCAATCAACAACCAAAGGTTGGATTTACCAATTGATTGAACTGCGCACAACCTGTGATATTTCAATTATATAAACAAATATAATGCGGAAAAGAAATTGAAAAAGCGGGGGTCTAACAACACCACCCAATATTTCGCTTAGCAATCTGTATGGACAAACTCGAATATTCTTTTAAGAGAATCAACAAGACTCAATCAATTAAAAGTATATCAACGAGTTTATCTCTCTCTCTCTTGATTTGATTTCCTACAACAGAAACTGCGAGTACTAATCAAATACAAGGAATAACTTGGATGGTACCAAACACCAATATCCAAGTGTCAATAAATATCAATCAACAACCGTTAGGTCGGATTCTCCAATTGATTGATCTAAAGCACAACCTGTATTATTTCAATTATAAAGATAAAATAATATAATACGGAAATTGAAATAACACAGACACCAGAAATTTTGTTAACGAGGAAACCGCAAATGCATAAAAACCCCGGGACCTAGTCCATATTGAACACACACTGTATTAAGACACTACAGACACTAGCCTACTCCAAACTAACTTCGGACTGGACTGTAGTTGAATCCCAATCAGTATCCTACTGATCCAAGGTACAGTTGTACTCCCTACGCCTCTGATCCCAGCAGTATTTTGCGCACTTGATTCCCTTAGCTGATCTCACCTACAACTAAGAGTTGCTACGACCCAAAATCACAGGCTTTGATAATAAAAAAATTTGTCTCGCACAGACAAGTCTATCAAAGGATCAATCTGTCTCCCACATAAAAACCCTAGAAATTTTGTTCCGTCTTTTGATAATAATCAAGGTGAACAAAAACCAATTGATAATCCGATCTTGTATTCCCGAAGAACAACCTAGATTAATCAATCACCTCACAACAATCTTAATCGTATGGTAGCGAAACAAGATGTTGTGGAATCACAAACAACGAGACGAAGATGTTTGTGATTATTTTTTATATCTTGCCTATCGGAGATATCAAATCTCAAGCCAATCAATCTGATTATACTCGGACGTAGAAGATGCAAGATCATATCACACAACTATGATAAAAGTAGTATCGGTCTGGCTTCACAATGCCAATGAAGTCTTTAAGTCGTTAACCTGGTTTTAGAAGAAGAAAACCAAAGGTTAAAGGAGAACCGACTCTAGTACGCAAACTAGTATCACACGTAAGGTGTGGGGATTAGTTTTGCACAACACTAGATGTCTCCTTTATATAGTCTTTCAAATCAGGGTTTTTCCTTGGTAACAAAGCAATCAATATTCACTGTTAGATGAAAACCTGATTTAGATTCAAGCTAATATTTCTCAACCGTTAGATCAAAAACTTAGCTTGTTATACACAAATGAACTGCACGCTTCTAGGTTTTTTAACTGTACCCAAACATGTACATTGTTGGTTCAACAATAGTTAACCAAAAGGTTAGCCATATGAGCATTTCATATCAACCATGTTCTTCTTCACCATAACTAGTTCAAATGACTCAAATGAACTAGTTAGAGAGTTTTTCAATTGCAAGGAAATCTTATGTAACTACACAAGACACAATTGAAGCAAAGATGATTTGATTCACTTGAATCGGTTCATGAATTCTTATAGACACGGTTTGCAAACTGCATTCCTTAGTCTTTTTAAAGTTTAAGTTCAGAAATCATCTTCAGGTATATAACCTTCTTAAGTTCGTATACTAGGTTCGCGGACTTAAGCAACCAGACAGAGTTTACAAACTCCAGCAGAAATTCTCGGGATGAGAACTTCGTCGGTTCGCGGACTTAGCTCACGCAAGTAGTTTGTCAACTCCAGAAGAAATTCTCGGGTTTGAGAACTTCGGCAGTTCGCGGACTTGGCACTTGCCACTCTTCCGGTTCTCTTGATCAACAAAGTTCGAAAACTTTGGTTCAAGGAATAGGACTTATACATAAATGTGTTTCCACAACAATGCTTATGTCCATCATTGGTTATGTAATATAAACTCTCATTCCAATCATTGAAACATTCTTAGAGGACGTTATACAGTTGTTACACCATTTCTCGTCAAAGCAATTTTCAAGATGATTGAAACATATCATGACTTTCGTCACTAGGTAAAGATAAACTTGGTCGAAGCGAAAAGCTTACCAACACATATTTCGAGATATAGATAGGCGAGGTATACTCGGCTCGAAATACCAAATGTGTATAATCTAAGTCTATATATATAGCATACGACTTTTTGTCTCAAGAAGTAGGAGATAGAGTAGATAGACTTTTGAGTGACAGATAAGTTCAAGTCTTCACATACCTTTTTGTCGAGAAGTTCCACCGGTTCCTTGAGTAGTTCTTCTACTTGTATGATTAATCGCCATGAAGTCCTTGAGCTCAACTACACTTTCTATCCTAGTCCGAGACTTAGCTATAATAGACTAGAAATCAAGACTTATAGTTTTGATCACTAACATTGACAAACATGCTTGAGATAGCAACACATGCGAGTTCGACCGAGAAATGCTCTAACAATCTCCCCCTTTGTCAATTTTAGTGACAAAACTATCAATACGTATGGAATACAAAAAAGATAAAGAAACTTAAGTAGCTCCTATTCCACATGTCTAATCTTCAACATTCCTCGAAATCTTCGTCACTTCCAAGTACTCCAATGATCCCAAAGGTTGTAATTTTAGCATCACCGTTGTTGAAGATCCGTAGCTATAACAATGAGAAACCATCGGTCTCGATCATTATTATACAGTGTCATAGTATTATTTCACAGCGTCAAAGTTCAATTGTATCACAACTTCAACAATAATACTATGGTGATATGTATAACTCCCCCTCAATACTCCATCTTACATGAAAATCACTCCTCCTTACATAATGACCCGAATACCATATTTATTTGTAGTGTGAACTACATATTAATTCTCCCCCTTTTTGTCAATAAAATTGGCAAAGGTACAAGAACGGGATCATAATGATATTTCCGTAAGAGACATTTCATGACTAAAAATAAAGAACAAACATCATCTTATTTAGATGCAATCATATAGTCGAAGCTAATAGCATTCATCAAGGAGTTTAAAGATACAAGATAACCCCTCTAAAATTCCACATCCGCACACCCCTCAAGATATGACCATTAAGCACAAGTTCAAAAGAACTCTCCCCCATTTTATGTCATTCCCGAAAGAACAACAAGAGCGACCTTAATTTCAAAAGAAAAGAAGGATTTTGAAACAAAAATGACACTAACAAGACAAAGACAACTCTACAGAAACTGAACTAGAGTAAACCTACTGAAGTTTCAAACTCAATTGCCCAAAAGATAGAGACAAGCATAGGGGCAAGAGTTATAGAAACGTTTTAATGAACCAGAACAACACCAATAGACCGCTGCAAGTGTTGAAACGTAGCAGTGTCTAATGGTTTGGTAAGAATATCAGCCAATTGTTGTTCGGAAGGCACAAATTCCATACTTATGATACCATTTTCATAGAGATCACGAATAAAATAGTACCTTATGTCAATGTGCTTTGTTCTTGAGTGCTCAACGGGATTCTCAGTGATCCGAATCGCACTAGAGTTATCACAAAAGATCTTCATTATTTTAGTATCAACTCCATAGTCAGCTAGCGTTTGTTTCATCCATAGGAGTTGAGTACAACATGATCCAGCAGCAATATATTCTGCCTCACATGTAGACAGGGATTGGGAATTTTTCTTCTTTCTATGCCAAGATAGAAGATTAAGTCCTACATAGTAGAAACCCCCTGATGTACTTTTTTTGTCTTCTACACATCCTGCCCAATCAGCATCTGAATAAGCAGATAGATCAGTGTTAGTATCAAAAGTGTAAGACAAACCATACCCGACAGTGTGATTAATATATCTAATGATCCTTTTTGCAGTTGCAAGATGAGATTCCTTTGGATTTGCCTGAAACCTGGCACAACAACCAACACTGAAGGAAATATCAGGTCTAGTAGTTTTAAGATACAAAAGGCTACCAATAATAGATCGATACAACTTTTAATCCACTTTTGCTCCTTTCTCATCTCTATGTAGTTTACCAGTAGTGGGCATAGGTGTTAATTTTGGGGAAGACTTATCCAGACCGAACCTTGTCACAAGGTCTCGAGCATACTTCTCTTGGGATAAGTAAATTCCATCCTTATGTTGTTGAATTTGTAATCCTAAGAATAATTTTAATTCACCAACATTGCTCATTTCAAATTCCTTAGCAAGAGAGACTTGGAAGTCCTTTGCAAATTTTTCAGAAGTTGATCCATAGATGATATCATCTACATATATTTGAGCAATAACCACATCTTTCCCACTCCATTTGGTAAACAAAGTTTTATCAGCTCCGCCTCTTGAAAAACCTTTTTTAATGAGAGAAGTGGTAAGTTTTTCAAACCAGGCTGTAGGTGCTTGTTTCAACCCATACAATGCCTTTTTGAGCTTTATCACATGATCTGGGAATTCAGGATTTTCAAACCCATTAGGTTGAGAGACATAGACTTCCTCCTTTAAAATTCCATTTAGGAACGCGGATTTTACATCCATTTAAAACAGCTTAACCTTAAGAAAACAAGCATGAGCTAACAAGAGACGAATGGACTCAAGACGTGCCACAGGAGCAAAGGTCTCATCAAAGTCAATCCCTTAAATCTTTGAATATCCTTGAGCGACAAGTCTAGATTTGTTTCTGACAATCGTGCCAAATTCATCAGACTTATTCTTGAATATCCATTTGGTACCAACAATATTGATATTGGAGGGACAAGGTACAAGTTCCCACACATCTTGTATTTGAAATTGATTTAACTCTTCATGTATCGCATTCACCCAAAAGGGATCGTTCAGAGCTTCATCAATATTCCTTGGTTCTACTTGTGAAAGATAACAACCAAAATTGCACATATTTTGAAGTTGTCCTCTTGTTTTGGCTGTAGAATCTCTTCCTCCAATAATACTGTTGGGATCATGATTCCTTTGAACCCAAAGATGTCGTGGAGGGACACGTCCTTGTTCATCAGGAATGGCTTGATCAGTGCTCTTCTCCTCGTCACTAGAAATGTCAGGATCAGTAACCGTTGGGATAACTTCAACTGATTCTGGAATTTCTTTGACTTTCTCAATTGTCTCGGTTGGAGGCAAATCAACATGAGGATTATCATGACGAAAGTTACTAATGTCGTCGATGATAATATTTGCATATTCCATCATGACTTGTATTCTGAGATTAAACACTCGAAAACCACGACTATCAGAAGCATAGCCAAGAAAGATACCTTCATCACTTTTGGTGTCGAATTTCCCTTTATGTTCTTGATCTTTCAGAATATACCACTTACTTCCAAACACCCTGAGATAGTGTAGGTTGGGTTTCCTTCCGTACCACAACTCATAAGGAGTGTTAAGGGTTTTAGACCGTAAATACACACGGTTGATCAAGTAATATGCTGTAAAAACATTTTCTCCCCAAAATCTTAATGGTAAGTTTTTGTTATGGAGCATTACCCTGGCCATTTCCTGAATATTCCTATTTTTTCTTTCAGCAACTCCATTAGCTTGAGGAGTAATAGGTGGTGAGTATTGTTGAATGATTCCCAGTTCGTCACAAAATTCAAATACTTTAGTGTCTTTGAATTCAGTTCCACGATCGCTTCTAATTTTCTTTAGCTTGCGACCTTGTTCGTTCTGGATCCTTTTGAGATAGGAATGCAACCCAAGTGAATCTGGTGTAATCATCTACCATAACTAAAGCATACTTCTTACCAGCAACAGTGGGTTGTTGAATTGGTCCGAAGAGATCCATATGAATTAAATCAAGTGGAGCTCTAGTGAGAATATCTCGAGATGATTTGTGGTGGACCTTCGTTTGTTTACCCTTTTGACAGGCACCACATACACCTTCAATCTTTGCATTGATTTTTGGAATGCCTCTAACAAGTTCTTTGTTAATGATCTTAATTAGAAGACGATAATTAATGTGACCAAAACTCTCATGCCAAAGATGTGTAGATTTTACCTTAGCCAAATTGCAACGGTTACTGAACTGAGTATCGAGAAGATAACAGTTGTTTTTACCACGAGTTCCTTGAAAAATTACTTTCCCGGTTTTGTCTGCAATGTCACATCCGTTTGCATTGAAGACAACTCGATGGCCTTTTTCACAGATTTGACTAATAGAAAGAAGATTAGCAGTCATACCTTTAATGTATACTACATCATGGATTTCTGGAACACCGGGCAGTTTGATCGTTCCCTTCTTGCTGATGTAGCAACAACTCCCATCTCCGAACGTTACAGGACCTCCTTCATAGTCAATAGACGAAACAAACCATGTGAGATCGCCTGTCATATGTCTACTACATCCACTATCAAGAAACCATTGAAGGGAGACGTAGATCTTAAAGCAAAGGCACCCATACTATTAGTACTTCTCTGTTTAGATTTTCCTACTAGTTTTGTATGTCCTTTCTGAGTATCAAAAAGTTGTTTAGCTTTCTTACAAAGATCACTTGCAATATTTAGGCTCTTTTGAAACGACATACAGACTTGTTGACGGTGATCGGAAGAATCACAACACCAACATGTGCTAAAACTTTCAAGTTTGTCTGAGTGGTTCCTAGTCATATCAGTTTTCATAATAACTGGTCGTTGATTACCATCCGATTTACGACTATTCTTTAAGGAGGAACAACTGGAGTTACTCAGATTCATCAAGGGACTTTTACAAGATATCAAAACCTTAAGAATTGCAATTTCTGCAACAAGACCAGAGTTGATTCGGATTTGTTCATCCAACCCTTTTGGAAGAGTAACCAGTTTATCATACTTTTTCCTACGTTTGGTTTTTAAACCTGGTGAGGCGTCAATTGAGACTTTATGGTCCATATAGTCAGATCGTTACAAACACAGACTTTTGAGGTCTTGAACGTGTTTGCCTGCTCTGATACCAATTGAAAAAGCGTGGGTCTAACAACACCACCCAATATTTCGGTTAGCAATCTGTATGGACAAACTCGAATATACTTTTAAGAGAATCAACAAGACTTAATCAATTAAAAGTATATCAACGAGTTTATCTCTCTCTCTTGATTTGATTTCCTCAAACAGAAACCGCGAGTACTAATCAAATACAAGGAATAACTTGGATGGTACCAAAGACCAATATCCAAGTGTCAATAAATATCAATCAACAACCGTTAGGTCAGATTCTCCAATTGATTGATCTAACGCACAACCTGTATTATTTCAATTATAAAGATAAAACAATATTATGCGGAAATTGAAATAACACAGACACCAGAAATTTTGTTAGCGAGGAAACCGCAAATGCAGAAAAACCCCGGGACCTAGTCCAGATTGAACACAACTGTATTAAGCCGCTACAGACACTAGCCTACTCCAAGCTAACTTCGGACTGGACTGTAGTTGAACCCCAATCAGTCTCCCACTGATCCAAGGTACAGTTGTACTCCCTACGCCTCTGATCCCAGCAGGATACTGCGCACTTGATTCCCTTAGCTGATCTCACCCACAACTAAGAGTTGCTACGACCCAAAATCGCAGGCTTTGACAATAAACAAATCTGTCTCCACAGACAAGTCTATCAAAGGATCAATCTGTCTCCCACAGAAAACCCTAAAGTTTTTGTTCCGTCTTTTGATAATAATCAAGGTGAACAGGAACCAATTGATAATCCGGTCTTATATTCCCGAAGAACAGCCTAGATTAATCAATCACCTCACAACAATCTTAATCGTATGGTAGCGAAACAAGATGTTGTGGAATCACAAACAATGAGACGAAGATGTTTGTGATTACTTTTTATATCTTGCCTATCGGAGATATCAATCTCAAGCCAATCAATCTGATTGTACTCGTACGATAGAAGATGCAAGATCAGATCACACAACTACGATAAAAGTAGTATCGGTCTGGCTTCACAATCCCAATGAAGTCTTTAAGTCGTTAACCTGGTTTTAGAAGAAGAAAACCAAAGGTTAAAGGAGAACGACTCTAGTCACAACTAGTATCACACGTAAGGTGTGGGGATTAGTTTTGCACAATACTAGATGTCTCCTTTATAGTCTTTCAAATCAGGGTTTGCCTTGGTAACAAAGCAATCAATATTCACCGTTAGATGAAAACCTGATTTAGATTCAAGCTAATATTTCTCAACCGTTAGATCGAAAACTTAGCTTGTTATACACAAATGAAATGCACGCTTCTAGGTTTGTTAACCGTACCCAAACGTGTACATTGTTGGTTCAACAATAGTTAACCAAAAGGTTAGCCATATGAGAATTTCATATCATCCATGTTATTCTTCACCATAACTAGTTCAAATGACTCAAATGAACTAGTTAGAGAGTTGTTCAATTGCAAGGAAATCTTATGTAACTACACAAGACACAATTGAAGCAAAGATGATTTGATTCACTTGAATCAGTTCATGAACTTTTATAGCCACGGTTTGCAAACTGCATTCCTTAGTCTTTTTAAAGTTTAAGTTCAGAAATCATCTTCAGATATATAACCTTCATAAGTTTGCACACTAGGTTCGCGGACTTAAGCAACCAGACAGAGTTTACAAACTCCAGCAGAAATTCTCTAGATGAGAACTTCGTCGGTTCGCGGACTTAGCTCACGCAAGTAGTTTGTCAACTCCAGCAGAAATTCTCGGGTTTGAGAACTTCGGCAGTTCGCGGACTTGGAACTTTCCATTCTTCTGGTTCTCTTGATCAACAAAGTTCGAAAACTTTGGTTCAAGGAATAGGACTTATACATAAATGTGTTTCCACAACAATGCTTATGTCCATCATTGGTTATGTAATCTAAACTCTCATTCCAATCATTGAAACATTCTTAGAGGACGTTATATAGTTGTTACACCATTTCTCGTCAAAGCAATTTTCAAGATGATTGAACCATATCATGACTTTCGTCACTAGGTAAAGATAAACTTGGTCGAAGCGAAAAGCTTACCAACACATATTTCGAGATATAGATAGGCGAGGTATACTCGGCTCGAAATACCAAATGTGTATAATCTAAGTCTATATATATAGCATACGACTTTTTGTCTCAAGAAGTAGGAGATAGAGTAGATAGACTTTTGAGTGACAGATAAGTTCAAGTCTTCACATACCTTTT
Source organism: Papaver somniferum (assembly GCF_003573695.1). Classification (NCBI taxonomy): domain Eukaryota; kingdom Viridiplantae; phylum Streptophyta; class Magnoliopsida; order Ranunculales; family Papaveraceae; genus Papaver; species Papaver somniferum. Next base: position 188,975,772 of record NC_039358.1, on the reverse strand, counting down.
TGTCGAGAAGTTCCACCGGTTCCTTGAGTAGTTCTTCTACTTGTATGATTAATCGCCATGAAGTCCTTGAGCTCAACTACACTTTCTATCCTAGTCCGAGACTTAGCTATAATAGACTAGAAATCAAGACTTATAGTTTTGATCACTAACATTGACAAACATGCTTGAGATAGCAACGCATGCGAGTTCGACCGAGCAATGCTCTAACAGAAATAACACAGACACCAGAAGTTTTGTTAATGAGGAAACCGTAAATACAGATAAATCCCAAGACCTAGTCCAGATTGAACACCACACTGTATTAAGCCGCTACAGACACTAGCCTACTACAAGATTAACTTCATACTGGAATGACGTTGAGCCCTAACCAATCTCAGACTGATCAAGGTACAGTCGCGTTCATTACGCCTCTGAATCCCAGCAGGAATCTACGCACTTGATTCCCTTAGCTGATCTCACCCACAACTAAGACTTGCTACGACCCAAAGTCGAAGACTTATAAACAAATTTTTCTCCCACAGAAATGTTTATTCTGATAGATAAATTTGTCTCCCACAGAAATACCTATGAAGTTTTGTTCCGTCTTTTGATATATCAAGGTGCACAGGAACCAATTGATAATCCAGTCTTATATTCCCGAAGAACAGCCTAGAAATATCAATCACCTCACAATAACTTAACTATATGGTAGTAGAACAAGTTATTGTGGAATCACAAAGAATGAGACAAAGAGCTTTGTGATTAGTTTTTATATTTTACCTATCGGAGATAAATCTCGAGTCAATATTAGAGAATATATTACTCAATACGATAGAACAAGTAAGATCGGAATGCACAACTACAGAGAAAATAGTTGGATCTGGCTTCAGAATCCCAATGAAGTATTCAAGTCGTTAACCTACACGGTTTCGGAAAAACCTAGGTTAATGGAGAACCGACTCTAATACACAACTAGTATCACACAAGAGGTGTGGGGATTAGGTTTCCCAGTTGCCAGAGTTCTCCTTTATATAACTTTCATATCAGGGTTTGCTTAGTTAGCTTAGAAACAAAGCATTGATTATTCACCGTTAGATGAAATCCTGATTTAAGATGCAAACTAAATTTTGCTGGTAACCAAAGAAATATCTCTCCACCGTTAGATTGACTGAGCTTGTCACACACAAATAAAATATACTTCATTTAGATATGGGTAACCGTATCTAAACATGCACATAAGGTTGGTGCAATAATACTCAGCCAAGGTTAGCCATATGAACACTTTTGTCTAATCCACATTCATCTAACACATCTAGATCAACTATGATGATCAAAGATAGTCAAAGGATTCAAATGTGTTCTTCATAGAGTTGTTCAATTTTTCATTATCTTATAATAAATTACATGAACAAATCGAAGCAAAATCGGATTGATTTAGAAGAATCAATTCATGAACATTTAAGCCACGGTTTGCAAAGATTGCATTCCTCGTTATATAAATGTATTTGTTCATGAGTATGAAACCATACTTTGCCGATTTAAGAACTTGAAACCACTTAAGTTTGCGAACGGGTATGCAAACTTAAGTTCCAGACATTGGTCACAATCTAACAGTTTGCAACGGGTACGCAAACTTTAGCTCCGGAACGAACTCAGTTGAAACCGTTTGCGAACGGGTACGCACACTTGGTTCCCGGACTTCAACAGTTAAATCAGTTTGTGAACTGGTAACCACAAAAGAACCTTAATGACTAATTTAATCGGAAATTAATGCTCAACATAAGAAAACTTACGGAGCCATACAGTACTTTCACATAAAATGGATCATGGAAAGATCAATATTGCGGAATATTTAAAGATTCATTCTATATTTCATCAATATTTGCATAATGATACGATAGACTTAATCTTTGAGAATATGATTCAAAAGTTCACTCTATTTTCCATCAATATTTGTGTTAGAGATCTGCTCGGTCAAAATTGCAAGCGTTGCTATCTCAAGCTTGTTTGTCAATGTTAGTGATCAAAACTATAAGTCTTGATTTCTAGTCTACTTATAGCGATGTCTCAGACTAGGATAGATTATGTAGTTGAGCATTAGAATTCACGGTGTTTATCAATTGAAGACGAAGTACTATTAAGGAGAGCTTGTGGAATTTCATCAACAAAAGGTATGTGGAGACTAAAACTCATCTATCACTTGGAAAGTCTATTTCTACTATATCTCCTATATTGAGACAAAAGTCGTATTACTATATAGTATTCGATTATGCACATTTGAGATTTCGAGCTGAGTTTAACTCGCTTACATATTTCTCGAAATATGTATTGGTAAGCTTTTGCTTCAACCAAGTTCATCTTATATTATTGACGAAAGTCAAAAGATGATCATGTGAAAATCGCCGAGTAACATGTTACATGGTTTGTGTGATATAATCATTTGGTGTAGACTTGGAATGTTTCGTTATGATTATTTCAATAACTTGAAAATTGCTTTGATGCTAATAGTGTGTGAAACGGTTATTGTCAACGTCTAAGAAAGTTTCAATGATTGAAATAGACTTTAGAACACTTAACCAACATTGGATTATAAACATGTTATGCACTCTTGCATATATGTAATCCATGTCCGGGAACAATAGTATGCATACCCGTATGCGTACCTGTTGGTTTTAGAAGTCCGGGAACTTAAGTACACGTACCCGTATGCGTACTGGCGTAAGGTTCATGTCCGGGAAATTCTGCTGGGTTTGGAGGTATGCATACCCATTTGCATACTTGCGAAAACCAAACTTGGTCCGGCTACTTAAGTATGTGTACCCGTTTGCATACTTGAGTGGTTAAAGTTTCTAAAATCGGTTGTGACATGAACTAATACATTCATATAATAAGGAATGCATTCTTTGCAAACCGTGGCTATAATTTTCATGAATTGATTCGAGGGAATCAAACAAATTTTGCTTCAATTGTGTTCTTGTATACTTCTATGAGAATATAACAATTGAACAACTCTTTAACTAGTTTCATTTGAGTCATTTGAACTAGTTGTGCTTAAGATGAATAAGGTTGATATGGGAGTGTTCATATAGCTAACCTCGGTTAACTACTGTTGAGCCAACCTAATGTACACGTTTAGGTACAGTTACTCAAACCTAAATAAATTACATTCCATTTGTGTATAACAAACTAAGTTCTATCTAACGGTTGAAAGATATTAGCTTGAATCTAATCAGGTTTTCATCCAACTGTGGATATTGAATGCTTTGTTACCAAGGTAACTTAGATTGCAAATCCTGATTTGAAAATTATATAAAGGAGAAATCTAGCAACTGGGAAACCTAATCCCCACACCTCCTATGTGATACTAGTTGCGACTAGATTCGATTCTCCTTTAACCTTAGGTTTTTCACGAAACCCTATAGGTAATGACTTGAAGACTTCATTGGGATTGTGAAGCCAGACCCAACTATTTTCTCTGTAGTTACGTGTTCTGATCTTACTTCTAATATCGTGATTGACTATTATCTTTGCTAAGATTTGCTTGAGATTTATCTGCGATAGGTAAGATTAAATGTAGTCATAAACATCTTCATCTCATCGTTTGTGATTCCACAATATCTTGTTTCGCTTCTACACGATTAAGATTATTGTGAGGTGATTGATAATACTAGGTTGTTCTTCAGGAATATAAGTCTGGCTTATTAATTGGTTCCTGTGCACATTGATTTATCAAAAGACGGAACAAAACTCGTAGGTATTTCTGTGGGAGACAAATTTATCTATTCCAATATACTTTTTTGCGTGAGACAGATTTGTTTATTAAGTCTTCGACTTTGGGTCGCAGCAACTCTTGGTTGTGGGTGAGATCAGCTAAGGGAATCAAGTGCGTAGAATCCTGCTGGGGTTCAGAGACGTAAGGAGCGCAACTGTACCTTGATCAGTTTGAGATTGATTAGGGCCCAACTACATTCCAGTCTGAAGTTCACTGGTAGCAGGCTAGTGTCTGTAGCGGCTTAATAAAGTGTGGTGTTCAAAGCTGGACTAGGTCTCGGGGTTTTTTTGCATTTGCGGTTTTCCTCGTTAACAAAATTCCGGTGTCTGTTTTATTTCTTTTTCGCATTATATTTTGTTATATAATAGAAATATCACAGGTTGTGCGTTAAGATCAATCAATTAAATTGATTGATATAAATTGATTGACGCTTGAACATTGGTTTTTGGTACCGTTCAAGTTATTTCTCTTATTCAATCGGGTTCGCAAATTCCTATTTGCTGATTGTAGATTGAATTGAGAAATTGAGATATAAACTCTTTGATATATTTTTCTCTAGATTGAGTCTGACTGTCTAGTTGATTCTCTTAAATTATATTGGAGTTTGTCTATTCAGATTTCCGAACGAAATATTGGGTGTGGTTGTTAGACCCCCCCTTTTTCAATTGGTATCAGAGCAGGCAAACACGTTAAAGACCTCGTAAGTCTGTGTTTGTAGAAATCTGATTATTATGGACGAGCCTATCTCTAATAACGTTTCATGTCAGAAATTACCAGATGATTTTCAATGCTTGAATTCACCTAAAAGAACCGTCACATCTAAGTCAATATCTAAACATTCTTTGAATGTCGAAACTGTTGATTGAGAAACACGCCTAGAAGAACAGTAAGATGAACTTTCTGATGAAGGTGATTCAGATATTGATTGAGATGATTATTAGGATGTCTCAGAGTATGTTAAGTTTTTGGATTCGTTGAAAATAAAGAAGATTACAACTTCTCATGTCACACCTCTTCTGACTCCTCTCTGTTGAGAAAACAAGAAATTGAAAAGGATTTACGGAGGTCTTTATGGTTGGAATCTCTCTTGAGAATCGATCTTCAAAGATTCTGAGGAAAACCTGAATAGAAAGTCACTTGAATATGATAATGTTTATCAAAAATACTTCTTATTAGAAGAGAAACTTGCAGAAACTGAAGCAAGGATTAACTCCCAGCAAACAATTTTTGATGACAGAGAAAGCGTTTATCTCGCTCGAGAAAAACGCCTTGAGGCTGATTTAGCTACTGCTCTTGATAAAATCAAGATGTTGGAAGATGACTTGAAAAAGTTCAATACTAGTTCAAGCAAATTAACCACTATGCTAGGAGAAAGTAAAAATCATCGTCGTACATGAGGATTGGGCTATAATGGAATAAATGCTCCAAGTATTAGCAAAGAGGTAAAATTTGTCAAGGCTAGTGATTCTTCTCAACCAAAGGTTTCCACTGATGGAAAAAGTGAAATACCTTCACCGGCAGTTAAAGTTTCAAAGAGCAATGTATATTAACCTCCAAAGACAGCACATACAGATCGAGGTAAGAACATTCCTTATGTTTGCCACTATTGCGGAAATAAAGGTAACCTGGGAAGGAGATGTCATTTTCGTATAAAGAATGAGAAACTTCATGATGTTCTTGTTTGGGAATCACAAGAAGTTGTGAAACCAGTATCATATGCTAAGGATAATCCCCTTAACATTACAGGTTATAACTTTCCAACCTTTAGGCAAAGGAATCATTGTTGTGATAAACCAAGATTTGCCTATAAACGTCATACGAAGCCTTTTCACAATCGTAATGGTAATCAAAAGGATAAATTCGTAAAGACGAAGACAAGATCCGATGCTCCCAGTTGGAGAAAGACTAACTTGCAAAAGAATAGTCAATCTGATTCTCTTCCGAGAATTCTAGAAGAGAGTAATGGGAAGAAGGTTTTGATTGTTCCTAAACGCACTCAGAAGTGGATACCAAACAAAGTCAATGATGTTTTGTGTGTGAAAAGGAATGATCTCCTAGAAAATTCCATGACTATGGAGAAGGCAGTTTCCATGATGTTGGAACTTACAAAGTTCTTTGGAAAAATGGGTTTGGATGTGAAAGGTTCTAAAAGCGATCTCCTTCATAATAATCCAAAAGCCACTTGTGAGCAAAACCTTGTTCACCTCAACACAACTAGATTGTGTTGTAAAGTGCATCCTCACGAAGGAATACCCAGCTATGTATACTGTAAGGGAAGCACGAGAATTGGGGAGCCATCATTTAAAATCAAAATCCAGGGATTTTAGTACGCATACCCATTTGCATACTGCTCCAGATCATGAAAATTTGTTTGCAAACCGGTACGCATACTTGCCTGTAGACGTCGATATTCGGTAAACTTGTGTTGGTCGTAACTTCTTCGTCCGAACTCGGAATGACCTCATTTTTTTTGAATTATCTTCCTCTTTGAATTCTCTTCCAAATGGATATTAGAATTATTGAATTTGGATGAATTAAGATTGGTATTTGTTCCGTCTCTTTTTTTTGAGTGTTTTGCTTAGTTTCGTCGCACTTGTTCCACTTCTCTTGGACTTGGGAAGTTGGATTATTGGAGCACTACTATTCTAAGCTCATTTGTAGCTTTTACAAGAATGTTGTTGGTGAATCACAAAGAAGGAATTTCAAGAATGGGCAGTAGTACACATTGTTATGGGATGCTTGAATGTTCACAATCATCTTATATGAACTATGGTGCATGGTCGTTAATGACTTTGTATGTTCTTTTTTTTAGGAAAATCTTTTTATACTCCTTTGGTAGCTGATAGACGCATTTATGTGTCTAATTTGTCCTCAATGTTTCGTATTGTTGGTACTCGTTTTCGTCCTTATTATGGTGTTTTGTGTATTTTTAGGTATTTTTGGAAAAAATATATTGTTGGAAAAATCGGCTCGAAAAATCACTCGGAACATCCCCGGAGGACACTTGTTATACGGAGCCCAGATTTGGCTAAGGGACACCCCCAAAAAGGCAGATGCTATTCGCACCCCACAGCTGGTTAGGGGGACACCATCTTCTTCATTTGAAACTTAAAAATTGGCGGGAAAAATGTGGCAGCTCTCTGAGAATGTTTCGATCGAAATTTGAAGATGTTCTAGGTGGACTAAAGGGCTGAAACTTCATGGGTAGTTGTGATATGTCATAAAAGAGCTGGTATGGGTGTTTGTTTCGATCAAATTTGGCTGGAAAATCCGTGACAAGGAATCAGGGAAGCCCGTGCATGAGAAGAATAGTTCACGTGTTTTGGAAGATTTATGCGTGTTCTGCTCGTGTATGATAACTCAAGCAACACTCTGGACCGTGAAGAAGATAAATGAGGAGATTTTGCAGCTGTAGAAACACGTGAGAAGCTAAAACAGGGAAGAAAATATTCCTAGAATATTTTTCTTCACTGCCGAGTTTAATGAAAATTTGTGAGAGTTATGGCGTGATATTTTGCTGCTGTTGAGTATATATAGGGTGAGGGGAGAAGTTTAGAGCACCACAGAGTCAAAAAAATCGAAGTTGCAGAGAGACCACCTGCTGCTGCCATTGAAGAACACTGAAGAACACGAAGAACGGACCTGCACCAGCAGTCATTTTCCTACAGTAATAACGACTCACACCTGTGGGTCGTACATCAGGCAGACTTATTTGCTACAGAGTTTGCGACACAGTTGCAGCATTCTTATTTTGTCACTGAGGGTCGTAGTTCCCTAGTTTGTAACAAATATAATTGTTACAAACCCGGTTTTATTGTATTAATCATATTCTCATCATTTGTAAACCATTTTTGAGCATCAATGAAATTCTTTGAGAGGTTTTCCAACATGATGAGCGGCTAATTCTGTCGTAACCAAGGCAATGGATGAATCTATTCACACATGAACAATGGGTAACTATTTCATTTTCTCTCATATTTAATTATAATTCACTCAATCACTGCTTTTGCAGAGTTCTTAAAAGTTTACATAATTTTCTTCATTAGTTGTGATTCAATTAGATAGGTTATGCTTTGGATAGATAATCTATGCTTAAGGGATACAATTAATTTTTGAGAATATGTTTGATTATTTGTGGATTAAGAAATAAAGGATTAAAAGGATAATTAGAGTTATGAAATATTTGACATCATTCATGTGTAATAGTGGATTCTAGTGTCTTGGTTACCTCTCGGCCACTTTGTTAATATTTTTGTATATAATTTTGTTAAATCTTTAAATTTAATCTTCACAAGTCCGAGAGTTTGAACCTCATTACTACAACAACAATCAAAATTAATATCATTTTGGCGCCGCCGACGCGGATTTGTGCTTAGGTAGAATTTTTAGGTTTTTTTTTTTTATTTCAATTGTTCTTTTTACGTTTTTTTGGGTGTGTCTTTGTATTACAGGTTTGAAGTTGGTTACTAAAGACTTGGAATCAAAGCTTAAAGCTAAAAGAGAAGGAAAAAGACAAAGCAAAAAAAAAAAAAGCGAAAGAAAAAATTTTAAAAAAAAGAGAGAGAGAGAGAATTTATTTATTTATTTTCTTTAGAGACCTTCCATTTTTTGTAATTATTATTTTATTTTATTTCTTTTCTTTTGCACTTTATTTGGACTTTGGACTTTGGACTTGGACAATTATTTTATTTTTTTTAAACCCTAAGGAAGGGTACATTAAATATAAAACTGTTTGCAGGGAAGGACGACGATTACAATATCGTCTCGGCCCCTCGGGTTCTCACATGACATAGGAGTCGTGGCCCGAGTCGACTTCAGCAGTTCTGCGCCCGTCTGGTACGGGAGGTAAGCTTTCGAAACACCCGCGAATCCCCTGTCAGCGGGTTTATTGTAAGCCTTAAGGTGAATATATGCTGAGGATTTGAATATGGTTGTTTTAATTTCCTAGTAAAGGGCAAGGCCTGGCCAAATTAAGATAAGGACTCGGATTTCATCACCGTTTCCTTCTTGCCCGCTTTAGGAAAACGAAACCAAACGCGAACCTAAGCTTAAAATTTTGACTAGAACGAGACCTATAGGGTAACGAGCTTAGTAGGAAAGTCGTTCGAAAAATATTGGTTACTCTTTTAACATACTTCGATGTTCATGATGGTTTTTGTGAGTTGAATGCGTGACTGCGCCACCTTGTGATAGCGGTGAGGCCTTGGGTATCAAAGCTCCACTGAGCTTCCCTCGCCTCAATTCTACTTACTTTGACTCAGATTGATTCCAGAGGGGTTTGCTTCAATTGTAACGAATTCTCTTTCGAAGGATTAGAAGCTGGTATAGAAACAATCTAAGTGGAGCCATCATGCTTGTTGTTTGCTAGATTTTATAGGTTTGATTTGGTCGAGTCAGCCTTGTTTGTGATTGTGTAGAATTCCCTTGCAATTAAGAATGTCGAACTGGTATGATAGAAGCCAATACAATGATTATCGACCTGAATTTGAATATGGACATCATCCTTTCTATGACCATGTTGGGAATAGTGGTTGGGAACGCCATCCTTTGGAAGGATATGGGTCATAACCTGGTGAGCCCAATTACTATCCACACATGCATCAGTCTTACGAGCAAGAAATTATAGTACTAGTTCTTCGTCTCTAGAGGATACAATCAAACTATTGAAAAGTATTCCTTTTTATGATCCCTATGTTCCTATTCCTCCTTTAGAAGAGTCCCTCAGGAAGTTAGCTGAGTCGACGCGTAAGTTAGCTGAGATGAATAGTATAATTATAGATGAAAGAACTACAATAATGAGTGAACCTTCTTTAGAAGACAACCTCAAGCGGATAGCTGAGACGAACGAACGAATTGCTCGAAATTACTTGAATTGCCAATATAGTGTATCCAATAATACCCTTGAGAATGAAGATAGTTATTTACATAATCAAGATAACAAGGTTAGAATTGGTAGCACTACTTGTTTTGATGAGGTTCGATCTTTTTTATGTTATTATGATGAGGATAGTGTTGATGGAAAATCATACTTATGTAGGAATAGTGATCAGGAAATGGTTACTCCAATTGAGCTTTACAATGATAATATTATTTCTAGTTCAAATCCAAATAATTTTAATAATTATTCACCTATTCAAAAGGACGAGGATTTGACTAGAGATACCCTCGTTTTAGACGATGTAGTATTTCCTGTTTACAAAGCCGATAATGATTTAGAGGAACGAGTTTATTCTGAGAATAATGTTTTAGAGTCTAACGATTTAGAAACAATAGTCTTAGACGAAGAAGATGAACTCGTAGAGATGAGTGAGGATGAACCTGACTTAAAAGAATCAATTGACCATTTCAAGGAATCTGATGACCTAGAAATTAGGGAAGTTGTGACTAGTCTTTATAGAGACACAGAAAACTCTAAGTTTAGGGGTGATTATCATTCTCCATGTGCTTTAACTCTTAAAAAGTTCCCTCGTGTATGACTTGACATTTATGCCTCAACCATATTACAAGATTATCTTCATACATGTTTTCCCGAACCTAATGATGTCCATAGAGAAGCTCAGTTGTTAGAAACCCTTCTTCTGGTTGATGTGGTTAACCCAGGCTATGATACCAAGATTGACTTTGTTTTCCCACCAAAAACTTTTCTTCCAATTGTGGGAACATATGATTTTCAGATGTGTCGGATATTAAGTTTTGAGACTAAACCTAATTACTTTAGGATATTAGGGTCGACACATTTTCTTAAGAATGACCATTATTATGGTCAACTTTGTGAGTCAAATCTAATTGACTTAGAGGATCCCCAATTATTCAGGTTGTTGTTATGTGCTTCTAAGTTCTTAGTTGAGTTTTTCCAGACTCTAATACCTGAACCGGATCTTAGCTTTGAGGAAATCCAACCGATGAAAACCTTTTATTTAGACCCTTTTATAGAGCCTGAACCTGAACCACAACTAGATGTAGTTGTCTTAAGCAAGGGTATGTTCGGTATCTTCTTGGTCTATTGCAGTTTCCTCTTTTTGTGGGTAACACTTTTTGATCCAGATGACCCACAGTTATTCCGGCTACTACTATATGATTCTATGTGGTGACTAATCCTTGCTTAGTCTGGATGAAGACTTTAAACTTAGCACTTCTTGGGAGGTATCCCAATATTCATGCGACACGGTAATATCCTTCCTTATCTCTTTTGCTTCATTGGTAACAGTTTCTCCTTGTTCATGCTTTTAATTTCATCTTTAGAACATTGAGGACAATGTTAGACTTAAGTTTGGGGGTATGGGAGAAAGTTCTTAGTTGCAATAAAATAAGCTCCAGAGACTAGAAATTTATGCTTATTAAGGTTGGCACTAACTAATCTAAGTGGATGGAAGCATTTTGGTTGTAGGATTTGAGGAACCAATCTGATTTGGAAACATCTAGAAGAGTCTATTCATAAAAGCACAGAGCTCAAGTGTTAGAAAAGAAAACATGGTAGTTTCGCCATATCCTCGTGATGGAAACATCGAAAGAATCCTGATCACTTTTTTTTTCTTTTTACCATTACTAGGGTGAAATAGAGTGACTGAGCGAAAAAGAAAAAAAAATGAGACCAGACCACCAGACCAGACTACAAAAAACGCCGTAATAATGAAGAAAGGATTATACATACATTTTCAGCAACAAAAAAAAAATTGAGACCAGACCAACCGGAATAAATACAATAAAGTCGACCACTGGTACCCTTGTATATGCCAGCTGAGTTGACCTAGAGTTAGGATTATCGACCACTGGTTCCCTTGTATTTGCCAGTGTATTGATATTAGTCCAGACCAGTATCCCAGTCCATTAGGATAGGTTCACATTAGTCAACATCATCCACATTTTTCTCTACATCCATCTTCTTAATCTATCCATGTGATTGGTTGACTCCGGTTTATGATGTCCAGAAACTATCTGAGTAGAGCTCTGTCACTTTATATGAATTTTAGTATGCTTGAGTGCAAACTCGTGTACATCAATTGGAATTTCGCATCAGGGTACTTCCTCCTGTAGTCAATAAGTATGCCAACCAAGGAGATTCTTTAGTACCTTCCAAGGTTCTGCATAGATAGCTAGGGTCTTGAGTAATGGTTTTGTGGGCACACCTCTGGTAAACCCTCCCGAGATTAACTCGGTTTTATTTATTTTTTATTAGTTTTGCTCGAGGACTAGCAAATAATAAGTTTGGGGGTATTTGATAGACGCATTTATATGTCTAATTTGTCCTCAATGTTTCGTATTGTTGGTACTCGTTTTCTTCCTTATTATGGTGTTTTGTGTATTTTTAGGTATTTTTGAAAAATAAATATTGTTGGAAAAATTGGCTCGAAAAATCACTCGGAACACCCCGGAGGACACTTGTTATACGGAGCCCAGATTTGGCTAAGGGGCACCCTAAAAAGGCAGATGCTATTCGCACCCCACAACTGGTTAGGGGGACACCATCTTCTTCATTTGAAACTTAAAAATTGGCGGGAAAAATGTGGCAGCTCTCTGAGAATGTTTCGATCGAAATTTGAAGATGTTCTAAGTGGACTAAAGGGCTGGAACTTCATGGGTAGTTGTGATATGTCATAAAAGAGCTGGTATGGGTGTTTGTTTCGATCAAATTTGGCTGGAAAATCCGTGACAAGGAATCAGGGCAGACCGTGCATGAGAAGAATAGTTCACGGGTTTTGGAAGATTTATGCGTGTTCTGCTCGTGTATGATGACTCTAGCAACACCCTGGACCATGAAGAAGATAAATGAGGAGATTTTGCAGCTGTAGAAACACGTGAGAAGCTAAAACAGGGAAGAAAATATTCCTAGAATATTTTTCTTCACTGCCGAGTTTAATGAAAATTTGTGAGAGTTATGGCGTGATATTTTGCTGCTGTTGAGTATATATAAGGTGAGGGGATCATAGAGAAGTGAGGGGGAGAGATTGGGAGAAGTTTAGAGCACCACAGAGTCAAAAAAATCGAATTTGCAGAGAGACCACCTGCTGCTGCTGCTGCCATTGAAGAACACTGAAAAAAACGAAGAACGGACCTGCACCTGCAGTCGTTTTCCTACAGTAATAACGACTCACACCTGTGGGTCGTACATCAGGCAGACTTATTTGCTACAGCGTTTGCGACACAGCTGCAGCAATCTTATTTTGTCACTGAAGGTCGTAGTTATCTGGTTTGTAACAAATATAATTGTTACAAACCCGGTTTTATTTTATTTCTCATATTCTCATCATTTGTAAACCATTTTTGAGCATCAATGAAATTCTTTGAGAGGTTTTCCAACATGATGAGCGGCTAATTCTCTCGTAACCAAGGCAATTGATGAAGCTATTCACACATGAACAATGGGTAACTATTTCATTTTCTCTAATATTTAATTATAATTCACTCAATCACTGCTTTTGCAGAGTTCTTAAAAGTTTACATAATTTTCTTCATTAGTTGTGATTCAATTAGATAGGTTATGCTTTGGTTAGATAATCTATCCTTACGGGATATAATTAATTTTTGAGAATATGTTTGATTATTTGTGGATTAAGAAATAAAGGATTAAAAGGATAATTAGAGTTACGAAATATTTGACATCATTCATGTGTAATAGTGGATTCTAGTGTCTTGGTTACCTCTCGCCCACTTTGTTAATATTTTTGTATATAATTTTATTAAATATTTAAATTTAATCTTCACAAGTCCGAGAGTTTGAACCTCATTACTACAACAACAATCAAAATTAATATCAGTAGCTATTCTTGGTGTAAATCCGTGCGGAAAAGATTGATTCTACCCTGTAAGGACAAGTCAACTTGTATGTGCATTACGAGTTTGTCTTGATTTTGTCTAGGAAAATTCTTACGAGAATTTATTATTGTGTTTTAAGAAGGATAACTAGGGTTTGGAATAACAATTATTGTGAGTACATATAGCTATTTTCAACGTTTTCCATCTTGCAATGTTTTTAGATTTATTTATTTAAACTCTAAAGTTTATTTGGAAGATGATTTTTGCAGTATTAATCTTTATGATTTTATATATTGCAACTTGTTATGGCATATGTGTGTTTGCGTCCGTGAACTATGATTGTCCCATAAGTTAATTCTATTATATATCGGTATGCAAATATTGATAAAAGACACAATGAACTTTTGACAAAAAAATTTAAGCCTATTATGTCATTGTGCAAATATTGATGGAAGATAGGACGAACTTTTGTTTACAAAGATTAAGTCTATTATATGTCATTGTGCAAATAGTGATGAAAAATAGAATGAATCTTTGATTATTCCGCAGTATTGGTCTTTCCCTGATCCACATCTTTGTGTATACACTGTGTTGCTCCGTAAGTTTTCTTATGTTGAGCATGGCCAATTGAATTGATCATTTTCTTTGTGATTAATTCAATTGAGATTTTTGGATACAAATTCATGTTTCATGTGATTTTTTAATATCCAAAGAAATCCTTCTTTTCTTGTGAAAGTAAGGTCGCTCTTGTTGTTCTTTCAGGAATGACATTTTATGGGAGAGAGTTCTTAATTGAACTTGTGCTTAATTTCCAAATCTTTGTGGGGAGTGCGGCTGTGGAATATTGTAGGAGTTATATTGTATCTTTATAAACTCCTTGATGAATACACTAAGTTTTGACTATGTGAAATCATCAAAACAAGTTGGTATGTTGTTCTCTTTTGGTCATGAAGTATCTCTATGAAAATTTCATGAGGATCCCACTAGTTTTCGTACCTTTGCCAATTTATATTGACAAAAGGGGGGAGAATTAATGTGTAGTTCACACTACAAATACATATGGTTTACGGATCATTATGTAAGGGGGAGTGGTTTTCATTGTGAGATGAAGTATTGACTAAGGGAGGGTGATACATATCACCATAGTATTGTTGTCAAAGTTGTGATACAATTGAACTTTGATGCCGTGTAATAATACTATGACATTATATAACAATGATTGAGAGCAAATGTTTTCTCATTGTTATTGCTACGGATCTTCAACAACTATGATGCTGAGTTGAACACATTTAGAATCATTGGAATACTTGGAAGTGACGAAGATTTCGAGTAATGCTGAAGAACCAAGAAGATCAAGCATTTGGATGAGAAGCTACAAAGTTTATTTATTTTGTAATCCATATGTATTGATAGTTTTGTCACTAAAATTGACAAAGGGTGAGATTGTTAGAGCACTGCTCGGTCAAACTCGCAAGCGTTGCTATCTCAAGCTTCTTTGTCAATGTTAGTGATCAAAACTATAAGTCTTGATTTCTAGTCTACTTATAGCGATGTCTTGGATTAGGATAGATTGTGTATTTGAGCATTAGACTTCACGACGTTCATCAATTAAAGACGAAGAACTACTAAGGATAGCTTGTGGAACTTCATCAACAAAAGGTATGTGGAGACTAAAACTCATCTATCACTTGGAAAGTTTATTTCTACTTTATCTCATATATTGAGACAAAAGTCGTATTACTATATAGTATTCGATTATGCACATTTGAGATTTCTTGCTGAGTTTAACTCGCTTACGTATTTCTCGAAATATGTGTTGGTAAGCTTTCACTTCAACCAAGTTCATCTTATATTCTTGACGAAAGTCAAAAGATGATCATGTGAAAATTGCCGAGTCACACCCCACATGGTTTGTGTGATACAATAATTTGGTGTAGACTTGGAATGTTTCGTTATGATTATTTCAATAACTTGAAAATTTCTTTGATGTTAATAGTGTGTGAAAACGGATATTGTCATCCTCTAAGAAATTTTCAATGATTGAAATAAAGTTTAGAACACTTAATCAACATTGGATTATAAACATGTTATGCACTCTTGCATATATGTAATCCATGTCCGAGAACCATAGTATGCATAACCGTTTGTGTACCTGTTGATTTGAGAAGTCTGGGAACCTAAGTACAGGTACCCGTACGCATACTGGCGTAAGGTTCATGTCCGGGAAATTCTGCTGGGTTTGGAGGTATGCGTACCGTTCTCATACTGGCAAAAACCAAACTTGGTCCAGCTACTTAAGTATGCGTACTTGTTTACATACTTGAGTGGTTAAAGTTCTAAAATAGGTTGTGACATGAACTAAAATATTTATATAATAAGGAATACATTCTTTGTAAACCGTGTCTATGATGTTTATGAATTGATTCGAGTGAATCAAACTGATTTTTCTTCAATTGTGTCCTTGTATACTTCTATGAGAATATAGCAATTGAAGAACTCTTTAACTAGTTTCATTTGAGTCATTTGAACTAGTTGTGGTTAAGATGAATAAGGTTGATATGAGAGTGTTCATACAGCTAACCTCAGTTAACTACTGTTGATCCAACCTAGTGTACACGTTTAGGTACAATTTCTCAAACCTAAATGAAGATACATTTCATTTGTGTATAACAAGCTAAGTTCGATCTAACGGATGAAAGATATTAGCTTGAATCTAATCAGGTTTTCATCTAACGGTGAGTACTGAATGCTTTGTTACCAAGGTAACTTAGATTGCAAACCCTGATTTGGAAACTATATAAAAGAGAACTCTACTGGGAAACCTAATTCCCACACCTCTTGTGTGATAGTAGTTGCGACTAGAGTCGATTCTCCTTTAACCTTAGGTTTTTCATGAAACCTTATAGGTTAACTGTTAGAGCACTGATCGGTTGAACTCGCATGCGTTGCTATCTCAAGAATGTTTGTCAATGTTAGTGATCAAAACTATAAGTCTTGATTTCTAGTCTCTTATAGCTAAGTCTCGGACTAGGATAATAAGTGTAGTTGAGCTCAAGGACTTCATGGCGATTCATCATACAAGTAGAAGGACTATTCAAGGAACCGGTGGAACTTCTCGACAAAAAGGTATGTGGAGACTTGAACTTATCTGTCACTCAAAAGTCTATCTATTCTATCTCCTACTCTTTGAGACAAAATTCGTATGCTATATATATATTAGGGGTGTCAACGGGTCCGGGTCCTCCCGGGTATCACTTGACCCGGACCCGGATCCTACTTATAATGGTCGGGTCCGGTTCCTAACGGTTCCGGGTCCGGTTCCTAAACTTGTGGACCCAGAACCGGACCCGTTTAAATACCCGGGTACCCGTCGGTTCCGGGTACCCATTGGGTCTTAATAAAACTATTTAAAAAATCTCAAAAACTTAATATATTTCTCTTTTTGGCTTGGATTTAAGTAATTTTTATAAAAATTTATTATTATTTCTTATTAATGTACTAAATAAAGGTTAAATGTAAGAGAAAAAATTTAAATGAGTAAAATATCAAAGCTAAAACTAGCAAAAATACTTGTAATTTTGCTAAAAACATGAATAAAAGAATGAATAAACGGGTACCCGATACCCGCGGGTACCCAACGGGTATTACCCGTTTGGACCCGTTTAAATTCGGGTCCAATCGGGTAATTACCCGCCGGGTCCTAAGTAGCTAATGGGTCCAACCTTAGGACCCGGAACCGGACCCAAATATACCGGGTCCGGTTCCGGGTCCGGGTAATGGGTACCCATTGACAGCCCTAATATATATACTAGATCATACACATTTGGTATTTCGAGCCGAGTATACCTCGCCTATCTATATCTCGAAATATGTGTTGGTAAGCTTTTCGCTTTGACCAAGTTTATTTTTACCTAGTGACGAAAGTCATGAATTTTTCAATCACTTTGGAAATTGCTTTGACGAGAAATGGTATAACAACTATATAACGTACTCTAAGAATGTTTCAATGATTGGAATGAGAGTTTAGATTACATAACCAATGTATTCCTTGAACCGAAGTTCTCGAACTTTGTTGATCAAGAGAACCAGAAGTATGACAAGTGACAAGTCCGCGAACTGTCGAAGTTCTCCAACCCGAGAATTTCTGCTGGAGTTGACAAACTACTTGCGTGAGCCAAGTCCACGAACCCAGTCCGCGAACCGGCGAAGTTCTCAAACCCGAGAATTTCTGCCGGAGTTTGTAAACTCTGTCCGGTGTCTTAAGTCCGTGAACCTAGTCTGCGAACTTGAGAAGGTTATATATCTAAAGATGATCTCTGAATTTAATCTTAAAAGACTAAGGAATGCTTTTGCAAACCGTGGCTATTAAAGTTCATGAATCGATTCTTGGGAATCAAATCTTTGCTTCAATTGTGTCTTGTGTAGTTACATAAGATTTCCTTGCAATTGAACAACTCTCTTAACTAGTTCATTTGAGTCATTTGAACTAGTTATGGTGAAGAACAACATGGTTGGTATGAAATGCTCTTATGGTTAACCTTTTTGGTAAACTATTGTTGAACCAACAATGTACACGTTTGGGTGCGGTTTACAAACCTAGAAGCGTACAGTCATTTGTATATGACAAGCTAAGTTTTCGATCTAACGGTTGAGAAATATTATCTTGAATCTTAATCAAGTTTTCATCTAACGGTGGATATTGATTGCTTTGTAACTAAGGAAAAACCCTGATTTGAAAGACTATATAAGGGGACATCTAGCAACTCTGCAAAACCAATCCCCACACCTTACGTGTGCTACTCGTTTGCGTGCTAAAGTCGGTTCTCCTTTAACCTTTGGTTTTCTTCTTCTAAAACCAGGTTAACGACTTGAAGACTTCATTGGGATTGTGAAACCAGACCGATATTACTTTTATCGTAGTTGTGTGATCTGATCTTGCATCTTCTATCGTAATAGTACAATCATATTGATTGGCTAGAGATTTTTTGATTTCTCCGATAGGCAAGATATAAAAAGTAATCACAAACACCTTCGTCCCATTGTTTGTGATTCCATGACATCTTGTTTCGCTACCATACGATTAAGATTGTGGTGAGGTGATTGATTAATCCAGGCTGTTCTTCGGAAATATAAGACCGGATTATCAATTGGTTCCTGTTCACGTTGATTATTATGAAAAGACGGAACAAAAACTTTAAGGTTTTTCTGTGGGAGACAGATTGATCCTTTGATAGACTTGTCTGTGTGAGACATATTTGTTTATTGTTAAAGCCTGCGATTTTGGGTTGTAGCAACTCTTAGTTGTGGGTGAGATCAGCTAAGGGTATCAAGTGCGTAGTATCCTACTGGGACCAGAGGCGTAGGGAGTACAACTGTACCTTGGATCAGTGGGAGACTGATTGGGGTTCAACTACAGTCCAGTCCGAAGTTAGCTTGGAGTAGGATAGTGTCTGTAGCAGATTAATACAGTGTGTGTTCAATCTGGACTAGGTCCCGGGGGTTTTATGCATTTGCGGTTTCCTCGTTAACAAAATTTCTGGTGTCTGTGTTATTTCGGTTTCCGCATTATATTGTTTATCTTTATAATTGAAATAATACAGATTGTGCATATAGATCATCAATTGGTATAATCCAACCTTTGGTTGTTTGATTGTCATTGGTTGATCCTTGGACATTGGTCTTTGGTACCGTCCAAGTTATTCCTTGTGTTTTATTATGACTCGCTGATTTCTATTAGCTTGAGTAAATCAAAACAAAAGAGAGATATTAACTTCTTGAGATACTTTTACCTAGATTGAGTCTGACTGTCTAGTTGATTATCTAGAAAGTATTTCGGAGTTAGTCCATACAGATTTCTAAGCGAAATATTGGGTGGTGCTGTTAGACCCTTGCTTTTTCAATTGGTATCAAAGCAGGCAAACACGTTAAAGACCTTATAAGTCTGTGTTTGTAGTGATATGATTATGGACGAGTCTATCTATAATAAAATACCAGTTCAGAAATTACCAGATGATTCTAAAAGCTTGAATTCACCCGAGAGAACCATCACATCTAAGTCAATATCTAAACATTCTCTTAATGTAAAACTGTTGATTGGGAAACTCTCCTAGAAGAACAATTTGATGAACTTTCTGATGAAGGTGATTCAGATATTGATAGAGATGTTGATGAGGAAGTCTCAGAGTATGTTAAGTTTTTGGATCCGTGGAAGATGAAGAAGATTACAACTTCTCATGTCTCACCTCTTTTGACTCCTCTCTGTCGAGAAAACAAGAAATTGAGAAGATGTTACACAAGTGTTTATTTTTCGAATCGTTCTAACGAATCGATCCTCAAGGATTCTGAGGAAAACCTACGTATGAAGTCACTTGAATGTGATAATCTTTATCAAAAGTACTTTTTGTTGGAAGAGAAACTTGCAGAATCTGAAGCAAGGTTTAACTCTCAACAAATTAGTTTTGATGACAGAGAAAGTGCTTGTCTCGCTTGAGAAAAACGCCTTGAGGCTGATTTAGCTGCTGCTCTTGATAAAATCAAGATGTTGGAATATGACTTGAAAAAGTTCAATACTAGTTCAAGCAAATTAACCACTATGCTAGGAGCAAGTAAAAATCATCGTGATACACGAGGATTGGGCTATAAGGGAATAGATGCTCCAAGTATTAGCAAAGAGGTAAAATTTGTCAAGGCTAGTGATTCTTCTCAACAAAAGGTTTCCACTGATGGAAAAAGTTAAATACCTTCACCGGAAGTTAAGGTTCGAAAGAGCAAAGAATATCAACCTCCAAAGTCAGCACGTACAGATCGAGGTAAGAACATTCCTTATGTTTGCCACTATTGCGGAAATAAAGGTCACCTGGAAAGGAGATGTCGTTTTCGTATAAGGAATAATAAACTTCATGATGTTCTTGTTTGGGCATCACAAGAAGTTGTGAAACCAAGATCATATGCTAAGGCTAATCCCCTTAACATTACAGGTTGTAACTTTCCAACCTTTAGGCAAAGGAATTGTTTCTGTGATAAACCTAGATTTGCCTATAAATGTTATACGAAGCATTTTCACAATCGTAATGGTTATCAAAAGGATAACTTCGTAAAGACGAAGACAAGATACGATGCTCCCAATTGGAGAAAGACTAACTTGCAAAAGAATAGTCAATCCAATTCTCTTCCGAGAAATCTTGAAGAGAGTGATGGGAAGAGGTTCCGGTTTTTCCTAAACACACTCAGAAGTGGGTACCAAATAAAGCTAATGATGCTCTGAGTGTGAAAAGGAATGATCTTCCATAAAATTCCATGACTATGGAAAAGGCAGTATCCATGATGTTGGAACTTAACAAGTTTTTTTGGAAAAATGGAATTCGATGTGAAAGGCTCTAAAAGTGATCTCTTTCATGATAATCTAAAGGTCAATTGTGGTGAACAAGACATTGTTCACCGCAACACAACTTGATTGTGTTGGAAGTGCATCCTCACCAAGGAATGTCGTGCTATGTATAAGGTGAGGGAAGCACGAAAATTGGGGCGCACAGATTATGTTCG
Organism: Papaver somniferum; assembly: GCF_003573695.1. NCBI lineage: Eukaryota > Viridiplantae > Streptophyta > Magnoliopsida > Ranunculales > Papaveraceae > Papaver > Papaver somniferum. The sequence continues at coordinate 188,954,726 of NC_039358.1, read as the reverse complement.
GTAAGGCTGTAGAATTCAATTGGATTCATCTAAAAAGGTATGTCTATAAACTTGAGCAATATTTGTGCTTTTATTTGTTTAGAGAACTTATAATGATTCACGTACCTTTATTATCGTTCTTTTCTACCCAACTTGATCTGTGTTTAAGGTTCTTAAACGTTTAGGTTTGAAAATAGTAGTTCGGGATGTTTGGACTTCATGGTACACCTACCAGGTATGCATAACATCTTTTAAAATAAAAAATCCAGGGGTTTAAGTTCGCGGACTTGAAAATTCGTTTGGAAACCCGTATGCATACTTGATGTCGATATTCGGTAAACTTGTTTTGGCCGTATCTTCTTCGTCCGAACTCGGAATGACCTCATTCTTTTTGCATTCTCTTCCTTTTTGAGTTCTCTTCAAAATAGATGTGATAATTATTGAATTTGGATGAGATAAGATTGGTATTTGTCCTGTCTCTTGTTTTTGAGTGTTTTGCTCCGTTTCGTTGCACTTGTTCCACTTCTCTTGGACTTGCGCACTTGGATTCGTGAAGTAGTACTCTTCTAAGCTCATTTGTCGCTTCTACAAGAATGTTGTTGGTGAATCACAAAGAAGGAAGTTCAAGAATGGGCAGTAGTACGCATTACTATGGGATTCTTGAATGTTCATAATCATTTTATGTGAACTATGGTGCATGGTGAATCACAAAGAAGGAAGTTAATGACTTTGTATGTTCTTCTTTGAAAATATTTTTATACGTTTTTGGTAGGTATTCTTGGTATAAATCCGGGCGAAAAAGATTGATTCTACTCTCTAAGGACAAATCATCTTATATGTGCATTACGAATTTGTCTTGATGCCTAGGAAACTTCTTATGAGAATTTATTCTTGTTTTTGAGAAGGATTACTAGAGTTTGGAATAGAAAATATTGTGATTTTTTCCAACGTTTTCATCTTCATGTTTTTAGATTTATTTGTTTAAATTCTAAAACTTTTTGGGATATGATTTTTGCAGTAGTTAATCTTTATGATTTGTTATATTGCAACTTGTTATGGGATATATACCTTGTCAAAAGTAAAGTCGTTTGTGATCGATATTCATGTATTGGTTAAAGAATGAATGGACTTTTGACAATTACAAAAGTTAAGCCTATATTGTCAATCTTTGACGGAAGATAGGTTCAAATCTTTTGTTTGCAAGGATTATGTCTATTGAATGTCGTTGTGCGAATAGTGATGGAAGATAGAATGAATCCTTGTGTATTCCACAGTATTGATCTTTACTGATCCATATTTTATGTAATACTGTGAGGCTCCGTAATGTGTCTTATGTTGAGCACTAAATAACCAAGTTGATTATTTTTGATTGGCTTTGTTGTTGCTCCGTAAGGTACTATATGTCGAGCATTATGAACTAGATTAATTATCTTGGTTGGTTATTTAGTTATTACTCCATAAGTTTTTCTTGTGTCGAGTATATGAACAGTTAAGCTAATCATTCCTTATGGTTAAACTTAGTCGTAGCTCCATAAGTTTACTTATGTTGATCACTTTTTGTGTTTAATTTGGTTGTGTATTCCGATTAAATTAATCATGGGTTTACTTATGATTAATTTGATTGAGTTTTTGGATATAAAAATCATTCTTATGGTTTTAGTGTCCAATAAAAATCCTTCTTTTCTTTTGAAATTAAGGTCGCTCGTTGTTGTTCTCTCGGGAATGACATCAAATGGGGGAGAGTTCTGTTGAACTTGTGCTTAATGGTCATATCTTGAGGGGTGTGCGGCTGTGGAATTTTAGAGGGGTTATCTTGTATCTTTAAACTCCTTGATAAATGATGTTAGCTTCGGCTATATGTTTGCATCTAAATAAGATGATGCGTGTTTCTTTCTATCAGTCATGAAATGTCTCTTACGGAAATTTCATTATGAGCCCGTTCTTGTACCTTTGTCAATTTTATTGACAAAAAGGGGGAGAATTAATATGTAGTTCACACTACAAATACATATGATTTTCGGGTCATTGTGTAAGGGGGAATGGTTTTCATGTGAGATGGAGTATTGACTACGGGGGAGTGATACATATCACCATAGTATTATTGTTGAAGTTGTGATACAATTGATCTTTGACACTGTGTAATAATACTATGACACTGTATAACAATGATCGAGACCAGTGCTTTCTCATTGTTATAGCTACGGATCTTCAACAACGATGGTGCTAAACTTACAACCTTTGGGATCATTGGAGTACTTGGAAGTGACGAAGATTTCGAGGAATGTTGAAGATTATACATGTGGAATATGAGCTACTAAAGTTTCATTATCTTTTGTGTATTCCATATGTATTGATAGTTTTGTCAATAAAATTGACAAAGGGGGAGATTGTTAGAGCACTGCTCGGTCGAACTCGCATGCGTTGCTATCTAAAGCATGTTTGTCAATGTTAGTGATCAAAACTATAAGTCTTGATTTCTAATCTCTTATAGCTAAGTCTCGGATTAGGATAGTAAGTGTAGTTGAGCTCAATGACTTCATGGCGATTCATTATACAAGTAGAAGGACTACTCAAGGAACCGGTGGAACTTCTCGACAAAAAGGTATGTGGATACTTGAACTTATCTGTCACTCAAAAATCTATATATTCTATCTCCTACTCTTTGAGACAAAAGTCGTATACTATATATATAGACTAGATCATACACAATTTGGTATTTCGAGCTGAGTATACCTCGCCTATCTCGAAATATGTGTTGGTAAGCTTTTCCCTTCGACCAAGTTTATCTTTACCTAGTGACGAAAGTCATGAATGTTTCAATCACTTTGGAAATTGCTTTGACGAGAAATGGTGTAACAACTATATAACGTCCTCTAAGAATGTTTCAATGATTGGAATGAGAGTTTAGATTACATAACCAATGTATTCCTTGAACCGAAGTTCTCGAACTTTGTTGATCAAGAGAACCGGAAGTATGGCAAGTGCCAAGTCCGCGAACTGCCGAAGTTCTCAAACCCGAGAATTTCTGCTGGAGTTGACAAACTACTTGCGTGAGCCAATTCCGTGAACCCAGTCCGCGAACCGGCGAAGTTCTCAAACCCGAGAATTTCTGTTGGAGTTTGTAAACTCTGTCCGGTGTCTTAAGTCCGCGAACCTAGTCCGCGAACTTGAGAAGGTTATATATCTAAAGATGATTTCTGAACTTAATCTTAAAAGACTAAGGAATGCTTTTGCAAACCATGGATATTAAAGTTCATGAACCGATTATTGTGAATCAAATCATCTTTGCTTCAACAGAAGAATGATAATAATAATAATATAGGTAATAATAATGTTGTAAATCCAAAGAATTGCACCTAAGAACATAAACATCAACAAATTAACCCCAAGAGAAATTGATGAAAGAATCACAATGTTGCAGTTACCAAAGAACAGGTAGCTAAGATAAAATCCAATAACTTCAAACACATACTCCTTCCACATCCAAGCAATCCCTTTGTGACCATCAATAGAATACATTCTACACTTACACCAGTTATATGTACTTACTTCCCAAGCCCTCGCCGAAGGAGTAAAATGGCTTAAAGGTCTTATGTCGAGGTATACCCAGAAGAAGTGCAAATTGAAATCCATCAAATCATCCAAAGAGTTTAAAATAATAGACTGATTGGAGAGGAAGAATGTAATTAAAAGATCCTCTAGAACCGCCGAGAAGAGAAAAAATTTCTTGTATACATCAAACCAGGCCATTTGTACTCAGCAACAGAAGCCGCCTTATACACATACCAAATATAAATACTGATAGCCCAAGCCCCCGAAAGTGTAAACTGGCTTAAAGGTCTTCTAGCGAGGTATATTCAACAAGAATGTAAATCGAATTCCAGCATAAGATACCAGTTGCTCAAGCGAAAAAAATGCATAGAAGGATATACTTTAGGAACACTCAGCACGAATGAAGCATAAGCCACTGAACTTTCACCTGGTTCCAGAGACCAGCCTCAAACCATGACAAAATAATCCTACTACCAGGCCGAGAAGAAATAACACTGATTCTTTCAATGTTTATTTTAGAAATTAAAGAAACAGGAAAATGCATAACTAAGCAGGATAGACTACTCCCCTTACTAAATCCAATGCCAAACCAGTCCATGAAATATCCCAAACTAGCAATCTCATCTCCCATCATAAATGTACAAGTCATTCCATACTTCAAAAGAGCCATCGAAGTTAAGCTCATCCAAACCCCAGCGAACAAATAAAAATCTAGTTTCACCTATTTAGAAGCAACATTTCTAATGATTGCTAGCATATGAGAGGTTATTTGAATACTGCTAAGAACAAGAGCAATTTTTTGAACTTGACCTAAACTGTCACTCTCATTTTCATGCAGACTAGTCATCTTATCATCCTCGATAAACAACACTAGATTGATAGTTCTCAAATGGGTTGTCACAAAAGTACGGCAGTTCTGACCCTTATCCTCAAGTTCAAACAAGTATAAATGCAGTTGAATTTTGATATTCAGTGTACATCCAATGCAGTAAAGCCACAAACCAAAACCACTCACCAAGGTGAATATGCAAAGCGTACCATACTTCTTAAAAGACAGAGAGTTTAGGCCATTCAATTCCGGCAAGAACAAATATAAATCAAGTATAATTTGTCTGGAACCCGTAGAAACACTTATGCAATGAGGGTCGTAGAGGGAGTACCTGAGACTTGCCGAGATTCCAATAGTGCATAGGTTCTTCAATAATTTGAATTTCTGAAAGCAGGGCCTGAAGTTGATTTGACCAGATATATTATTGACTTGATCCAACCTTTGACATTGACCAGAACAACCATTGACTTCACCAAAGCATTGACTCCGGCCAGATCGGAAGTTGACTTGACCAGCGTCTAGGTCGTCTGAAATTCTCCAATAATTATCGCACCTGTTAGAGCATTGCTCGGTCGAACTCGCATGCGTTTCTATCTCAAGCATGTTTGTCAATATTAGTGATCAAAACTATATGTCTTGATTTCTAGTATACTTATGACTAAGTCTCGGTCTAGGATAGTTAGGAATAGTTGAGCTCCATACTCCATGGCGATTATCTTGCAAAGACGAAGAACTACTCAAGGAACCAGTGGAACTTCATCCGACCAAAAGGTATGTGGAGACTTGAACTCATCTTGTCACTCAAAAGTCTATCTACTCTATCTCTTATTCTTGAGACAAAAGTCGTATAATTATGATAGTTTTCATACATACACATTTGCTATTTCGAGCCGAGTTTACTCGCCTATCTTTTTATCGAAATACGTGTTGATAAGCTTTTGCTTTAACCATCTTCATCTTTACACATGATGAAAGTCATGATGACGTTTCAATCTTGAAAATAGATTTGATGACGATAGTCGATTCTTTATGTCTAACGACTGTTATAACATTATAGAAGAATGTTTCAACGATTGAAATGTAGAGTTGAGAATATGTAACCACCTATAGATGTAAGCATATAGTGTGTCCGTACATTAGTGTATAAATCCATGTGCCGGAAACCAAGTGCGTGCATATGTGTGCATGCGGTATTGATGAAGGAGACATTTTGGGTACGCGTACCCATACGCGTACTGGCGGAAATTCACGTCCGTGAAATTCTGCTGAGTTTGAAGTTTACGAACTCAAAAACCAGTCACCTTAGGTACGCGTTTCCGTACGCGTACTGGCGAAACTTTTTTACCCGAAAAAGTCTGCTGAGTTTGGAAACTAAAACCAACTCAAAATATGGTAGCTAAGGTACGCATACCCGTACGAGTACCCAAGCTAGTTATTTCTAAAATTGGTAGTTCATGGACTTAAAACAATAAATTATAAGGAATCCAATCTTTGCAAACCGTGGGTATATTGTTCATGAATTGATTCAAATGAATCAAACCGATTTTGTTTCAATTGTGTCTATGTATAAAGACCTAAGAAATTGAACAACTATTGAACTAGTTCTTACGAGTCATTTGAACTAGGTATGAGAAAGATGAATACGGTTAATATGAAAGCACTCATATGGCTAATCATTGGTCAACCATTTGTGAATCAACCAATGTACACATTTTAGGTACGGTTACTCAAACCTAAATGAATACATTTCATTTGTGTGTGACAAGCTAAGTTTCGATCTAATGGTTGAAAGATATTAGCTTGGATAAATCAGGTTTTTGATCTAACGGTGATTATTGAATGCTTTATTACCAAGGTAACTTAGATTGCAAACCCTGATTTGAAAACTATATAAGGAGACGTCTAGGAACTGTGCAAAACTAATCCCCACACCTCCTGTGTGATACTAGTTGGTTTGCTAGAGTCTATTATCCTTTAATCGTAGGTTTCTTCTCGAGACCCTGTCGATTAACGGCTGGAAGACTTCATTGGGATTGTGAAGCCAGACAAAACTACTTATCTTGTAGTTGAACGATATGATCTTGCCATTTTCTATCGTACAAGTTCAATTGAATAATTAACTTGAGATTATATCTCCGATATGGCAAGATAAAAACAAATCACAAACATCTTCATCTCATCGTTTGTGATTCCACAATATCTAGTTTCGCTACCATACGATATAGATTATTGTGAAGTGATTAATAATACTAGGTTATTCTTCGGGAATATAAGTCCGGTTTATCAATTGGTTCTTGTTCACCTTGATTTTTATCAAAAGACAGAATAAAACTTTTAGGTTTATCTGTGGGAGACAGATTTATCTATCCATGTAGACTTTTCTGTGTGATACAAATTTGTTTACTGAAGTCTTCGACTTTGGGTCGTAGAAACTCTTGGTTGTGGGTGAGATCAGCTAAAGGAATCAAGTGCATAGTATCCTGCTGGGATCAGAGACGTAAGGACCGCAACTGTACCTTGAATTAGTGTGAGATTGATTAGGTTTCAACTACAGTCCAGACCGAAGTTAGTTTGTAGTAGGCTAGTGTTTGTAGCGGCTTAATACAGTGTGGTGTTCAATTTGGACTAGGTCCCGAGGTTTTTCTGCATTTGCGGTTTCCTCGTTAACAAAATTTCTGGTGTCTGTGTTATTTCTATTCCGCATTATATTTTGTTATATAATTGAAATATCACAGGTTGTGCGTTTGTATCGATCAATTGTGAAATCCAACCTTTGGTTGTTGATTGGAAATTAATTGATCCTTGGATATTGGTCTTTGGTACCATACAAGTTTATTGTCCTTGTATTTGATAAAGACTCGCAAATTTCTATTTTCTTGAGTAAAATCAAATCAAGAGAGAGATATTAACTTCTCGATATACTTTTCTCTAGTTTGAGTCTGACTGTCTAGTTGATTCTCTAGAAAGTATATTGAAGTTAGTCCATACAGATTGCTTATCGAAATATTGGGTGTGGTTGTTAGAGCCCCGCATTTTCAGCACCATCTCAGAAAATTCATTGACGTGATATTAACTTCCTTTACATTTTTACTTCTCATTCTTGTAACGTGAGAAAGGCCCATCAAACCACACATATAAAATAAATTCCAACATGCTAGAAATTTCCCAACAAGCCCATTATCCACGTACTCCAGAACAAGACTTTAGTCAAAAGAGGAGACTTGACTTATAGCTAGGTCACCTGAAAAACCATCTACTTCTGTCTTAGAGTTGTCGACTGAATCTAAATACAGGTTGCCGAAGAAATTGATTTCAGTCGCCGGAATAATGATATAACTCCCCGAATCTTCAACTACACATGCAACATGAGATGCAAGACCTTCATCGATAAGAGTATCTTCTTCGTGAATCAGTTTGCTTGAGGCCACTAATTCTTTTGCTTGATCACAAAGAAAATTAATCTCAATAAGAAGATTATCAATGGGTTTACGAGAACTAAAATGTAGCTCATGTTGATTAAGCAACTGAGAGATCAAATCTAGCTCCATGAAAGAACATAAAAAGAAAGGAGAATAATTAATTAAAACTGAAGACCGCCTGAACAGAGGGAGCAAAACCACTTAGATTACCACTAAGATCACACAACAAATTACCCTTGAAATAAAATTGACAGAAAATTAGCTCACTAGAATAATAGGGAGAACAACAACCTAACACCAACCAACACCACAACAATTTCGAATCAAACAAATTACAGAGGAAAATCCATAGCAAAACTTGAGATTTAGAAGACAAAAACAGATATGAGGACCTTAATTTGCACTAGTGTATGACGAACACAAAGAATTGTTAACAAAGAAGTAAAAGAACAAAATATAGAGACTGTTAAAAGGACTTAAGACACAAATTTTTCCAGTAAAGATTTGAAAGAACAGAGACAAGAGAATAAGAGGGTCAAAATTAATTGAGGTTACTGAGAGATCTGAATTAAACACGACAAAACGAGAATAAAACTTCAAGAAAACAGGAAGGAAGAAAAGGTTCAGAGATAAAGAAGGTGGTTTTGGAGAAAATAATGGAGGTATTAGATGAAGAAAGGCAGTATTTGACTGGTCAAAAGAGGTATTGAAAAGAGAAAAGAAAAATCGTACGACTCACACTCTTTCCTCACATTTTTATGATTTATTTTTTCTTTTGATACTTCTCGGTTGGCTTCGAAGATATGGAGTTGAAAGAGCAAGATAATCAAATGATTTGATTTTAATTTTTGAAAGCGATGATAGATTTTTCGAAAACTTGTGATCAATTTCTTTCTCTCGACTTTTCTCTCTCCAAAAACGGATGAAGTGTGGTTTGTGGAAGAGAAAATAGGTTTAAACATATAAATACTAAAGAGAAATCTTACCGATTCAGCTTCTACTATACGGGACCTGGATACAAATATCTATTAATCAAGGGACCTGATATTATGGGTAACTCATGGGTGGCTAAGTCATCTGGGTGCTAATCTAGCAGCTAGATTAGCATTCCACGTCAGCAAGGGCAACCTCCTAAGTCCTATGGAAGTGATAATCTAGCAGCTAGATTAGCAGTTCACGTCAGCTGGGACCACTGCCTAGCGTTGTTTGGTTCGGCGCTTTAAATTTGAGCCGTCAGATCAAAATTTGTGATTTTTGTGATCCGTGTGATTTTTGTGACGCTGAACCATTCAGCGTAAAGGTGATTTTTGTGGCGTTGAACCGTTCAACGCTTCAATCTCGCTGCTACTTCACCTGCGAGCACATGCTAGGAGAGAGAACTAGTGTTAACTTTTAGTCCACATTTTTTTTTGAATTGTAACATTTAACTGCTAATCTAGCAGCTCAATCTAGCTCATATGACTTAGTCTTAGCCTAAATTCCCCCTTAAGTCCCAGGCTAAGTCCTATGGGTGCTAATCTAGCAACTAGATTAGCAATCCACGTCAGCTAGGGCAACCTCCTAAGGCCTATGGGAGTGCTAATCTAGCAGCTAGATTAGCAGTCTACGTCATCTGGGACCACTTTCCAGCGTTGTTTGGTTCAACGCTTTAAATCTCAACTGTTAGATCAAATTTTGTGATCCGTGTGATTTGTGTGATTTTTGTGAGCGCTGAACCATTCATCCTAAATGTCACTTTTTGAACGCTGAGTCATTCAACACTTCAATCTCGATGTTAGTTCAACTGTGAGCACATGCTAGGAGAGAGAACTAGTGTTAACTTTTAGGCCACACTTTTTTTTGAATTGCAACACTTAACTGCTAATCTAGCCAATAGGACTTCGTAGCCTTAATATTTAGATTCCGTTGACAGTTCTAAGTCCTAACGGGTGAAGGGATGATTTGGTTAATCTTAGAATACAAAACAAAGCTTGGCTAAGTTAGGTTAGATAAAGAGCGGCCGAAATTTATTTAGGAGGGATAAATCTGGCTCCGGATCGTCTGTTGCGGTTTTCCTCTGTTCCTCTATTCCACCCAATCCCAAACAACCATGTGTCCATACACAATTTACAAATTTAAACGTCATATACTTGACTAATTTGCACATATCTTCAAAGAGAGAAAAGAGGAAATAAGTGATTTACGTGATATCTTTTCTACAGTTTCGTCACCTTCACAACCCACTAATTAGTTGCGTTTCGTTTTTTGTTCATGGAGCATCAGCAGGTAACCTTTCTTCTATAATTTTATTTTCTTAACTTCTTGCTTTTGCTTTTGCTTTTTTTCCATTTTTATGTGTACATCAACGGTTAGAAAAGGTATTTGAAACTATAATCTAACATTCAAATGTCTTTAGAAGTGAACTCGCCATGGTTAGTAGGAGTCCAGATGAGTTTATTCGGAGAAACAGACCTGTGTATGAGAATTCTCAAGATGTGACTGGCTTCAAAAGGATCAAAGAGTTGATTAATTAGCTGCACATTCCACGTGGCCTCATTATGAATAATCAAATCACTGAACATCGAAATATTAACAGAGAAATGACTTGATTGACAATTTTTTCATCATAAAAACACTACAGCAGCAACTTTTTGGCTAGGTTTTGATTCTAACTCTATTATAATCTCCGGTAATGGTACAATTTGTCACCGTAATGCCACAGACATCATCTTCATTTTTAAACTTTCCAAGACTACCAACACTAATACCATGACCTCCACAACTTACACCAACAACATATGCATTTTGACTTCCAGGACCCATCGAAACACAATCGTCTCCCGTGGCTATTACCGAATTTGTAATATTAACACCATTTGAGGATCTCATATGAATTCCATCTGTGTTTGGACTATTTCCAGGAGCTGTTATGTTAACGATGAAAATATAATGTTTTTGCCTGACAGTAAATCATAGGAGTATTCTGTGGACGGAAGAGATAATTAAGGGAGGATACTTATTTCCTTTTTTCTCTCTTTAAAAATCCGTTCAACGTTCAAATTAGTCAAGCATATGACGTTTAAATTTGTAAATTGTGGTAGTCGTAATATGATATGGACACATGGCTGTTTGGGATTGGGTGGAATAGAGGAACATAGAAAATCGCAATAGACGATCCGGAGCCGATAAATCTAAGGTCGTGGTTTTTTCAACTAACCATTAGAGATATTTTATTAATTAGTGTCCTATTAATTGCTCATGATGAATGATTAATTAAATTTTCATGATGAATGTTCATTTAATGAATCTAATAAATACATATTTTTATTTAATAAGTGTATTAAAAACTATATATATATTAATCGGTAAAGAATTTGGCGCTAGCGAGTTTCGAACTCAGGTAACTGGTATCATCACTCGATAACTTTACCACTGTACTACAGTGACCTCGGTTAAATATTATATTAATAATTTTTAATGGTGGTAGTGAAAGAAGCGGTGGGTGGTGGAAACAGTGGCGGGTATTTGTGAGTGGTGGAGGTGGTAACATTACCGGTGCTGGAAAAAATAGTAGGCATGGCTGGTTTTTACGTACGGTGGTGGATATTAGTGAATAGTAGTGGAAAACAATAGTTTTGTGTCTTTACAAAATGGGCAACATTTTATTGTGATAGATGTAGTTGCCTGTTTTTAACACAACTAGTAAGGACAAAACACAAATATTTTGAGGAGGATACTAAATCATATAAGACAATATGATCATGACCGCTGGATCACCCAAATGGGATCCCAGCTATTCATAGTACCCGATCGAATAAATCACGATTGTTAGCATTAAAATAAAATTGATTACATTTACAGAATACAAAACAAAGTTTGGACATGTTAGACTAGATAAAGAACGATCAAATGAATACTTGCAAAACATAAATCTACCGCTATAAATGATTATGTTTAATAAAAATTTAATAGAAAATGTTCAATTGATATTTCATAATAAATATTTTTTTAATTAATCAATGAATATATTTTTGTTGATAGATAATAAATTTATTTGATACTAACCACATCAGTAAGCATTAATGGTGGCTGTGATGCATGGTGGGCAGTGGAGGGGATAATGGTGGTGGGCGTTGGTGAGACTGGTGGAGTGGTGACGATAATGTGGTGGTGGAAGAAGCAATGGTAGTAGGGTGAGAAAAAGGGTCCTAAGATAGGTAAATTATGCACTAATGGTGGTTGTGATGATGGTGGATCGGCGTTGGAGATAATGGTGGTGGGTATTGGTGAGACTGGTGGAGTGACGACAATAATATGATGGTGGAAGAAGTAGTGGTAGTATGGTGCGAAAAGGTGTCATAAGATAGGTAAATTATTCAGTCACCCTTGGTTAATTTTTTTTTTGTGTTTTGTTTTTAATTTCATTTTAGTTTTCAAATTACTTTTTATTATTATTTTTTAAAATTAAAACAATTTTTAAAGGCCAGATTTTTCCGAAAAAAAAAAGATGTTGTGATTTTAAGATTCGGAAAATGGGTCATTTGTACAAAAAAATTTAAAACATGGTTCAAATGGACGAGTAAAAATTAGTATGGGTAAAATGGACAAAAAAAAAATAACAAGGATGAAACTGGATTCATTGCGGCTTAAACTTAAAAAATAGCAAAGATGAAACTGGATGCACCCTGATATAAATTAAAAATAAGAAAAAATATTTGAAAATGGGTAGGATGAAACTGGTTACATCCTGGCTATTTTTATGTTTTTGTCCATTTGAACAATATCTTTTTAATTTTTGTCCATTTAAACAGTATCAAAATGTACAAGTCTTTTTCACCCAAGAATTATTGATTTTGGTCTTTTTAACCAATTTTGTGTTTAAGATTTGACGGGTAGGGGGAAGAAAAATGAAACTTATAAAAAAATTGACCAAACACAAGGCTACACGCGAATTAATTGTAATCGGTTCAGTTTCTCACATTTCTCTTTATTCCCCTTTTTTTGTCATGGTTTCTGTTTCTGTGATTATTTCTCCCCTACTTCATGGGATTATGCAAGGCTACGCGTGAATTAATTGTAATCAATTCAGTTTCTCACATCTCTCTTTATTCTCTTTTTTTGTCATGATTTCTGTTTTTGTCATTTCTCCCCAACTTCGTGTAATTATGCATGCTTGAGAAATAATTCATGATAATAGGTAAAGAGATGAGAAAAGAAATGGATCAAGAATTAAATATTATAATTATAAATGTTAGGAAAATGAATAAACACAAATCTATGTAAATTTGGAACCCAACAATTTATATCAAAAAGAAAAATTAAATTCTAATGCTAACAGATTTTGCAAGATTAATCTAATTTATTTTAAAGTAATTTTAGGTGTTCTTAATTTTGATACAAGTTTGGTGAATGGCGTTTGATGATATTTTTTTGAAGTAGTGAACAAAGTAATGTTCTACTGCCCATAGGATTTGCTTTAACGATAACTATGTTTGTTCCAAAGGGTTGTATGACTTACGTACACAATATTAAAAGATTCGAGGATAAGGACATGTTTATTAACCAACTCCTAAAAGTATTTAAACCTGGATCGATCGATTCGATTCTTCTCGGACAATTACGACATGTATGAATCGATGAATACATTTGAAATACATATCCTTGCCTTTGCCGGCAGCGGTTGAGACCTATATTTCATAAGTCAAAGGATAATAAGTGAGACAAACAGTAAAATTTGGTGAAAAGTAGAAAAGACGTCTCCATTCAGTTCCAGCGTGCTAGTCTTCGTACACTTTCAAGAAGGAGATTCAGTTGATTTAGAAACCCTGATTTTCATATATACTCCCCTAGTTTGCTTCGCAATCGACTTAATTTTAAAAAGTGATGGCGGTAGCTGTCCCTGGACAGCTCAATCTCTATGAGTGCCCTGCTTGGGGATCTCGCAGCGTTGATTGTTTCGAGAAATTGGAGCAGATTGGTGAAGGAACATATGGGTAAGTACTAAGAAATTGAATAAAACCTAATTCGCTGGTACATTATGTTCTCAAGGAATTAATATTGATAATTACTAACAATTAGGATAACCCTTTTTTCATAAAGTATTAATTAATGTCTCTTATGGCATTCATGTTGTTGAGTTCTACATGATTCGTCTTATTTGCGTTTTGTTTAAGTGTTTCAACAAAGTCGTTGTTAATCTACTTTAATAAAGAATAACTAAGATTTTCAGTTCTCCATTTCCATCATAACTGACGTTCTTTGAAAACCAGCTCATGGCAAACATAATGCAAGTATATGAGATAGATTCAGCTGTTGAAATTTTGGTTTGTTCAGTTCTTTTTATTAAAACCTATTTCTTTATGTTATTGCTCTAAGCATAGTTCCTTCAATCCTGGAGGTATTCCTAAAAAGCTTGGTCCTTTTATTCCTTTAATTGTTTTTTCATCTTTTTTCTACTCTGGCAGCCAAGTTTACATGGCTAGAGAGATCTTAACGGGGGAAATTGTTGCTCTTAAGAAGATTCGAATGGACAATGAGAGAGAAGGGGTAACATTATCTCTGGCTTTACACTAACCAATTATTATTGCAAGCCTGGATTTTAAAGTTAGGTTTGACCTTTTGCAGTTCCCTATAACTGCAATACGAGAAATTAAAATTTTAAAGAAATTGCATCATGAAAATGTGATTAAGCTTAAAGAGATCGTAACCTCCACAGGTAGAAATATGTCTCCTTCTTTTTGGTTCTTACCATATTGATTCTTAATTGCTTTTGTCATTGCTCACAACAACAGTAGTTCATTTCTCACTAAAATATTAAGGTTTCTAAACCTTCATTATCTTCCAGGACCTGAGAAGGATGAGCAAGGGAAGCCAGGTGAGTAGGTTCACAGTTGCATGAATTTTTCCGCTGAAAATTTTCCTTCATTACCCTTGCACAATTCATACTTCTTAGAATATTATGTTGTTATCACATGGTTACTTATAACCAAGACTGTTCAGCATCATCGACTAAGCTTTGTTGCTCCCCTGTACTTCTTGAGGTGAGTTAATAATGTATGACATTACCTGCATTTTCATAGGGCCGACAGATGGTAATAAGTACAAGGGTGGTATCTATATGGTATTTGAATACATGGACCATGACTTAACTGGTCTTTCTGACCGTCCTGGGATGCGATTTTCAGTTCCTCAAATCAAGGTATCATCACATAATTATCTTTGAGAATTGTCAGTTTTCAGCAACTGATTGTTGCTTGAGTATTCAAGTTACTTTGATTTTCCCAGTGCTATATGAAGCAGCTATTGACAGGACTTTATTACTGTCACGTTAATCAAGTACTTCACCGCGACATTAAAGGTTAATTTTACGCCAAGCGACACTGTTTCTTTCAGTGTTTTAAGTTTTCGCTTTTATTGTCTTGATAGTCTGAGACATTGGATTAATCTGTTCCTGCAGGATCTAATCTCCTAATAGATAATGAGGGGAACCTTAAGCTAGCAGATTTTGGCCTTGCAAGATCATTCTCCAATGACCATAATGGGAACCTGACAAACCGAGTGATTACACTGTGGTATAGGTAAACTGCTGCAGTCGGGTCCTGCAAAGTTTGGTATGGATTTGACATTACTTGTTAGTTTGTGCAACATTTCACTTTCCTGGTTCCTTTTTACAGACCCCCAGAACTGTTGCTCGGAACTACTAAATATGGCCCGGCTGTTGACATGTGGTCCGTAGGTTGTATCTTCGCGGAGCTTCTGCAAGGAAAACCAATCTTACCTGGGAAAGACGAGGTGATATTCGATTCCTTCTCTGTAAATGGTTAATGGTTTATGGTTGTCAACCTTACAACATAGCTTGCCAGTATCCTGCCTGGACTTCATAAACAATTATTCGGAAAGATGACTTGTCTCTGTGTGTTTTTCTCTCTAAATGAATGATTATTACGAACAAATTAGAAATGTACTTTACTAACATACAAAAAGCAGTCTGCCTCTGTGTCAATTCTCAAATGATGTCAGCCGATTTGACCCTAACAGCAACAGGTTAAGAGAACTGTGTCGAGAATGAGAAAAAGAAAACGACATCAAGAATGATAAATAAACTGTAATAAGCTACTAAATAGGTGCATGGGATAAACAAAAAAAGGTGCTTGGGATAAACAAAAAAACAAAAGATCAAAGAAAGCATGACCACGTAAACTTAAAATGTGTATCATAGTGATGACTGAGGCACTGACTTAGGTTAATAAATATCCTGTTAGCCCGTGTTGCATAGTTTGGATGTGTGTATCTGATAAGATTTTTTTTCCTTTTCCTTCTGCTGAATCTATGATTGCTGTGAAAGGTTTTCCCAAATTCTGTGGACCTCTGTGATTTGGTTTATCTGTTCATCTTTTTTCTTCCTATATGGTGATTTCCAGTATTATATATATATACACACACACATTGTAGTTAATAATTCTCAAAGTGCACTATTCTGACACTCTGCAATTTTTTTATATGATGATAGATATAATTTTTTATTTTTTTTTGCTGCAGCCAGAGCAATTGAACAAGATTTTTGAACTTTGCGGACCTCCCGACGAGGTCAACTGGCCCGGTGTCTCCAAGTTTCCTTGGTATAACAATTTGAAGCCAACGAGGCCAATGAAGAGACGTCTTAGGGAAGCTTTCAGGCAGTATGTAACCAACTCACACAGATTTATGTTTAGGAGTAGAACTCAGTGCTTGTATTAAATAATTGATTTGTGCTCGATCGAAATATAACCGTTATTTATGCCTTGTATAGGTATGATCGCCATGCCGTGGAGTTATTGGACAAAATGATGACTCTTGACCCATCTCAGGTACTAATTTAAGACTTGCACGTGTCGAGAAGAATAATGGGCAAGTTACGTGATTTGGTGAAACTGTATTTCCACCAGAATAAGTTACTCTTTAACTTCTATTTGTTCTTTGAACAAAGAAATCCTCAATGAAACTACCCTTGGACTACCTTACCTTGCGTTCCTCCTCTGAATATACATTTTTATGCTTCGTACGATATTTCCTTCAGTGACTAATCTCCTGGTGCACTTTACATCGTCTTTTAGGTTTAAATTTTGCAATCCCTATGTAGTCACCTACATTAAATGTATGACTGAGTTATTATACTAGTGGTGAATGGAATCATATCAATGACAGTTATTGCAAGACGATAAATCATGTGACATCAAACTAGAAGCATGGACCTAATTGTCTTGAAACACTTGAAGTTCTCAGGAAGTTGTATTCCTGCAAACCTAACTTTTGTTTTGTGCATGAAAATATGTTTAGCTTTGGAACCATTCATATATTCTTGATAGAGAAAGGGTTTTCCTTGTTTGATATCAAGGAGATGAGGGAAGAATAATTTCTTGGTGAAAGTTATCTCAGACGTTGGGATCTGATCTTCTTCGACTATTTGAAATATATTTCTGAAACTTCTTATTCATAAAAGTGGAAAGCTGATGTTTATATATTTTACTGTAATGCTGTATTGATGAACAAGTTAATTCTCCTTTTGCAATCTGATCAATCTTGTGATCTCTTGGCGACATCAATCTGTTATTTCTTAACTCTTCATATCCAATTATCATTTTAGTTTATCCTCCTGCATCATTTTATCTACTTCTCCTTTGTAAGACTGAACTTTACCTCTTGATTTTAATCTACTGTCTTCATACTAATTCATGGAAACTGCTGCACAAGTATTTCACAGATATAAGTATAATAATGCCATCTTCATGTGTTCAGAGAATATCTGCCAAAGATGCGCTTGATGCCGAGTATTTCTGGACTGATCCCTTGCCTTGTGATCCCAAGAGGTAAGATTCCATGACCACATCCTCTCTCCTGTATATTTCCAATGACAGTTTACCAACTTACCTTAATGTATGATATCTCTATGAGCTATAATCGACACCTAATTTTGGTTAAACAAAATGTTGCATAATTTTTTGTGCGCCCCTCCATAAATCTGATGACAAGTTTTAGCGGAACAGAAATGCTCACCTGTAGGTATGCTTCTCTCTGTTCTCGGATTTGATAATGCTGAAATTTCATTTTATTTGATGATACAGTTTGCCTAAATATGAATCGTCACACGAGTTCCAAACGAAGAAGAAACGCCAGCAGCAGAGGCAACTAGAGGAGACAGCGAAACGCCAAAAACTACAGCACTCACGTGTGCCTCCGAATCAACAGTCTGGGCACCCTCAACTCTGTCCAGGAGCTAACCAGCCCTTACATAATTCTCAGGCTCCAGTGGCTTCAGGAGCTAGCCATCATTATGGAAAACCACGAGGGCCTTCTGGTGGGCCCTCCAGATACTCGCAGGGTGGAAATCCTAGTAATGGATTCAACCCAAATCGAGCAAGTCAAGGTGGTGGAGGTTATAACGCTGGCCCATATCCACCACCTCCACAAGGACGTGGACCTCCTTATGCTGCCAACGGGATGCCTGGGCCTCGAGGAGGTGGTAGTAATTACGGTTTTAACGGTTCGACGTACCCTCCACAGAATGGTCCATATCCGGGAGGTTCAGGTTCAGGTATGGGTCGAGGTAATAATAGTAAATCACATCAGCAACATTATGGTTGGGCGCAGTAAAATATAACGGCAACATGGTTTAATGTTGAGGGAACCCCCAAATGAATGAGCCGCTGAGGGGTGTGAGAAAAGAAAAATCAGCAAAATGAAGAATACATGGTCAAAGAACACATCGGTGCGGGCCAGAACATGGATTTGATAACTCAAAAGTTATGTAAAACTACCCCCTTCATAGAACTCGGGATAATCTGAATAGATATACTCTGATACTTGTGTTGGCTTTTATTTCCTCGGTTCAGCAATCAGCCAATTGCCATTGCATGAATGTATGTAACATGTGTATCAAAACTTTTACTTATGAATTGTAAAAAAGGAGCAAAACGTGAGGAACTTTTGGTGGTAGGTATTTTAGTTCATCAAAAATTATGCCGAGACTGTAAACTTTTTACCTGAAGGGATTTTAAATACTATGAACTCTGTTTTCAGTTTGTTTATTGGTCGGCCAAAGGAGACTTTCTACGTGGTAACTCCTACGTATTTTGTCCGTTACACTTTTATGGTCCTCGACATTGAGTTTTGAGAAAAAAAGATTAATTTTTCAAAATTCGAATCTTGATAGTTTTCCTTCAATTTTTATTTTTTTTTTGCGTTAGAAAGCTATTCACTTTATGTGTCATAAATATTGATAAATTTATGGTGGGTTTGTTTGCAGAATTCATGATTTCGAGAATTTATAATCTCATGCGATTATAAATTCTGGGATTCATATAAATTCCTCGTGTGTCTGGTAACTCATTTAAATTTCCTAGAATTTATAGAATTATCTTGTTTTAAAGTCCATATAGTTTGGTATCACCCTCAGAATCTTAAAAGTGTATATATATATATATATATATAAGATTTAAAGCTAAAAAAAGTGGGTTCATAAATCCTCTGGTAAGTTTCCCAACAAATCTTAGGGGGTAGAGTCGGATTCCATATAGAGGATTTGCTGGAAAATTGATTCCCGTGGGAAACATGATTCCAGGGATTGGGCAAACAAACATACCGAAGGAAACGTAATTCCACCAAATACCATGGACCCATAAATCCCACCTTTTTTCATCAATTTTACGTCGTTATTCTTCGAAATTCTTACATAAATTAGTTTAGGATCATCATACTGTATATGGGTTGAAAGGAATTTAGGGAAATTTAATCATAACCGAATATTTTTGAGTTTCAAAAATCACTCAGGAAAAATAGGTAACACGGATCAGATACGGGCGAGGAAGAAAGGCTTCATGCGTCAGTTAGGGACAATATAAACGATACAATTAAGTGTCTTCTGTAACCGTTGATTCTAATCGGGAACTATTATAGATGTTGTAGATTACGTTCCGTTTCGACTATAGTTATTATACATTATGAACTTATAATAACTGTTGCAATTCTTGTTAGCCCTCTTGGTTAACCCTGTTAGAGCATTGCACGGTCGAACTCGCATGCGTTGCTATCTCAAGCATGTTTGTCAAGTTTAGTTGTCAAAGCTATATGTCTTGATTTCTAGACTACTTATAGCTAAGTCTCGATTACGACAGTTAAGTGTAGTTGAGCTCCAGACTCCACGACGATCATCTTACGAATATGAAGAACTGCTCAAGGAACCAGTGGAACTTCATCCGACTAAAAGGTATGTGGAGACTTGAACTTATCTATCACTCAAAAGTCTATCTCTCTATCTCCTATTCTTGAGACAAAGTCGTATAAGTATGATAGTTTTCATACATACACATTTGCTATTTGGAGCCGAGTTTACTCGCCTATCTTTTTCTCGAAATATGTGTTGGAAAGCTTTTGCTTTAACCACTTTTCATCTTAACCCGTGAAGAAAGTCATGATGACGTTTCAATCTTGAAAATAGCTTTGATGACGATAGTTGTGAATAACGACTGTTATAACATTATAGAAGAATGTTTCAATGATTGAAATGTAAAGTTGAGATTACGTAACCAGCTATGGATATAAGCATATATAGTGTGTTCACACATTAGTGTACAAATCCATGTGCCAGAAACCAAGTGTGTGCATATGTGTGCATACGGTATTGGTGAAGGAGACAGGTTGGAAGTTTTCGAACCGAAAATTTCTGCTGAGTTTGTAAGTTTGCAAACTGTTAAACCAGTCACCTTAGGTACGCATACTCGTACGAGTACCCACGGAAGTTTTCGACCGAAAAATTCTGCTGAATTTCTAAACTCAAATACGGTAGCTATGGTACACGTACCCGTACGAGTACCCAAGCTGGTTATATTTCTCGAATCGGAAGTTCATGAACTTAAACGATATAATCAATAAGGAACGCAATCTTTGCAAACCGTAGCTATATTGTTCATGAATTGATTCAAGTGAATCGAACCGATTTTGTTTCAATTGTGTCTATTCATAAAGACCTAAGCAATTGAAAAACTCTTCAACTAGTTCTTTTGAAGTCATTTGAACTACTTGTGAAGAAGATGAATACGGTTAATATGAAAGTGCTCATATGGCTAACCATTGGTTAACTATTTTTGAACCAACTAAGTGTACACGTTTAGGTACGGTTACTCAAACTAAATGAAATACATTTCATTTGTGTGTGACAAGCTAAGTTTTGGTCTAACGGTTGAAAGATATTAACTTGGTTAAATCAGGTTTTTCATCTATCGGTGAATATTGAATGCTTTGTTACCAAGGTAACTTAGATTGCAAACCCTGATTTGAAAACTGTATAAAGGAGACATCTAGAAACTGGAAAAACTAATCCCCACACTCTTGTGTGATACTAGTTGGTTTTGCTAGAGTCGGTTCTCCTTTAACCTTATGTTTCATCTCGAGACCCTGTAGGTTAACAATTGAAAGACTTCATTGGGATTGTGAAGCCAGACGAAACTACTTCTCTTGTAGTTGAGCGATCTGATCTTGTCATTTTCTATCGTAGGAGTTCAATTGAATAATTGACTTGATATTATATCTCCGATAGGGCAAGATAAAAAGAAATCACAAACATCTTCGTCTCATCGTTTGTGATTCCGCAGTATCTAGTTTTGCTACCATACGATTTAGATTATCGTGAGGTGATTGATAATTCTAAGCTATTATTCGGGAATATAAGTCCGGGTTATCGATTGGTTCCTGTTCACCTTGGTTTTATCAAAGGACGGAAGAAAACTCTTAGGTTTATCATAGACTTTTCTGTGTGATACATATTTATTTATTAAAGTCTTTGACTTTGGATCGTAGCAAGTCTTGGTTGTGGGTGAGATCAGCTAAGCGAATCAAGTGCGTAGCATCCTGCTGGGATCAGAGACGTAAGGAGCACAACTGTACCTTGAATCAGTGTGAGATTGATTAGGGTTCAACTACAGTCCAGACCGAAGTTAGTTTGTAGTAGGCTAGTGTCTGTAACGGCTTAATACAGTATGGTGTTCAATCTGGACTAGGTCCCGAGGTTTTTATGCATTTGTGGTTTTCTCGTTAACAAAATTTCTGGTGTCTGTGTTATTTCTATTCCGCATTATATTTTGTTATATAATTGAAATATCACAGGTTGTGCGTTAAGATCAATCAATTAGAATATCCAACCTTTGGTTATTGATTTAAATTGATTGACACTTGGATATTGGTCTTTGGTACCATCCAAGTTTATCTCTCTAGTATTTGATAAAGACTCACAGATTTCTATTTTCTTGAGTAAAGATCAAATCGAGAGATTGATATATTAACTCTTTGATATACTTTTATCTAGATTGAGTCTGACTGTCTAGTTGATTCTATAGAAAGTATATTGGAGTTAGTCCATACAGATTGCTAATCTATATATTGGGCGAGTTTGTTAGACCGCCACTTTTTCAATTGGCATCAGAGAAGGCAAACACGTTTAAGACCTCAAAAGTCTGTTTGTAGCGATCTGACTCTATGGACAGAGGTGTTATCTCTATTAACGTACCACCAGTCTTCGATGGCTCAAACTACTTATGGTGGAAAATTGCTATGCGAGTTTTTCTTCAAGCACGTGATTTTAAATCATGGGTATATGTAGTAAATGGCTATGATGCTCCCGTTGTGGCAATAGGTAACACTACTGTTCCAAAGAATATTGGCGAATACGATGCTGCTGAGATACTTGTTGCAAAGCAAAACTCCGACGATTTGAATGCCATCATACATGCCATTACCCCAAATCTTCAGCACCATGTGTCAAAGTGCACTAGGTCTAAAGATGCGTGGGATATCTTAGAAACTGTATTCGAAGGAAATACAAATGAAAAGGAAGCCAGGCTTCAAAACCTAAATTCTGATTGGGAAAACCTTCGTATGGCAGATGAAGATTCATTTGATGAGTTTAATCACAAAGTGTCTGAAATCGTTAATGCATCTTTTGCATTGGGTAAAACTATTCCTGAAAAGGACATTGTGATGAAAATTCTCAGATCGCTGCCATCTAGATATGATTCTAAGAAGCATGTCATCGTTGAAGGAAATAACCTTGATACTCTCTCCGGAAATACTCTGGTTGGGAAGCTAAAGATCTTTGATCATGAACACTCGTCCAAATCCAAGGATGTGGCGCTCAAAGCACTAAAAGACACAAAATTACTTGATAAGAGTAAAAATGTGTATATCTCTGAAGATGATCACTCTGATATGGATTCATCACATGAAGATCTTGACAAATCGGTCTCGATGATCACAAGACAGTTTAGGGATCTTCTGTTGAAGATAAGTAAACGGTTCTCCGGAGATAAGCCAAAGGCATCACTCAAACCTCATAATCGTATTCCTCCTACAAACAGGGACGCTGATGAAACTGATGACAAGGATATGCCTCCGTGCTTTAAGTGTAAGGGTTTTGGTCATTTTGCAGACGAATGCCCAAATCGTAGAAAATACACTGGGAACAAAGGTCTTGCTGCGACACTTGATGAGATGCCCGACAATTATGATTCTGATAAAGACAAAAAATCAAGTGTTGCTCTTCTATGTGAGAATGTTAATTTTGATAATTGTAGCAATACATACATCAATCTTGATAATCTTTTAGAAGAGAACCCAATCAAGATGGAAGAATCAATTGACCCTTTTTTTGAAAACTCTATGTTTAATGTTTCAGGATCTACTTTCTGCCTAGCAGCTTGCACTTCACAGGCGCCTAAATCATCTTATGCGTTGACATGCTCCTATTGTTATCTCAAGGGTCATGAACTTTCAAATTGTTTCAAGTACAAACACAAGATGAGATATGTCAACAAGCTTCAACGAAGAGCAGATCGTCTAGCTACCAAGCTTAAATTAGCGAAGAAAATAGCTGAGGTATGTAAGATCTTATCTTCATCAAAGAAATTAGTTTCCAAAGATATATTTAGACCACTAGAGAATAAAACATGGTCTAAACATAAGGAAAGGCAGGGTTCCATGAATTCCAACCAAAAGGGTCATGGTGGACAAATTGTTGTTTACCACAGCACAACTTGATTGTGTTGTCATGTGCATCTTGTCTCATATGCCTGTTCAATAGAGACAAGATCTTGCACACCTCAGGCTTTGAAAATTTAGTTTCGTTTTTAGCTTTGTGTTGTTTGATTTTTGAAATTCCTCCATATCACTGTTGATATTGGAAAGGACCATTTTGCCAAAAAAAGAGGGTTATTATCGACAATTCTACTCTTTATAGGGCTGTGAGTTGGACGTGTACGAACCTGTTTAAAGGTTTCGAAACCCTACATTCCTTTTTCCTTCTCTGATACTTTTTATATCTTAAGACCGCTTGTTGAGATTGTGAATTCCTCTCACAAAAAAATCGGTTGCATAAGGGTACTCCAAGCATCATGTCTTCTGATGGAAAAGATATCAATATGATTGTTAAGCCATCAATCACCAAGGAAAAAGAGAAATCTCCTTTGTCTCCAACTTTGAAAAGAAAAAGAAGGAATGTGAGGAAGCCAAGAGTTGTTCCTTCTAATTATCAAAAGTTTTCTGATGTTCTTGAAGAGTTGAAGCTGGCAAGAAAAGAGATTCATCAAATAAAGGCTTGTGTTTTAAGATCGTTAGAAATTCAGAAGGCCCTGGTTCGACATCATCATCCAAGATGGTTTATTGGTATTGACTCCTTCCTCCATAAACCGTATGTACCAATGGCTGTTGACGACAAGGAGTTCGAGGACGATAAGGAATTTTTCAAAGATCTTAATGTCTAGTAAAACTTCTTAAGAGAATTTTTATTCTTCTTTTTGTTTAAGAAGGATAACTAGGTTTAGAATATCCATTATTGTGAGTATACATAGGTATGTCCAACGTTTTCATCTTGCAATGTTTTTAGATTTATTTATTTAAATTCTAAAGTGATTTGGAAGATGATGTTTGCAGTATTAATCTTTATGGTTTTATATATTGTAATATGTTATCGGATATGTGTGTTTGCGTCCGTGAACTATTATTGTTCCATACAATGTCAAAAGTTATCTCTTTCATATGTCGATATGCATGTATTGATACAAGATCGATGAACTTTTGACAAACAAAATTTGAGCCTACTATGCCAATTCTTTGATGGAAGATAGGTTGGAATCTTTTGTTTACAAAGATTATGTCTATTATATTTTGTTAGAGCATAGCTCGGTCGACCTCGCATGCGTTGCTATATCAAGCATGTTTGCCAATGTTAGTGATCAAAACTATGAGTCTTGATTTCTAGTCTATTATAGATAAGTTTCGGACTAGGATAGAAAAGTGTAGTTGAGCTCAAGGACTTCATGGCGATTCATCATACAACGACGAAGATCTACTCAAGGAACCGTGGAACTTCATCAACAAAAAGTTATGTGGAGACTTGAACTTATCTATCACTCAAAAGTCTATCTATTCTATCCCCTACTTCTTATGAGACAAAAAGTCGTATGCTATATAGACTGGATCATACACATTTGACATTTCGAGCTGAGTATTCACTACTTATCTTTTTCTCGAAAGCGTGTGTTGGTAAAGCGTTTCGCTTTGATCAAGTTTATCTTCACCTAGTGACGAAAGTCATGAAAAGTTTCAATTACTTTGAGAATTGCTCTGACGTGAAACGGTCTGTGAATAACGGTTATATAACGTCCTCTTAGAATGTCTCAATGATTGGAATGAGAGTTTAGATTACATAACCATGTATTCCTTAATCGGAAGTTTTCGAACTTTGTTGATTGAGAGAAACCGGAGGAATTGGATTTTCCAAGTCCGCGAACTCAGTTTGCGAACTCAGTCCGCGAACTGACGGAAGTTCTCTTGCCGAGAATTTCTGCTGGGATTTTCTAAAAACTCGTTTGCGTGTTTAGTCCGCGAACTCAGTCCGCGAACCTAGTACGCGAACTGGCGGAAGTCTCTTTGCCGATATTTTCTGCTGAGTTTGGAAAACTCTGCCGGTTGCCTTAAGTCCGCGAACTTGTTTGTGAGCTTAAGTGGTTATGATCTACAGATGTGCTATGAACATGAAACTTAAATTACCAAGGAATGCTTTATGCAAACCGTGGCTATAAAGTTCATGAGCCGATTCATCGAATCGAATCATCTTTGTTTCAATTGTGTCTTGTGTAGTTACATAAGATCTCATAGCAATTGAACAACTCTCTAACTAGTTCATTTGAGTCAATTGAACTAGTTATGGTGAAGAAGAACTAGGTTAATATGAATTGCTCATATGGTTAACCTTTTGGGTTACTATGTTGAACCAACATACACGTACACGTTTGGGCATGGTTTTCACAAATCCAGTAAACGTCTACCCAAGTGTGTGTGACAAGCTAAGTTTTCGATCTAACGGTTGAGAAATATTAGCTTGAATCTAAATCGGGTTTTCATCTAACGGTGAATATGGATTGCTTTGTAACTAAGACAAACCCTGATTTGAAGGCTATATAAAGGAGACATCTAGCATTGTGCAAAACTAATCCCCACACGTCTGTGTGATACTAGTACGCTCGCTAGAGTCGATTCTCCTTTAACCTTTAGTTTTCTTCTCTAAAACCAGGTTAACGACTTAAAGACTTCATTGGGATTGTGAAGCCAGAACGATACTACTTTTATCGTAGTTGTGTGATCTGATCTTGCATCTTCTATCGTACGAGTACAATCTTTGATTGGCTTGAGATCGTGAGAGTTCTCCGATAGGCAAGATAAAGAAGTCACAAACATATTCGTCTCACTGTTTATGATTCCTCGACAAACCGCTTGTGTAGTCAAGAAGGATTGTTGAGAGGTGATTGATTAATCTAGGTTGTTCTTCGGGAATATAAGACCGGATTATCAATTGGTTCCTGTTCACCTTGATTTTATATCTTAAGACGGAACAAAACCTAGGGTTTTTCTCTGGGAGACAGATTTATCCTTTGATAGACTTTTCAGTGTGAGACAAATTTGTTTATTATCAAGTCTGCGATTTTGGGTTGCAGTAACTCTTAGTTGTGGGTGAGATCATCTAAGGGAATCAAGTGCGCAGTATCCTGCTGGGATCAGAGGCGTAGGAGTACAACTGTACCTTGAATTAGTGGGATACTGATTGGGGTTCAACTATAGTCCATTCCGAAGTTAGCTTGGAGTAGGCTAGTGTTTGTAGCGGCTTAATACAGTGTGTATTCAATCTGGACTAGGTCCCGGGGTTTTTCTGCATTTGCGGCTTCCTCGTTAACAAAACTTCTGGTGTCTGTGTTATTTCTTTTCCGCATTATATTTTATATAATTGAAATAATACAGGTTGTGCGTTAAAGATCATCAATTGGAAATCCAACCTTTGGTTGTTGATTGATATTGATTGATCCTTGAATATTGGTCTTTGGTACCGTCCAAGTTATTCCTTGTGTTTTATTAAAGACTCGCTATTGTTTTATCTTGAGTAAATCAAAACAAGTGAGAGATATTGACTCCTTGAGATACTTTAATCTAGATTGAGTTTGACTGTCTAGTTGATTCTCTAGCAAAGTATTTCGGAGTTTGTCCATACAGATTGCTAAACAAAATATTGGGTGGTGTTGTTAGACCCCCGCTTTTTCATATGTCGTTATGCAAATAGTGATGAAGATAAAATGAATCTTTGTATATTCCGCAGTATTGATCTTCTCGGATCCATATTTTATGTATATACTACGCGGATCCACAAGTCTTCTTATGTGATCATTTCTAACTAAACAAATCATAGATTCATTTATGATTAATTTGGTTGTGTATTCCGATTAAATTAATCATGGGTTCTCTTGTGATTAGTTTGATTGAGAATTTTTGGATACAAAATCATTTTGTGGTTTTGGTGTCTAATGAAATCCTTCTTTTCTTGTAAAAGTAAGGCCGCTCTTGTTGTTCTTTCGAGAATGACATCAAATGGGGGAGAGTTCTTTGAACTTGCGTTTAATTTCCATATCTTTGTGGGGAGTGCGGTTGTGGAATATTTTAGGAGTTATCTTGTATCTTTATAAACTCCTTGATGAATGCATTTAGCTTCGGCTATTTGATTGCATCCAAACAAAGTTGATACGTACTTTTCTTTGGTCTTGAAGCATCTCCATGGAAATTTCATTAGGATCCCGTTTTCGTACCTTTGCCAATTTTATTGACAAAAAGGGGGAGAATTAATATTTAGTTCACACTACAAATACATATGGTTTACGTGTTTTACGGATCATTATGTAAGGGGGAGTGGTTTTCATTTTGAGATGAAAGTATTGACTAAGGGGGAGTGATACATATCACCATAGTATTGTTGTCGAAGTTGTGATATAAGAACTTTGATACTGTGTAATAATACTATGACACGGCATAACAATGATCGAGAGCTTTTGTTTTCTCATTGTTTTCTCTTGAACATCTCGAGAAGCTACAAAGTTTTATTTATTTTGTAATCCATATGTATTGATAGTTTTGCCACTAAAATTGACAAAGGGGGAGATTGTTAGAGCATTGCTCGGTCGAACTCGCATGCGTTGCTATCTCAAGCATGTTTGTCAAGTTTAGTTGTCAAAACTATATGTCTTGATTTCTAGACTACTTATAGCTAAGTCTCGGACTAGGACAATTAAGTGTAGTTGAGCTCCAGATTCCATGGCGATCATCTTACGAAGACGAAGAACTACTCAAGGTACCAGTGGAACTTCATCCGACTAAAAGGTATGTGGAGACTTGAACTTATCTATCACTCAAAAGTCTATATCTCTATCTCATTCTTGAGACAAAGTCGTATAAGTATGATAGTTTTAATACATACACATTTGCTATTTGGAGCCGAGTTTACTCGCCTATCTTTTTCTCGAAATATGTGTTGGTAACCTTTTACTTTAACCACTTTTCATCTTAACCCATGACGAAAGTCATGATGACATTTCAATCTTGAAAATAGCTTTGATGACGATACTTGTGAATAACGACTGTTATAACATTATAGAAGAATGTATCAATGATTGAAATGTAGAGTTGAGATTACGTAACCAACTATGGATATAAGCATATATAGTGTGTTCACACATTAGTGTATAAATCCATGTGCCGGAAACCAAGTGTGTGCATACGGTATTGGTGAAGGAGACAGGTTGGGTACGCGTACCAGCGGAAGTTTTCGAACCGAAAATTTCTGCTGAGTTTGTAGGTTTGCAGACTGTTAAACCAGTCACCTTAGGTACGCATACCCGTACGCGTACCCACGAAAGTTTTCGAGCGAAAATTTCTGCTGAGTTTCTAAACTCAAATCCGGTAGCTATGGTACACGTACCCGTACGCGTACCCAGGTTGGTTATATTTCTCAAATCGGAAGTTCATGAACTTAAACAATAAATCAATAAGGAATGCAATCTTTGCAAATCGTGGCTATATTTTTCATGAATTGATTCAAGTGAATCAAAGCGATTTTGTTTCAATTGTGTCTATTCATAAAGACCTAAGCAATTGAACAACTCTTCAACTAGTTCTTTTGAAGTCATTTGAACTAGTTGTGAAGAAGATGAATACGGTTAATATGAAAGTGCTCATATGGCTAACCATTGGTTAACTATTTGTGAACCAACTAAGTGTACACGTTTAGGTACGGTTACTCAAACCTAAATGAAATACGTTTCATTTGTGTGTGACAAGCTAAGTTTTGATCTAACGGTTGAAAGATATTAGCTTGGTTAAATCAGGTTTTTCATCTAACGGTGAATATTGAATGCTTTGTTGCCAAGGTAACTTAGATTGCAAACCCTGATTTGAAAACTATATAAAGGAGACATCTAGCAACTGGAAAAACTAATCCCCACACCTCTGGTATGATACTAGTTGGTTTTGCTATAGTCGGTTCTCCTTTAACCTTAGGTTTCTTCTCGAGACCCTGTAGGTTAACGACTGAAAGACTTCATTGGGATTGTGAAGCCAGATGAAACTACTTCTCTTGTAGTTGAGCGATCTGATCTTGCCAGTTTCTATCGTACAAGTTCAATTGAATAATTGACTTGAGATTTTATCTCCGATTGGGCAAGATAAAAAGAAATCACAAACATCTTCGTCTCATCGTTTGTGATTCCGCAATATCTAGTTTCGCTACCATACGATTTAGATTATTGTAAGGTGATTGATAATTCTAGGCTGTTCTTCGGGAATATAAGTCTGGGTTATCGATTGGTTCATGTTCACCTTGATTTTATCAAAAGACGGAGCAAAACTCTTAGGTTTATCTGTGGGAGATAGATTTATCTATTATCATAGACTTTTATGTGTGATACTGATTTGTTTATTAAAGTCTTCGACTTTGGGTCGTAGCAACTCTTGGTTGTGGGTGAGATCAGCTAAGGGAATCAAGTGCGTAGCATCCTGCTGGGATTAGAGACGTAAGGAGCGCAACTGTACCTTGAATCAGCGTGAGATTGATTAGGGTTCAACTACAGTCCAGGCCGAAGTTAGTTTGCAGTAGGCTAGTGCCTGTAGCGGCTTAATACAGTGTGGTGTTCAATATGGACTAGGTCCCGGGGTTTCTTTGTATTTGCGGTTTCCTCGTTAACAAAATTTCTGGTGTCTGTGTTATTTCTATTCCGCGTTATATTTTGTTATATAATTGAAATATCACAGGTTGTGCGTTAAGATCAATCAATTAGAATATCCAACCTCTGGTTGTGATTTAAATTGATTGACACTTGGATATTGGTCTTTGGTACCATCCAAGTTTATCTCTCTAGTATTTGATAAAGACTCGCAGATTTCCATTTGCTTGAGTAAAGATCAAATCGAGAGATTGAGAAATTAACTCTTTGATATACTTTTATCTTGATTGAGTCTGACTGTCTAGTTGATTCTCTAGAAAGTATATTGGAGTTAGTCCATACAGATTTCTAATCAAAATATTGGGTGAGGTTGTTAGACCCCCGCTTTTTCATACCCCCGCTGCTGCAGCAGTTATCTAATTACTCTGTATGATGTCCATCAATTCCATTTTCAGTGAAAAGAAGCACGACCTTTGTTAATCGGAAAACGTACCACAAACATGAATTCCCATTTTAGACGCCTAGTCCTTGTAAAAATCAAGAAAGGGATACAGCCACTCCAGAGTGTATTATTACTAATATAACCTGGATAGTTTTAGGCCTGTTCAATTTATCGGGGGCTACCACATTTTGTTCACATCCTAAAACTAGGATATGGAGTGTCTAAATTGGCAAAAATACTAAATGATCTCATATTAATCCTAATTCTAATTACATGTAAATAGAAAATGCTTACTATTTCAATCACTTTTCTCTAAACAACAACCAAAAAAAAAAAAGTTAAAATCCTAAACAACAAAAACTTTTCAATTTCCATCAAATCATTCCAAATCCTAAAAACACTAATCTAATTTTTTTCCCAACTTTTACAAAAACCTTCCATTTTCGTCCCCCTCTGTTAGATCACTGCTCGGTCAAACTCGCAAGTGTTGCTATCTCAAGGTTGGTTGTCAAGTTTAGTTGCCGAAACTATAAGTCTTGATTTCTAGTCTACTTATAGCTATGTCTCGGATTAGGATAGAATGTGTAGCTGAGCTTTAGACTTCACGGCGTTCATCTATTGAAGACGAAGAACTACTAAGGGGATCTTCTGGAACTTCATCAACAAAATATATGTGGAGACTTGAACTCATCTATCACTCAGAAGTCTATTTCTATTTTATCTCATATTGAGACAAAAGAAGTATAACTATATAGACTTTATTTTATACACATTTGATATTTCGAGCTGAGTTTAACTCGCTTACATATATCTCGAAATATGTGTTGGTAAGCTTTCGCCTTAACCAAGTTCATCTTTATTCTTGACGAAAGTCAAAAGATGATCATGTGAAAATCGCCTGGTAACATCTTACATGATTTGTGTGAGACATTCATTTGATGTAAGCTCGGAATGTTTCGTATTGATCTATTGATCACTTGAAAATTGCTTTAAGATAATAGTTTGTGTGAGACAACTACTCTCGTCTTCTAAGAATGTTTCAATGATTAACATGGAGTTTAGAACGATTAACCATTGATTGGATATAGCACAGTATGCGTACTTGTATGCTAACTGTTGCAACGTTATTCCAAGTCCGTGAACCATGGTATGCATACCCGTATGCGCACTGGTTTGATAGTTGAAGTCCGGGAACTTAGTATGCATAAACGTATGCGTACCGGCTTAAAAGTTCAATTCCGGGAATTCAGCTGAGTTTGGTCACGTACGATAGTGTGCGTACCGGCCCGTTCGCATACTGGCGAACCTAGACCGAGTCCGGCTACTTAGGTATGCGTACCCGTTTGCATACTTGAGTGGGTTAAGTTCTAAAATCGGTTTTTTCATGAACAAATACATTTATATAATAAGGAATGCAATCTTTTGCAAACCATGGCTACGATGTTCATGTATTGATTCGAGTGAATCAAAATCGATTTTGCTTCAATTGTGTCTTGTATACTTCTATGAGAATATAAACAATTGAACTACTCTAGAACTAGTTTCATTTGAGTCATTTGATCTAGTTGTGATTAAGATGAACAAGGTTGATATGAAAGTGTTCATATGGCTAACTTCGGTTAACTATTGTTGAGCCAACCATGTGCACACGTTTGGGTATGGGTACTCATACCTAAGTGAAGTCACATTTCATTTGTGTATAACAATCTAAGTTCGATCTAACAATTGAAAGATATTATCTTGACTCTAATAAGGTTTTCAGATAATGGTGAATATTGAATGCTTTCTTACCAAGGTAGCATTGATTGCAAACCCTGATTTAAAGACTATATAAGGGAGAACTCTAGCAACTGGGAGACCTAATCCCCACACCTCCTGTGTGATACTAGTTGCTACTAGAGTCGATTCTCCTTTAACCTAGGTTTTTCCTAAAACAATTATAGGTTAACGACTTCATTAGGATTCTGAAACCATACCAACTATCTTCTTCGTAGTTTCGTGTTCTGATCTTACTTTTTCTATCGTATTGAGTACTATCTTCTCTAAGATTTGCTCGAGATTTAATATCTGATAGGTAAGATAAAAAGTAGTCACAAACATCTTCGTTTCATCGTTTGTGATTCCAGAATATCTTGTTTCGCTTCCATACGATTAAAGATTATTGTGAGGTGGTTGATATTAATAGGATGTTCTTCGGAAATATAAGGCCGGCGTATGAATTCGTTCCGGTTCACCTTGATTTATCAAAAGACAGAACAAAAACTCGTAGGTATTTCTGTGGGAGTAGATTTATCTATTCAATAGACTTTTCTGTGTGAGACAGATTTGTTTATCAAGTCTTCGACTTTGGGTCGTAGCAACTCTTAGTTGTGGGTGAGATCAGCTAAGGGAATCAAGTGCGCAGAATCTGGTGTGGTAAAGGCGTAAAGAACGCGACTGTACCTTAATTAGTGTGAGATTGATTAGGGCTCAACTACATTCCAGTCCGAAGTTAACTTGTAGTAGGCTAGAGTCTGTAGCGGCTTAATACAGTGTGGTGTTCAAATATGGACTAGGTCCCGGGTTTTTTTTTTGCCATTTGCGGTTTCCTCATTAAAAAATTTTCTGGTGTCTGTGTTATTTCATTTCCGCATTATATTTTCTATATAATTGAAATATCACAGGTTGTGCGTAGTTCAATCAATTAGATAATCCAACCTTTGGTTGTTGATATAAATTGATTGACGCTTGGATATTGGTCTTTCGTACCATCCAAGTTATTTCTCATATTAATCCGACTCACACATTTCTATCTGTTCGATTGCATATTGATTTGAGAAATTGAGATATAACTCTTGGATGTATTTTACTTGATTGAGTCTGACTGTCTAGTTGATTCTCTTGGAAGTATATTGGAGTTAGTCCATACAGATTTCCTAAACGAAATATTGGGTGTGGTTGTTAGACCCCCGCTTTTTCAATTGGGATCAGATCAGGCAAACACATTTAAGACCTCATAAGTTTGTGTTTGTAGCAATCTAACTCTATGGATAGAAGTGTCATCTCTATAAACGTACTACCAATCTTCGATGGCTCGAATTACTTATGGTAGAAAAATTTTATGCGTGCTTTTCTACAAGCTCATGATTTTCAGACAGGGTTCGTGTTGTTAATGGCCATGATCCTATGGTTGTTATAGAAGGCGATGTAACTGTTCCAAAGGATATTGGTAGATATGAGCCTGACGAGATTCTTGCTGCGAAGCAAAATGCTGACGGTTTAAATGTTATCATACATGACATTACCCCAGATCTTCAGCACCATGTGACTACGTGCACTAAGTCTAAAGAAGCCTGGTATATCTTAGAAACTGTATTCAAATGAAATTCCTCTGAGAAAGAAGCTAGACTTCAAAACCTAAATTGTGATTGGGAAAACCTTCGTATGGCTGATGAAGATTCATTTGATGATTTTAATTACAAAGTGTCTGAAATTGTTAATGCGTCTTTTGTGTAGGGTAAGACTATTCCTGAAAAGGACATTGTGATGAAAATTCTCAGATCGTTGACATCCAAATACGACACGACGAAGCATGCCATCGTTGAAGGAAATAACCTTAATACTTTATCCAGAAATACTCTTGTTGGGAATTTAAAGATCTTAGATCATGAGCATACATCCAAATCTGGGAAGGATATTGCTTTGAAAGCACAAAAGAACACTAAATTTCATGACAAAAGTAAAAGTGTTGGCAACTCTGTTGTTGATCCTGTTAAGACTGATTCATCAGATGAAGACCTTGACAACTCAGTTTCACTGATCACAAGACAGTTTAGGGATCTTCTTTTGAAGAGAAGTACACGGTTCATCAGAGATAAACCCAGGTCATCAGTCAAACCTCATGACCGTGCTCCTCCTAAAAACAGGGACACCGTCGATATTGATGATGAGGATATGCCATAGTGCTTCAAGTGTAAAGGTTTTGGTCATTTTGCTAATGAGTGTCCAAATCGTAGAAATTAAACTGGAAATAAAGATCTTGCTGCAACTCTTGATGAGATGTCTGATCACTATGATTCAGATGAAGATGAAAAGTCAAGTGTTGCACTCCTTGGTGAAAATATTAATTTTGATAATTGTAGCAGTACGTACATCAATCTTGATATTCTTCCTGGAGAAACTTCTTCAACCACTATGGAGGATAAAATGGATTTTTCCCTGTCTACTGAAAATTCTATTTCACATGTTTCAGGTACCTCTTTTTGTTTAGCAGCATGCTCAGCCATGGTGTTTGAACCGTCCTCCACATTGACATGTTCTTATTGTACTTTTATGGGCCATGAACTCTCTATATGTTACAAGTACAAACATAAAAATAATATATGTCAATAAACTTCAACGGAGATCAAATCGATTAGCAAACAAACTCAAACTTGTTCAGAAGTCTAATTCACCTGAGGTAAGTAAAAAACTCAATTCCTCTCCGAAAAAGTTAATTTCTAAAGAACTATTAGATTTCTCCGGAAAAAATAAGGTCTAAACATTCAGTGAAAAGGGTGTTAAGAATTCCGTACAAGAACTGTATGGTGGACAGATTATAGTTTACCCCAACACAGCTTAATTGTGTTGAAAGTGCATCTTGTCTCATGTGCCTGACTTCAAAGAGACAAGAGTTTTGCACAGTTCAGGCTTTAGAAAAAGAAACATTTTCTTTTTGGTTGCTTTTGTTTTTTGGAATTCTGTTGATCTTTTCATATCATAAATTGATATTGAAAAGATTTTTTTTTCATTAAAAAGAAGGTTTAAATCGACAATTCTACGTTCTTTAGAGTTATGAATTGGTCGTACGTGAATCCTACTCTGTATATAGGTTCTGTAACCCAACATTCCTTTTTGCTTCCCTGAAAAACTCTTTTTATCACAAGATTGTTTGTTGAGTTTTATTTGTGTATTTCTTTCACAATTACATACTTGTATGGAGAGTCCAAGCATCATGTCTTGTGATAGAAAAGATGTTAATATGATTGTTAAGCCATCAATCATGAAGGAAAAAAATAAATCTCATTCCTCTACAACTTTAAAGAGAAAGAGGAAGAATATGAAGAAACCAAGGGATATCCCTCTAATCTTCAAAAGTTTACTGGTGTTCTTGAAGAGTTGAAGGAAACTAGGAAGGAGATTCAGCAAATAAAGGCTATTGTATTAAGGACTCTTGAGATTCAGAATCCTCTGGTTCGACATCAGTCAAGAAGGTTTGTTGTAATTGACTCCTTTTTTCATGAACCTTATGTTCCAATGGTTGTTAACGACAAGGATTTCGGGGACGATAAAGAATTTTTCAGAGGTCTTAATGTCTAGAAAACTTCTTATGATAATTTATTCTTGTGTTTTAAGAAGGATAACTAGGGTTTGGAATAGCTTATTTTGTGATTACACATTGCTATTGCCAACGTTTTTCATCTTGCAATGTTTTTAGATTTATTTATTTAAATTATAAAGTTTATTTGGAAGATGATTTTGTAGTATTAATCTTTATTGATTTTATATATTGCAATAATTATTATCGGATATGTGTGTTTGCGTCCGTGAACTATGATTGTCCCATTAAAAGTTAAGTCTATCGTGTCATTATGCAAATAGTGATGGAAAACGGAATGAATTTTTGAATTGCAATGATTAAGTATGATATCATTATGCAAAAATTTGATGAAATATATAATAAATCTTTAAATATTCTGCAGTATTGAACTTTCCACGATCCACTTCTATGTGAAAGTACCGTATAGCTCCATAAGTTCTCTTATGTTGAGCATTTCCGATTCAATTAATCATAGGTTCTCTTGTGGTTAATTTAATTGAGTTTTCTGGATACAAATTCATGTTTCATGTAATTTGTTAATGTCCAAAGAAATCCTTCTTTTCTTGTGAAATTAAGGTCGCTCTTGTTGTTCTTTCGGGAATGAAATTTTATGGGGGAGAGTTCTTAATTGAACTTGTGCTTAATTGCCAAATCTTTGTGGGGAGTGCTGCTGTGGAATATTGTAGGAGATTTCTTGTATCTTTACAAACTTTTTGATGAATACACTAAGTTTCGACTATGTGAAATCATCAAAAAAAAGTTGATATGTTCTCTTTGAGTCATGAAGTATCTCTATGAGAATTTCATTATGATCCCGGTAGTTTTCGTACCTTTGCCAATTTATATTGACAAAAAGGGGGAGAATATTATTATGTAGTTCACACTACAATTACATATGGTTAACAGATCATTATGCAGGGGGAGGAGTGGTTTTCATTGTGAGATGAAGTATTGACTAAGAGGGAGTTATACATATCACCGTAGTATTATTGTCAAAGTTGTGATACAATTGGACTTTGATGTTGTGTAATAATACTATGAGACTGTATAACAATGATTGAGAACAATTGTTTTCTTATTGTTATGGCTACGGATCTTCAACAACTATGATCCTAAGTTGAACACCTTCAGAATCACTGGAATACTTGGAAGTGACGAAGATTTCGAGTAATGTTGAAGAAACAAGGAATTCAAGCGTTTGGATGAGAAGCTACAAAGTTTATATATTTTGTAATCCATATGTATTGATAGTTTTCTCAATAAAATTTACTCAGGGGAGATTGTTAGAGCACTGCTCGGTCAAAATCGCAAGTGTTTCTATCTCAATCTTGTTTGTCAATGTTAGTGATCAAAACTATAAGTCTTGATTTCTAGTCTACTTATAGCGATATCAAAGAATATGATAGATTGTGTAGTTGATCATTAGACTTCACGGTGTTCATCAATTGAAGACGAAGAACTACTAAGGGGAGCTTGTGGAACTTCATCAACAAAAGGTATGTGGAGACTTGAACTCATCTATCACTCAGAAGTCTATTTCTATTCTATCTCCTATTGAGACAAAAGTCGTATATCTATATAGACTTTATTTTATAGACATTTGATATTTCGAGCTGAGTTTAACTCGCTTACATATTTCTCGAAATATGTGTTGGTAAGGTTTCGCCTTAAACAAGTTCATCTTAGTTCTTGACGAAAGTAAAAAGATGATCATGTGTAAATCGCCTGGTAACATCTTACATGATTTGTGTGAGACAATCATTTGGTGTAGGCTCGGAATGTTTCATATTGATTTATTGATCACTTGAAAATTTCTTTAAGCTAATAGTTTGTGTGATACAACTATTCTCGTCTTCTAAGAATGTTTCAATGATTAAGATGGAGTTTAGAACGATTAACCATTGATTGGATATAGTACAGTATGCGTACTTGATGCTAACTGTTGCAAGTTATTCCAAGTCCGGGAACCATAGTATGCATACCCGCATGCGTACTGGTTTGATAGTTGAATTTCGGGAACTTAGTCTGCATACCCGTATGCGTACCGGCTTAAAAGTTCAAGTCCGGGAATTCAACTGAGTTTATCACGTACGAAAGTATGCGTACCCGTTCGCATACTGGCGAACTTAGACCAAGTCCGCTTTCTTAGGTATGCGTACTCGTTTGCATACTTGAGTGGGTTAAGTTCTAAAATCGGTTTATTCATGAACAAATACATTTATATAATAAGGAAATTTTTTCAAACCGTGGCTACGATGTTCATGAATTGATTCGAGTGAATCAAAATCGATTTTGCCTCAATTGTGTCTTGTATACTTCTATGAGAATATAAATAATTGAACAACTCTAGAACTAGTTTCATTTGAGTCATTTGAACTAGTTGTGATTAAGATGAACAAGGTTGATATAAAAGTGTTCATATGGCTAACTTCGGTTAACTATTGTTGAGCCAACCATGTGCACACGTTTGGGAACGATTACTCATACCTAAATGAAGTCACATTTCATTTTTGTATAACAAGCTAAGTTCGATCTAACAGTTGAAAGATATTAGCTTGATTCTAATCAGGTTTTCATCTAACGGTGAGTATTGAATGCTTTTTTACCAAGGTTGCATTGATTGCAAACACTGATTTGAAGACTATATAAGGGAGAACTCTAGCACCTGGGAAACCTAATCCCCACACCTCATGTATGATACTAGTTGCAACTAGAGTCGATTCTACTTTAACCTAGGTTTTTCCTAAAACCATTATAGGTCAACGACTTAAAGACTTCATTGGGATTCTGAAGCCAGGCCCAACTATTTTCTCTGTAGTTGTGTGTTCTGATTTTAATTTGTTCTAACGTATTGTGTACTATCTTGTCTAAGATTTGCTCGAGATTTAATCTCCGATAAGTAAGATAAAAAGTATTCACAAACATCTTCGTCTCATCATTTGTGATTCTATAATATCTTGCTTCGCTTCCATACAATTAAGATTATTGTGAGGTGATTGATATTACTAGGCTGTTCTTCAGGAATATAAGACCGGCGTATCAATTGGTTCCTGTTCACCTTGATTTATCAAAAGACGGAACAAAAACTCGTAGGTATTTATGTGGGAGATGGATTTATCCATTTAATATACTTTTCAGTGTGAGACAAATTTGTTTATCAAGTCTTTGACTTTGGGTCGTAGCAACTCTTAGTTGTGGGTGAAGTCAGCTAAGGGAATCAAGTGCGCAGAATCTGGCGTGGTTCAAGAGGCGTAAGGAACGCGACTGTACCTTAATCATTGTGTGATTGGTTAGGGCTCAACTACATTCCAGTCCGAAGTTCATTGGTATTAGACTGGTGTTTTTAGCGGCCTAATACAGTGTGTGTTCAATCTGGACTAGGTCCCGGGGTTTTTCTGCATTTGCGGTTTCCTCGTTAACAAAATTTCTGGTGTCTGTGTTATTTCTTTTCCTCATTATATTTTCTATATAATTGAAATATCACAGGTTGTGTGTAGTTCAATCAATTAGATAATCCAACCTTTGGTTGTTGATATAAATTGATTGACGCTTGGATATTGGTCTTTGGTACCATCCAAGTTATTTCTCATATTAATCCGGCTCTCATATTTCTATTTGTTCGATTGTAGATTTATTTGAGAAATTAAGATATAACTCTTGGATGTATTTTCCTTGATTGAGTCTGACTGTCTAGTTGATTCTCTTGGAAGTATATTGGAGTTAGTCCATACAGATTGCCTAAACAAAATATTGGGTGTGGTTGTTAGACCCCCGGTTTTTCACCCTCTATATTTAGGTAATTCTCCATCAACCCGATCTATCAATATCATTTTTTATTGATTTGCATGTCTAAAATTTGATTTTTTGCAAATCAAAAATTCTGAAAACTACCCATAATTTGTGGCATAGATTCGTCGTATCCACTAATTTTAGTTGTGTTCTTCGTGTCCATGAAGAACATGCAGTAAAATCCGTGCATAAGATATGTCTACAACCACCTATTTTATCAATGTTCTTCATATACAAATAAGATAACCAGAATTGGTTTATAAGATGCTTCAACATCGACGGATTCTGCTGTACTATCTTTTTTTTTTTGGATTTTGTGATGTGACAATCGGTTCATATGCATTCACTGTGTCCACTAGTATTTTGAGTTTCCCATATTAGTATCAGTATATATGTATAGGTTTTGACTACCGATTCCTTGGGTTTCAGTTTTCTAGATATTTTTATAGACATATTTGGATTCCTTACATTTGTCTTATCCACAGATTCCTTGGGTATCATTTTTCTAGATTTTTATTATCCAACCAAAATCAGTATCTTTAAATGTGTCTTATCTACAGATTATGTAGATTTCATTTTGAATCTTTTCTTCTTTAGTTATACTTATATCTTTGTGTTTTGATTATACTTTTATGTAGATATGGATTTCAGCCACTTAAGCTTTTACAAACGAGATATCCAAGAAAGGGATGTAAAAGGAAGGAAGGGGTTATCAAAAGGAGCCAATATAAGTTTGCATTTTTCCATAGACCAAACTATAGTAGGTATTGAAACTAGCATGAATTCACCTATGAAGAATTAACTTGAGGAGCTCAACAGATTTGCAAGAAGAGGTAGAAGAGAAATTGCAGCTCGAAGGGCACAAGACGAGGAGATAAAGGAGTTAATCAACTTTGAGCAACTGCTTTAGAAGAACTTACTGGTACCGTCAATGATGGTGATGATGGTGGTGGTGCTGATGCTGATGTTGCTGCTCCCAATGCTGCTTCTCCACGATGATTTATTATGCTAATTAGGACATTATAAGTTTAAGGTTCTAATACTTTTAGTTGTTTGTAATTATCGAAGGACTTGTTTGGATGATGGTTTTTAATCACGATACAATGGGTTATGCATGAATCAACTTGTGATTTTTAATTATGGTTGTTAATGGGTTCACAGTACAATCGGTTTATGCATGATTTAACTTATGATTTGTAATTGCAAGCTTACAATCGGTTGATATGGCCTTACATATCTACCGGTTCTATGGATTTCATCCCATAATTGGTTGCTAGATGTATTCATATCTGCAAGCGTGAAATATGTCAGTTTTTTATTGATTTTTGTAGACCACAATCGGTCAATGTGTGCAAATACATCAACTGATTCCAGTAAGTGGAAACTTCAATTTTTGATTTTTAAAGCTACCATCGGTACATGCGGACAACAGTAAAAACTAATTCTAGTTGGCATAAAGCTATAATATGTGTTTTTGGGCATTCACGAGGGCCGATTGTGCGCAATTATTTCACATCTATCTAAAACACTAGCCATTGGGTCTTCCTCTATATAAGAAGGACTTCTTTCCCAGACCCAATTTGACCCAAATTTACATCTTTTATTCACTCCTTCTCCATCCAATACTCAAAAAACACATACATCTAGTTTCATATACTCTACAAAGTTCATTTCGTCGTCTACTCTTTCTAGTTCACTTAATACACTTTACATACAAGTATGTAATCATTTGACTCAAGTAAAGATTTGGACATAGTCAAAACATGGTACAATAAAACCCGGCGTGAAGATGTTGAAGCCAAAAGGCTTGCACCAGAAACTTTTTTAGGGGGGGATATATATTCAACATGTGCGAGATTAGGGAAATGCAAATAGAATATCTCTACAAACAAATACACGATAGGTACCAACTTATCCAAAAAATGATATTTGGTTATATAGGCATTCGAGTACGAATATCTAATGGTAGCCATTTAAGCTTGTTGATGCAACAATTTGCAAGTATTTTTAGAGTTTACATAGCTAAGTTGTTTGAACTTATAATTAAATAACACTAACAAAGTAAGTTTGTGTATATGTTTTTCTAAAGGGAAGTCGTAAAAGCGCGCTACCTGGAGGAAAATATGGAGTAATTCATATTTGATGCAAACTATCAATTCATGATATCCAAAATTCTAGGATAAGCCCCGGATTATGTGTCGGGTTTTATTGAAGCGGACGAAGATTACTCCGATGAAGATTGAAAGTTATAGTAGTTTTTTAATAGATTTTGTGTGTAGATCTCTATGTAAACTATCGCGAGACTATAACTCGTCCACCTATATCGCGGTTAAAAGGCTTGTTATACATGCTAAGTGCACAGTGATGCATACGTAATTAGGCTAATTTGAAATGAATGAAAATTTTCTTTATAAAAGTGTACAAAAACTGTTTTATACGATATCCCATATTAACCGATTCTCACGTGAAAATCGGTATGTATATAAATAAATATCTATTAATTCTTGGTGTTCTTGGTGGATGAAGATATCCAACCCAGAATCGGTTTACACGTGGCATTATATTCGCCGATTCTGGGTCAGTGTTCTTAGAATATATCAATTCTTTTTTATTTGTTTCATGTTTTGAAGTTTGATTAATATTAGTTAAATAACAACTAAAATGATTGTTGATGGTGGATTTTTGACGAAGGCTAAAATCGTAAAATCATAATTTTGCATATTTCTGACCTAGCTTCAGACGCATATGCGAAATTCATATTTTAGGATTCAGACTGAGCGTACAAACCTCATGTCATGTTATCTGACTGAGCATACAAACCTCATGTCATGATCTCTGATTGAGCATACAAACCTCTCAGAACACACGTGAATATGCAACCATTAAAGCTTCTCATCCGAGCTTTCAATGTTTTGCATACTTCATCAATACTGAGCAATTTCAGTATTCACTTCTATATAGAATCGAAAATTATTGGACGACTCCTAGACATATTGCATGCTAGTATAGAGCGATAATGTCTCAGTTTTCCCTGACTATACAGAATATATTTTTAGTACGAGTATGATGCTTCTACCATCTCATAACTCGATTCACGAATAAACATAATGCTCCTAGATAGATTGCACGCTAGTATAGAGCCATTCATTGATTAATTCTAGCGCAACATTCATCAATTGAATTCCTAGAAAATAATGATAATATCTTATTACTCCGTTTCATAGCTTTTCCCAGCTGAATTCTATGGATTAGTAATAGATATTCAATTTTCGGGCATTTACGCCAGCACCGAGTAAGCCCCGAGAAAATGGTGCGAGTGTACTTAACTATCATGCATGAACGAGCACCCAAATATGCATAAGTGAGCACCCAAATATGCATAAACGAGCAACCAAATATGGACGAACGAGGAAATATGTGGAACTAAGGAATAATAATAATAAATAGGGAAGAGGTGTCACGGGACCGGGCCCACCGTCCGGCCTTCCGTTCCACGGTCGTGGACGGTACCACACCTCTCTATTTCCTTATTCTATTATTATTGTTTCCTTCATCTCTTAAAACTCTCCCGTGTGAGCGAAACTCCTATTTTCCTTATTTTTCCAAATATTGCCCAACTCTCTAAAAATCCTAATCCCACGACTATTAGGTTTTTGTTGTAGGGTCTACGGCCCATGGAAGTGTGTCCCAACTAGAAGCTTAAGTATTTCTCTTTACATGTTGTTTATGGGTGAACATCGTTTCTGCCAATTTTGGTAATTCCGGTAAGTGAGTGAGAAACAAATCTAAACCCTAAACAAATGTACTGCACGGGAGTACTTTAGATTCGAGAGATGAATCTGTACAACTCCGGCCTAAACCAAGAAATGGTCGTTTTGGATTTGCTTCGGTCACAAAGAGGAGGAGAAAAGCTAGTTTAGGGAGGGAAGCAAAGAGAGTGTTGAGACCAGAACAGTTCTGAAAGAGTAGTACTTGACTTGTATCAGAAGGTGAAAGCTTTTGGGAAAGCTAGCAGAGTTTCCTTTCTGAGTATTATATTTCTCCTGACCAAAAACTTGTTGTCTTGGTGGAAATAGGTAAGACCTATTTATACAAGTCTAAGTGAAACGTACTCTGGCCTCGTAAGAAAAAGAAACGGATGAGTCTGGTATTGATGGAATTTGATGGAATTGATGTTCCATAATGAAAGAGCGTTTCACCATTACTTCCTGCATTTACTAACCGTTTTATTCTTAATACATTTTCTTGAAACAAGCATTTGTGTATGCTGCACGCTGTAAACCGCCAAACCAAAACCCTAAAGAGCATCCCCCAGTTTGTGACATGTATTGATGTCTCGAATGTTTTCGTGGAAAACGTGTAGCATGTTGCTGGAGTTTGATAAGTTGAGCTTGAGAGATGTGCCGGCTCAGTGGCAACCTTCGACGGTCGAGATTTTGCATCTTAAGAGAAATCGTGGCCTTTGATGCAGGCGCGGCATGCCAAAGTTCAAGGGTTGCACGGCATGTGCCAATGGCTTGTGCGGAATGCCTTGGCTGTAGGTTGCACATCGGGTGCAAGTGGTAATTCCAAAATGCAAGTGTTGCATGGCATGTGCAAATGGCGCGCGTAGTGGCTTTGGCCCTAGGTTTGCACGGCTTGGCATGCTAGGTTGCAAGGGTCGCTTGGCAGGTGCCAATGGCGCGTGTGGCGGCTTGGCACTAGGTTTGCACGGCTTGACATGCTAGGTTGCAAGCGTCGCTTGGCATGTGCCAATGGCGCGTGTGGCAGCTTGGCCCTAGGTTTGCACGGCTTGGCATGCTAGGTCGCAAGCGTCGCTTGGCATGTGTGGCGGCTTGGCCCTAGGTTTGCACGGCTTGGCATGCTAGGTCGCAAACGTCGCTTGGTATGTGCCAATGGCGCGTGTGGCGGCTTGGCCCTAGGCTTGCACGTCTTGGCATGCTAGGTCTCAAGCGTCGCTTGGCATGTGTCAATGGCGCGTGTGGCGTCTTGGCCCTAGGTTTGCACGGCTTTGCATGCTAGGCCGCAAGCGTCGCTTGGCATGTGCCAGTGGCGCGTGTGGCGGC
The DNA here is from genome assembly GCF_003573695.1 of Papaver somniferum. Classification (NCBI taxonomy): domain Eukaryota; kingdom Viridiplantae; phylum Streptophyta; class Magnoliopsida; order Ranunculales; family Papaveraceae; genus Papaver; species Papaver somniferum. Next base: position 188,909,774 of record NC_039358.1, on the reverse strand, counting down.
TTGGCCCTAGGTTTGCACGGCTTGGCATGCTAGGTCGCAAGCGCCGCTTGGCATGTGCCAATGGCGCGTGTGGCGGCTTGGCCCTAGGTTTGCACGGCTTGGCATGCTAGGTCGCAAGCGCCGCTTGGCATGTGCCAGTGGCGCGTGTGGCGGCTTGGCCCTAGGTTTGCACGGCTTGGCATGCTAGGTCGCAAGCGCCGCTTGGCATGTGCCAATGGCGCGTGTGGAGGCTTGGCCCTAGGTTTTCATGGCTTGGCGTGCTAGGTCGCAAGCGTCGCTTGACATGCGCCAATGGCACGTGTGGCGGATTGGCCCTAGGCTTGCACGGCTTGGCATGCTAGGTCGCAAGCATCGCTTGGTATGTGCCATTGGCGCGTGTGGCGGCTTGGCCCTAGGCTTCCACGACTTGGAATGCTAGGTCGCAAGCGTCGGTTGGCATGTGCCAATGGCGCGTGTGGCGGCTTGGCCCTAGGTTTGCACGGCTTGACATGCTAGGTCGCAAGCGTCGCTTGGCATGTGCCAGTGGCGCGTGTGGCGGATTGGCCCTAGGTTTGCACGGCTTGGCATGCTAGGTCGCAAGCGCCGCTTGGCATGTGCCAATGGCGCGTTTGGCGGCTTGGCCCTAGGTTTGCACGGCTTGGCATGCCAGGTCGCAAGCGTCGCTTGGCATGTGCCAATGGCACGTGTGGCGGCTTGGCCCTAGGTTTGCACGGCTTGGCATGCTAGGTCGCAAGCGTCGCTTGGCATGTGCCAATGGCGCGTGTGGCGCAATGATTGTGCGGCTTGGTTTTGGCATGGTTGCCATGATGCGCAGCGATTGTGCGGCTTGGTTTTGGCATGGTTGCCATGATGCGCAACGATTGTGCGGCTTTGGTTTTGGCATAGTTGCCATGATGCGCAGTGATTGTGCGGCTTTGGTTTTGGCATAGTTGCCATGATGCGCAGCGATCGTGCGGCTTGGTTTTGGCATGGTTGCCATGATGCGCAGAAATCGTGCGGCTTGGTTTTGGCATGGTTGCCATGATGCGCAGCAATTGTGCGGCTTTGGTTTTGGCATAGTTTCCATGATGCGCAGCGATCGTGCGACTTGGTTTTGGCATGGTTGCCATGATACACAACGATTGTGCGACTTTGGTTTTGGCATAGTTGCCATGATGCGCAGCGATTGTGCGGCTTGGGTTTTGGCATAGTTGCCATGATGCGCAACGATTGTGCGGCTTTGGTTTTGGCATAGTTGCCATGATGCGCAGCGATTGTTCGGCTTAGGGTTTTGTGTGTCGAAACCCTAGTTTAACATTTGAAAAAAGATACCCTGGTAAGTTTTTACATAAGTGCATTAAATGTTCTAATAAATGTATTTAGCGTCACCGGTGACGTCATGCTATGCGTATGGTTTTACGATTTTACCCCTTGTCTAAAAACCACCATCAACACATGTATATAAAGGATATTATACCTATGTAATATGTTGAACCCTAACTAATAGAAATCCTTCTTCTTCTCTGCCTTTTTACTCTTCCCTATTATTATACTACAAATGTTATCAACACGAGCTCTAACCCTGCCGTAAAAGAGAGAATTTTTTTTCTGGTTATCATCGATTATGTGAACAACACTTCAAAAATTTCCATTGGAATTGGCTTCAATATTTCTTTTTCTCACTGATTGTTCTCAATACATCTGTATGTTCTTGGGTCTTCCGAGGAGGTATACCTAAAACTTCTCTTTTTGTTTTCGTTTACTGATGACGTATGATTGATTTTGTCATTATATGTATGTTTTCTCCTATAAAGAGGCATCACCTACCCGTATCACATGCGTCCTTTTGCAGACAACAACTCCCCATTTTTTTATTTTTTTCTTTTATCTTCCTTTTGATCTTGTCAGATCCACTATAATTGTGATTATATTGTAAGGACCCTCATGCCCGTCAACGCTATTGGACCAGCCAAGAGACGACTGAGCCGCTAATGACTCGATTAATTATAGACGTACGTTAATTAATAGAAATTAATATAACAACGATTTAGATATGAAACTAGTACGACTAGATAGATATCGAAAATTTATGCGAAATGGACTACTCGAACGTACCAATCGGATACCAACCGGAGAAGAATTTATCAAATTAGTGAGAAGGGCAAAAAAGTCTTTTTGCACGTAAACCGTCTGGCTTCCCTTATCCGTTTCTCATGTGCCTTTAACATTTCTGGTCGGCCTTATCCCCAAAACCGATCGATAAGAAGATTCATTTCTTCTTTCTTCTTTTCTCTTTTTTTTTTTCTTTCTTATTCTTCTCTGTTTCTCTTATTCTTCTTCTTCTCTCTGTCGACTTTCTTATCGAAGAAATGAGCGTGTTTTGATGTGAGTGATTCGTAGAAGTTTGTTAACTTGATAAATTAAAGGGGTAAGTGATGAACTGTGGTTGATTGAATCGGGAGAAGAGAATTGATGTTACCGTGTAAGTTGAATTTAGGGTTTCTTTGTAGAGGAAGTAGATGAATCAGAGAAAATAGGAGATGGGTTTGATTGATTGAAGGCTGCGGCGAACTCAAACAAAGAGAAAGATGTTTCGGTAGGTGATTCTGTGAGAATTAGGGTTTGTAAATCAAAGTCAGGGAAGATGAAATTCAGAAGAAGGATTAGAAGATGAAGATGATGTAAAGGGGATTGAATTAGGGATGGGTTTTGTGTATTGAGAACAAATAAGAAGAATTGGGTATTCGATTTGGTGATTGGTTACATATAAGAAGTTCAATTGAGAATTGAAAGGTTAGGGTTTCATAGAATGTTCAGAGACGGATTGGATAAGAAGTTGGTTATGGTTTTGAAATTGATTGTATTCAAGGAGTCGAGGTTTGAGGAATTTGATCACAACTGCTTGAGTTGAATTGCCTTTGAGGTAATTGTTCTTCATCAGTAAATTTCGTAAAGTTATTTGTTTTCTATATTGAGGTTGTGTGTTTCTTAATGATTTGTGTGGATTGAGATGAAGGTGGAGTTGAGATTTTGTTAGGTTGTTGTGTAGTGAATGACTAAATGTTGTATGGTTGAATGGATGAAGATTACGGGTAATAGTGGGATGTTGTTGCTGCTGTGGTGTTGTAGAAGGCATAGAAGATTTAAGATGGGTGTAATTGAATAGGAACTGATGATGTCACATACTATTGGATATTGAGTTAGTAATGGTGTTGGTTTTGTAGCTATTGATGTTGTCAAGTGAGTTGGTGGTTTGCAATGATAATGAATCTGTGTATAGGTTATGGCAGGTGTTATGAGTTGATCTCAGTAATTGAGAGTTCCAGGTGAAAGAGTAGTGGTATTGAAAGATGATTAAACTAAGTTGTTGTTGATATGGGTTGAAGTGGTAGTAACTGAGTTATTAAGGGAATCTGATGGTGTTGATATTACAGGGGAGGAGATGTGTGTTGGTGGTGAATGTGTCGAACTGAACTCGAGTTGTATGAGATGTTGTATGACTGAAGTTTTAGAAAGAGAGTTGGATGATTGTGTTGAGATGATTTGGCATAGCTTAAAGCTGCCATTGCAGGTAAAACTTAAATTGCAGTTGTATTGAAATTATATAATTGTATAGAATGAAATTTTGTATTTTGATCAAATGAATAGAATCAGGTTGCAAGTGAATCTGTAGTTAAAATAGGGTATTTTCCTGATAGTCATCCCAGTCAGATGTCTAACTGATTTAACCTTAGCTGACACATTTTTCTGACTGAGTTGACTCAGTCTTAAACAGTTTAGACTCATCGATTTGACTCGGTGTACCTTGACCGAGTTAACCTTTGATCGTGGACTGGACGTTTACCTTTGACTGACGTTTACCGTAAGTTGACTCAGCTAACCGTTAGAGACCGTCAGTTGACCAATCATACCAGGCCTTGGATTAATGGACTTGTTTAGTGGACTTGAGCTTCGGACTAGATTTCCTAGTTTGTTGTTTGGACCCCTTATGGTATGAATTAGCTTTCGGTCCCTTCTACAAAGTCGTAGATCTTCATAAGACTTAGTTATTGGACTATAAAACCAACCCATAAATGGGCTTAGCACCATTAGATAGACTTGTATGAAATAATGTTATGAGCCTTGTGTGAGCCTTTTGGCTAAACTCTTAGAGTGCTTGTATGATTAACAATTAGTCTATTTAACAACGATCGATTCAAAGGATGAACCAGTGGATCTCGAGGTAGGCGTGGCTTGTCATCAAAAGAGGTGGGAATTTACATTTAACTCTTTTGAAACCATTGTTGTTTCTTTTACAAAAGTTTATGTTTAACAAACTCATGCATTGTCTATTTGTGCATTTCATGCGTTGTTTAGTTTATATTATGATAGTTCTGTTGAATATTTTAATCTTTCCGTGATTTGGAAAGGACTTGTAATGTTTGTTCTCTTTATGAATTATATGGGAAATAAGAATTTCCACCTGTGGTATATATGATACGTTCCTTCATATTTATACCTACTTACTTTTAGCTTTTATGCTATGGCTAGGGAGATACACCATAATATTATTATTCAGTGTGGAATTCAAAACATCAATATTATAAATTGTTTGAAGAAGGAGTTTGTCCATGTACATGTTTGTTTATTTCAGTGACTTGTTCACTTGTTAATGTTTGGGAAAACATGTACAGTATAACCCCTATAAAATAATAGCATTGGGACCGACAAAATTTATCAATTTATCGCGATACTAAATAATCACAAAAATTAATAATTTTGGTCGGTCCAGTGAGTTTAGATATGGACTTCATTAGCGATATGTTGTTGAACAGGGTGCACAAAACTGTTCAACTAATGGATGCGATCAAAAAACTCAGGGATCCACAAAGTGAGATGCTTTTACTTCGCAATTGTACTGGGGTGTCCAGACTCTACTTTGCAATGCGAACTACCACTCCTGCAGCTCTTCAACCTACCACCGATCTCTTTGATGATCAGTTATTTCAGTATCTGAGACTTTTAATGACTGGGGATGGTGCGGGTTTTTGTCCTTTAAAAAATAGATTATCTACCTTACCTATTAAAGATGGTGGACTTGGCATTTATACCATGGCTGAAACTCGGGCTTATTGTTATCTCGCTTCTCAGAGCCAGACTACTTCAGTGCAGAAAGTGATCCTTGGTAATTTATTCTCAACGGACAAAGGTTCAGCTTATCAGTTGGCTCTTCAGACCTTCACCCAGGTATGTGGATTACCGTCTACTTACTGTGTCGACGATTCCCCCCCCCCCCTTCTATGTGTTCCTTGGCAGTAGTTTATTTTGATGCAGTTAAGAAGCAAATCCCAGACCAATTTCATATGTCTGGAAGAGATTCCATCTTATGGAAATGCAACCTTGTCAAGCACGCACAAGACTATCTTTTGGCGGTACCTATTAGTGGGCTTAATCAATGCCTCCGGCCTAGACAATTTAGAGCTGTTCTTTGTTATCGCCTCGGTATTCCTATGTTCATTGAGAATAGTTCATGTCCAAGTTGTAGCAAACCTATAGACATCTTTGGTGATCATGCACTTCATTATTCTAAGGATATTGGGTATAAGTTTCGCCATGATGTTGTTCGTGACGTCGTCATCGACATTTGTTACAAAGCCAATGTACCTGCGCGCAAAGAGGTTTCTCTCGGTCTTCGGTCAGATGATGATAGATATCTAAAGCCTGCTGATATTCTTGTTCTTAACTGGGAAAATGGGAAAGATGTTTGTATGGATGTCACAGGTGTCTCTCCATTCACTGGTGATGGTGTCCGCTCTTTTTCCCCTGGAAAGGCTATTTCTGGTGCCGTTTCTCATAAACGTGCCAAATATTTGGACATATGTGCTGCACATGGATATGGTTTGGGTGTTCTGGCTTTCTCTACTTTAGGGGAACTTGGTGAGGATAATCTTGTTTTTTCAAGCGCCTACGGAATTGTTTGGTGAGCAATGACACCAGTAGCGGCTTAGGTAGTTTTTTTTTTTGTATAGATTAGGCGTTGTAATTCAAAGAGGAGTTGGGGCCCAGCTTGTTGCTAGGTTACCAACCAAAAGCTCTGTATGATTACAAGTTATCTTTTCAAATTATGATATAATATTGTTTCAAATATAATATTAATTTATCAAAATATTATTATTTTAGTTTTTAAATAATAATATTATTTTAAAAAGATAAATAAATCATACAGAACTTTTGATTGGTAACCTAGCAACAAGCTGGGCTCGAACTCCCCTTTGAATATCAATGCCTAATCTATAAAAAATAAAACTACCCAAACCGCTACTAGCATCATTGCTGATAAGACAATTCTTCAGACGCTTGAAGAATCTCAAAATGTCCTCGCCAAGTTCTCCTAAAGTAGAGAAAGCTAGGACCCCGAGGCCATACCCATGTGAAACGCATTTGTCCAAATATTTAACACGTTTTCGTGAAACCGCACTAGAAATGGCTTTACCTGGGACAAAAGAGCAAACACCTTCACCAGTGAAAGGCGAGACACCTGTGACATCCATACAAACATCTTGCCCATTATCCCAATTAAGAACAAGGATATCAGCAGGCTTCAGATCTCTGTCGTCTTTTGTCAGAAAATCAAGAAAAACTTCCTTGCACGCAGGTACTCTAGACTTGTAGCAAATGTCAGCAATAACATCTCGAACAAGATCATGTCGAAACTTGTAACCAACATCTTTAGCACAATGAAGCGCATGATCACCAAAGATATCCATAGATTTGCTACAACATGGGCATAAACTATTCTCAACAAACAGAGGGATACCAAGGCAATAGAAAAGTACAACTCTGAATTGTCTTGGACCGATACATTGATTAAGTCCACTAATAGGTACTGCTAATAAATAATCTTGCGCATGCTTGACCCGGTTGCACTGTCATAAGATAGAATCTCTTACAAACATAGAAAAGCGGTCTGGGATTTGCTTCTTAACTGCGTCGAAATAAGTGACTGCCAGGGAGTGCATGGAAGGGGGGGGGGCAGTGTCATCAACGCAGTATGAAGAAGGTAGTATACATACCTGGATAAAAGTATGAAGAGCCAACTGATAGGCGGAACATCTGTCCGTTGAGAAAAGATCACCAAGGATTACCTTTTGCAAAAAAAGTAGTCTGGCTCTGAGAGGCGAAGTAACAATAGGCACGAGTGTCCTCCATGGTATAAATGCCAAGTCCGCCATCTTTGATAGGCAAGGTAGCTAATCTCTGTTGTAAAGGACCAAAGCCTGCACCATCACCAGTAATAAGGAGTCTCAAATACTGATGCAACTGGTCATCAAAAAGATCAGTGGCTGCTTGCAAGGCCGCAGGATTGGTAGTACGCATTGCAAAATATAATCTAGACACGCCAATGCAATTGCGAAGTAATATTATTTAATTGTAAAAAAAATAATCAACAAAATGAACCGATAAACCTTATTCCATTGCAAATTGTTTTCGTCATTCTAAGATTCGTTTAATGGATGACACCATATCAAAGAATCCAAATGAAGCGTTAGATGATAAAGGAACTAGAGAATCACAAAATTTAATCAATGGATTGAATTATCACAGTGGAATGAATGTTGATTTTTTTTTAAACTACGCTCAAAAGGATATTATTTCAGAATTGTTGACTGACGAAGAAATAATTGAGAGTGTCATGGGAAAAGATGAAAGTGATGATGTGGAAGTCGAAGATGAAAGTGTAGTTACAGAGCACCTTCCCGTAAAGAAACTACCTTCCCGTAAAGAAACTATCAAAGCTGCAAAGATATTGAATAGGTTTTTATTGCATCAGAAAACGACAACACCAAAAACTCTTCTAATGCTAAGAAAAATCCAAGATGAATTTCAATGTGACGTCAATTTTAAGAAAAACCAAGTTACAATTGACTAGTTCTTTACCAAATTAGCATAAATGTAAAACTAAATTTATATAAATTGGAGAGTTATTAATTTATATATTCAAAGGGACCTATAGAAAGCTAAAAAAACGTTATTATTTTATAATTTTAGCGAATTATTAATTTAGCACGTTGGTCCCGACTCGGGACCGGTAAAATTTATTAATTTATCGTGATTATTCATTTATCGCGGATTAAATTATAAGGGTTCTACTGTACCGTTTTCCAAGTCTTACTCATGAATTCTTGAAAGTTAAATGTTATTTCTACTGGGTACCCCTTTTAGGGATGATGTGCTCACTCATTCCCACTTTCAGTTTCAGAGACAGATCAGAGTTGCGCAGCGAAAGCTTCAAAGGTTGAGTTTCGTTAGTTGGTTAACTTCAGCTGCATTTATTATGTTGTATGTTATATTTGTAAACCAAATGACTATTGTACATGTATCATTTGAGAGGAGTCCTTGTATATATATATTCCAGAACGAGGCTAGTATTTGGGTTAAGTTTTATAGCAGATTTCTTAATTGAATGTTTAAGTAAATGATTTAGATTCTTAGTACCTCTTTATTTAGTTAATTTCTTGGATTAATCAGCTGATAGCTTTGGCGTGCTAAATATATATATAATAACTATTAAATCTACCAATCATGATTGATTTGATTTAAACTATGTTTGTACTAATTTGTCTTATATCTATGCACATGTATATTTATTTTATATACAATAATCTGTCTGCCGTTTGATTGGATGCATATAAATATGAGCACATGTTTATTTCTATGATCTTTTCGTATAGATGATTCATATATTTTTATGTCCAAATCGGCGCTACATTGATGATCACATGCTATGACTGTTACTCTTATGAATATATATATATTAATAAGAAAGCTATCATCAAATCCCGACAAATGTTTTTGTCTGTATTGATTAATTTATGCTATCAAAGATTGATTATCTAACCTTTTGGGAAAAAATGGTAAGGAAAATAACGAGTTATCCTCATTTTATTGTTTGTTTCGTCTATGATTGATTGTCCCGTATGATATTCATATTCATATATATATATTTATATTGTAAAACCAAATGAGTAGAAAATAAAAGGACAAGATGAGATCATATTTGTCTCCTTGATTGATTACTTGAAAATGCGGGGCTAACAACCACACCCATCAATTCGTTTGGCAATCTGAAAGGACTTACTTCAATATACTTTTTAGAGAATCAACTAGACAGTCGGATTCAATTTAGAATAAAGTATATCAAAGAGTTTAATATCTCTAACTCTTAATTCAATCCCCAATCAGCAAATAGAAATCTGCGGGCCCGATTGTATATAAGAGGAATTATTTGAACGGTACCAAAGACCAATGTTCAAGTGTCAATCAATGTAAATCAACAACCAAATGTTGGATATTCTTATTGATTGATCTTAACGCACAACCTGTGATATTTCAATTATATAACAAAATATGATGCAAAAGAGAAATAACACATACACCAGAATTTTGTTAACGAGGAAACCGCAAATGCAGAAAAACCCCGGGACCTAGTCCAGATTGAACACCACACTGTATTAAGCGCTACAGACACTAGCCTACTACCAATTAACTTCGGACTGGACTGTAGTTGAACCCTAATCAATCTCACACTGATTCAAGGTACAGTTGTGCTCCTTACGTCACTGATCCCAGCAGGATACTACACACTTGATTCCCTTAACTGATCTCACCCACAACTAAGAGTTGCTACGACCCAAAGTCGAAGACTTGATAAACAAATCTGTCTCACACAGAAAAGTCTATATGATTGAATAAATATGTCTCCCCACAGAAATACCCAGGAGTTTTTGTTAAGTCTTTTGATAAATCAAGGTAAACATGAACCAATTGATAAACCAGACTTATATTCCCGAAGAACAACCTAGTATTATCAATCACCACACAATAAACTTAATCGACTAGCGAAACAAGTTATTGTGGAATCACAAACGATGAGATGAAGGTGTTTGTGATTAATTTTCTATCTTGCCTATCGGAGATATAAATCTCAAGCCAATTTTACAATTGCACTCAATCACGATAGAAACATCAAGATCAGATCATGCAACTACAAAGAGAATAGTTGGGTCTGGCTTCACAATCCCAATAAAGTCTTCAAGTCGTTAACCTATAGGGTCTCGAGAAGAAACCTAAGGTTAAAGGAGAATCGACTCTAGTTATGCAACTAGTAACACACATGAGGTGTGGGGATTAGGTTTCCCAGTTTCTAGAGTTCTCCTTTATATAGTTTTCAAATCAGGGTTTGCAATCCAAGTTACCTTGGTAGCAAAGCATTCAATAATCACCGTTAGATGAAAAACCTGATTCATCCAAGCTAATATATTTCAACCGTTAGATCGAACTTAGCTTGTTACACACAATTGAATGTACCCTCATTTAGGTTTATGTAACCGTACCCAAACGTATACACTATGTTTGTTCACAAATAGTTAGCTGAGGTTAGCCATATGATTACTCTCATATCAATCTTATTCATCTTAACCATAACTAGTTCAAATGGCTCAAATGAAACTAGTTAAAGAGATGTTCAATTGCTATATTCTCATGGATTTATACAAGAACACAATTGAAGCAAAACCGATTTGATTCACTCGAATCAATATATGAACATTATAGCCACGGTTCAAAGATTGCATTCCTTATTGATAAATGTTTTAGGTTCATGTACAACCGATCTTAGAAAGTAACCACTTAAGTATGCGTACGGGTATGCGTACTTAAGTAACCGGATTTAAGTTTGTTTTAGTTTTCAAACTCAGCAGAAATTCACGGACGTGAACTTTCCGCCAGTATGCGTACGGGTACGCGTACATTAGGTAACCAGATGAGTTTGGTTTTGGTTTTCAAACCCAGCAGAAATTCACGGACGTGAACTTCCGCCAGTAAGCATACGGGTACGCAAACTTACCCAATCTCCTACAACCTTTTTGTATAAACACAAGTATGCATACTTTAGGGTCCCGATTTTGGACTTATACACTAATGTGCGAACACACTATGCTTATATCCAAAGATGGTTACATGATTCTAAACACTTTATTTCAATCATAGAAACATTGTTCTATAATGACAATAGCCGTTTTCATTCACTATTAGCATCAAAAAAATTTTCAAGATATTGAACCAATCATTATCGAAACATTCCAAGTCTTTCACCAAATGATTGTTACACGCAAACCATGTGAGATGTTACTCGAAAAATTTCTCATAATATAAGATGAACTTGGTCGAAGCGAAAGCTTACCAACACATATTTCGAGAAATATGTAAGCGAGATATACTCAGCTCGAAATCTCAAATGTGTATAGAGAAAACTATATCGTAACACGACTTATGTCTCAATATAGGAGATAGAGTAGAAATAGACTTTCCAAGTGATAGATGAGTTTAAGTCTCCACATACCTTTTGTCGATGAAGTTCCTGAAAATGCGGGCGTCTAACAACCACACCCAACAATTCGTTTGGCAATCTGAGAGGACTTACTCCAATACACTTTCTAGAGAATCAACTAGACAGTCAGACTCAATCTAGAATAAAGTATATCAAATAGCTTAATATCTCTAACTCTTAATTCAATCCGCAATCAACAAATAGAAATCTGCGAGCCTGATTGAATATAAAAGGAGTCACTTGAACGGTACCGAAGACCAATGTTTAAGTGTCAATCAATGTAAATCAACAACCAAAGGTTGGATATTTTAATTGATTGATCTTAACGCACAATCTGTGATATTTCAATTATATAACAAAATATAATGCGGAAAAGAAATAACACAGACACCAGAATTTTGTTAACGAGGAAACCGCGAATGCAGAAGAACCCCCGGACCTAGTCCATATTGAACACCACATTGTATTAAGCCGCTACAGACACTAGCCTACTACCAATTAACTTCGGACTGGACTGTAGTTAAACCCTAATCAATCTCACACTGATTCAAGGTACAGCTGCGCTCCTTATGTCTCTAATCCCAGCAGGATACTACGCACTTGATTCCCTTAGATGATCTCACCCACAACTAAGAGTTGCTAAGACCCAAAGTCGAAGACTTGATAGACAAATATGTCTCACACAAAAAAGTCTATAGGATTGAATAAATCTGTCTCCCACAGAAATACCCAAGAGTTTTTGTTCCGTCTTTTGATAAATCAAGGTGAACAGGAACCAATTGATAAACCAGACTTATATTCCCGAAGAACAACCTAGTATTATCAATCACCTCACAATAAACTTAATCGACTAGCGAAACATGTTATTGTGGAATGACAAACGATGAGACGAAGTTTGTTTGTGATTACATTTCTATCTTGCCTATCGGAGATATAAAATCTCGATCCAATTATTTCAATTGCACTCAACATGATAGAAACAACAAGATCAGATCACGCAACTACAAAAATAATAGTTGGGTCTGGCTTCACAATCCCAATGAAGTTTTCAAGTCGTCAACCTATAGGGTCTCGAGAAGAAACCTAAGGTTAAAGGAGAATCGACTCTAGTTATGCAATTAGTAACACACAGGAAGTGTGGGGATTCGGTTTCCCAATTGCTAGAGTTCTCCTTTGTATAGTTTTCAAATCAGGGTTTGCAATCCAAGTTACCTTGGTAACAAAGCATTCAATAAGCACTGTTAGATGAAAAACCTGATTCAACCAAGCTAATATCTTTCAAACGTTAGATCGAACTTAGCTTGTTACACACAAATGAAATGTACCCTCATTTAGGTTTATGTAACCGTATCTAAACGTGTATACCAGGTTGGTTCACAAATAGTTAACCGAGGTTAGCCATATGATTACTCTCATATCAACCTTATTCATCTTAACCATAACTAGTTCAAATGACTCAAATGAAACTAGTTAAAGAGTTGTTCAATTGTTTAGAAAACACAATTGAACCAAATCAGTTTGATTCACTTGAATCAATCATGGACATTATATCCACGGTTTGCAAAGATTGCATTCCTTATGATTTAACAAAGTAACCATCTTAAATATGCATACGGGTATGCGTACTTAAGCAACCGGTTTTGAGTTTGTAAAGTTTCCAAACTCAGCAGAAATTTTCTGTTCGAAAACTTCCGTCAGTATGCGTACGGGTACGCGTACTTAAGGTGACTAGATAAGAGTTTTTCAAAAACCAAACTCAGCAGAAATTCTCGGTTCGAGAACTTCCGCCAGTATGCGTACGGGTACGCATACTTAACCTGTCTCCTTCACCAATTTCGTATACACACAGATGCATACTCTTGGCTTCCGGTTTATGGATTTATACACTAATGTGCGAACACACTATATATGCTTATATCCAAAGATGGTTACATCATCAACTCTTTATTTCAATCATTGAAACATTCTTCTATAATGAAAATAGCTGTTTTCACACACTATTAGCATCAAAGCAATTTTCAAGATATTGAAATAATCATTATCGAAACATTCCAAGCCTACATCAAATAATTGTATCACACAAACCATGTAAGATGTTACTCAACAATTTTCTCATGATATAAGATGAACTTGGTCGAAGCGAAAGCTTACCAACACATATTTTGAGAAATATGTAAGCGAGATATACTCAGCTCGAAATCTCAAATGTATATAGAGAAAACTATATCGTAACACGACTTATGTCTCAATATAGGAGATAGTAGAAATATACTTTCCAAGTGATAGATGAGTTCAAGTCTCCACATACCTTTTGTCGAAGAAGTTCCACAAGCTCCCCTTAGTAGTTTTTCGTCTTCAAGAGATGAACGTCGAGAGATCTAAACTCAACTACACTATTTATGTCCTAGTCAGAAACATCAATAAATAGGATAGAAATCAAGATTTATAGTTTTGATCACTAACATTGACAAACATGCTTGAGATAGTAACGCATGCGAGTTCGACCGAGCAATGATCTAACAGTTCCACAAGCTCTCCTTAGTAGTTCTTCGTCTTCAAGTGATAAGCGCCGTGAAGTCTAAGCTCAACTACACAAACTATGTCCTACATCTATAAATAGGCTAGAAATCAAGACTTATAGTTTTGATCACTAACATTGACAAACATGCTTGAGATAGCAGCGCATCCGAGTTCAACCGAGCAGTGCTCTAACACTACTCACATGATTTTTCTCATTTTTACGTTGCCAAATCAATATAGGTGTATTTAGGTTATAAAATAAAAGGACTTATTTTGTGAACAAACTATGTTGTTGGATTTCAATATGTCCGGGTCAGACTTATTTATTTTGGGGTTTGGTTTCCGCTAAAAGACGATCAGGCCCATAATGTTGATTTGGTTTCTCCAAATTCAGTACTAAAACTCTGATTTGATTAACTTTGGATTGGATGATTTTGATTTTGACTTTTACTTTGACTTGTTCATTTAAAAAAAAAGTCATGTATCTTATTCCTTTTTTGGATGACTGCTTCTCAAATAATTAATATGTATCGTATTCCTCCCATGTTGTGTCACAAGTGTATGTTTGTGTATTTTTTTTGCTCATAATTACTCGATCACTGTTATTGTCTACTTGATGTGGAAATCATTTCTATGTGGAAAATGGATATATCGCGTATAAAACCTTCTATCAATGACGATGTACCATCTAAAAGGTGAAGACCCTATGTTTGTAAGGAAACATATTGTCCTCAATTTACGCCTGAAAAGCAACGAAATGCTTTGAAGGAAATTTAAATATTCATGATCTTCCACCCCCACCCCACACCACCCGACCCGACCCGAGCATGAATGTCCAGTGGGATGTAATCCGTTGGTTAGATTATTAAATTAGACTTTGTATCTTCAACAAAGTTATGTTGTAGTTAAAAGCACATGAATCTCAACTTTTGTGGACGGACTCACAAAAAGTGATATGAGACAGATTTATTTTTCTACTTAATTCATATACTAACGAACCAATATATGTTAAAATATGCAAACAAGAGATCCTTATCTTTAGTAAGCTATTCAACCTAAGGTAAGTGGTTGGCATGCAAAGTGAGATTCTCTTGACCCGTTGAGATGAAGAACTTTCTAAAATTAAGTTAATTGTAGAAAATTATAAAATGGAAAGAACCCCGAAGTAATGAGGGTTCGACGTACCGAGTTATATAAAGCATGTAAAAGAGGACATATATATTAGGGGACAAAGATATATTTTTTTCCCCGGTAGTAATGACACCAAAGTACAGGTATCAACTGAATATGGGACGAAGCTAAAATGTAAATAATTTCCCATCATAAATGAAAGAGTTGGAAATGCATATGGTTATAGGTGTTGGTATATGCAATGTAATGCGTGTATCATAGTAGCAACCAATTTCTACATCGACCTTAATGACAAGAAGAACTTTGCCTGGCCAATTGACTATTCATTTGAGCTAGATCCAATGTTTGTGCTTATGGAATGAAAAGTACATCATTCCCACGAGCCATAAATTCTCTATAACACTTGAGATATACCCGGATGAAAAATATATCATCCCCCTGAAATGTAACATATATTACTCTAGACTACTTGAGTTGAATCTCACTTTTGTTACTAATAAGGACACACCACTTATTTAATATCTCAAGACTCAATGTCTAACAAATAGTGATTTCCCTCCCACCAGCTTAAGGAATTTAAACTAGTTGTTGAACTAGCTATTTCCTTATAATGTGACTACGAGGATTGGATCATCGAGCGCAGCACTGCTCAAAATTTATTTTCAAGATGTTAGATCATAGCTCGGTTGAACCCACCAAGCGTTGGTATGTCAAGTTTGGTTGTCATATTTTAGTGAGTCAAAACTCATCTAAGAGTCGCTTGATTATGTACTAGAGACAACTTCGTTTAAGTTAGACTAGAAAGTCTAGGAATGTTGATACATACAAGTATTACTCGGATACCCGAAGAACGGGAAGAAGTAAGGAGATACAACGATGACATCATCCTTCCTCTTGAGGTTAGTAATATTTGTTAGAGCATTGCTCGGTCGAACTCGCATGCGTTGCTATCTCAAGCATGTTTGTCAATGTTAGTGATCAAAACTATAAGTCTTGATTTCTAGTCTACTATAGCTAAGGTCTCAGACTAGGATAGTGTTTATGGGTGAGAACTGTTTCTACTAGTTTTGGTAAATTTGGGTGTGTGGATGAGAAACGAATCTAAACCCTAAACAAATGCACTGCAGGGGAGTGCTTTTGATTCGAGAGATCAATCTATACAATTCTTGGCTAAACCAAGAAATGGCCGTTCCATACTTTCTTCGGTCACAAACTGAAGGAGATGGGGTTGATCTTAGGGAGGGAAGCGAAGAAGGTGTTGAGATTGTGAAGGTGTTGGCTATTTATGACTTGTATCAGAATGATGAACTGACTTGCACAATGAAAGCTATCAGTTCTGGGTGTTTTCTGGATACTGTGACAACACTTGGTTTCTCCGTGTTGTTTGAAGATAGGTCGAAGAACCTATTTATACAAGTCATTTGAGCGCAATCCTCGTCTCATAGGAAGTCGAGGAAGTTGAGTGATGGAGTAGTGGGGTCGTGTAGGTAATTGTCACAGATCACGCCTTTTCCCACTTCCCTCATCATCGTTAACCGTCCATGCTTCTTGAAACGTTCTCGTAATGGGTGCGTTGCACGTCGCACGCTGTAAACCTCCAGACCAATACCCCAGTAAGTATCCCCCAGTTTGTGACATGTTTGATGTCTCGAATGAGTGGGTCGAGTCGTGGGACCCGCCGCAAGAAATAGCATACGGTGTTATTAGGTTAAATAACTAAGTTATTTAAGGATTTGATATTCGTGAGTAAGTCGCAGATTAAGCATCGATATGCATAAAGCATCGCTGTTTTAAAGCTTGATCGAGTAAGTCGCAGATTAAGCATCTTAAAATGACATCACGTCCAACCATCTTCGATTGATCGTTTGGAGGCCGCGTAGGCGGGCCATCATCTGGTCGATCATTCCTTGTGACATAGTGGCGGACGGTAATCGTTGAAGCGCTTCATTTATCCCTTAACTTTTAATCCAAGCCGTCCGACCAAGATGGCAAAGTTGGACGGACGTGATGATTTACGACACATATTTGCTGCAGTTGATGGATTTTAGGGTTTTTAGAGATGCACAACATCTCCTCTTTGGCTTGATCGAATCCAAGCATGGGCGCTAATTTTGGTGGACCGACCAGGCATGCGTGGAGACGGCCTGCCGGCGTGCATGCCTACACCTCCTGGTCCCGTAAAGATTCGATATAGGCCACTCAATTTGACCGGCAAAGATGAGTGGTCGTGATCGATTTGCGACAGAAATACATTTCCGCAAAGGTTTAAAAGCCGTGTGGCATGCCACCTTTGGGCGTACGTTTCGAGGCGCCGGTCCCTAGTATGCATAGGCCGGCAGGTCACACGTAAAGGTGGGCCCATGGTGATCACTTTGAAATCCTTGGGATCTCTTGAGTCTATATCTACACCCTCTGTTTAGGTTGGCGAAGATGGATGGTCACGATCGAACTACGACAGATGTGGATTGCCGCAAACCCTAATTAGGGTTTTGAATCAGTCACGCACGCGTGACTTTGACCAAACGGTTTGGCACGCCGTGATCCTCCTTTGGAGAGACCGATCACGTGGGGCCCATGTTGGGCTGACGGTAAACGTATGTGCACCTTCCTGATGGTCCTAAATGCGATCTAATCCATCCAAATAGACTGGCTAAGTTGGATGGTTGTGATCGATTTTAAGACACTGGTGGAATTCCGCAACCCTTAGAAACATCACGCCTGCCATAGTTTGAGCAATCGTTTCATTGCTCCATGACCTCGCCGTGAGAAAACCATCGGGTGAAGGATAAGTGGGCCCGCCAACGTGTGCGTTAGCGCTTCCCTGGTCATTCATGGGATGATCTAATCCGTCCAACCAGGCTGGTGAAGTTGGACGGCTGTGATGGTTTTAAGACTGCCCTGAACAGTTTATGCTCGTCGAGCTTCTCTCAAAACAGCGGGACCACTCAACTTTGGGTTGGCATTTGATGACGCTGGGGAAGTATGGTGATTGTTCGACCGGCTAGGGAATAAGTGGGCCCGCCGGTGGTCATCACAACAATTGCCTATTTTTGCCAGGGTTTGGCTAGGCTTGTTAAATTGCGCGGACAACTTGCGTGGCTGTGATCGTTTCTGAGACTGATATGGACAGTCCAGATTTCCCTTAAGGAAATTAAGCATGCTCGATCGTCTAACCAAAGTGCGTTGATGCGAGACTCTCTTTAAAGAGTGATGTAGCATGTACGGGTATTTCGTGCACATCTCAAAATTGGCACTTGGAGATTCATGTTACTCTGCTGAGAGTGAATACTCAGTCGTCATGTCATGCTAATAATGAGAGTTCGGCTGAGAACAACACATGAAATACTAGGCAAATCAGGCATTAATTAATAATGTTAAAAAATTCACAGAATATTTGGGATTGTCGTTGCACGCACCATTCTGGGTGAATTTTGTGTATTTATTGAATTGCTTCGAATAAATAAAGTGAAGACGTACTCATCACTTATCAAACCGCTTTACCCTTTGCAGGATGTCAGCGCATTAAATTTCGTTTTACAAGTTTAGCCCTGAACTAAAATCCGCCATCAACAGATAGAAAGTGTAGTTGAGCTCAAGAACTCCATGGCAATCATCATACAAGACGAAGGACTACTCAAGGAACCTTTGGATCTTCATTGACTAAAAGGTATGTGGAGACTTGAACTTATCTGTCGCTCAAAAGTCTATTTATCTCCTATCTTGAGACAAAAGTCGTTTTGCTATACAGACTTAGATTATACACATTTGCTATTTCGAGCCGAGTTTATCTCGCCTATCTATTTCTCGAAATATGTGTTGGTAATATTTCTCTTTACCCAAGTTCATCTTTACCTAGTGACGAAAGTCATGACAAGTTTCAATCAATTTTAAAATTGCTTACTTTGACGAAAAATAGTTTGTGAATAACAGCTGTAGAATATCAACGTCCTCTAAGAATGCTTCCAATGATTGAAATGAGAGTTTGGATTATATAACCATTGGAGGGTATAAGCATTGTTTTGGAAACACATATATGTATAAGTCCTTATTCCTTGAACCGAAGTTTGCGAACTTTGTTGATCAAGAGAACCGGAATAGTGGCATGAGCTGAGTACGGGAACTGGCGGAAGTTCTCGACACGAGAAATTCTGCTGGAGTTTGTGAACTCTGTCCGGGAACTTAAGTCAGTGAACCCAGTCCGCGAACTTGAGTAGGTTATATCTAAAAACGATGTTTGTGAACTTATTCTTATATAAACCAAGGAATGCAAATTGTAAATCGTGGCTATATAGTTCATGAACCGATTCGAGTGAATCAAATCTTTTTTGCTTCGACTGTGTCTTGTGTAGTTACATAAGATTTCCTTGCAATTGAACAACTCTCTAACTAGTTCATTTGAGTCACTTGAACTAGTTATGGTGAAGAAGAATATGTTGATATGAAAGTGATCATATGACTAACCATTTGGTTGACTATTGTTGAACCAACAAATGTACAAGTTTGGGTACGGTTACACAAGCCTAGAAACGTGCATTTCATTTGTGCGTAACAAGCTATTTTTCGATCTAACGGTTGAAAGATATTAGCTTGAATCTAATCAGGTTTTCATCTAACGGTGAATATTGAATGCTTTTTTACCAAGATAACATTGATTGCAAACCTTGATTTGAAAGACTATATAAGGGAGAACTCTAGCAACTGGGAAACCTAATCCCCACACCTTCTGTGTGATACTAGTTGTGCTAAGCTAGAGTCGATTCTCCTTTAACCTTTGGTTTCTTCTTCTAAAGTAGGTTAACGACTTAAAGACTTCATTGGGATTGTGAAGCCAGACCGATACTACTTTCTTGTAGTTGTGTGATCTGATCTTGTTGTTTCTATCGTACGAGTACAATATTAATAATTGGCTTGAGATTGATATTTCTGATAGGCAAGATATAAAAGTAATCACAAACACTTCGTATCATCGTTTGTGATTCCGCAATATCTTTTTTCGTTGCGTCGATTAAGATTATTGTGATGTGATTAGTAATACTAGGCTGTTCTTCGGGAATATAAGTCCAGGTTATCAATTGGTTTCTGTTCACCTTGATTTATCAAAAGACGGAAGAAAACTCGTAGGTATATTCGTGGGAGACGGATTTATCTATTACCGTAGACTTTTCTGTGTGATACATATTTGTTTATTAAAGTCTTCGACTTTGGGTCGTAGAAACTCTTAGTTGTGGGTGAGATCAGCTAAGGGAATCAAGTACGTAGCATCCTGCTGGGATGAGAGACGTAGGAGCATAACTGTTCCTTGGATCAGTGTGAGATTGATTGGGGTTCAACTACAGTCCAGACCGAAGTTAATTTGGAGTAGGCTAGTGACTGTAGTGGCTTAATACAGTGTGTGTTCAATCTGGACTAGGTCCTGGGGTTTTTCTGCATTTGCGGTTTCCTCGTTAACAAAATTCTGGTGTCTGTGTTATTTCTTTTCCGCATTATATTTTGTTATATAATTGAAATATCAGCGTATCAATAAATTAGAATATCCGACCTTTTGGTTGTTGATTTAAATTGATTGACACTTGGATATTGGTCTTTGGTAACATCCAAGTTATCTCTCTAGTATTTGATAAAGACTCGCAGATTTCTATTTGCTTGAGTATATATCAAATAGAGAGATTGAGATATAAACTCTTTGATATACTTTTTTATCTAAATTGAGTCTGACTGTCTAGTTGATTCTCTAGAAATGATATTGGAGTTTGTCCATACAGATTGCTAAACGAAATATTGGGTGTGGTTGTTGTACCCCCACTTTTTCAATATTGACTTGAACTGTTTTATTCCTAACGTATCTTTCAATTCGTGTTATATTGAAAACATAACTGCGAAGCTGTGTATGGATATATTACTCTAGTAGTGAGACATAATCACGCTTATATTTTGAACTTCGTAGATATGACATATACATAATCTTATGAATGTTGTTATGATTATGCGTATGGGTAAAGGTGAAGATTTCATCCTAGGAAACTATGTTTTACATTTGTTTAAAGGAAGTACATTCATGAATTTGTTTTATGAATCGAAAGGGAAATTGCTAGGCTTATTAGTACGACTATTCATTGCAAATATTTGGATTACCAATATGTGTGACATGGTAAAACCGATCGTAACTTTGTTATGTATCTTGGTACAACTAATCACAATGCCTGACTTTTGATTTGGTATGACTAGTTTTGATTGTAGTTGCAGGAAATCCTACACTACACCCCTCATATGATTTCATTATTGATCAGCTCATTTTTAGGTTTACACTTTTAATTTTATTGATTAATTTCTGAATGTTATTACAAGAAAGATAAAGAAGTCAAGAATGATCTCTGCTCTGAACTTTCTCCCTCCTATTTACTTGTTTCTTACTCAAAAAAGATCTCTCCTCCCTTTACAACTCGAATGACTATTTATAAGGAAATACATAGTGGATGACAACTAATCTGTCCTTTATTTTCGGATATGGTTTGCGACATTCTCGCAACCTTACAAATGTTAATTTCGCAAGCTCTCTAATTTTCGCAAGACTATCACATCTTTCTCATGATCCTTGCTGACGTCGTTTTTGAAATTGTTCTGCGACGCTATTGTGCTGTACCATTGATAATTTCGTGAGACATAATTGTTGCGAGATTCTGATCCTACATCTTGCCTCTTCTCATATCTTCTCTGCAAAGTAGAGAATGATGTGAGAAATGCCGCAACTGCTTATCTTTTCATATTCTGCATTTATCACACATATTCTTTCTTCCATTTATTTCTCGACACGTCTTTTGTAACCGTTATTTTTTAACCGCTCATATCTTTCCGTATTAACCGTGTTTATTTTCACGAGGAAAAATTCCCTCTATATATATATTCCTTTTCACTCTCTTCTTCTTTCCTTTTATTCTCTCTGCAACTTCATCGTTCTTCTGCAAATTCCATTACCGCAACTTTTATTTTTTCTTCTTCAACCCTTTTAAGTTCTTCTTCATATTCATACTAGATCTCGATAGCTCGTAATTTTCTTCGAGACAATCTCCTTGCTATTATTTTTCATGGATTCATCAAGGTTAGTCTTCTTTTTTTTTCTTCCTTATGAGTTTTGCTGAAATTGACTTATTTGAAATTGATCTTGTTTATTACCTTATTTGATGTTGTTTATGCGATTCCCATACTCTTGTTATTTCAGCAAAAGCGTCTCCAACACTAAATTTACAGTTCAGAACCCTAACAATCCCAAATCACAGCATAAGGTTGTCGCACATAAAAGAAAGTCTGCGAATGAGAAGGTAGTAAGAAACACTATCTTTTTCTAATAACAATATTGTTGCCTCTGTTTCTTATCTGGATTGTAATTCGCAGGGTGATAAAGATCTTCATAAACCTTACAAGAAATTTCACCACCTTAAAACTGTTCCAACTTCTGTTCCCTTCCACCTACTCATTTCTTCCAAATCTCCTGCGACATCTTCGCAAGATAAACCTTTATCTCCAATTCGCAAAAATGCTGCTTCTGATTTCATTTCTTCCAAATCTCCTGCGACATCTTCGCAAGATAAACCTTTATCTCCAATTCGCGAAAATGCTGCCTCTGATTTCATTTCTTCAGTTGACCTTTCTATGATTGAAATTCCCCCTGTGGATCCTTCTGCGAATGAAACCTATTCTCTTCCCATTGAGAATGTTTCTCAACCTTCTGTCTCTACCAGTTCTCTACCCAAGTCTCTTCCTCTGTCGAAAGAAAACGTGGAAGGAATAGATATTGCTTTCAAAGTTTTATCTGAAATTCTGGATGATGGCAAGAAGTCTTCTACTGATCCCACCAAGTCTAATGTTTGCGAAATTCTGAGCAAGAGTTTGGGTTCTGGTAGAGCTGCTTCGCAGACAGCTTTAGAAAAAGAATGTAATGCTCTTCGTCTTGAAAATCAGAAGCTTCAGAATGTTTTGCTGGATCGTGACAATCTTCGCAAGAAGAATGATGAATTAAGAGGTATGATTTCCTTATCTATGTCTTTAATTTGCCTTTTCGATGGTTTTATCCTTCCCATGTTTAATTATCCTTTAAATCCCTCTTTCGCATGTTAAGTATTAAATCAGAAACGAATAATGGAGAGATATCAAATTGAATCTGCTGTTGAAGAAGCCCGTGTTGATAAAGAAATCTTGATGGATCAATATAACCAATTAGATAACCTCTATTCATATTCTATTGATCAGATAAATAATCTTACCAATGAAAATACCCAATTAGTTCAAAGACAAGATCTATTAAGTAATGAAGTATCTCATCTTTCTTATTCTTTAACTAAAGCTAATTTAGGGATGGAAACTTTATCAGATGAGAATAAAATCTTATCTCAAGAGAAGCGAACTTAATTAAACAAGATGGCAATATCTTCGCAACAACTTAATATTCTCCAAAAAGTATGTGCTGACCAAGAGCAATCTCTTCGTTCTTTGAGAAATGAACTTAAAGAAGTAACAAAATCATCTATCGCTGAATGAGATACACTCATTCAAGGTAAAATAGCTTTAAATGCGAAGGCAAATCAGCTTAAAGAACAATATTCCAAATTAGAAGAATCTTATTCTTCTCTTGCGAAGAAAAATGCCTTTCTTGTTTCTAAAGAGAAAAATCTTCAGTCTCGACTTAAAGGTTTAGTTGGAGATAAATTTGATGACGCAATGGACCATTGGGAGAATAGTTGTCTATCCTTGATTCAACACCTTATTTCGCAAAAGGAAGGTAGTCATAATAGTTTGACTGCCTTAATTATCTTTTCTTTGTCATATATCTCTGAATTCCTTATCTTAATTAAATTTTGTATTCTATTTTTCGCAGAGTCTGAGAAGAATCTTCATTCTTCTATTTCTGATTTGGAGGCTAAATGTGCTAAAATTCGCAAAGAAAATGCATTGCTCGTCTCTACCCTTACTGGCTCTCGCGACCGAGCAGAAAGAAGACTTGATTATCTTGCTTATTTTAAGGATATTCAAGATAGGAATCATCAAAAAGCACTTCTTCGCCAAGTTCATCTCCGGGATGAAGTCCTTGTAACACAACTCTCTTCCTCCTACATCAATTGATCCTCTAGAAGGAGATGATGATGAAGTTCCTCGTCCTGTTGATAGTGATTATGATTACGAAAGCGGTGCAGAGGATAATTTCCTGGAAGATGAAGAAGAGGTTTCTTCTAAAGAAGTATTTGCTGGTGTTAATCAGAATGAGAAAGAAATTTCTCCTGAAGAAGTAATTGCTGGCGATAATCAAGATGCTAGTCATGGAGAAGATCAAAGCCGAAACGAAGAAGAAGCTTGCGAGAATGTTGGCGAAGAATTTCTATCATCTCCTGCTACTGACATTAATATTGAAGCTTGAGCTTCTTATCTAGCTTTGTCTTCTACTGTCTTATTTTTATCACTTTTGAGAGTTACATTTTTCAATCGACTTTGGAGTCAACTTTTCCTTTTAATATTTTGTTGATAAGAAAGATAATGCTTCTTGTGCATCGATTCCCATACTTGCCTCTCATTATCTTTCTTGCAAAAAATAATATGTTATGAATGCTTACAATTAATTTGTCTTATCATATGGTCTTATTTTGCCTTCCTAATTAAAGGTCTTATTATGCCATCTCTTGTCATTGCGACAAAATCGCAGGACGTCCTTGCACTTTCATACAAAAACCCATTGATCTTGTCTTAAATTTTTCTTTTGTATTATGGCATCTTCAGGAATGTTGCGACAATATGACATGCCTAAATATTCTTGCGAAAATAAAGTCCCATGACATTGCCGTCTTGCGACGAAATCGCAGGACGTCTTCGCACTTTCATGCGAAAACCCATTGATCTCGTCTTATCCTTTTCTTTTGTATTATTGCCTCTTCAGGATTGTTGCACAAATATGACAAGCCTTAATATCCTTGCGAATAAAAAGCCTCATGACATTTGCGTCTTAAGACACTTATCAGCTCCCTAATGGAGGGTGCCACCCTTATCTCCCCCCTGGTTGCCCCTTCAAGGAGGCGTACTTCTACCATACAAGGTTAGCTCCTCCCATCCAGTCTTAACAACAACCAGTTGTTTTCGCAGCCTCTTATCCATTTTGCCTATAGGGATTATGGTTACGAGACTGCACCCTAAGTGGGGTTTTCTTCAGGCCGAGTGCAGTATGAGCCAAGACTTGTCAAGAATGGCAAGGACGCTTCAAACGCCCCCGACACTCTTGACTCAACCGTGTACCTCGGCGCCTTGATCAGATTCTGCACTCCTTGGGGGAGTCCTTATTACCTTAGTCGCCTAACCTAAGTCATATGCTTAAGTTGAGAATCCAAGGTGCCTCTCCCGGATGGGCTTTATTGGCCCCAAATCTCCATGACTCAGGTTCCGGTGGCGGTGTAGCCTTTCCCTGAGCCATGTAACAGGTACCCCCTAATATGACGTACTTTAGGTCTTACATTTGCCTCTTGCAAAATTTTATTCACGAACTAGGGTGTACGCCATAAAGGTTCACCCCTTTCTTTTATGTCATTGTTCTGTGATTATCTCTGCGACAATTTCGCACATCATGATCTTCTTTTGATATGAGTAATTCTGCAATTATTCTTTCAGAATTCAGAACTTCTCAAAGCTTCTTACTGAGAATATCTTTTTAAATACAACATGTTCCATGGTCTATCTAATCTATGACCAACATCTCTTCCTTCTGGATCCATTAATCTATAAGCTCCTGTTCCAACTATCTCCTTAATGATGTAAGGTCCATCCCATTTTTCGCTAATTTTCCACCATTTTCTCGCTGATATATTGGTGTTTCTCGCGGAACTAAATCTCCTGGTTGAAATTCGCGTATTTTGACACGTTTATTATATTCTCGAGCTAATCTTCGCTGATAATTCTCCATATGTTGTAAAGTTTTTTCTCTTCTTTCTTCTAATTCGTCAAGTTTGTTTAAAATTAAGCCCGCACTAAGATTTTTCTCCCAAGCTTCTCTTTTTGTTGTCGGAATAACAACTTCTGTTGGTAACAGCGCTTCAACTCCGTATGTTAAACAAAAAGGTGACATTCCAGTAGCTTCTCTTCTAGTTGTATTATAAGCCCATACTGCATTATGTATTTGTTCGCACCATGATCTGTGATGTCCTTACAATTTCTTCTTTAATATATATGCAATTGTTTTATTTGTTGCTTCTACTTGCTCATTAGCTTGTGGATACAAAGGAGTGGACTTTCCACATTTTATCTTGAATGCATTAAGTAACATTTCTATATTTTGCCCCTCAAACTGTTTCCCATTATCAGATACCAATTGTGCAGGAATTCCAAATCTGCAAATGATATTTTCGAATATGAATGTAAAGATATATTTGTCGCGAATATGTTGTACTGCCTTCACTTCTGTCCATTTTGTGAAATAATTTGTTGCGACTATTAAGTATCTTCTTTGTCCAGTTCCTAGTAAAAATGGCCCCACAATGTCTAAGCCCCATTTTCCAAAGGGCCACACACTGGTTGAAGATGACAATGGTGCTCCTGGTGCATGTATTTTCTTTCCATGCCGCTGACAATCTTCGCAACATCTTGATATTTGTTTTGCATCTTCATGCATGTATGGCCAGTAATAACCTTGCATTTTTGCTCTATGTGCTAAATATCTTCCTCCACTATGATTGCCAGCATCTCCACTATGTAACATTTTCAACACCTTTTCTCCTTCCTCTCGTGTCAAACATCTGAGTGATGGTCCACTAAAGGATTTTCGGTATAGCAACCCATCTCTTAATTCATAATCCGTTGCTCGTATTTTTAATTTGTGTGTTTCCAATCTATTTCTCGGTGTTTCTCCTTTCGCCAAATATGCATGAAGTTCCATTCTCCAGTCTGCGACATTGTTTATTTGTTCTTCTTTTTCATTATCTATTATCATCACATCCACATCTTCCTCTTCTTTGTTTATTGATGGTGACAGAAGTGTTTGTATTTTTATGCATCTCGCAATTGGATCTGTCATCATGCTTGAGATGAAAGAAAAAGCGTCTGCGAGTCTATTATCCTTTCTTGAAATGTGCCTCCATTTTATCTTTGGGATTTTCGCTGATAATTCTTCAACCAGCTTCTTGTATTTCTTCAAGGATGGTTCATTTGTAGTATACTCTCCTTTTATTTGGCGAATAACTAGCTGCGAATCACTAGTGATCCTGGCATTTTCTAGCTTCATTTGTATTCCGAATTTTAAGGCATGTATCACAGCTTCATATTCTGTTTCATTATTAGTGGATGCAAATTCCAATCTGAATGAAAAAGCCATCTTTATTCCTTCTGGCAAAATTAAAACAATTCCAACTCCATTTTCTTCTCCATTTGATGATCCATCTACCAATATTTCCCATCTATTTGGTTCTGTTAACTTTTGGATCTCCATGTTCTTCTTCGACATCCATCATTTCTTCTACTGCTTCATCTCTTCTAAAGGAAATTATGCCAAGAAATCCGCAACAACTTGTGATTTTGGTGAAGACAAAATTTCATATTTAATATCAAAGTGGCCTACTTGTGCATTCCATCTCTCCACCCTTCTTGATCTTCTAGAATTCTTCATCACTGATTCAATTGGTACTTTTGTTAATACCTTTATCTTGTGTGCTTGAAAGTATATGCGGAGCTTAAATGATGCATAAACTAATGCTAAGATTAACTTTTCAATCTTTGAGCAATTCTTTTCAGCGGTATTATAAGTTTTTCTAATGTAATAAATGGGTTTCTACACTCCTGCGTCTACTCGCAATAACACAACACTTAATGCATGCGACGTTGTCGCAAGGTAAATCAATAATTATTCTCCTTGTTCTGCCTTTTGTAAAATAGTTGTATTCATAAGATGTTCTTTGATTCCTTGCAAAGCCTTTTCACATTCATCACTCCATTTAAATTTTGCACCCTTCTTGAGTATATCGAAAAAATATTTGCATTTGTCTGATGATCGCGAAATGAATCTCCCCAGTGAAGCTAGAAGCCCATTCAATTTCTGTACATCTTTTATTGTTGCTGGTGTCAGCATGTCACGAACTGCTTGCACTTTTTCTGGATCAACCTGTATTCCTTCCTTTGATACAATGTAGCCTAAAAATTTTCCCGATGCAACTCCAATAGTACACTTCTCAGGATTCAATTTAATGTTATACTGCCGCATTTGTTCAAAAATCTCCCTCAAGTATTGCACATGGTCTTTAGCTTCTTTACTCTTTACTAACATGTCGTCCACGTATACTTCTAATGTTTTATGTATCCATTTTGCGAACACCTTCTCTACCATTCTTTGATATGTCGCTCCCGCGTTTCGCAAACCAAATGGCATTTTCGTGTAACAATATAAACCTCTTGGGGCAAAGAAAGCAGTATGTTCTTGATATTCTTCAGCGAGAGGGATTTGGTTATACCCTTTGTACCCATCTAAAGATGACACCCTATCATTTCCCGCTGCGGATTCCACCATTTGAGGAATATCTAGTAACGAAAAACTATCTTTGGGGCAAGCTTTGTTTAAATCAGTGAAATCTATGCAAATCCTGATTCCCTTGTTTTTCTTTGGGACAATGACCATATTCGCTACCCATTCTGGGTATTTTGCTTCTCTTATAATCCCTGCCTCAAGCATTTTCTGTAATTCTTCTTCTATTTGGGAATGGCAAGTTGTTGCAATTTTTCTTATTCTCTGTTTAGATGGTCTCACATTTTTGTTAATCTCCAATTTGTGGCATGCAATTGATGTATCTATTCCTGGTATCTCATCCATGTTTCCTGCGAAAATATCTTTATATTCTCGCAACAAGTTAACAGTTCTTTCTTCTTCTTCTTCTATATCCATTTTGGTTCCAATTCTCAATATTAGAGGTTCTTCTATAGTCCCAACGTCTATTTCTTTTGTTGGTTCTGCGGCAGTGTAACTGGGTTTAGGTTCTCCCATTGGTGTTGGTTCTTTTATTGCTTTTATGGGTCCTTCCCCTTCTTCTGAAATTTCGCTGGGTATTCCTTTGCCTTCTTTTGCCCTTATCATATATACTCTAAATTATTCTTCCTTCTTTGCTTCCTTTGCCAATTTTCTGCGAAATTGTTTCTTTTTTGCTTGTTCTTCATAATGTTTTACTTCAATTTGATGACACAATTTCGCATTTTCAACATCTCCTCTAATTTCACCTATTCCATTTGGAGTGGGGAATTTAATGCATTGATGCAACGTTGATACCACAACTTTTATCGCATGTATCTATGATCTTCCTAATAACATATTATACGGCGATTCCATATCCACCACGCACAATGTTAAATGTGTTTCGATTTCTCCAAGTGGAATTCGTACCACTATTTCTCCTTTAGGTTTTGTTGTGGATTTTCCAAAGCCGTGAACAAAATATGCTGAACTGGACATTTCTTCGTCTTTAAATCCCATTCCCCGGAATGCATGATAATATATTATATCAACTGAACTTCCTGTATCGACTAAAGTTTTGTTCAACATCCATTCTCATGTGGATTTTATTGTTCTATCCTTCTCTTTTCGTGTAATAGGCACTGTGATGACCAACAGAGATGTATGGTTCAAATTTTCTTTTGGTATTTCTTCCTCCATGAATGCAATTTTTTGCTTTTCCCAATCTTTCAAGGGTGATGTTTTTTCTACCGCCATAACTTTCTTTCCTTCAAAATTTCGTTTATGTATTCTTCCTTTGATGTTTTTATGGAATTCATTGATCAAGCTTTTTGTTATCATATTACACTCCAATCTTTTGCCATTTTCATTAATTCTATTCATCTTTCTTCTAACTGATTCACTGATTTATTTAATCACTTTCTTGATTTGAATATTCTCAATCAACAATCTTCAACTTTTGATCTTCAATCTCCCTGTTTCTAGCGCCATTATGTAGTTGCAGGAAATCCTACACTACACCCCTCATATGATTTCATTATTGATCAGCTCATTTTGAGGTTTACACTCTTAATTTTATTGATTAATTTCTGAATGTTCTTACAAGAAAGATAAAGAAGTCAAGAATGATCTCTGCTCTGAACTTTCTCTCTCCTATGACAAAGCATTTACTGAGATTATGAAAACCGAAGGGGCATTTATTGCATATCTTGAGATTGCTTTTGGTTTTGGAAATTCCTTGGTGTCCAAACATCCTTAGTCTATAAATACCTAAGTTTGCATTTCTAGCAAACTATCCTAAGAGCCAGGCAAACTTCATCTTTTTGTTGTTTCTGGTGGATCCGTCTAATCGGAAAGGAAAGTACCCTAATTAGGAGAAATCTCTTATGACCGCTCGTTTAAAGACTTTTGTATGATCAAGAAGCTCTACGAGTACCGTTGGTGGGAAACTAGATAATTTCAGTGTTACTAGTTTTCGATTTATTTGATTGACTAACGATTGTTGAAACTTTGATTGCACCTAGTTTGTTTATTCTTGAGAATGTTCTCTTCTGATATAATATTCACTCAAACTAGATCGAAGTATCGACGGGATCTTTAGAACTGTTTGTAGATCTAAAGATATCTTGTGATAATCCATTGTTAACAGACTTCGTTCTGTACGTGATTGATCACAAGAGATTCAAGTGGTGTTGTGCAGGTTTTAATTGGAGATTAAAGAAGATTTGAAGACGAAGAATATTTCTTATTGGATTCTCATATCTTTGTGTTGCACAAACCTTGATCGGCTGGAATCCAACAAGAATCGGGTTTATTTTATTGATTAGTTACGTGAGATCGGTAACACATAATAGTTCTTTTGAGATTTATTTTGATTGTTACAAATCTGAATCTTATGACTTAGGTAATAGAGATTGGATTGATCTACCAGGAAAAGGAGTTTATTAGATTAAAAAAACGGAATAGCCTTTGCATATGACTTGAGATATCTTATCTTAAAGAATCAATAGATTTGTTACCAAACAGATTTGTTGTTCCTTTACTGTTTGGAATACGATTGTGAATATCGATTTGTAGTATTGTCTCGAATTTTAGATAATCACTTTCAGTAAGAGGACTTATATGTGGATAAATTAAATATTATGGTGTATTTGGGTACCCTCGTCTTTTCACAAGATAGAACAAACACGTCACAAAATCTCTACATGTACCGAGAGATAATCACACCTTGTTAAATTCCAAAGAAACCCATGCAAATGGATATCATGTGGAACCTCACAGTGATGAGAATGTAATTGATTGTATCTTTTATTGTCTCTAATATATTTGGAAGGAAATATATTTTAGAGAAACGAATGAGACAATCTAGTGAAATGTAAATCACTATAGTATTTGGATTATTGAATCCATATTGAATCCAACGATGAAATGTTGGGAATTGACTCATAGAGGCTTTGGGCATAACCATAAAGTACTTTGGTTGTGACATGATGATCATATTGGAAGGACTCATACGAACATCACTTTATTTGAGTGAACAAAAAAGGGAGAAAGAATGACAGAATGTGAAATGACGGCATATCTCTCAATAGGTGTTCTTTTAAGAACTAGATGCACAGCACCACAACCCCCCCCCCCCCCCCCCCCCCCCCCCCCCTTCCCATTACACTTTTAAGTAAGAGAGCATATCACTCTTTTCACAAAATCTTTAGTAAAACATGATCGAGACCATCCTAAGATGCAAATGGTAAACAATCCATATTACAAAGAAAACAAGGTGATATTTAAAAAAACATTATCCATACATAATGCGGATCGTTAAAGTGACTTATGACTCTGGTGGATGTTTTGAAATTTTGAACTAGTTATAGTTCCCAAGAAGTTTTGCATTTGGAAAACTACTAGCACATATTACATATGTAAGGGCTCACTACCCCTTGTAAATGCTCGCTAGTGCACATCAAAAGGACTTGATGGTTATTGCATATTTAATAGGATCAATGCAGAGCATCCATACCTCATGGTCTCGCAAAGGCTATCATCAAAGGTTATAGATGATGTCTAAGGATGGTTACGCGTACAAACCTACCTTTAAATTCTTGGGTGATAAGCAATATTAAACACACCTTTACTTAAATTCGTCTTAGAACCCAATATTTTCAACCTTTATACGTACCAGTTGGTAACTGGATTCAAGCCTGACATTCGTGTTCTTATGCATTTTTGGTTGCATTATATATGTGCCATTACGATTCCACGTCGTACTATGATGGGTCTTCAAAAATTTTAAGTAGTTATGTTGGAAATGAGTTCCCAACAATTATCCGCATTTTAAAACCTTTGGCAGGAGATCTCTTACCGCTAGATTTGCGGGTTATCACTTTAATGAGACAGTCTTCCCTTCGTTAGGAGAAGATAATAAAAAGTATTTTTTATGGGAACGACAGGAATCGTCGTGGTGTGTTCTCACTGTGTCTCATATTGATTCTTGTACTCCACAAATGTAATTGTGAAGTGACAAAGAATAATCGATTTTCGGAATGTACACTGATGTCCTAAAGTGATGAGATCACACATAGCAGTTGCAAACCTACCTGCAAGGTTACAAATCCTCAATAGGGGATATACACCATAGAGGTGTTGGAAATACACTTAGTGGAAGTGTGGTTGAGGTCGTGGATCTATAAAGAAAGTTGGATAGACCACTTGGTTCGATCAATCCTCACCTAGAAAAGAAGTAGGTGAGTAAGGAACAACTTATTTATATCATCAGAAATCATCGATCTGATAAGATTGTGTCTGAATATGTCCATGAATCAAACGGAGGACGCTCCGAAGTTTAATGATTACAGAGAACAATGACATCCCAAGTGGATTATGAGAATGCGCACTAGTCAATGGAAAGATCATGCGAGCATATTGATGATTAATTTCACATACACTTGCTTAAGGAAATAGAGCAAGATGAGATCGAACCAAGCTCGTTGTTGCTTAATGTCAACGAATATCATATTTGTCCAATACAATCCGGGTAGAACTTGGTTCTTTGACAAATATACAAGTATTTGGTGTGGTAGTGCTGACCAACCAAGTGTAAAGCCTATTGGACATACATGATTAATTTGTCACAAAGCATAATGAGAAGAAAGCAGTCTTAAAGTATAAAGACTCGCCTTGTGGTGCGAGGTTTCTCACAATGCCCTGGAATTGTTCCCTTGTAATGAACGTTATAGCGTTCTACTACTTAGTTAGCTTGGTAATTTCAAAATGACTTGAAATGCATCATATGTATGTGGTTGTTACGTATCTCTGAAAGAATCAAGAGATATCATATATTTACAAAAGTACTTGATAACCTTTTGTTGACCAAATCAAGTGACTCTAAAGCACAAAGTGCATTTACAATTAGATAGAACGTTCACTTATATGTTGAAGCAATCAGGCGGATGTGGTATATCTGGCTAAGTGGCTATTTGATTTGGAGGGGATAGACAAGTAAGTTATTTTTCCTTGCGTATTCACAAGAAAGTTACTGATTTGGAATTGTAGCTATCTATGTCGATGGTACAGACATGATGGGTACTCTCGATGTAATAAGAGACCTTAAAATCTATTTGAAATCCGAATTTGAGATGAAAAATCTGGGGAAAGCTTGACCGAATACTGAGCTTGTGGTATATTATTCCACCAGTTTGCATATGTCTAAAGTTGTCAGGAAATTTTATAAAGACATGCATTCTGATAGCACTCCCATGATTAGTCGACGTTCAAATGTAAGTAAGTGACCATTTCGTCTAAAGGAAAATGACAAAGATGTGTTGGGAGATGAAATTCCCATATATAAGTACAATAGACGCATTGTTGCACTTAGTATAATAATGTACTCGATTAAATTTTACATCCTCAGGGAACTTGTTAGCTAGATATAGCTCAGCGCCAACGCAACTTTATTGGAATGGTATAGTGAATGTAATCATGTACTTAAGAGTAACCATTGACATAAATTTGCTTTATCCCTGAAAATACATAAAAAGGAATGCTAAAGAAGGTGCAAACCAAAATTTGTTGATTATGAAGGAACAATAATCCCATCTCCAATGAAAGTAATCAGGGGGAGATATGGTTGACTATTTTCTAAGTCATTACCGATATTCAGTTTCGAAAAATACATGTCTAAAGGAACTGTCCGGAACAGCTCTGAAAGTAATCAGGGGGAGATGCCGTCATCAGGGGGAGGATCCAAGGATATGATGTCGACATATTTTACTTCGAAATTGAAGTTGTTTTGTACTCTTTTTTTCCCTTCGATCGAGAATAGTTTTTCCCAAAGGGTTTTGTTACTCGATAAGGTTTTTATCAATACAATACTAAAAACATCAAATATGGTGAACGTTGAAGACATAAAGATCGCGTTGATATTACTGAAAATATCTGAATCAAAGAAATGAAATGCGATAGTCTGTTAAGCAACGTAACTTCCAAAATCAACAACATGGCCTTATAAACATTCAAGTCACCAAAGTAAAGTGTGATAAACTCCTTTTGACTGCATTAGACTAATTGAAAAAGCGAGTCTAACAACCACACCCAATATTCCGCTTAGCAATATGTATGGACTAACTCCAATATACTTTCAAGAGAATCAACTATACAGTCAGACTCAATCTTAAGAAAAGTATATCAAAGAATTATATCTCAATCTCTCAATTCAATTCGCAATCAAACGAATAATAATTTGCGATCCCGATTGAATATAAGAGGGATAACTTGAACGGTACCAAAGACCAATGTTCAAGGATCAATCAATTTCAATCAACAACCAAAGGTTGGATTTACCAATTCGTCTATTCAACGCACAACCTGTGATATTTCAATTATATAACAAAATATAATGCGGAAAAAAATAACACATACACCAGAAGTTTTGTTAATGAGGAAACCGCAAATGCAGAAAATCCCCGGGACCTAGTTCAGATTGAACACACACTGTATTAAGCCGCTACAGACACTAGCCTACTACAAACTAACTTCGGTCTGGACTGTAGTTGAACCCTAATCAATCTCACACTGATTCAAGGTACAATTGCGTTCCTTATGTCTCCGATCCCATCAGGATACTATGCACTTGATTCCCTTAGCTGATCTCACACAAAATTAAGAGTTGCTACGACCCAAAGTT
The DNA here is from genome assembly GCF_003573695.1 of Papaver somniferum. Lineage (NCBI taxonomy): Eukaryota > Viridiplantae > Streptophyta > Magnoliopsida > Ranunculales > Papaveraceae > Papaver > Papaver somniferum. Next base: position 188,874,641 of record NC_039358.1, on the reverse strand, counting down.
GAAGACTTGATAAACAAATCTGTCTCACATAGAAAAGTCTATAGGAATAGATAAATCTGTCTCCCACAGAAATGCCTACGAGTTTTGTTCCGCCTTTTGATAAATCAAGGTGAACAAGAACTAATTGATATACCAGACTTATATTCTAGAAGAACAACCTATAAATATCAATCACCTCACAATAATCTTAATCGATTAACGAAACAAGATATTGTGGAATCACAAACGATGAGACGAATGTGTTTGTGACTACTTTTCTATCTTGCCTATCGGAGATATAAATCTCAAGATAATCTTACGATTGCACTCAATCACGATAGAAATAGCAAGATCAGATCACGCAACTACAGAGAAAATAGTTGGGTCTGGCTTCACAATCCCAATGAAGTCTTCAAGTCGCTAACCTACAGGGTTTGGTGAAAAACCTAAGGTTAAAGGAGAATCGACTCTAGCTTATACAACTAGTATCATACTGGAGGTGTGGGGATTAGGTTTCCCAGTTGCTAGAGTTCTCCTTTATATAGTCTTCAAATCAGGGTTTGCAATCTAAGTTACCTTCGTAACAAAGCATTCAATATTCATCGTTAGATGAAAAGATTCAAGCTAATATCTTTCAACCGTTAGATCGAACTTAACTTGTTATACACAAATGAAATGCACCTTCATTTAGTTTTGAGTAACCGTACCTAACGTGTACACTTAGTTGGTTCAACAATAGTTAACCAATGGTTAGCCATTTGAACACTTTCATATCAACCTTATTCATCTTCACCATAACTAGTTCAAATGACTCAAATGAACTAGTTAGAGAGTTGTTCAATTGCTTAGATCTCATAGAAGTATACAAGACACAATCGAAGCAAAATCGGTTTTGATTCACTCGAATCGATTCATGAACATTATAGCTACGGTTTGCAAAAACTGCATTCCTTATTATATGAATGTTTTAGTTCATGAACAAACCGATTTTAGAAAGTAACCTACCTAAGTATGCGAACAGGTACGCATACTTAAGTAACCAGATTGAGTTTGTTTTTCACTTTCAAACTCCAGCAAAAATTCACGGACTTGAACTTTTCGCCAGTATACGTACGCGTACGCATACTCTCCCGGATTTCCAACAACCGCCAGTACGCGTACTTTGGGTTCCCGGTTTTGGACTTTTACACAAATGTGAGAACACACTATGTTCATATCCAAAGATGGTTACATGTTCTAAACTCTCATTTCAATCATTTAAACTTTCTTAGAGGATGTTATATAGTTGTTATTTACAAATTATTTTTCATCAAAGCGATTTTCAAGTTATTGAAATAATCAACATGACTTTCGTCACGAGTAAAGATGAACTTAGCCAAGGCGAAAGCTTACCAACACATACTTCGAGAAATAGATAAGCGAGATAAACTCGCTCGAAATAAAAAATGTGTATAATCGAAGTCTATATAGCTATACGACTTTTGTCTCAAAATAGGAGATATAATAGATAGACTTTTGAGTGATAGATAAGTTCAAGTCTCTACATACCTTTTCCACAAGTTCCTTGAGTAGTTCTTCGTGTTCATATGATGAACGTCGTGGAGTCTAGATCTCAACTACACTTATTATCCTAGTCCGAGACTTAGCTATAAGTAGACTAGAAATTAAGACTTATAGTTTTGGCAACTAAACTTGACAAACAAGCTTGAGACAACAACGCTTGCGAGTTCGACCGAGCAATGCTCTAACACTAATGAAAATTGTCTGACATCAGGGGGAGCATCTAATGGTGTATTGAACTATTTCCTTCACCGAGGTTTCTTTTTACCACAGGGTTTTGTCGCGCGACAAGGTTTTTAATGAGACTATAACAAACACCGGAAAGTAATTTCCCAACTAAGGCTGTTGTCTTTCCCACAAGGATTTTCTTCCTTAGGAGTTGTGAAGCAACTAATCAACTTCAATGGAGAAAAGTGATCATCTGCAACGGCTTACCTTTACTTGCATCTGTCAAGTTGTACTCTTTTCCCTTCGTCAAGATTTTGTCCCACTGGGTTTTCCTTGTCAAGGTTTTAATGAGGCAACATATTCGAGTCCAACTATTTTCTAAGTTTGTTGAATATGGTACTCTTCTTCTTTAGTTCAGGTTTTGCCCCTCTAGGTTTTCCTGACGAAGTTTTAACGAGGAAATTAACTTAGACTAGTCGGTCCTTGAAGATCGTATTGCATGTGATGAACTACATGTAAAGTACGCGATAACATGTGAAGTGATACATGTGAATAGTTGTACAAGGTTTTGTCCCACTGGGGTTTTCCTTGTCAAAGTTTTAATGAGGAGATTGATTTCGGCACAAGTCATCAAGAAGAGGACGACATTTGAAGACCTAAATTCGAGGCACTATACGTGACGCACTACAAACAGAGTTCTATTGGACCACACAAGGGGGAGTGTTGTAGGGCCTACGGCCCATGGGTGTGTGGCCCAACTAGAAGCCTAAGGGTTTCTCTTTACATGTATATAAAGGATACTATACCTATGAAATATGTTGAACCTTAATTAATAGAAATCCTTTTTCTTCTCTGCCTCGTTACTTTTCCCTATTACTATACTACAAAAGTTTTCTTTTATTAATAATGTTAAAATAATATTAAAATAATATTTCACAATATTGGACGCACGCGCGAGGAAGTGTGGAGACCTAAGCAGAATAAGAGAAAAAAAATAATATATTTTTTTAAAGAGGCGCACGCACGGGACCGGACCCACGCCTCTCAATCTTTTCTTTTTTATCTTATTTTATTATTTTTCCTTATCTCTTGAAAACTCCATTGTTTGAGCAAACTTTCTCGTTTGAGCAAAACTCCTATTTTTCCATATCTCTTCACACAAGTTGAAAAATAAAAAAAAATAATAGGGAAGAGCGTCACGGGATCGGGCCCACCGGCCATGCAACTGCCGTAGCCGGTCCCACACCTCTTCAATCCCTTATTTTATTATTATTACTTCTCTCATCTCATGGAAACTCTCTCGTTTGAGCAAACTTTTGGGTTTCATATTTTTGCTCAAACATCCAAAAAGCCAAAAAAAAGTCAAATGGTCCATGACAGTCCGAGCTTCTCATGACAAATATTAAAATATCATTATTTTAATATTCTAAAAATATTGGTCGCACGAGCAAAGTCTTACATGATCATTCATGCAAAATTGAGAGTTTCAGTCGAGACCAAAACTCTTCTAGAAATCCAGAATATTGCTCAAACGAGCAACAAAATACCGGAAACTCACGTCTGAGGGTCATGGTGTCTCGTGCACCACCATGGCCGCACCTGGGAGGTCCCTTGGCCATCTGGTCCCACGTATTTCCATTATTATTTTAATAATAATAATTAATATCTTTCATGATTCTCCAATGAATCCTCGTTCATGCAAATTCCTCCGCACGAGCGTCCATCCACCATCAATGGCTGGCTCTCATGCCCATTGGTTGGTCGACATTCCTTGACCCACATTGGACAATCTCAATCTTCATCATTCAAGGTTCCCCAAAATTAGGGTTTTGAATTTATGGTAATTCGATAATTTTTTTATTGATCTAGCAATCAATATTTTAATTCATATCTAATGTTTAGTCCTACTACTAACATTTTGCTCGATTGAGCAACATGATTCGAACGGAAGACCATTCAATATTTACATGATTTATACTTTGTCATTCTAATATTCATGACATATTAGATCAGGAATGTGCACTCTAGATGACTCATAACTTAGTAACATCTGATTTCCTGTCGAATACTCGACATGTCAGAATAGGTCCATGATCGAGCAATCTCATCGCACGCGCATCAATCCAAATTATCAGAACATCATTATTACCTCAATTGGCATGGTAAAATGATATATCTCAATTCATCAAGACTCAACGTCTGAGCATCATTACTGTCCCAGGAGACATCTTATTATAAATTCATAAGTCTCGGGAGCATATCTCATTTGCTTGACTCATCAAGGCTACAACTCATAGTTTAGCCAAGTCCACAATCGACCAACTAAATCAAGTCTGCCTTGCAGACTCCACATTCATGAGACATCAATCATGTCACATGGGGGGATATTCACTAGGGTTTTGGTCTGGCGGCCTACGACACGTGTCCACAATAATCTACTTGGATAGTTCAACCCCACCAGCAGGTTTAGCAATCTTTCCCTTCTGCGATGAAGGTACGCTCCCACCCGAGGAAGGTCCTGAAGAACCAGATGTAGGAGGCGGGGGTTTCTCACGGCGCGGATATCCCTTGATAAGGCCATGCTCGGTCTTAAGATCATACTCGATGCTATCCAGAATCTTGTTAGTCTCTTCCACTAGTTGACATCGAGCCTTGTACGTAATAACAGTATTCATCATCTCAGCCTTTGACAACAACGAGGAAAGGCGACCCACTTCCTTCGAAGCGGCTTGGGAAGCCTCGTCCCTTGCTGTAGCTAAACCTTTGTGATAATTAATCTGGCCTTCCTGATGCACTAATTTAGATTGAGCCTTCGCAAGCTCTTCATTTGCAGTGCGAAGCTGTCCCTGGAGCTCTGCAAGGAAAAGAAAAACAGATGGTTAGGTCCAGGAAATTATAGAATCACACTCGATAATATAAGCATATACCTTCGACTCTCGCCGAAGCTATTTCATATTCGTTAACAACAGCATCACGGGCTTCATCAAGAAAGTCATACTCATCTGACAACTTCTTATAATCCGCTTGAAGGGTTGAAAGGCGTACTGACTCGCATCTAATTCACTTGTTTCATTGAATCCAAATGACGAAGATGGTTGACCTCGTTGTTTAATTCCTCCAGACCCTTGTTGAGCCGATACATATTTACTTCAAGATTTCTCTCAGACTCAGCTTGGCGTACCACATCAGCCCTAGACGCAGCTAAAGCTTTGCTAAGAGCACCAGCCTCAGCCCTAGCGTCATCTCTTCCCTAGCAAGACGCTGAATGTAATCTCTAACATCAGAAGACTGAGAAGAACGAGCTTGACGCAATTCTTCTTCCAAGAGATTGATTTAGCTTCTAAAGATGAGACCTGTTCTCGGGATTCACGAAGATTATCACGCGTCCACAACAACGTTCCATTAAACAAACGACGATCATTGTTATATTTTTCTGCATATCAATCATTTGGACTCGTCTGCCCCGCCACTCCTCTGCCAGAGCATTATGTTCATCGGCACGAGCATTCCACTTATCAGCCTCGCTCTTTATCTTCTCTACCAACTCTGCGATGCGAGATTTCTGACGTTGCCGCTCTTTCCGAATCCATACTAACTCAGGAACTCCACCCACTGAAGATAGGGTGGGGGAGGGAGACTCAGACAGAACACTAATTACAGTAAACAATAACAGCAAGGAAGAGAACAGATAATCAAACCTGTAATAGCCGAAGAATTCTTCTTGGCCTCTTCCAACTCACTACGAGCCATATCAAGTTCCAAGCGAAGCTTCTCCTCCTCCTTGACTTGCTGCTCCTTAGCCTTGAGGAGACTCTTCAACTCACCTATCTCCCTATCCCTATTAGAGATAACAGTCTCAGCCGCGGTAAGCTCCTCTTCCCGAAGACGAAGCTTAGCTTCCAACTTGAGGGATTTGGCCTTAAAAAACTGGTACAACATGTGGTTGCAATGCTCACTCCTCATCATCTGCGAATCAGAAATTAGAACACCCAGACTCTAAAATTGCAGAATATTGATACAAGGCGAAATGATAAGAGAACTTACTTCTAACATCCGCTGTTGGGGAAATCCATACTGATACCCATCAGCCAAAGCCATCATATCAGCAACAGTCGAGGGAGACCACTAGAGCAGCCTCCAAGGCCCGCAGATTCTTATCCCACGCTTCTGCAACCTGGTCCTCGGGAGACAATTGCATCATCTTACGGGTATAAGCATCAGATTTCTTATCACCCTCCACCACAGGAGCTGGATTGGGTACGAACATCAAATTCTTCTTTTTAAACCAAGCTAAGATGGCATCATCACCCTCAAGGATCAATGACTGAGGAAAATTATCTCCAGAAGACCCCACTGAGGCCCTACCCGTGTCCGTAAACTTAGCACCCGAAGAGTTCGAGGCAACTCCCGCATCCAAATCTGGAATATCTCTAGCACCGCTCCCCTCTGGAATATCACTAGCATTCACGACTCCCTTGCCCTTTCCATCCGCCTTGCTAGAGTTACCAAGCACATCCCAATCATCCTTTGGGGAAAGTAGGTTGAACTCAGAAGCCAGGCCCAGGGAAGCGTTTATATCAAAACTATTCCCCGCAGAATATATCCGGCCAAAGGAAAACTCCTGAGACGTAGCGGGAATTTCCACCAACACCCTGATCACAAGGGGCAATGTTATCATCACCGGCATCACTGCAACCTGCGGGATTAGCTTCGACACCAGCATCATGGAAACCTGCGGGATTAATTTCACCACTAATACCGCTGCCACCAGCGGTAGTATTCCCTTCAAAAAATTCTTCATCATCATGACCTGGAGGGGATGTATCAGTGCGCTCTTCCCTATCAGACATATCTTCATCCTCTCCAAGCTCAGTCACAGGACTGTTAACTTCTTCATGAACCTCCGTCTCCTCGATTGTTGCGGTGGTGGACTGCTTGGGATTTATCCTCCTCTTCTTCGTCGCCTAAAAATACAAGGCATATAAGAATAAAAATCCCTGGATTTTAAAAGAATTAAAACTGCCTCAAATAAAGAAGGACAAGGCATATCGAAATCTTACCTTGACAACCGCAGCATTCTTCGTCTGAAGATCAGCATCAGAACTCTCTTCGTCATCTCCATCAACAACATCGAGGGCATATTGGAAATTCATGCCCTCAAAATTCAAATGCCAAGGACGGAAATTCCCATAACGAGCAGGAGGAGCCTCACGTATCTGGATATCTGCGGTAGGACGCCATCCTTGCGGACCTGGAACCCACCCCCAAGCCCAGGGACCAACAACCTCAATAACAGTCGCGTGTCATTCATAGTCATGATCACGCTTGATCCGCTCACGAGTAGGAAACACCAGTTTGTTAGTAGAATTCTCTGTACCCGGGATGTACTTCACCTTAGCACCACTTACTTCACTCAGAAGGCGGATCTCACCACGAGGAGCGGCAATATTACGAAGACTCACACTCCACGGTTTACGATTCCTACTATTAACATAGTCACCAAAAGACTTGTTAAAATTCTCAGGCGTATACCACTCCCTTTCCTCAGGATTAAGAACATAAAGGGTCATCATTGTCTCTCCTTTTATCCGAAGATAACACTCCCTCAGTGCACGAAGATAATTCCCATGAAGTTGGGAAATAGAGCGACAATGAGTGTTCTTCGACGAGCCCTCTCGACCAGCCAGCACATCATAATAAAAAGAATCCCCAGACTTGTACAAAGGCAACATAAGACCCGCTTCAAAGGCCCCCACCGTGGTCAGCAAATGAAATTCATCAAACTTATACGTCGATATCATCTCATAAGTAATATCATCATCAGCAGTGTAAAAACGAACATCGAATATCTGAAGACCATGCTTTTCCTTAAAAACCTCCAGATCAATATGTTTGAAGGTCACTTTCTTCTCCCCAACAGCGACGCTGCGTATTTCCTGAGAAATATCTTCCTCCTCCACGGGATCAGGCGCAGAATCCTTCGAAGGGTTCCTATCGGAAGCTTTTCTCTTCGAATGAACCTTAGATGCATCAGTCTACGAAACTACTTCTTTCGAAGACCTACCCTTGGGTTGAGACACTGGAGGGGGAGGTAAAGGATGTTGCTGAGACGCGGAAGGAGGCGCCACTGACCGAAGAGGCAGGACATCCCGCGTTCTCTTGGGATCATCACGCGGATTAACAAAGGGACGAGAAATAGCATACCGGGAACCAGGAGCCTCTTTTGGCCGGTCCCCTTTCTGCGTATTCACTCTCTGCGACTCACCCTTCTTAGAAGTTGAATACCTCTGACCAGAAGAAGACGAAACCCTATGAACCCGGGAATCACCTTGCGAAGACTTAGACGAACCTCCACCAGGCGGAGAAACATCATGATCTCTACGCGGGGGAGATCTACGCGGACTAGGCGGTGGAGTTTGATAAGAAACCCGCGGACGGTCAGCCATGTCTGCGTAGTACACAAACAAGTTTCATATTTCCGCGGAGACAAAACGAAAATCAAAAAACCTAATTTCATCCAGTTCTTCATAATCATGAACCAGATGGAAAATAAGAACAAACCCTAAATAAAAGGGGAAATAACAAATAAGGGCAAGCATACACGAAGGAAGAAATCATTACTGTTTGTAATAACGAACAGGGGCAATCATACACACATCTATATATATGTTCTTAATCACAAACACATATAGCAACATCAGAAAACGAATATATTTTTCATCAAAAGATAATCAAACACAGTAAAACCACTTACCTATAAACAAAAAATCAAGCAGAAAGCCTCAACGAACAGCAGCAGCAGCAGAAAGCCTCGACGAACAACAGCAACAGTAGAAAGCGTCGAGCAACAACAGCAGCAGCAGCAGAAAGCTTTGAGGAACAACAAACAGCAGCAGCATAAAACTTCGAGGAGCAACAGTAGCAGCAGCAGCAACAATTAATAACAAGGATACAAAAGCAGAGAACAAAAAAGAAGAATTCTAAGGAAAGAGAAGGAATGAAATTTATGATTAGAGAATTTTCACATTCCTTCTCATATATATATGCAAAGAGAAATAAAACCGCCCCACTACCCAAGAAGAAGTTATTGCAAATAGTGGGGAGTGTTCCCTAAAATATAGGAAAATAATAAAGAGAAGATGAAGAGAGTAATACGTTTTTCCACTACCCAAGAAGAAGTTATTGCAAATAGTCGGGAACGTGCCTTAAATTCTAGGAAAATAATAAAGAGAAGATGAAAAGAGAGTAACACATTTTTTCCTCCCACTTCGACTAACCACCCTGTAGGAGGAAAGGGGCAAATTGTAGGTACACATTTCATCTTCCGCCACGTGTCCACAAAGACACACGTGGAGGACATGCGGCTAAGAGCATCAAGATATGATATCACACGTGGACAGCCAAGAGTCACTTTACCCTATCCCAAGAAAGATCTAAGATCTACGGCTGGGGATAGTCCGACTGACGCAGACAAGACAGGGGCAGAGGACAGCTGTCTACCGCGGACAGACATCTCAACTACCCGCATTAAATACCCTCAAACAGCATACGTGTCAGTCAGCCTGGGTAGGAAGCGCAGATAGCACTGCGTATTCAAACAGAACACGCAGATAAAGCCGAGAGCATGAAGATTTCTGCATAAGCGGCACAAGACACAAGAGGATAAGGTTATAACGGCTTCAGAAGTGGACCCCATGTAACCTCCCTATAAATACCCCTCTCTCCCAAGTGAAGAGGGGGATCCGAAAAACATTGAGAGGAGAATAGGAGAGAGACAGAGAGATAGAGAAAGTGTAAGTGAAGTTCCTCCTGCTACGCAGGATTATTTTGATCTCAAAGTCATTCGACTATTTCTGTAACCATAATACATATAATGAAAAACCCAAACCAGCAGACAGAGATCTAAGTGATGAATCATATAAGTTAATCGTTTCATCTATATTCATGCATTTATACTTTACATGTTCGATTCGATATTTATGGTATATCATGTTCGTACGTTTTATACTTCATCTATTATTTATCTTATTATGCGAGCTAAGAGCAATGATTGTAGTTGATGAGACGAGGAAGAGTATTAGGACTCTGAGTCAAGGATTCGACATAACGAATTCATCCCCCTCAGGCGCAACTTATTTACTATATTGTCATGAGTCTGCGCGCATTATTTGTGAACACTCAGATGATAATGATCTTTATGTTCACAGTCAGGAACCTGCCATAGAGAAACTATTATAACTGATCCATTATACATATTAATATTGTTACTATTCTTCGTCTTTAATTATATATCCTTCAGGATTTTCCTTCTCCGTGATAATCGTCTTTAATTTTATCATTTCCTTCGGGCTTTTCCTTCTCCATGATAACTGAGAACACACTGCTTATGTTTGTCCACCAATGTTGTCCAATCCCTCTTGCGACCTTTTTTGTCATCAGGAGAACATAAAAAGTCTTCAAAGTGAATTTTAGTTGTTGCGCAATCAGAAACTAAAATATTATCACAAACTACATAATTGAATTCATCCTCCATGAAAAATATTAATTCATCAAATCTAAAATATTAGGAAGGAACTATAATCAAAATACATCCTCAGCATATCATCTTAATTGCTTACATAGATTACCGATAAATCCCTCAAATCAATCAAGACTATGGAAAAATAATAATTAAAAGAAACCACATAAATGATTGAGATCTTACTAAATTATGTGTCGACTGTGTTTTCGCGTACGAATACAATTTGCAGGTCGATGCTTCTGAAAACCGATCTAGACATATGTGACTTGAGCGTACGGTTTGTAAAGAGGCATATCTTGTGAAAGTTTTGTTGCTAGATCCTAAAATATATTCTTCAGATAGATATATGATAAGTAACTTAATTTGTGAAGATTCATGTTCTTCAGATAGATAGATGATAAGTAAGTTAATTGTTGAAGAGTCGTGTCTTCCAATGTTTCAGTCACGTGGCACTCTCTTTTTCTTGCGATTTGCGAGAGTAAATTTGGTGTCGACACATCAACCAAATTATTCTCCTTCATATAAAGAAGTATTGATTAGGAATAATCCAGATGATTTCTTTAAGAGATAAACCTTAATAACTTTTATGCCAAATTTCCTTTATTGCTTTTTCTTTTTGCTAGGAAAGAAAGATATATCGATATAGAGAAAGATTACATCATATTTAGGCCAAGTAGAGGATTATTGTCTAACAATTCACCTGACACATCTCCTACTATATTTAGCTGTTTTATCATCCAAGCTATTAAAAATCTACTAACATACTCAGTTTTGACATAACTAAAATCACTTAGAAAAAAGAGACAATCCGCTAAAATAGAGCGATTGAACCAGATAGTTATTAAGAAAGGAAATAACATTCTTAGCATCACTTATAAGTATAATTTTGTTGTAGCCTCTTTCCTTAACCCACTTCACAGCTTCAAGTAAGGCTAAGCATTCAGCTTCTTCAGAGCTTATGGCACGGCCTACGACTGACTTGAACCTTATGCATTCTCCTATTTTATTGAAAATGACATAACCAATTACCAACGCCGGAATTGTTAGTGTCCTTATCATAAGAAGAATCACAATAAACAATATAACAATCTTGTGGAAGGTCTTCATCATAGGGAGGCTTTTGTTCATGAATGACAAAAGATTGACTATTAGATTTGATAGGCACTATGAATTCATTAGCATCACAAAAATGAGTTTAGAAGCAAGTCTGGCAGTACTCAAAGTATCATCAGATATTTTTTCAAAGATATGAAAACATATATCCCTTCACAGACACCACACGATGGTTAAAATAGAGCATCAAATATCATTATTGGATGAAAGATATTTGTTAATCCAATCATGAATATTAACATCAGAAGCGGAATCTTGAAGCAAAAAGTTTTCAAAAGGCAAAGAATCCCAGACATATTAAGAGAAATAAAAATATAGAATAAAATGCTCAACTGTTTCAGGCGTATTAGAGTCACTTATGCTGCAAGTATTATCCTAATTATGTTTAAAAACAGATAATTTATTCTTCGTAGGCTCTTATAAATTGGATTAACTTGAGTATTAGAGCCAACAACAAGGTGATCACCAACCAAAAACTTATAAGCCGACTTAACAATAAAACTTCATTTTAAGTGAACGGCCAAATCAATCTGCATGTCTAGTCTTGGGGATCCTAATATTCATTATTTTCAGGAAATTGTATTGAGTGAAGAAGACGCGCTAGGTAAGAATTCCAAGTTATAGTATCTTTATCAATCAATCTATTCACACACATGTTGGGATTATGATAAAAAATACATAAGGGGAATGACATACTGGGCACCCAATTTTTATTATCAAGAAAATCATGAATATTGTCACCACTTCTAATTTCCCAAATAAGATATGTCTGATAATGTGAAGACTTGACATATACTCTTCCAAACCCAAGAAGAGTCCTTAATATATTTATGATACAAGGGGTCGCAATTTTGAAATATTTGCATTTCAAAATTCTAGCCCAGAGTTCATCAGAGGAATGAATAAGCAACCATGCAGTTTTGGTAAGAAGGGCTTCATTAGTAATCTTAAGACTCCTAAAACCTAATCTTTCTATCATTTTATGAGTGAAAACCTTCTCCCATCTTTTAGGTGAAAAACACCATTTTAACCTTTTCCCCATAAGGTTATTCGGTAGAAGGAAAGAATTCATATGATAGGTGGGAGAGGAATTCAAGACATTATTAACCATGACAGACCTCCCAAATTGAGACAGATGCTTACCCTTCCACCTGGCCACTCTTTCATCAAATTGATCACCAAGATGTGAGATTCTCGGTCTTTGATGTTCTTGAAAAAAGAGGAATGCATAAGTGATTATCATTAGGATCATCTTTTTTAAAAATAAATGATCTGGATGAATATTTTTATTAAAGAAGCAACCAAATTTTTTAATATTTATTACTTGTCCAGAAATAAGACTCAAATCCTCAATGAGAGATATTACATTACTAGTCTCATCATGGGTAGCTTTAGTGAATAAAAATACAATCATCAGCAAATACGAGATAAGATATGCTAGTATCCTCTTTGATGATTTTAAACCCATGAATAAGATCACAATGTTCAACATGCATCAAATATCTAGAGAATGGTTCCACATATAAAATAAACAGATAATGAGATAATTGATCACCTTGTCGAAGACCTCTATTAGGTTTATAAGGAGGACAATGTAACCCATTAAGTAAAATAGAAATACTAGTGGTATTGATACATTGATGAATGAGCTCACACCAAGAGCCAGACAAACCAAAATATTTTAGGACATTAATTAAGAAAGGCCACTCTACCCTGTCAAAAGCCTTGAACATATCCAATTTAAGACCCATAATACCACATTTGTCTTTTTTTCCCCTTCCTCATAAAATGCACTAACTCATGGGTAGTAATCTCATTGTTCTTTATATTCCTACTGGGAACATATGCAGATTGAAAATATGATATAACTTTGCCTAATAGTGGTTTAATTCAATTAACAAATATTTTAGTAATTATTATATAACTAGAATTGCATAAAGATATTGGTTTAAAGTCAGCAAGTGTAACATGATTGTTGACTTAAGGTATGAGATATATAATTGTACTACGACACGGGCTATTTCACATTGTCCTAGGCTGGGTTTTAAACAATGTTTAAGAGTTTGACGTCTTCGTTTTATCTTTTGTTTAGGTGAAAAAAGCTTAAAAAAATTCGGTATTTCGGAGGGATATTAAGAATATCTATCATATCAGTTCCATAAAGTTTCTTCTTTTACGATGTTTTTACCAATCTTTTCTTTTTCTTTTGAGTTCCTCCATCACTCTACCACCACCACTACCCATGACAACTACTTCTCAAAATTTCATTTAAAAACACTGCTTTTTAAAATTTCAAAATTTCTTTTGAGATCTAATTACACTTAAAATCATTTCAGAATACGTAAAAAGTAAAAGAAAATTGGCATTTTCTCTAATATGAATGTCTGGCTCCATCAACACTTAATACATTTATATTTAAAGATGAAATCAATGTTTAGTTTACGGTGGGTCAATATTGCTTAACCGATGTTTGTGTCATATTATTGTCGTTGGTGCAACTTCATTTCACATATTCTTCGAATAGTTAAGGAAGTATACTTGAAGTTTGTTGAGGATGTCAACTAAATTACCACATTATAATTTATATTACACAATAAATCCCACGACGGAAACGATAACACGTATTTGGTGGACATGTATGAATCTCATTACTCATATTCAAGCGTCCCAAATCCCGTTAGTTGCTAAGAGTATCTGTTGAGATCAGGCGTGATATTTAACCAACATATTGAGTTGATAAATTGGACTGTCAGAATATATTCAAAATTTATGACAAAGCACTTGTTCTCGACTTTCTTGTAATATATCCGGAAGGCAGGACAAAACCATTTTCGCAGACCAGCCAGACATTTTTATTGGTAACAAACTATGACTTTTGTTTGAATCGTTTCGTTTTCTGAATTTGTTTTTTTTTTTGGTAATAAACTTAGAAATGATAGGCGGGAGCCAGGAGATCTCACTTTATTAACAATATTACCAAAATGCGAAACGTTCCAAATTTTCACATCTATTTAAACATTTCTAAGTTTGTTAACGAATTAAAAAGCATGAGACCCTATAATAGATGTAGAAAATACATTTTTAATCACAAATTGTGAAGAATGATCACTATGCTAACGTTTATAGTATCTGTAGGGTCATTTACCTTGGTGATAATGAGTGTAGATAACCAAGATAATCGGTAAATGATATAAACCTATAGAGTCGATACGTAAAACTTTGGATTTAACATAATGACTCATCCACAAATAATTTAGCAATTGTGACGCCCCAACTCTAAACCTGCTTAGCTGATAGGATTACAACCTAATTGAAACATCAAATCCAGATTAAAGATCTTATGAATCTCGTTTACTTAAGCTAATCCCAGAACAAAGCCCAAACTCTCTGATATTATATAAATGAAAGTCTTTCAAATTCTAAGATCATATTAATGTGTTGTTTAAAGAAAAAAAGAATACATGTTTAAAAGATACACCACATCACTAGATTCGATAAAGCTCTAAGCTACGAAACGGATATCTTCTAGCTCTTCATTTCTTCTGTTTCTGAAAACTGAAGTGGGAACAAGTGAGCACATCATCCCAAATGGAGGCTCAGTGGTTATCATTATAACATTCAAGTAATCACTAACATGCATCACAGTTCTACTAAAGAAAAACGATAAACAACTTGTACACGCAACATAGAGCAGAAGATTGCTTCAATTCATATCCCCAGATATTACGTCCATAGTGGTAATATCCGTGAAAGATCCACCTCCGGATGGATCTACGAGAAAAGAATTAAACAACTTAAACATATGTTATCCCAACCTCGTCTCACTCAATGGAGGAGAAGATGTTAGGAATAACTCCAGTCCCAAATGATAGCATAAATCCAGGTATCGTAAGATATTTTCGTGGAATGCGTACACCTCATAAAACCCAATGCCACCATCTAAGTCTGGAATATAATAAGATTTTGATTACTATGATCTGACCCCGCACAACAGGTTCACGAAAGACCCAATCATTATTCGTAAACCAAAGTCACCGAATAATAACCATATCCAATCATGAACCTAGAATTTATTCCTAAGTCAAGATCATAGTAACCCAGTCATACTACTAAGACTGCACAATCAAGTATAATATGCACATGAGTGACTTCCCTAAATAAAATAATATATATAATAATCAACCGGGGTAAAGCCGGACTACTAGGTAATAACCAACCGGGGTAAAGTCGGGCTACTAGGTAATATTCAAACAACGTAGCATTGCCCTACTAAACTTAGCCAAGAGCTATGGGGAAACACAGACACTCTTCGCGGGGAAATCACCTAACGCATATTACACAACATACTCATTGAATTACAAACAATATGCTTACAGAAATTAAAGACTCATCATGCTCGCAGATAACATAAACTTAATGATTACAAGAAGGTTACACAGTTCCCACCTGATTTGATGACAAGCCACGCCTACCTCGAGATCCTCAATCCACTGGTTCATCCATTGAATCGATCGTTGTTAATAAAGACTAACTGTTAATCACACAATCACACTATGATTTTAGCCAATAGGCTCATACAAGGTTCATAACATAATATCATACAAGTCTCCAGTTATAGGCTAAGTAAAATAACTAATGGTTCTAATTCTGTCGATGATTCTATAACCTGGTAATATGTAATTTGGGAATAAACAATTACCTACTCATCCAAATGGGATCAAATTGGGTATCATCGGATAGCCCTCGAAATCTCTACAACTTTGCAGAAGGAACCAAAAGCTAATTCGGACCATAAGTGGTCCAAAAACATAGAAATAAGAAAACTGTCCTTAATCCCAAGCCCAATGGGCCAGACCGTCGATCCGACCCGCTAACCCGTTTTGACTGACCCTGTAGATGGTGGATTTTCGACAAAGGGTATAATTGTAAAACTATACTCCATATTCGGCAACCGGATGAGTATTGAGGCTCATGTCTCTCATTAAAGCGTGAAAGCTCATGCCATAAATCTCTGACTGAGAAGGCTGTCTCTCAGAGTACGTGTAGATGTGTAGTATCTCAGCTGAGACAGCGGCATATCTTACGAAAACTGAGCAATTTCAGTAATTACTCCAGATCCGGCAATCAGATGAGTATCGAGACTCATGTCTCTATGCATGAAATCTTATGCCACCTCTGATGGAGAAAGTCTCTCAGAGAAAATGAAGATGTATAGTCTCTCAGCTGAGGCCACGACACATCCCATACTGTATAGAATCGAAAGATTGGGCGGCTCTTAGACAATATGTCTGCTAGTATAGAGCGACAACGTCTTCGGGATATAACCAGGTTTTCCCCGACTATGCTAGAGGAATATGACACTCCGGCAAGTTCATATTGCTCAACCCGCAGATAATTAATGCTCCTAGACAAGAAGCCCTTCTAGTGTAGAGCCAGCAATTAATTATCTCAAATCGTCTGAATATCCAGCAATATTCTACGAGCCATCGTCTGAATATCCAACAATATTCTACGAGTCGTCAATTAATCGCCTGAATATCCAGCAATATTCTACGATTCCTCGTTATATTTCGTTACTTCAATCTGTGGTTCTTCCCAGCAGAATTCCACAGGTTAGTAATAAATATTCGACGAAATAGGCATCTGAGCATCGAATAAGCCCTGACGAAAATGGTGCAAGTATAATTAGCAGATAATGCACAGACCAGCATTTTGAATGCATGAACGAGAATTTCAAAAATACGAACGAACGAGGAACCTATGCAAAATAGGGAGGGAAAATAATAATAATAAAATATTAAGCAAAAGCGCCAGTGGACTAGGCTCACCAGCCGGCCAGTCATGCCGTGACTAGGCCCGCACCCAATTTTATATTTTATCATATTGTTATTATTTTCACGATCTCATGAAAATCCTCTCGTTCGAGCAAATTTCCTTTATTTCAAAGAAATTATCTAAATCACATGATTTTATCAAAAATAATAAAATTAGAGTGTCTTGGGACCCGCGCCCAAATTGGGAAGAGTGTCTTGGGACCCGCGCCCATTGGCGGCCGGCCATGCCACGGCCATTGCCGGTCCCACACTCTGGTTCCCTATTTTATATTTTAATTTATGTCTCTCATCTCATGGAAGTTCCCTAATTTCGCCAAACTCTCCAGTTTCATGGAATTTCCCTTAAAATCAAAGAAAAATACATGAAACATAAAACTAGGGAAAGCATGTGGGACCGCGTGTCAGCCGGTCATCCATTCCCTAGCCGTGGCCGATCCCACACCTTGTGATTTCATGTTTATTTATTATTTCCATCATCTCATGTATTTTTGCCGGTTTCACCAAAAACCATGGATTTTGCATATTTTCTCCAAATGTTGCTCAAACGTGCATCAAAAAGTATCAAAATTCTCAGGACTAAAGCAAGGACATCATGGTGACACGGGCACATCCCCTTGACCGACCAAGGGTGACACTGAAGCTTGCAAACAGCTGGTCCCGCGTGCTTTGATGATTTTAACCTAATTTGCTCAGCTGCTCATATTAGGTTCGAACTCTTTCCAAACAATTGGAAGTTCGCTCAAACGACTATCTATTGGTCCCACGGCCACCAAGAGCCGGTCTCATGACCTCTTGTCCGGTCCCTCATATTTTCCATAAAACAGGTTTTATGATTTATCGCTCACACGAGCATTATTTCAGTAAATGATTGAACCAACATTTAATCATTCTTTCACAACCTGGTCCTCAAGAGACTTTGGTGTTTTTGCTCATTCGAGCATCTAGGCGTTATAAGGTGAACCCGTCATCCCATGTAGCCGGTTTCATGTGATTTGCAATAAATCATTATCTCGGTAAAATTAGGGTTTTGAATACAGAGATTTGTAGAAACGTGATTCTGAGCAGATTCGAACACTCTGATAATTTTATGTTGATTCCATGATTGAAATTCATATTTATTTTGCTCGACTTAGCAATCAGTAACTTAAATTAATATTTTATTTGGTTCAGCTACCAACAATTCATCAAAAGAACAATATTTGTTCAAACTAGCAATATTTGCTCGAACTAGCAATATTCGCTCGAACTGGAAATATTTACTCAATTAGAAATATTCGCTCAGACTAGCAATATTTTCTCAAATCAAAGAATATTGGTTCAACTATCAATATTCAACAATATAGCAACACAGTTTTGCTCGTCTTAGGTTATAATGATACCTTGTCCCAGCAGACACGTTAAACTCATGAGTTTCAGAACATTTGCTAATCATGTTCGACTCAGCGCTACATGGACTCATCGTCCCATAAAGTCAGCAAATGACTCCACAATCACGAGATTTCAATCGTGTCACATGGGGGATATTAACTAGGGTTTTGGTCTGGCGGACTACGACACGTGTGTTCACCCACGATGAGAATGTGAGCAAGTCGTGCAATCAGTTGGAAGAATCAGCAAAGTAGTGGGTGGAATGTTAAACAAGTATCCGCACGATGAGTAATTGGTTTTAACACGATTTCCCCATTTCCCATTCTCTGATTCCAGCAACTGTCACACTTCATGGGATCATGGTGTCTTCAACTCCGGCATTATAAAATGTCTCTGGATCCTGATTGAAAGAACAACAGTTTTCGAACATTCGAACAACATTCCGCCAAAACGAGTAATTTCTCATCAAAGTTCATACAGACAATCTGTCGTCTACACGAACTCACAGAAATTACTCTCAATTGAGAAAAATTCAATCATTCAGAGAATTTTCACGCTGAATTCACAACACAGCTACAATCTCATATCACCATTGATCTCACGCATTTCTCAGCTTCCCTCATACAGATCAACCCATCCTCTCTTTTGACCGAATTGACTCTGGAACGACCATTATTCTTGGTTTAGGCCGGGGTCTTACAGATTGATCTCTCGAACTTAAAGCACCCCCTTCTTGCAGTGCATCTGTGTGAGGTTCAACATTTCACTCGGTTCAAGGAGTCTCCACACGGTCGACTCTTCAATTCCGTAAAAACCAGCAAATCGTTTTTCCCCATCCACAGATTGGCGACCACAGTGGGAGGTTAATCTATCGGTTGCAATCTCACGATTTCACAAGATGGCTGGTCTTAGGTATGGGTTAGTTACAGGTTCCAACACAAACGACGCTAGTACCAGCAACAACAACAATGACAATCAGAATATCCTGAAAACGATTCCGGACTCCAACACTGATGGTGGTGACATTAATCCTCCTCACACTGAAGGTCATCCCATGTTCGGTCGACACCCTGAAGAAGTCAGAGGAAATCCACGACCTACCATTGCTGATATTATCAAAGTGCAGGAGACTCTCGCAAAGAATCATACTGACATGGCTGCTACACAGAAGGAGTTGTGTAATTATCTCAAAACTCTTACTGATAAGATGACATAGAAGCCTCAAGAAAAGGGAAAAGAGAAGGAGAAATCCTCAGATGTTGCTGATGCTGAAGTAATCCAAATCCATGCAGTGGATGATGATGAAACTGGCAAAGCTACAGATTCATCAGCAAAGGAACCATAAAATTTCATTACTCGGGAAGACGTGGAGCGCCTTCTGGAGAACCGTGGAAAAGACAAGATATCACATGTCCATCGTCACCAACCTCCTCATCCTGCCGCTACGCAGAGGATTCCCCTTCCAAAAGGTTACATTTCTCCAACTTTCACTATGTATGACGGAACTGGCAATGCTCGAGAACATGTCTATCGCTTCCTCGAATCCTTGGGAGAGCATGAACATAACCATGTTGTTCTCCTCAAGGAGTTTTCGAAATCCTTGAAAGGCAGAACATACACCTGGTACAACAACATCGCATCGGGGACTATCAACAATTGGAGAGAAATGATCAACGCCTTCTACAAGAAGTACTTTTTCGTGTCAGAGCAAGTCACTCTCTCTGATCTTGGAAGAATGTTCCAGAGGGTCAGTGAAAATTCCAATGATTACGTGAAAAGATTCAGAGTCCAGTCCCTGGACTTTCATGACCCAAATGTCACAGAGCAGCAGCTGGTAGATTTGTGTATCAACGGCATGCTCCCGGTTTACAGAGCTCTATTGGAGAATCTTCGAATCCAGACTTTCTCAGAGCTTCACGAAGCCGCGAAGAGATCAGCAACCACTGCACCTGTCCTGTTAGAAAGAGCGGAGTCTACAAAGACTGAGGAATCACGTGACACTCGATGAAGCAGACGCCTGATCAAAAAGCAGTACAACCTGCAGCCTTCTGCAAACACTGCTGAAGGGAGCAAGCGCAAGGCAGAATCTCCGAACAAGCATACTGCAGCTCCTCCAAAGACGCAAAAGAAGGACAAACCAGAGACATAGGCTCCTGGCCAACGCACAGATGCTCATGATGATGCACCATATTTTCCTCTCCCCATTTGAGAAGTGCTCGAACTATTAGACGCCTGGATCCAAGATGGCGCAATCAAATTTCCATACGTCAGGAGAGACCCAACTGAGGAAGACATGGAAAATCCTCGTTATTGCTGATTCCACCGGTTCGTGAATCATCCAACAAGCAGATGCAAAGTTTTGAAACACATATTCAGAGAAAAGGTTGAGTCGGGAGAACTTAATCTTGGAGCCGAGGGAGTACACAGAGACCATCTTCCTGTCAGGACTTTCTCCATTTCCGAAGCACCAGTCAAGGAGGCAGTTCAGTCATTGATATAGCATGTCTGCGAATTGCTCTACCTGTCGAAAGCACAAAGGGGAGACATGTTCACAGCCTTGAACCACATAGTTTCTGGAAAACGCCTGCTGATTCCAGATGTACCTCCTGAACCTTCAGCCACCGACAAAGAAATGTATGACTGGGGTCTTCTCACCACAGTGCACATTAAAGGAAATGACTTCAAAAGGGAATTTGTTGATGTTGGTACTTCCGTCAACATCATACCTTTGAAAACTCTCAGAGCTGCCGGCATTACTCGACAAGAAGCTACTCACTCTCCCATAACAATCAGAGACCACGAAGGGGTTTCCCGGGATGCATACGGCTTCATTACTCTCAAAGTTACAGAAAGTTTGTTCTGCACTGAGACCAAATTTTACATAATCCGGGAAGACCCTGGATATGACATGATCCTTGGAAGGGCCTGGATTCATGTTGGAAGGATTACTCCAAAGCCTTCAACACGCTGCACCGCCGACGAAGACTTTGAGTCAGAGGACGCAGAGGATGCCCCACCATTTGAGCATCTGCAGGAGGATAAAACCTTGATGGGACTTACACAAGAACCTGGAGAAAGTCCACATACCTTTGTCAAAAGTTTCAAGATCAGGCAAGTCTTATTCCTCTCCATGCTCCAATATTACCAATGTTCAAATATGCTACTTTGACCCAGGGACTTCTCCCCATGAACAATTTAGCAATTACCAAGAGTTACAAATGGATAACTTCACCTCGGCAATATTATACCCAATGGTTGGATCCATCGCATCTCAATGTTGATCATTCTATCAAAAGGTTTATTGCTGAAGACCTGTCTAAAAACGACAGACAGTATGCTGGATACTCTCCTCTACACGGGTGTCCGTATGTGCCACAACCATGGAATCAGCACAAGATATTCAAGGCATGAATTACAAAGCCGAACAAATTCAATGAGGGAAATTTGGTTCTCAAGGAAACTAAACGAGATCTCCATTCTGCAAGGAGCTCCAATTGGGAAGGACCGTTTATGGTTGCTAAGTCCATAACTGGAGGATACTACAAATTGATCAACACAGATGGCAGAACCCTGCCAGTAATTCACTAGAATTGGCTTAAGGCATTTGTCTGAAATTATTAGACATTTGAGGTACTGGACGTTTGAGCACTCATCACGTCTGGATTTGGCATTTAGGATTTTCTTTCGTTGTATTTCAGTTCCTCCAAAACGTTTGCAATACTTGCAATCAGTATTTGAATTCAGCAATTTATCAAAAATTCAGTTCACTTTACTTAAAAGAAAATCTCTATCAAATTCAAAAGGAAATCCTCAGTCATAGACTCAACACCTATCAAAAATCAAAACCCAAATATATCTCATATCTCTCACAAAAGTTCAGAAATTCATGGGATTATGGAAAGGAAACTAAAGAACCATCGAAGAAAGATTTCTGATCCTATGCCTCCTCCAAGACTTTCAGAGCCGCCTTTTCCACCTCCAGCTTCTTGGTTAGATCAACAACTTCATTCACCTTCTTCAACACGGCATCACTGGTAGGGAAGGGAGCATCGCCCTTTACTGCTTTCCTGATAACTTCAAGTCTTTGACGGAGCCACTTCAGATTGAAGCCAAGATCTTCAGCATTCTTCATGTTGTATCCCAATCAAAGAGCACATCTTGAGTAACAGCATTTCTGGCAGTAATCCGGATATCATCTATGACACGCAAGATAGCTTCCACTTGTTGCGTCATAAAATAACTGCGTTCTGGATCCCGAGTGACAACAATGTGTCCATACATTTCCCACAGTTCCTTGTACATAGCAGCATATCCGATAGGAACACTTAATCCTCCAACAAGCTGGTGATACGGGAGTAACTCACCAAATTGAGGATCAAAGGAAATCCCTGCAGTCGGATACTCATGCACTATCATCTGGTTCTCAACTACTGGAGCAGCATCGGTGATCATAGAGACAATTTCAGAAGAAGTAGCTTCCGTTATTTCAGGTTCGGGTTCCACCGTCTGAGGCACAATTAGAGTTTCTTCTACCTCCACGACATCAACGACCAGAACTTCATCATCTTGAGGCATAAATATGGAAGTCTTGTCATCGACAACTCCTGGATTGCCCAAACCATCATTACTGGATTCATAATTCCCAACTTCGTTATTCGGCACCTAATGCGAAGATTACATGGGATTAGAATGATTCAAGGATGGAAATCCAATACGATTATAAATTAAGAAAGTAAGTGAACTAACATCATCTAAGTTCCTTATCATGCATCTAAGATGTGTACAAGTAGCATCAAAGTCATGATACACGTTTTCAAAGAAACTCAGTTGAAGAAATTTTACACTGCCCTGTGTTCAATGACGAACTGGGAGCGATTGGTATGGATTCTATAGTTGGGTCATATACCATTCTCTTCGTATGGAAGTCCTCTACAACATGTCAAACTTTCGTGGCAATTGGGAGAACGAGCTAGGAGCTGTGGTCAAAACATCTGGCAACATGCAATCTGAAAAAGTTCTGAAAGTCTCCTGTAAGTTTACTATTTCGTCTTTTACAGGCCCTAAACGTGCTCAAATATTAAACAGCTTCTTTGAAAAAGCTTGGAAATTTCCTGGGCTTGAGGATACATATGCAGATATTGAAAATCCGACTCCAGATGAAGATTTTATGGCGTTTTTGGTAAAAACACTGGGTTCTGAATTTTCTGACGACGAAGTTCGACCAAGTTTTTTCATATATACACATAGATTCTCATTCATTCATTCACAAATCAGCACTTTCATACTTTTATGAAGAGGGTACAAGGTATATACTTACTTTGGAGGTCTCCGAAGTACTCGAGGAATTATGATCGTCCGTATTAACGACAAGGGGTTCATTACTTCTATTTGGCTCCGAATCTTTGGAAGCGCCTTCATCTATATTCTCAGAGGAAGGTCGAACATCAGCACTTTCAGTCTCCATGATGACATACTCCTGGACATATTATCAAGTAATTATCATCTTCACATGAAACTTTTATGTCCGATGGTAAAGGAAATTACTCACGACGACTTCTTCTTCAACGCTCAAATCAGAAGTCGTCTGCCCAGCAGCAGAGAATCGAAGACCGTCAATACTAGACGGAGCAAAGTCCTGTAACCAAATAACAAATATTGATTTTGAGATCCTGATAATGCGGATGGAAGAAGTCACAACGAAAAATATCAACAACTCACCAAAAAGGCGACTGGGGACTTTATGGTGTTGGGCAACAACTTGCAATTCTTGCTCCTGCCTTCTCCACCGTGGGCAATTGCCTCCGCTTCTGAGAAATTCACTTCAATTCGAGGTCTCACAGCACGACCCTCCTGCAAAAGAAAGTGATGTAGTAATTAAAGACGATTATACGAGTTGTATGAGGAATATGCAAAAGAATACATACTGGTGAACCTCCTGGAGATGTCTTCCGTTTGTCACCACCATAAATATTCCTGAGTCTTGGGACGAGAGGCACTCATCTCAGAAGAAGGTGGATCCTTCACTAAAGGTTGGGAGGCCGTCACATAATCATTAAGACGCTCAAGCTGCTGATCCCAGAATTCCATATAACCTGGAGTCACGTACGTGGTTCGATCAATACAAGGGAACCAATAGGAGCTCCCTTCATCACGTGTGTGATCTAAACAAGTCTTAAGTTGTTCCACTGATGGTCTTCTCCTTCTGAAAGTTGGAACACATTGGTCCATACCCATCTGACGGGTGGTTCTGTCAATATTATACTCCTCCACCGAAAAATCTTCATACGCTGTTGATATTATGTGACCGGGAGTACAACTCAGCATGAAAGATCTTTTGCCATCACTCAAATCAGCACCGGATTTCAAATACTTACTTTCTCCATCATTGAAAGTCTTTAATTAAGAAACGTGAGGAGGAACCACCACCCAAGGACGGAAGTTGAACTCAGACTCGTCATCTAATACGTCGATGAAGCGTGTCTTGGACTGAATTTGCTTCGTAGACCAGCGCATAATCCTAGCGTTGTCTTTCTCATGGAAGATACGCCGAACATCAACAGAGTTCAGACTTTGTAAGACACTACGGGGAATGGGTGCATAGTTTCCGAAACGCTCCCACATCAGAGCTTGGAGAAACATCGTGTTGGCGTAGCATTCAATCTTCATGAAGCTGTTCGAAACACTGGAGTCTACGACTAAAGAATCCAAATTAGAATATAAAGAGCCCAAGAATAAGCTACCTAGCGGAAGTTGTTCACCTTGAGCCAGCTTAATAGCGAAAGGAATTACAAACGACTTCAACAAGGTACCAACATCTTCAAACACATCCCTAGACAGCCATAAGCACAAGAAAGCAGCAATAGACAACATACCGTCGGGTTCATCAAGAGGGACGTCTCGTGGCCACCAATGTGTCAACCAATGAGCGTAACAACCTTTACCAAAAACCTTGTTGATTCTTTCCATCTCAGCTATTAAATTTTTGGAAACTGCTTTCTCTTCCGTTGTCCAAAGTTCTTCAGGAAAGTTACCTGTAATTGGAAGATGCAATAAAGCAACTACATCTTCCAAGGTAATAGTGAACTCTCCCCAGCTGCATATAAACGTGTGAGTTGGAATGCACCAGCGAGCAAGAAGAGCTACAATACCTCGTGCGTCATGAAAGATATACAAATCTTCAGATGTTTGAACGGCCCTGGTAATTTGTGCTCTATCCAGCATATATCTAACACAAGGAAATCCTAGCATGTGTCTAGACCATCCCGAGAACTTCTCTAAGGGGCGTCGAGAAAGCTTGAATTCAATCATTGAAGCCTGGAACAGTCCTCGTTCAAGACAGAACCGAATAGCAGCACGAGGAGTCACCAATTTCTTTTGAGTGACCGTCCTGGGATTGATCATAAGGCAATATACCGGGGACTTGAGACGATTTTCGGGCTCCTGAACCTCAAAGAAAGCGTCATCTATGTTTGGGACATTCTTGACTCCAGGTGTTTCGCCTTCCTCACCCACGGAAGTCTCATCCGTGCATGTTTCCTCTATGGAGATATCATCATCTTCACACCTTTCATCTCTGGAAGCGTCATTGGCTGGAGAATCAGAAATCCTCGCAAAGCTGCTGTGAAATCCACACAATGTTTCAGTCATCCGTGAATCCGATAAGATGATGGAATCATGCAAATTAAAACGCCGGTGTTTATAAACGATAAATCTTGAACTCTTACCTCTTTCAATTTCACTAACAATAGTGGTTGCAATATAAGAGTTAACACACGAAATCAATTCGTTCCTTGAAACCTGCAATAACGAACAACACTTCATTAGTTCATGGAAAATGATTTTCTCATAAAATCATAGACATAATTTTCATAATGTGAACATTCACACAACTGACCTCATGAAATTTACAACAAGACACTATTTCATCGTAAATAAATTGTCTAGTTTGAAGGTTACTCAAAACCCACGTCTTGATTTTACAAAGCAACAATTAATGCAATTTGTTCATATAAATTTTCAGGATTTATCTAATAAGAACAAATCCATGTGAATAAAATATGTCATCATGTTTCACATAAAATATGTCACGGCTGCATATATATATATATAAAAAAAATTATTTTCCTTCGTATTAGCGTTTTATTAAAAACGAAGGTTTATGCTAGTTTCGTGAAATCTCACACCTATTGTGATAAAATACTAACTCTCATGAAAGCTCATAAATAAAGTTTTATCACTGGACATAAGTTCACATATATAAAAGTATATACATATTTTCCTCGAATAAGCATTATCCTCTAAAACGGGGTTTATTTTGGTTTTGTGAAAGCTCACATCTATTAAGGTAAAATATTGGTTCACATGAAAGCTCATACACTAAGTTTTATCACTGGACCTAAGTCAACATATATAAAGTAATCTCTCATAAATCAGGAATTTTTATTAGTTTTCAAAACTAACGATCGAACGAACATACGTTTGATAAAACAAGGATTTTTCTACAAAACTCACGCTAATTTATACACATGTATAGAATTTCAACATGATTAAAACATGAACAACTCATGAAATCAGCAAAAAAAAAAAAATTAGCCGCGTACCTGGTCGCCCGGAAGTTGGCCGAACGGTGTTAGCTCCGGTCGGCGACTGGTGGTGTGCCGGCGAAACCTCTTGTTCTCTGCTGGACGTGAGGAGAGGGAGGAAGAGATGATGGTGGTCGGCCGTGGAAAAAAAAAAGAGAATTAATCCCTTTTATACCTAATTTTAGTTCCAAAACCTAATTCCATAAGGATTTCCCTTTTGGGCCCGACCCGTGAATCCTAAACCAACCGAGGTTCCACCATCGAACCAGCGGTTCTACACGGTTTTATGTTTACTGGATGACGCTCTATTATGCCACAGAGGTTTACGCTCAAACCATGGTTTGCTCATTCAGTCGAAATCCGGTAATATCTTATCTTATGACCAAGTTCAATTACTTATTTTTATTTATACCTGGAAAATCACCATTCAATGCTGACTGAGGAACATGACTGTTACTCACTAAGCAGGGGACTTAATGTAGATGGTGGATTTTCGACAAAGGGTAGAATTGTAAAACTATACTCCAGATTCGGAAACCGGATGAGTATTGAGGCTCATGTCTCTCATTAAAGCGTGAAAGCTCATGCCATAAATCTCTGACTGAGAAGGCTGTCTCTCAGAGTACGTGTAGATGTGTAGTCTCTCAGCTGAGACAGCGGCATATCTTACGAAAACTGAGCAATTTCAGTAATTACTCCAGATCCGGCAATCGGATGAGTATCGAGACTCATGTCTCTATGCATGAAAGCTCATGCCACCTCTGATGGAGAAAGTCTCTCAGAGAAGATGAAGATGTGTAGTCTCTCAGCTGAGGCCACGGCACATCCCATATTGTATAGAATCGAAAGATTGGGCGGCTCCTAGACAACATGTCTGCTAGTATAGAGCGACAACGTCTTCGGGATATAACCAGGTTTTCCCCGACTATGCAAGAGGAATATGACACTCCAGCAAGTTAATATTGCTCAACCCGCAGATAATTAATGCTCCTAGACAGGAAGCCCTTCTAGTGTAAAGCCCACAATTAATTATCTCAAATCGTCTGAATATCCAACAATATTCTACGAGCCATCGTCTGAATAACCAACAATATTCTACGAGTCGTCAATTAATCTCCCAAATATCCAGCAATATTCTACGATTCCTCGTTATATTTCGTTAATTCAATCTGTGGTTCTTCCCAGCAGAATTCCACAGGTTAGTAATAAATATTCGACGAAACATGCATCTGAGCATCGAATAAGCCCTGACGAAAATGGTGCAAGTGTAATTAGCAGATAATGCACAGACCGGCATTTTGAATGCACGAACGAGAATTTCAAAAATACGAACGAACGAGGAACCTATGCAAAATAGGGAGGAAAAATAATAATAAAAAAATATTAAGCAAAAGCGCCAGGGGACTAGGCTCACCAGCCGGCCAGTCATGCCGTGACCAGTCCCGCGCCCAATTTTATATTTTATCATATTTTTATTATTTTCACGATCTCATGAAAATCCTCTCATTCGAGCAAATTTCCTTTATTTCAAAGAAATTATCTAAATCACATGATTTTATCAAAAAATAATAAAACTAGAGAATGGTGTCGCGGGACCGAGCACCAACCGTCCATGTCTTGGCCGTGGCCGATCCCACATTATTTTATTATTTCTCTCAAATTATGAAAATTTCTTGATTTTATGAATTTTCCCTAAAATCATGAAAATTACCTAATTTCATGTATTTTATCTAAATCACATGATTTTATCAAAAAATAATAAAATTAGAGAAAGGTGTCGCGGGACCGAGCACCAGCCGGCCATTTCTTGGCCGTGGCCGGTCCCACATCTCACGTCTCCATTATTTTATTATTCTTTCTCAAATTATGAAAATTCCTTGATTTTATGAATTTTCCCTAAAATTACCTGATTTCATGTATTTTCTCTAAAATCATGAAAAATATTAAAAAATTAGGAAAACTTGTGGGACCGGGCTCTAGCCGGCCGGCCCCACACGCCCACTATTTTATTATTATTTGGTGTTTGGTTTCCTGATTTCATGAAAACTCCCTGATTTCAACAAAATATCTTGGTTATCAACAAATCCCTTTGATTTTATGAAAAGTTATCTAAAATCATCAAAATTACATAAAATTGGGAAGAGTGTCTTGGGACTCGCGCCCATTGGCCGGCCGGCCATGCCACAGCCATTGCCGGTCCCACACTCTCATTCCATATTTTATGTTTTAATTTATGTCTCTCATCTCATGGAAGTTCCCTAATTTCGCCAAACTCTCCAGTTTCATGGAATTTCCCTTAAAATCAAAGAAAAATACATGAAATCACATAAAACTAGGGAAAGCATGTGGGACCGAGTGTCAGCCGGTCGGCCATGCCCTAGCCGTGGCCGGTCCCACACCTTGTGATTTCATGTTTATTTATTATTTCCATCATCTCATGTATTTTTGCCGGTTTCAGCAAAACCATGGATTTTGCATATTTTCTCCAAATGTTGCTCAAACGTGCATCAGAAAGTATCAAAATTCTCAGGACTAAAGCAAGGACATCATGGTGACACGGGCACATCCCCTTGACCGACCAAGGGTGACCCTGAGGCTTGCAAACAGCTGGTCCCGCGTGCTTTAATGATTTTAACCTAATTTGCTCAGCTGCTCATATTAGGTTCGAACTCTTTCCAAACAATTGGAAGTTCGCTCAAACGACCATCTACTGGTCCCACGGCCACCAAGAGCCGGTCTCATAACCTCTTGGTCTGTCCCTCATATTTTTCATAAAACAGGTTTTATGATTTTTCGCTCACACGAGCATTATTTTAGTAAATGATTGAACCAGCATTTAATCATTCTTTCACCAACTGGTCCTCAAGAGACTTTGGTGTTTTTGCTCATTCGAGCATCTAGGCGTTATATGGTGAACCTGTCATCCCATGTAGCCGGTTTCATGTGATTTGCAATAAATCATTATCTCAGTAAAATTAGGGTTTTGAATCCAGAGCTTTGCAGAAACGTGATTCTGAGCAGATTCGAACACTCTGACAATTTTATGTTGATTCCATGATTAACATTCATATTTATTTTGCTCGACTCAGAAGTCAGTAACTTAAATTAATATTTTCTTTGGTTCAGCTACCAGCAATTCATCAAAAGAACAATATTTGTTCAAACTAGGAATATTTGCTCAAACTAGCAATATTCGCTCGAACCGGCAATATTTACTCAATTAGAAATATTCGCTCGGACCGGCAATATTTGCTCAAATCAAAGAATATTGGTTCAAATATCAATATTCAACAATCTAGCAACACAGTTTTGCTCGTCTTAGGTTATAATGATACCTTGTCCCAGCAGACACGTTAAACTCATGAGTTTCAGAACATTTGCTAATCATGTTCGACTTAGCGCTACATGGACTCATCGTCCCATAAAGTCAGCAACTGACTCCACAATCACGAGATTTCAATCGTGTCACATTGAGGATATTAACTTGGGTTTTGGTCTGGCGGTCTATGGCACGTGTGTTCACCCACGATGAGAATGTGAGAAAGTCGTGCAATCAGTTGGAAGAATCAGGAAAGTAGTGGGTGGAAAGTTAACCAAGTCTCCGCACGATGAGTAATTGGTTTTAACACGATTTCCCCATTTCTCATTCTCTGAATCCAGCAACTGTCACACTTCATGGGATCATGGTGTTTTCAACTCCGGCATTATAAAATGTCTCTGGATCCTGATTGAAAGAACAACAGTTTTCGAACATTCGAACAACATTTCGCCAAAACGTGCAATTTCTCATCAAAGTTCATACAGACAATCTGTCGTCTACACGAACTCACAGAAATTACACTCAATTGAGCGAAATTCAATCATTCAGAGCATTTTCACGCTGAATTCACAACACACCTACAATCTCAGATCACCACTAATCTCACGCATTTCTCAGCTTCCCTCCTATAGATCAACCCATCCTCTCTTGTGACCGAATTGACTCTGGAACGACCATTGTTCTTGGTTTAGGCCGGGATCTTAAAGATTGATCTCTCGAACTTAAAGCACTCCCTTCTTGCAGTGCATCTGTATGAGGTTCAACATTTTTCTCGGTTCAAGGAGTCCACACGGTCGACTCTTCAATTCCGTAAAAACCAGCAAATCATTTTTCCCCATCCACATACCCAAACCTGAAATGGCTGACTCACTTGCTTGTCCGAGTTATCTACCAGACTCAACTTACTCACCGAGTCGAGTCGGTCAATTTTAGAAACACATAACAGGTACCTAAAATACTTGTACACAACACAAGCACCAATGTTTTGGGGTCTATATATTTCTCAAATTTTATCCAAACGAAGCTCCTAATGGCTCGTTAGAAAGGTGACATTCTCCTCAAAAATTTTGTAGTTTTGACAGAAAGCGAACTCCGATCCTAATCCACCAAACTCAGTCTCTATGGAAAGATAAGAGATTCTTTTATAAGTATCATATATATAAAACAACTAATTTACACTTTCGTTATACGAGAATCAAGCAAGAAACAAGGACAGAGACACATACATAAAATCATAATTTTTAAGAAATATAATTAGATTTTTTCTAACTATTTTAATCATCTAAACACAACCCAAATCAACATAAACAAACAATAATTGATTTACAATGTTACCTTGAGTTTATATCATTGATATCACCTCAACTCCATTTCCATCATCAAACTCAAAAATATCATCTCCATCAAAAATTCTCCTTCATCACCCCATAAGAAACTTTATTTGAAACCTTTGACAATTTTCCTACTTCTTTTCACTGCTTCCTTTCACTCAACTCATATATATATTCTTTATGATCATTCTCTAACTCCTCGTCTTTCTTTCACCATTAATTCACTAATCCTCATCATCACAATATTTATCTAACTATATATATATATATACCTATCTCTCAACTCAAACTCATTTTTCGTTCTCTTTTCATTTTCTCTCTTACTCTCTTAATACAAATCAAATACCCACACTTTCTGTGACTCATCTCACACTTTCCTTCAAAAACCAACACCTCCTCCCGACTAAAGAAGAAGATAACTCTTTACTTATAAAAATCCTTCTTATTATTTAAAATAGAACTACACCTCAATTACACCGATTTGAGTTTTGTTATTAATAACCAATAGATTGTACTAAGGGCTGACCTTCTACTAACCATAGGTCCTGTCAAACTAAAGAGGTCCCGTCAACTAAAGTCAACGGTCACAGTTCAAGGTTCGTCGGTCAACCGGTTGACTTTTGTCCAAATTCTACTCCCAAAATTCCGAGTGCGGTATCTTGTCGTCCGTTATCCGATTTGCGTGTTTTTACAGTCCATTTCGCATAACTTTTCGAGATCTATTTAGTGGTACTAGTTTCGTAACTAGATTATTGCTATATTAATTTCTATTAATTAACGTTCGTGTTAAAACTAATCAAGTCATTAGCAGTTAAATCGTCTCTTGATCATCTTTAGATCGTCTCTTGACCGGTCTAATAGCATTGACGAGCTTGTGAATCTTTGCATTCTACCCACCTTATAAGAATTTTCGTCCTCAAAAATTAAATCGATCTACCGCCTAGTGTAAGTACTGCTCATACTTACAGACGCACAAAATCTAACTCATTTCAAATGAAACTTAATTTACATGGCTCTCTACAACTAAGATCTAAAGTTTGTAGCTCTAGGTTCAACTACAATAATTTATGTTCTAACAATTAATTATGTCTAAATTTTAATTTTAACGTTACTGATATACAATTAATGGTTCAATAATCTATATTATCAGATATTTTAACTTTACTGGTATACAATTTTTTTCCCAAATATTATTATCTATCAGAAATTTGCTATTAACCTAATTACTCAAATATTATTTATCAACTGTGTTATTATTCTCATTATTTTTATTATCATGATTAATGGTTTTGTTGACGGTCCAGTTGGTACACTAAGTTTTAATTTTCTAAATATGACTCTACATTCACGTAAAGATTTATAATCGAATTTGTTTATTCATATTGAATTCGTATAGTATATCTTGTTAAATATCGGTTTGGTAATTTAGTATGATTTAAATTTGAGTCTGCATAAAATTGTAATATATCCTAATAGTCTTTAGATTTTTCTATTAGTGTAAAGTATCATATTAATATACGAATTTATTCTCTTTTAAATCAAAAATTGTACTTAGCATCCAAATACTATTATTACAATTTCGTGTGTATTTGTTTACTTTTTATTTTAAATGGTTTACTGAGTCATTTATTGGACTAGAAAATAAGTTGGGTATAAGATTTTTAACAATTAAGTTCTTAAGGCTAACCTAGTAAGTTTTATATTAACTATCTGATTTAAACGCAGACCATATATTTCTAATTTGTCATTAGTTTAATTTATACAACTCAACCGTAGATAAGCATTTATAATTTTTCCATTTCAATAGATTAATGGAACTATATAAAAGCAAGGTACTCGATGAATTCCTAAATAAATTTGGGATTTATAGGATATACTAACCTCGTTATTTTTCTAGTGTTGGATTCTCTATGTGTTCATAATTTTAGACTAATTATTCTCTAATCCCATTGCAAAACATAAAGTAATTGGCTTACCCTATAATTTTTACTTCATAAAACGTACACACAGCCAAACAAACAAATAGATCAATCAAACAAATCTTTTAGTTATTGTTGGCTTTTAGTGTTAAGATTTATCTCACATCCCAATCCAGTTCTAAACTAATCTAGTTATCTATCTGGCACTAAGAATTATCTACCATATCCCATGTAAGATCTAATAGTGTGCTCTGATACCAACTTGTGACGCCGCAACTCTAAACCTGCTTAGCTGATAGGATTACAAACTAATTGAAACATCAAATCCAGATTAAAGATCTTATGAATCTCGTTTACTTAAGCTAATCCCAGAACAAAAACCCAAACTCTCTAATATTATATAAATGAAAGTCTTTCGAATTCTAAGATCATATTAATGTGTTGTTTAAAGAAAGAAAGAATACATGTTTAAAAGATACACCACATCACTAGATTCGATAAAGCTCTAAGCTACGAAACGGATATCTTCTAGCTCTTCATTTCGTCTGTTTTTTGAAAACTGAAGTGGGAACAAGTGAGCACATCATCCCAAATGTGGGCTCAGTGGTTATCATTATAACATTCAAGTAATCACTAACATGCATCACAGTTCTACTAAAGAAAAACAATAAACAACTTTTACACGCAACATAGAGCAGAAGATTGCTTCAATTCATATCCCCAGATATTACGTCCATAGTGGAAATATCCGTGAAAGATCCACCTCCGGATGGATCTACGAGAAAAGAATTAAACAACCTAAACATATGTTATCCCAACCTCGTCTCACTCAATGGAGGAGAAGATGCTAGGAATAACTCCAGTCTCAAATGATAGCATGAATTCAGGTATCGTAAGATATTTTCGTGGAATGCGTACACCTCATAAAACCCAATGCCACCATCTAAGTCTATAATATAATAAGATTTTGATTACTATGATCTGACCCTGCACAACAGGTTCACGAAAGGCCCGATCATTATTCGTAAACCGAAGTCACCGAATAATAACCATATCCAATCATGAACCTAGAATTTCTTCCTAAATCAAGATCATAGTAACCCAGTCATACTACTAAGACTGCACAATCAAGTATAATATGCACATGAGTGACTTCCCCAAATAAAATAGTATATATAATAATCAACCGGGGTAAAGCCGGACTACTATCTTAAGACAATAAAATGTAATAATATTTATCCGGGGTAAAGCCGGGCTACTAGGTAATATTCAAACAACGTAGCATTGCCCTACTAAACTTAGCCAAGAGTTATGGGGAAACACAGATACTCTTCGCGGAGAAACCACCCAACGCATATTACACAACATACACATTGAATTACAAACAATATGCTTACATAAATTAAAGACTCATCATGCTCGCAGATAACATAAACTTAATGCTTACAAGAAGGTTACAGAGTTCCCACCTGATTTGATGACAAGCCACACCTACCTCGAGATCCTCAATCCACTGGTTCATCATTTGAATCGATCGTTGTTAATAAAGACTAACTGTTAATCACACAATCACACTACGATTTTAGCCAATAGGCTCATACAAGGTTCATAACATAATATCATACAAGCCTCCAGTTATAGGCTAAGTAAAATAACTAATGGTTCTAATTCTGTCAATGATTCTATAACCTGGTAATATGTAATTTGGGAATAAAAAATTATCTACTCATCCAAATGGGATCAAATTGGGTATCATCGGATAGCCTCGAAAATCCTACAACTTTACAGAAGGAACCAAAAGCTAATTCGGATCATAAGTGGTCCAAAAACATAGAAATAAGAAAACTGTCCTTAAGCCCAAGCCCAATGCCGTCGATCCGACCCGATAACCCGTTTAACTGACCCAAACCTGAAATGGCTGACTCTCTGGCTTGTCTGAGTTATCTACCTGACTCAACTTACTCACCGAGTCGAGTCAGTCAATTTTACAAACACATAACAGGCATCTAAAATACTTATACACAGCACAAGCACCAATCTTTCGGGGTCTATAGATTTCTCAAATTTTATCCAAACGAAGCTCCTAATGGCTCGTTAGAAAGGTGACATTCTCCTAAACAACTTTGTAGTTTTGACCGGAAGCCAACTCCGATAGATCATACCTCAAAAAGTACGTTTAGTCGGCTACTCACATCTGTTCCCAGAATTTCAGTCGCAACGGTTCAACTTCAAAAATTCATAACTAATTCCCTCCAAATCCTAATCAAGCAAACTCAGTCTCTATGGAAAGATAAGAGACTCATCTATAAGTATCATATATATAAAACAGCTAATTTACACTTTCGTCATACCAGAATCAAGCAAGAAACAAGGGCAGAGACACATACATAAATCATGATTTTTAAGAAATATAATTAGATTGTTTCTAACTATTTTAATCATCTAAACACAACCCAAATCAACATAAACAAACAAGAATTGATTTACAATGTTACCTTGAGTACCGCAACTCCATTTCCATCATCAAACTCAAAAATATCATCTCCATCAAAAATTCTCCTTCATCACCCCATAAGAAACTTTATTTGAAACCTTTGACAATTTTCCTACTTCTTTTCACTGCTTCCTTTCACTCAACTCATATATATATATTCTTTATGACCATTCTCTAACTCCTCTTCTTTCTTTCACCATTAATTCACTAATCCTCATCATCACAATATTTATCTAACTATATATATATGTATATACATATATACCTATCTCTCTCAACTCAAACTCATTTTTCGTTCTCTTTTCATTTTCTCTCTTACTCTCTTGATACAAATCAAATACCCACACTTTCTGTGACTCATCTCACACTTTCCTTCAAAAACCAGCACCTCCTCCTGACTAAAGAAGAAGATAACTCTTTACTTATAAAAATCCTTCTTATTATTTAAAATAGAATCACACCTCAATTATACCGATTTGAGTTTTGTTATTAATAACCAATAGATTGTACTAAGGGCTGACCTTCTACTAACCATAGGTCCTGTCAAACTAAAGAGGTCCGGTCAACTAAAGTCAACGGTCACAGTTCAAGGTTCGTCGGTCAAAACCGGTTGAGTTTTGTCCAACTTCTACTCCCAAAATTCCGAGTGCGGTATCTTTGTCGTCCGGTATCCGATTTGCGTGTTTTTATAGTCCATTTCGCATAACTTTTCGAGATATATCTAGTGGTACTAGTTTCGTAACTAAGTTATTGTTATATTAATTTCTATTAATTAATGTTCGTGTTAAAACTAATCAAGTCATTAACAGTTAAATCATCTCTTGATCATCTTTAAATCGTCTCTTGACCGGTCTAATAGCATTGACGAGCTTTTGAATCTTTACAGCAATGCACTATCTAGTCTGTGATAAACTCTAATATCTTAATAGTAGTTTCCAATGATACTCAAGACATGATCCTGAAATCAATTTTTCAATATCTTTTTAGATATCAAAATTATATGCTTAACGTATCCCAGATGATGCATATCTATAATTGATATATTAGTAAAGCACATGGATGTATGCTAGCTAATATTAGTTGCCATATATGAGTGACATCGGCTTAATAGTTGAATACAATTGGTATTTATTAATTTCAGAAATAAATTTGTATTGCATATCCTAGGGATTTTCGGAATTGATAATACCTTGTCTTCCAATAAAGCCTTGGTCGTAACACTATAATTAGTGGAGCTTGCATTCTTACAAATTCATCCCATGACATACATCTTTATGATCGTATAGAAAGCCTACTTGTTAAGAGGGAAGAGTAATCTAATTAGTTGAAACATCTTGTTTGCCTTCGTTTAAATTCTTCTTTGGGATCAAGAAGCATTTAATTGATGGAAAGCTAAATTATATTGTTATTTTAGTTTTTGATTAATTGATTTGATTAAAAACTAATAGTATAATTATCCTTGGAAAATCAAATTAGTTTATTTTATGGTCATTCTCTTCAGATATAAGCTGGCTCAAGTTTCTTTGAGAAATTTATTATTATAGATCTCGTGATTTAAGATTGAATTGTTTATCAATCAACGTGAACAAATGTCGTTGTGTGCATTGATCAATAATGAAATCAAGTACTTTGAATATTGAAGATTGAAGACTTGGGGAATTTTTTTTTTTTTGGTTTATGATCCTTCTTGCACACTTGATTATATAGGATCAAAACTGATTTTGCTACTTGAACAACTACATAACAGCTGATTGACAGCGTTGCTGATGTGGTGGAGAGGTTGGTATTTTTCGTTTATCCAGTCACTAGTAAACTTATCTAGTCACGGGAAAGAGAAAAATTAAAACAATTGTTGTTCAATATTTATTCCTGTTGGATATATCGAATGTTTGAGAAAAACAATGTAAAGATCATGTCTCCTTTCCCTTCAATTTCTTCTTCTTCCTAAAACAAATCCAAGGTTTTATGCAACAAAAAATCGCTCTTTGAATCGAAACAAGTTCTTTATCGGTAGTTTCATAACTCACTACAATCTTTGTGTCAAACTTACTGACAAGGTAAATTTAAAAACTAAACTTCGTACTTATTTTTTAAGAGATTTTGAATGTACATCTTTATTGTATATGGTTGGATTGTAATATCCAACATTATGTTATGCCATGCCATTAGATTGCAACATGCATTACAAAGAAAAAAAATGCTCACTCTAGTCTCTAATCTGTCCAATAAAATTGATTACATTGTAGTCTAGTCAATTCAATTTAGAAGCTTTCATTTTCATGGATTTTATTACAAAACTGTAGCCACTTTCACCATCTATTTTATTCTCTAGGATCTCCATATTAAATGTATTTACTCGTGAATTTTCGGACTTCATTAAAATACTTCAATTTAAGATGGTTATGTTTTCTTCAAATCTTTCACTTTCTTAGTTTGTGTATGATATTGATCCATGGAATTGTCTCCAGTAGCATTGTTTTCAGTTTTCCATGTGTTATAGTATGCTTTTTATTTTATCCGTAATAATACCGATCATTTCTTTGATTTTTTTATTGGACATCACCAATTTTCCAGATCGTACCGTACATGATATGTCTATGACCCAGGTGACTATTGCAACTCGAAGACCATCATATCCTCATGACATTTCATATCAGTGATCGCTGTCGTATGCATCAAAAATAATTTCACTTTCCTAAAGTATATGATAAGAAAGAGTTCGTTTCCACAGAGAGGCAATTGTAGTTATTATGTATTCAATTTCCTAAAGTAACCAATTGGGGGATTTCTGATTTTTATGTAAACAATAAAAGTAAATCAAAAGCAAAGTAAATTGGAGAAATAATCAATGAGAGAAAGTATTGGTCAAGGAATTCATCTTCAATCTTAAACGAGTGCTTGCATACATGATTAGAATTACAATTTAATCTTTTTTATTATCAAAAGCCTAGAGTATCAAGAGAGCAAGATATTCCATTAATTTCCTAAGTTCATCAACACACATATTAGAGCTGCGTATGTGAATTCTACCTAAAGAATAACCTAACGCCTTGCGCTAATTAAGTTCAATTCCTAGGAGCATTAAGTTTTGGAAATATGCTAATCAATGCAATTGTCCTACATTGCGCATGACAACTCGGA
Source organism: Papaver somniferum (assembly GCF_003573695.1). Lineage (NCBI taxonomy): Eukaryota > Viridiplantae > Streptophyta > Magnoliopsida > Ranunculales > Papaveraceae > Papaver > Papaver somniferum. The sequence goes on along the minus strand of NC_039358.1, from coordinate 188,835,312 downwards.
CAATGGTCAAACTCTACATATGATGACGAGAGTGTATCACTACAAACCGTAATCATATCATGCTACTTGTATTCGGGATTATCGCTTGATGGAAAACCCTAAAATAGCTATGGAAAAGGATGCAAGTTCAATTAATTGTCCACTTAACTAAACAAACACCTAAATCCTATCACAATACATCAATCATGTGATTATTAAAAACAGTAGAGATTTGAACAATAATCAAGAGAGAAAACTAATGTATTAATCAAGCACAAGTTTTAGAAATAGGACTACATCCTTAACCAATAATGAATAAATTAGCTACTCATAGCTATGGAGTTCATCATAATCAATAGTCAAATAAAGAATATGAAAGCAAAGCAAACCCTAGTAGCGTAAACAAAAGCGGATCTCTCCTTAGCTCCAAGAATAATACGTTATCTCAAAGTTGTAGAAAGACTTCTCTTTTATAGCTTCTTTTGTTCCAAAATTAGGTCCAAGTCTTCAAAGTCCATTAGATAAAAATCCACCAAGCCCATATGTGAGAAAAACCCATGTAGAAATTATCCCAAAAATATGTCGCCGGAAAACTGGTCACACCGCCGTAAGTTGTCCGAAAAAGTGGTCGGAGAAGTATCTCAGGTGATCGGCAAAGTCCACCCGGTCACCGGTCAAACGGATCAACTCGGTCAAAGTCAGACCGAGTCAAAGGCTGAGCCTTAAGTTGTGCTGCACCATCATTGTGCTTCGCTGCCAGCCATGATGGCCCTGCACAACCACACCTCCCACTGTCTACTGCAATCTCACCACCTATTGTGCAATTTCCTTGCATCATCCGTAGCTTCTAAATTGAGTCGTAGCTCTGCATCCAAGACCCACAAAACCACCAGACTCTAACGCACAGACCACTAATATCATTGTCTGCATTTACAACGCATCCAACATTACATATGCAACCATTCTACTCTGCCGAGCCATTGCACTTTCATTCACCACTGATTCTTAATGCGCCAACTCCGTTATCGCTTAAGTTTGGCTTGCAACACCTTGTCCACCAGCACCCCTTGTAACACAGTACCAGTCTTCATTTCTCGGTCACAAACTACAGATCAACTCCATCGCAACTGCAACGGCATCAGATTCAGTTCCTGCACCACTTACTTTGTCACATCCCTTGTCAGCTCCTTGCTCAACTCAGACACAGACATATACAGTTGATGCACTCTATTTCCTGCATCTGTTCTTCCTTATTCCTCAAATTCACTTTTTCTCTTCAATTTCAATTCATCATTAAAGCTGTCGTGTTTTTCAGACAGATAATTTGCATCACTAAAGCCAACATGCTTTTCAGACAGAGATGAAGAAATAAAAGCAAATAATGAGAAATAGTTCGCGTCCAACAGCAGTTGCACTTGGAATGATACTTTTGCCATGTTTCTTCTTCTTTTGTTCCAAATGACTCCAAAGTACCTAAATACTCAAAAACAAACATAAGATACATAATTTACAAGAAAACTTAGCAAATAAAGCATAAACATTAGATAAATATTAAGGTGTTTTAGACACCTATCAATCAGCAGCATACAAAAGCTACTAGTGGTTGAGGCACTAGAGGTCGAGGCACTCGTATGAAAACAAAAGGCAAATATGATGTCGATATATAGTCATCATAAGAACACATAACCAAATTCCTTTCTGGAACAATTAATGGTAAACAAACATTTGCAACATATGAAAGTTGTTGTGTACTCTGATGGAAACTCAAATCCTAATAATAATGTCAAATTTTCAATTATTTTGTAATGGCAGGCCCTGAAATCGCACCGTGGCATGACTATGGAAAAATCAATGATTTTGGAGCAGTATATAGAGATTTCCGCCTACATGAAGAAAATCGGGCTTTCACTCCTACAGTCCTACTGCATTGCATACATCTTGCAGCGAGGGGTATATCCTAAGCGGATGTGTATTTTGTTTGATTTTCGTTTGGTTTTAGGTTCATTGTTTCTCTATTTGTGAGGAGAATTAGTATTTTTGACATTATATGTATGGATATATTTTAAATCTTTACTCATGCATCATAAATCCTGAAGGATATTATACATTTTGTAATACCTCCTAACATTTTGAATCATAAATGTAACATGAAATCCGCATCAACAACTTCGAAACAGAGTCTGTTAAAAATCTTTACTCATGCATCGACACTTTCTTTAGAACTGTTGTTACATCTAAATACATCTTGTGATAATCTATTATTAACAGACTCTGTTCTGTGTGTGATTGATCACAAGAGATTCAAGTGGTGTTGTGCAGGTTATTATTGAAGATTAAAGAAGATTTGAAGACGAAGTAGATTTCTTATTAGTTCTCATATCTTTGTGTGTGTACAAACCTTGATCGGCTTGGATCCAACTAGAATCAAATTTATTCCATTGATTAGTTACGTGAGATCGGCATCACTTTATAGTTTCTCATTGAGATCTATACTGACTGATTGTGAATCTAAACTTAACCACTTTTGTAGTTATTAGATAGGTTGATCTAACCAGGCAAAGGAGTTTACTAGATTAAACGGAAGATCTTTTGCGTATGACTTGAGATATCTTTATCTTGAAAAAATCAATAGAGTTGTTACCAAACATATTTGTTTTTCCTTTACTGTTTGGAACACAATCCAAAGGAATTATCCCAGTGTGTGACCTTCGAAGTCGGAAACGCAGGGATACTGAGGAAACTAAGTGAAGTAGGGTAGTTGCTTGGTCTCAAATATACGAAGTTGGTTTAGATTTTGTATAATGACTTAATTATGAGAGTATTCAATTCTAGATTAGGTCCCGAGGTTTTTCTGCATTTGCAGTTTCCTCGTTAACAAAATCTTGTTGTGTCTTTTACTTTGATTTCCGCATTATAATTGTTTATTCAAATAAAGTAAAATACACAAACATTAACTCCGCGTTACTTGATAGTGATCCTATAGAGTTTGGTTAAGTCCGAACCTATTATCAAGTAACGTACTTTGTTGTCGTATTGTCTCGAACTCGTATCCATAGTCAATCACACAAGTTATCTTATTGTTGTATTGTCTCGATCTTGTATCCATAGGCAATCACACGAAGTGTGAATCGATTAGTTGTATTGTCTCGACTCTGTCCATAGATGATCACTTTCAGTAGAGGACTTATAGGTTGAAACAAAAATATTAATGGTGTATTTGGGTACCCTTGCTTCTCAATCAAAATGTAGAATCTTCTTGCAAAGTGTAAGATGTAAATTTCAGGTGGTTTCTGAATACTTGCATTAATAACCAATGTTCCTGGTTGAAATAGATTGAAAAATCTATGTATACAAGTCATAGTCGAACACACTGATCTCGTTGGAAGTGGGAGTTGTGAAGTAGTGGAGATCATGGGTGAATGGTGAAAACCGTGTCTTATGGTTATGCAAAGACTGGACAGTTTGTATTCCCACTACACCTCTACATGTCACCTATCCTCTATTCCAGGCACTTTCTCTTAATGGGTGTGTTGCACGCCACACGTTGTAAACTGCCAAACCAATACCCAGATGAACATCCCCTAGTTTTGACTTGTTAGATGTCTCGAGTATTTTGGTAGAAAATAACACTTGGTCATGACTGGCATGATTTATATTACTGAGGACGCCAGGTGAAAGCTGAAAAAGTGGGGGTCTAACAACCACAACCAATATTTCTCTTAGAAATATGTATGGACTAACTCCAATATACTTCCAAGAGATCAGCTAACTCCAATATACCAGAAGTTTTATTAACGAGGAAACCGCAAATGCAGAAAAATCCCGGGACCTAGTCCAGATTGAACACACACTGTATTAAGCCGCTACAGACACTAACCTACTACAAACTAACTTCGGTCTGGACTGTAGTTGAACCCCAATCAATCTCATATTGATCCATGGTACAGTTGCGCTCCATACGTCTCTGATCGCATCAGGATACTATGCACTTGATTCCCTTAGCTGATCTCACCCACAACTAAGAGTTGCTACGACCCAAAGTCGAAGACTTTAATAAACAAATTTGTATCACACAGAAAAGTCTACAGGAATAGATAAATCTGTCTCCCACAGAAATACCTACGATTTTGTTCTGTCTTTTGATAAATCTGTCTCCCACAGCCTAGAAATATCAATCACCTCACAATAATCTTAATCGACTAGCGAAAAAAGATATTGTGGAATCACAAACGATGAGATGAAGGTGTTTGTGACTATTTTTCTATCTTTCCTATAGGAGAAATTAATCTCAAGCCAATCTTACGGTTGTACTCAAATACGATAGAAACAAAAAGATCAGATCACGCAACTACAGAGAAAACAGTTGGGTCTGGCATCCCAATCCCAATGAAGTCTTCAAGTCGTTAACCTACAGGGTTTCGTGAAAAACCTAAGGTTAAAGGAGAATCGACTCTAGCTTATACAACTAGTGTCACACAGGAGGTGTGGGGATTAGGCTTCCCAGTTGCTAGAGTTGTCCTTTATATAGTTTCCAAATCAGGGTTTGCAATCTAAGTTACCTTGGTAATAAAACATTCAATATTCATCGTTAGATGAAAACCTGATTAGATTCAAGCTAATATCTTTCAACCGTTAGATCGAACTTAGCTTGTTATACACAAATGAAATGTAACTCCATTTAGGTTTGAGTAACCGTACCTAAACGTGTACACTTAGTTGGTTCAACAATAGTTAACCAAAGGTTAGCCATATGAGCACTTTCATATCAACCTTATTCATCTTCACCACAACTAGTTCAAATGACTCAAAAGAACTAGTTAGAGAGTTTGTTCAATTTCTTAGATATCATAGAAGTATACAAGACACAATATAAGCAAAAACGGTTTTGATTCACTCGAATCGATTCATTAACATTATAGCCACGGTTTGCAAAGATTGCATTCCTTAATTTATAAATGTCTTAGTTCACGAAAAAACCGTTTTTAGAAAATAACCCGCTTAAGGACGCATACTGGTACGCATACTTAAGCACCCAGATTGAGCTTGTATGTGGTTCACAAACTCCAGCAGAAATTCACGGGATGTGAACTTCCGTCAGTACGCGTACAGGTACATGGACTTAGCTCCGGACATCCTAAACCAGTAAAGTACGCATACTTTGGTTCAAGGATTTTGGACTTACACAAGTATGAGTTCACATACAATGTTTATATCCATTCATGGTTATATATTCTAAACTCTCATTTCAATCATTGAAACTTTCTTAGAGGATGTTATATAGTTGTTGTTCACAAACTATTTTTCATCAAAGCGATTTTCAAGTTATTGAAATGATTAACATGACTTTCGTCATGATTAAAGATGAACTTGGCCAAAGTGAAAGCTTACAAACACATATATCAATAAATAGATAAGCGAGATAAACTCGGCTCGAAATAGCAAATGTGTATAATCGAAGTATATATAACAATACTGTAGGATCCAAATATCGCACAACGGTAAGAGTTTGCGAAATTATAGATAGATCCTGCGAAGTTATGGAGAGAGTTTGCGAGAATGTAGCAGAGCCTGCGAAATTGTAATGAGAGCCTGAGATAATATGAGTTGTACTCCACTACATATGAGTTGTCATCCACTATGTAAACACCTATATAAAGGGAAAGTCAGAGAGAGAGAAGACAAGTTTAGAATTTGTATTATTATTATTTCCTTCTTCTTCCTCTACCAACCTAGAGCTCCAAATACTCATTAATGGAGTCTCCATGTAATCAAGATGTAATTACAAACAATCATAGTGAAGACCCCTAACCCCGTGGATGTAGATCAAATTGATCGAACCACGTAAATCTTGTGTCTTATTTTCTATTTCCATTATTTTTATCTTTATTTTCATATCAAATAAGTTTAGATCTAGAAATTATAATCATGATAATATAAGGGGTGCGTTGTGGGATTTCCTGCAACTACATAATGGCGCTAGAAACAGGGACGAGTAAAGGATTTATCCTTCCTGTAACTTGTTGATTCAAGAAATTTTCATGAAGATTAGCTACTGTTCATTTTTTCTAGATCTACAAAATTTAGGTTCAAAAATGGAAATTTTATGGAAGAAACCACACTTTCAGGGAGTAAACATCATCAACAATTCAAAGACATGAAAAGAGTGAGAGAAAAAATTAGTTGTTGTGGTGAAATTTAAGGAGAAAATGGAAGTTTCAGTGGAAGATTTTCATGTTCAGAAGAAGAAGGCAAATGTGAAAGAAGTTAAGGAAGGAAGAAGAAAAGATAAGAGGCAGATGCTGCAATTTATATCACAAACAGAAATTCGCACAGATGGTTTGAGCAAGAGCGAGTAAGCGATAGGTCACGGGTTCGAATTTCGCAGAGACACATATTTTTCATTTTCTTCTCATTTGCATGAGAAAATAAAAGAATAGGAGAAAAAATTCTGCGTTTATTTCGCAAAGAGATTCTTGAACAGTTGGTCAAGAGAACAATATGTACGTTCGTGGTCGCAAGTTCGAACTTCCCTGCGAGCATAGTTTTCTTCTTTTTACAGATAGCGAAAAAATGAATAATTTCGCAATATTGTTTCATTAGTTCGCAAACAAGAGGTAGCACAGTTGGTCAAACTTCGCTAGAGTGAGTTGTAAGACTCGAGTTTGAATCCCTCATCAAGCTTAATTTTTCGCACATTTTTGAAATCCTAAAGGCGAAGAAATGGAATAAAGTACAGCATTGTGTTTCTTTCGCAAGCAACAAGTAGCGCAGATGGTCAGAGAAGGAGTATGCAAACTAGAGGACATGGGTTTGATTCTCCCTGCGACCAAATAATTTTTGCTTCGCAAATATTCATTTCGCAGAGTTGATATTTGATTACTTCGCACAGTCTTTGATTATTTCGCATGAGTGGGTTAGCACAGTTGGTCAGGAGGCATGAATGCAAGCAGCAGGTCGCGGGATCAATTCTTGCTTCTCGCATGTTTATTTTTATTATGTGAAATTTATACAGAATTGACTCTTGCACAGTTGGAATTTGATTACTTCGCAAGAACTTTGATTATTTCGCAAAAGAGGCTTAACACAGTTGGTATGGTGCGAGAAAATCCAAGAAGCAAATCAAGGGTTCAAGTCTCACTTCTCACACTTCTTTTTGTTGCGCGAAATTCATACATTTCAAGGCATTTATTCACTTCTTTGACAACAACAGCGACTCACATGAAAGATAAGTACCACTTCCTTGAACATTTTACTTTATACAAAGAACGAATAAAAAGATTTTTGATTTGATTTACAAAAAAGCGATTCAATCGCACGATTACAAAGATTATAAAGATTACTAAGATTTCAAGATTACAAAGACTTCAAAATTACAAAGATTGCGAGATTTCAAAATTACAGAAAACTGAGAAAATTTAATTTATATGTTTCTCTAGAATATTTCTTTTACAGAGAATAAAAAGATTTTTGATTTGATTTACAAAATGCGAAACAATCGCAGAATTACAAAGATTTCACAATTACAAAGATTTCAGAATTATAATGTATTAGAATTTCTCTTGAGTATTTACTTTGCTTCAAATGATATGATATTATGAGAATGAAAGAATGAATGAAAGAATAAAAGAACAAAGAAACGCGAAAATTTCGCAAGAGACAATCTAAGATCCATAAAAATCTAAGATTAGAATGGGGCGAACCTTTATGGCGTACACCCTAGTTTGCGAATAACATTTCGCAAGAGGAAAATGTAAGACCTAAAGTACGTCATAGAAGGGGTTACCTGTAGCATGACTCAGGGAAAAGGTTACACTGCCCCTGGAACCTGAGTCATGGAGATTTGGGGTCAATAAAGCCCATCCTGGAGAGGCACCTTGGATTCTCAGCCTAAGCATATGACTTAGGTTGGGCGACTAAGGTAATAAGGACTCTCCCAAGGAGTGCAAAATCTGATCAAGGCGTCGAGGTACACGGTTGAGTCAAGAGTGCCAGGGGCGTTTGAAGCGTCCTTGACATTCTTGACAAGTCTTGGCTTATACTGCACTCGGCCCGAAGAAAACCCCACTTAGGGTGCAGTCTCGTAACCATAAGCCCTATAGGTAAAAGGGATAAGAGGCTGCGAAAACAACTGGTTGTTGTTAAGATCGGATGGGAGGATCTAACCTTGTATGGTAGAAGTAAGCCTCCTTGAAGGGGAAACCAGGGGGAAGATAAGGGCGGCACCCTCCATTAGGGAGATGATAAGTGTCTTAAGACGCAAATTTCATGAGGCTTTTTACTCGCAAGGGTATTAAGATTTTTCATATTTGTGCGACAATCCTGAAGAGGCAATAATACTAGAGAAAAAGATAAGATGAAACCAATGGGTCATTACATGAAAGTGTGAAGACGTCCTGCGATTTCGTCGCAAGACGGCAATGTCATGGGGCTTTATTTTCGCAAGAATATTTAGGCCTGTCATATTGTCGCAACAATCCTGAAGAGGCAATAATACAAAAGAAAAAGTTAAGGAAAGATCAATGGGTTTTTGCATGAAAGTGCAAAGACGTCCTGCGATTTTGTCGCAATGACAAGAGGTGGCAAAAAATAAGACCTTTAACTAGGAAGGCAAAATAAGACCACATAAGAAAATGAGTAAGCAAGTAAGCTTGCGAGAATGATTATATGTAAGCAAACAAGCTTGCGAATATGTACATGGAAATGAAACTGAGGCAGTGAAAATGCCGCAGACTTGATATTATGATCATATTGTTATGAGATACTAATAGTGCAGGAAAAAGGAAAGATGAAACACAAGTAAGAACTTGTGAGGAACAATAACTACACGAAGAGGAATGCATACACTAAATAAAAAGCCAGAGAAATCGATAATGGAGGCAATTTAAAGCTACATCAATTTTAGCGTGCAAAATGAGCTAAGTAACACAAACATTAGCTATACATTGCATTAGATAAGCAGTCTCATCATATAAACATCATACTCGCATCATAAAAGCATAGTATAAACATCGCATACACATTTCATAACATAATCATCACATAAGCATTATATTCGCACAAGTACTTTACAAAACTGTACGGAATAATATTGCAGAACTTCGCAATAATATCGCAGAATTTCGCAGAATTATTCAGAATTTCGCAGAATTATTCAGAATTTCGCAGAATTATTCAGAATTTCGCAGGATTATTCAGAATTTCGCAGAATGTGTCAGAATTTCGCAGGATTATTCAGAATTTCGCAAAATGTGTCAGAATTTCGTAGTATTATTCAGAGTTTCGTAGGATTATTCAGAATGTGTCAGAATTTCGCAGAATGTGACAGAATTTTGCAGAATGTGATTGTTTCGCAGAATGTGATTATTCCGAACGATATGATAATTTCGATCAATTATTTCACACAATTATAAGCAACTTGAAGAAATTATACTATCGCATGAGCACAACACATGGGACAGAGGCAAGATAAGAATGAGGAAACAATTCGCACATTCAATATTTTCTCAAGGATTCTACCTTCATAGATAAAGAACAGAGGCAACTGTGGATTACCAAGAAAACATTTTATGTTCTTTATCTCCTCGGCAAGAATCATTTCCAAAGTCGACGTACAACAACAAGAATCCTCACCAAAAATGAAGTAATAATTTCGCACGAATAGAGGAAATACTTATTATACAAGGACAGATACTTCTTATTTACTTCGCAGAGTTCTTCTTATATTTCGAGGATTGAGTACTTCTTATACTTCTTCAAGGATACTTCATACTTCGCATACTTCAAGAGATGATACTTCTTATTTACTTCGCAATGCTCCTGAACTTCACAAAAGAATAGAGGCAAGTACGTACTTTTCAAGTCCAATATTCTTTCGCTCGTTCCTCCAACAACTACTACTACAAAGTGAATTTTTCCTTAAAGATCGCTCTTCAAGCAATATTCAAGGAAAAAGAGGCAAGATGTAGGATCCAAATATCGCACAACGGTAAGAGTTTGCGAAATTATAGATAGAGCCTGCGAAGTTATAGAGAGAGTTTGCGAGAATGTAGCAGAGCCTGTTAAATTGTAATGAGAGCCTGAGATAATATGAGATGTACTCCACTACATATGAGTTGTTATCCGCTATGTAAACACCTATATAAAGGGAAAGTCAAAGAGAGAGAAGACAAGTTTAGAATTTGTATTATTATTATTTCCTTCTTCTTCCTCTACCAACCTAGAGCTCCAAATACTCATTAATGGAGTCTCCATGTAATCAAGATGTAATTACAAACAATCATGGTGAAGACCCCTAACCCCGTGGATGTAGATCAAATTGATCGAACCACGTAAATCTTGTGTCTTATTTTCTATTTCCATTATTTTTATCTTTATTTTCATATCAAATAAGTTTAGATCTAGAAATTATAGTCATGATAATATAAGGGGTGTGTTGTGGGATTTCCTGCAACTACAAATACGACTTTTGTCTCAAGATAGGAGATAGAATAGATAGACTTTTGAGTGATAGATAAGTTCAAGTCTCCACATACCTTTTTGTCAATGAAGTTCCACTAGTTCCTTGAGTAGTTCTTCGTCTTTGCATGATGAACGTCGTGGATTCTAGAGCTCAACTACACTTACTATCCTAGTCCGAGACTTAGCTTTAAGTAGACTAGAAATCAAGGCTTATAGTTTTGGCAACTAAACTTGACAAACAAGCTTGAGACAGAAACGCTTGCGAGTTCGACCGAGAAGTGCTCTAATAAAAGCCTACTCGTATAATTTGATGGGTAGATTAATTATATACCCCTAGTTTTAACATCCAACAAATATCCCTTTACACTACAATAAATATACCCTATCATTTAAAATCCTTATCCTTTAAAAATAGATTACCTTAATACCCTCACTCATATAATATTTTTCTTTATTTCAAAATACAACAAATTTATTTCTCTACCACTTCACGGCCGCCACCACCAACATTCCACCACCATTAGCACCACCACGTATCCACCACCACCAATATTCAACTACCATTCCACCACCACCACCGGTCAACAAACAACACCTACTAACTTCCACCACCGGAACACCACCACCGCCACCACCACTAATCCATCACCGCCGCCACTACCGTCGCCGCCACCACCGTCGCCGCCGCCACCAGTTGCGTCAACAATCAGAGTTGATCCCCAAAATAAAAATTAGAAAAAAGGAAAAAAAGATATAACGTCAATCAGCGAAGTTGATCCCCAAAATATGGTGTCAACAACCAAAGTTGATCCCCAAAACAAAAATCAGAAAATAAAATAAATAAATAATAAGGTGTCAACAACCGAAGTTGATCCCCAAAACAAAAATCAGAAAATAAAATAAATAAATAATATAGTATCAACAACCGAAGTTGATCCCAAAATTTAAAATTCAGAAAATGTTCAAATTATTTATGGTATCAACAACAAAAGTTGATCCTAAAATATGGAGTCACCAACCAAAGTTGATACCAAAAATTGATGTATTAAAGTTAGTGAACCTGACGTGAATCGAACACGCATCTTCTAACCTGGAGTCAGTTGTGCTACCATTGCACCACAAATTTGGCTTAGAGGGAAATTGAATAGTTTGCAGGGATCAAGAACTGGAACACCAAACGGATGCGACCCGGAAAACGAAATTGAATAGGTACTACATACCTGCAATAATCACTGCAAACAATAAGAAAAAAAGTTCATATAGAGTTTAAACTGACAAGTTATTAACAAACATAATTTAATCCTGGAAAATGGTGTCAACAATAGAAGTTGATCCATAAATAGGATCAACAACAATAGTTGATAAAAAAATGGGTCAACAATAGGAGTCGATCCCATAAATGGAATCAACAACATTAATAACCGGAAATTATGCGAAACTACGCAAGTAATGATGGAAAAATCTCGATAAGAAACCAATCTAAATGTCAATTATATTCATGCATGCGACAAGAGATATTTTCCATGAATTTCTTATACATGAATAATAACATCCAAACCACCGCCACTAAATATGAATAATAATTTCCAAACTCTCCAAAATCTATTGTGGAGCAAAGCATTTCAAACAGAAGCATGTTCTAAAACCAAAATAAGAACACTCGTATTTTTTTAGTTACAGGTGATAACATTCTGCAACTACCATTTACTAGAAGTCGTTGGTTGTTGTTGCTTCCAACGAACCTAAAACTAAACAAACCAAATTTTCCTACTTTACATGGAATTTGGTACTATGATTCTTACTGACAAATAGCTTTCCCCTAAATTAAAAAAGCATCGAATTGGTGATGATTGAATTAAACAATGCTTACGGCATACATCCATCTCATTTCTAGAATCTGTCCCAACACTTGTTCTTCTTTTTCTAAATTTCTAATCCATCCATCATTAAAAAAGACACAAAATTGGTTAAACATACCAAAATCAACAATGCATGGGTGAAAAGGACATTTAGATTTTGATACTGTTTAAGTGGACAAAAATTTAAAAATAGCCAGGATGTAAACAGTTTCATCCTACCCATTTTTAAATATTTTTTCTTATTTTTAATTTACATCAGGATGCATCCAGTTTCATCCTTTCTATTTTTTAAGTTTAAGTCAGGATGAATCCAGTTTCATCCTTGCTATTCTTTTGGTGTTCATTTCACCCATACAAATTTTTACTCGTCTATTTGAACCATATTTTAAATATATTTGGACAAATGAACCATATTTCGTAAAAAAGATAACACAACAAACCCCACAGACCACATTCATTAACCATCCTCCAATTACAGTCCATTTTCTGTATATATATAGTTCATCATCCCCATACCCTTCTCTTCATCTATACCAGACCATCACATTCCCTAGTATAATTCATTCCCATACAAGTACGCAACAATACAGGCTAGTTAACAATCTCCCGAAAAAACTAACCACCGTCCTAAAATTCCCAATTGTTAAATTGACAATTCATTTCCAGATTAAAGCAACATTTATAACAAAATATACCATTCAACCAATCTACAACACCCAAATTAAAAAAAACTCAATCCAAAAACGCTTGTAGTCGCTTGGAACAAGCAATATACACACATACAAATGCTCCCTGATATGATTTTCACCAAAAGAAACTTAGAATTAAATGATACAAAGTAGAAGATATGTTAGCAGTAATACTGAAATGTCCGTTGTATTGCATTCTCTTGTGAGCTCTACCAGTACCTCTAGGAGTTTTCCTCTTAACTTTTCCGGCACAAGCTAAAGATCCCACAACCATACCCGCAACAACAATCATAAACCACCCGCCATTGGATTCACAAAAACATTTAGACTTAAAAATCAAAAGAAATGTGATAGAATTGAAAGGAGAATAGAGACTGAGACTGAGAGTTACCCATGATTGCAGATTAGGGAACAAGAAGTTGCACTGGTTCAACAAAAATCATACTCCCTCCGTCCCTAATTAGATGACCTATACCATAAATAAGTGAAGTGATAGATTAGTATTATTATAAGAAATATGTAAAATTTGATAGCCATATTTATATTCATTAGACATGTGTTTTAAAATGCTTTTCGAAGATACAAAGTTTACGAAAATCCGTTGCATAGTTTGAGAGATAAATCATTTCTAAATTTACTAGTAAATTTTAACTAGGTCATCTAATTAGGGACGGAGGTAGTAACAACTTTTAATAAAACGCACCGAAATAAAAACTTATATCAAATTTAATATGGATTTGAGTGAGATTTTATAAAATTAGTTTCTAAATCAACAATCTCGATCTCAATTAAATCGAAATAAAGAAAAAAATTAAGTGAATCAGTAAAAATCAAATTTCCAGAAAACCCTATAACCAAAATTGAAAATCATACATACTAAATCTAACTCTCTGAAATCTGAAGTTGCAACTCGAATCTGGTATAGAAAAAAGAACAAATCTGAATCGACAACTCGAAATCGAAACCCAAATAAATAAATCAATTCATGAATCTGGTTTAGAATCAGTTGAAATCGAACACAAATAATGATAGATCTACTGATATTAATAGCGGACGTGATGAACGAAGGTGGTGGTGCTGGTTGTGGTGCGGCGATAGAAATTGTGGTGGTGGTGGGAGCCATGGAGATGACGGTGGTGGGGGCGATGAGATTTTTTTTCTTATATTTTAAGAAGTGAAGAGGTGTGAAAGTGAAAGAGGAAGGCTAAATATGAAATTGTGAATATTATGTTATTAAAGAAATTTTAAATAATACCATAAGGGGTATTTATAAAGTTCTTCAAGAATATTTGTGAAGGTCCATCAGAAGGAGGGATAATTATACAATTCCCACTAATTTGATTTACCTAGATGAGGGCCATATGTATCGAGTAAGTCAAGTCATAAGAATGAAACTTGTTGCAAGTCAGTGCTCAGAAAATATCATATGGTGCTTTTAGGTTGAATAATTAAATTATTCCCGAAATCGATATTTATGAAATAACGTTTATAATTGATGCTTGTAAAGTATCATCATTATGGAAGCATCTTAAACATAATTGATGCATGTAAAACATTGTGGTTCATAGCCTATTCAAATCAGTCGCGGATTTCACGGTCTTAGAAAGGAGTATGACTGGCTATCTTTGGGCAGCTGCAAGGAGCTGTTTGTATAAACTGGGGACGAGATGACCAGTCTTCATAGGAGAAGGAAGACCGGTATCCATTATGACATCTCATTAGTCGACTCAAATTAGATCTAAGCCGATTAAATAAGCTATTCAAGTTGGATGGGTGAGATGATTTGCGGCAGTTTATATTAATTCGTGAAATTTCGTAATCAGAAAATTCAGATGTGAGACTCGTATTAAAACTGTTGTAGAATTCTCATACGAACTCGGATTTTGATGATCCGCACTCCATTCTTATCAGAAAATAATTTTATATCTCTTTAAGCGGGAATATTTAGGTTTTGAGCTCGTTTAGGAGGTGAAAACAGCCTGAAATAAAAACCAGGGACAAACCCAAAATTCAACGATGGGTATGGCTGGAATGTCATTATAGTGCTAAGCGGCCGAAAGTAGATAACTAAACGCTAGAACGAGCAAACTCATTAATGAGAAAATGGCAATGGAAAGAAGTTTGTAGTTTACCCAAGAAAAGTGGGCTAAGTAGTGGACTACTATCAATTTGGACCGGACAAAAATTACATTTTTATCAAATACATACACTAAAAGAATTTCCCCACCTGTGAGGGGGCGGGCTAAAGCCCCACTTATCCCCCTCATAGGTTCGTCCGTGGTAAAAAATCAGGAAGAATTCAGGAGGAATTCTGTCAGTTTTCATCCATGACCTAGCTCGACTTTTAAGCTGTATCTTTTAGCTCGTTAATCCGATTGATGTGATTTTATAGTATGTTATACTAGACATCCATAAGAAACTTTTAGCATATATATAATACTCAAATTATTTACCAGTTGCTCCCATATGTTCGTCCAATCCCTGGTCACCTCTTGGATATCGTTCGACCAAGTTGAAGAGATATGATTGGTCGGTGTGAAACCAAGTTTTCAGGTCAACTTCGAGTGTTTTGATTGGTCATAATGGAAGAGGGGTAACATGTGAGCACCATGATACATGCTTGTATGGTCATGGGAGGAGCTAAATTAGTTGGATTGGATGGAGTGGAGCAGGTAGGCTATAAGTGATCTGATTGGTTGAATAATAGAGGGCATGTTAGTAGCTAATATGGAGCCTGCTGATTTAAAGCGATTTGATTGGTCGAAAGGGAAGAGGGGTACCAGGTGAACATCCATGGACATGATCGGTCGGCCAGGATAGGCGCCAGTTAGGGAAAACCGTCCAGTCAAGTGGCGCGGTTATGCTTCTTTTGCTACTGTCGGGTTTAGTCGCAGCTTTCTCTTTTCCCCAATTTTCGGCTCCTGGTAGGATTTTAATCCTACTGGCCCATGATGGGCTAATTCCTAGCTTGCCTGAGTTTTGTCTCGACTAATAGGGATCAAGATATTATGCATGCTCTTTTTTAGGACAAAAAACCTAATTTTTTGCAAATTGACACAAAATTAGGTTAAAAATGAATTTTGTGAACTGAGACAAAATTAATCAATTTAGATGAATTTTGTACGTTAATAAAAAAATTACTATTTTTTTATTCTTGCGAGTAGCGCAACTCTGGTCTTATTGGCACAACTTGCGCAGGTACTTTCATGCATATCTTAATTCAGAAACTTCGGGAGATTCATACTACTCAGCTAAGAGTGAATCATTAATCATCATGTCATGTCATCATTAAGGGTTCAGCTGGGAACACAGCATAAAGTAAATACTCATTAGGATATACTAGTGAATAATTCATCTAGGAGCTTGTGTTTCAATACGATGCAATTATAGAATACCTAGGAATATTGCAATATGCATTATTATTCTGATAATTTAATACCTAGGAATATTGCAATATGCATTATTATTCTGATAATTTTCGTATATGCAGATACTGAGTTTTTTAGTAAATACAATTTGTATATGTATACATATATTTTCTGAATCCAGCCGGGAGAAACTCATAAATATAGCTATACACATACATGAAGAAAGGCATACGCACTTGTTAGAGCATTGCTCGGTCGAAATCGCATGCGTTGCTATCTCAAGCATGTTTGTCAATGTTAGTGATCAAAACTATAAGTCTTGATTTTTAGTCTACTATAACTAAGGTCTCGGACTAGGATAGAAAGTGTAGTTGAGCTCAAGAACTCCATGACAATCATCATACAAGACGAAGGACTACTCAAGGAACTGGCGGATCTTCATCGACTAAAAGGCATGTGGAGACTTGAATTTATCTATCACTCAAAAGTCTATTTATCTCCTATCTTAAGGCAAAAGTCGTTTTGCTATATAGACTTTGATTATACACATTTGGTATTTCGAGCCGAGTTTATCTCGCCTATCTATTTCTCGAAATATGTGTTGGTAAGCTTTCGCTTTAGCCAAATTCATCTTTACCTAGTGACGAAAGTCATGTTATGTTTCAATCACTTTGAAAATTGCTCTGACGAAAAATGGTTTGTGAATAACAACTATATAACGTCCTCTAAGAATGTTTCAATGATTGAAATGAGAGTTTAGATTACATAACCATTGGTAGATATAAGCATTTTTATGGAAACACATATATGTATAAGTCCTTATTCCTTGAACCGAAGTTTGAGAAATTTGTTGATCAAGAGAACCGGAATAGTGGCGTGAACTCAGTCCGCGAACCCAGTCCGCGAACTGGCAGAAGTTCTCGACCCGAGAAAATCTGCTGGAGTTTGTGAACTCCTTCCGGGAACTTAAGTCCGCGAACCCATTCCGCGAACTTGAGTTGGTTATATCTAAAGACAGTTGTTCTTGAACTCATGTTTATATAAACTAAGGAATGCTTTTGAAAACCTTGGATTTAAAGTTCATGAACCGATTTGAGTGAATCAACCCGTTTTTGCTTCAATTGTGTCTTGTGTAGTTACATAAGATCTAAGATGTTAGAGCATAGCTCGGTCGACCTCGCATGCGTTGCTATATCAAGCATGTTTGTCAATGTTAGTGATCAAAATTATGAGTCTTGATTTCTAGTCTATTATAGCTAAGTCTCAGACTAGGATACAAAAGTGTAGTTGAGCTCAAGGAATTCATGGCGATTCATCATACAACGACGAAGATCTACTCAAGGAACCATGGAACTTCATCAACAAAAAGGTATGTGGAGACTTGAACTTATCTATCACTAAAAAGTCTATCTATTCTATCTCCTACTTCTTATGAGACAAAAAGTCGTATGCTATATAGATTGGATCATACACATTTGACATTTCGAGCTGAGTATTCATTACTTATCTTTTTCTCGAAATCGTGTGTTGGTAAAGCGTTTCTCTTTGATCAATTTTATCTTCACCTAGTGACGAAAGTCATGAAAAGTTTCAATTACTTTGAGAATTGCTCCGACGTGAAACGGTCTGTGAATAACGGCTATATAACGTCCTCTGAGAATGTCTCAATGATTGGAATGAGAGTTTAGATTACATAACCATGTATTCCTTAATCCGAAGTTTTCGAACTTTGTTGATTGAGAGAAACTGGAGGAATTGTCTTTTCCAAGTCCGCGAACTGACGGAAGTTCTCCTACCGAGAATTTCTGCTGGGATTTTCCAAAAACTCGTTTGCGTGTTTAGTCCGCGAACTGGCGGAAGTCTCTTTGCAGAGATTTTCTTCTGAGTTTGGAAAGCTCTGACGGTTGCCTTAAGTCCGCGAACTTGTTTGTGAGCTTAAGTGGTTATGATCTCAAGATGTGCTCTGAACATGAAACTTAAATTACTAAGGAATGCTTTATGCAAACCGTGGCTATAAAGTTCATGAGCCGATTCATCGAATCGAATCATCTTTGTTTCAATTGTGTCTTGTGTAGTTACATAAGATCTCATAGCAATTGAACAACTCTCTAACTAGTTCATTTGAGTCAATTGAACTAGTTATGGTGACGAAGTTAATATGAAATGCTCATACGGTTAACCTTTTGGGTTACTACGTTGAACCAACATACACGTATACGTTTGGGCACGGTTTTCACAAACCCAGTAAACGTCTACCCAAGTGTGTGTGACAAGCTAAGTTTTCGATCTAACGGTTGAGAAATATTAGCTTGAATCCAAATCAGGTTTTCATCTAACGGTGAATATGGATTGCTTTGTAACTAAGGAAAAACCCTGATTTGAAGGCTGTATATAGGAGACATCTAGCATTGTGCAAAACTAATCCCCACACGTCTGTGTGATACTAGTGCGCTCGCTAGAGTAGATTCTCCTTTAACCTTTGGTTTTCTTCTCTAAAACCAGGTTAACGACTTAAAAACTTCATTGGGATTGTGAAGCCAGACCGATACTACTTTTATCGTAGTTGTGTGATCTGATCTTGCATCTTCTATCGTACGAGTACAATATTTGATTGGCTTGAGATCGTGAGAGTTCTATGATAGGCAAGATAAAGAAGTCACAAACATCTTCATCTCACTGTTTGTGATTCCTCGATAAACCGCTTGTGTAGTCAAGAAGGATTGTTGAGAGGTGATTGATTAATCTAGGATGTTCTTCGGGAATATAAGACCGGATTATCAATTGGTTCCTGTTCACCTTGATTTTATATCTTAAGACGGAACAAAAACCTAGGGTTTTTCTGTGGGAGACAGATTTATCCTTTGATAGACTTTTCTGTGTGAGACAGATTTGTTTATTATCAAGTCTGCGATTTTGGGTTGCAGCAACTCTTAGTTGTGGGTGAGATCAGCTAAGGGAATCAAGTGCGCAGTATCCTGCTGGGATCAGAGGCGTAGGAGTACAACTGTACCTTGGATCGGTGGGAGACTGATTGGGTTCAACTATAGTCCAGTCAGAAGTTAGCTTGGAGTAGGCTAGTGTCTGTAGCGGCTTAATACAGTGTGTATTCAATGTGGACTAGGTTACGGGGTTTTTCTGCATTTGCGGTTTCCTCATTAACAAAACTTCTGGTGTCTGTGTTATTTCTTTTCCGCATTATATTTTTTATATAATTGAAATAATACAGGTTGTGCGTTAAAGATCATCAATTGGAAATCCAACCTTTGGTTGTTGATTGTATTGATTGATCCTTGGACATTGGTCTTTGGTACCGTCCAAGTTATCTCTCTTTGATAAAGACTCGCAGATTTCCATTTGCTCAAGTAAAGATCAAATCGAGAGATTGAGATATAAACTCTTTGATATATCTGTTTATTGATTGAGTCTAACTGCTAGTTGATTCTCATAAAAAGTATATTGGAGTTTATCCATACAGATTGCTAAGCAAAATATTGGGTGGTGTTGTTAGACCCCCGCTTTTTCAATTGGTATCAGAGCAGGCAAACACGTTTAAGACCTAACAAGTCCGTGTTTGTAGCGATCTGACTCTATGGACAGAGGTGTTATCTCTATTAACGTACTACCAGTCTTCGATGGCTCCAATTACTTATGGTGGAAAATTTTTATGCGAGATTTTCTTCAATCGCGTGATTTTCAATCATGGGTATATGTGGTTAATGGCTATGATGCTCCCGTTGTGGCAGTTGGTGATATAAACGTTCCCAAACCTATTGGTGAATACACCGTTGTTGAGATAACTGTTGCAAAGAAAAATTCCGACGGTTTGAATGCTACCATACATGTCATTACCCCAAATCTTCAGCATCATGTGACAAACTGCACTGGATCTAAAGATGCTTGGGATATCTTAGAAACCGTATTTGAAGGCAACTCCAATGAAAAGGATGCTAGGCTTCAAAACCTTAATTCCGATTGGGAGAACATTTGTATGGCAGATGAAGAAACATTTGATGAATTTAATCACTAAGTGTCTGAAATTGTTAATGCATCTTTTGCATTGGGTAAGACTATTCCTGAAAAGGACATTGTGATGAAAATTCTCAGATTGCTGCCATCTAGATACGAGTCTAAGAAGAATGCCATCGTTGAGGGGAATAACATCGATAATCTTTCCAGAAACACCTTGGTTGGAAAGTTTAAGATCTTTGACCATGAGCATACATCCAAAGTCGGTAAGGATATTGCCTTTAAAGCATAAAAGAACACTAAATTACTTGTCAAAGGTAAGAGTGTTCATGTCTCTTAGGATGATCAGTCTAAGGATGATTTTTAGGATGAAGATCTTGACAAATCAGTTTACTTGATCACAAGACAGTTTAGGGATCTTCTGTTGAAGACAAGTAACGGTTTTCAAGAGACAAACCTAAGTCATCAGATAAACCTCACGGTCGCGTACCTCCTAAAAACAGGGATGCTGACGAGGCTGATGACGAGGACATGCCTTAATGCTTTAAGTGTAAGGGTTTTGGCCATTTTGCTAACGAATGCCCAAATCGTAGAAAATACACTGTGAACAAAGGTCTAGCTGTAACACTTGATGAAATGTCTGAAACCTATGATTCCGATGAAGATAGGAAATCAAGGGTAGGGCTTCTTTGTGAAAACATCGATTTTGATACTTGTAGCAATACATATATCAACCTCAATGGGTTCGGAGAAGAGGGAAACCCAATCAAGCTGGAAGATTCACTGAATCCGATAACTGTAAACCCTATCAGTGATGTTTCAGGATCAACAGTATGTCTAGCTGCTTGCACATCTCAGATGCCTGAATACTATCCAAGATTGACATGCTCGTTTTGTCCGATGAAGGGACACGAACTATCAATATGTTACAAATACAAGCACCAAATAAGCACGCCAACAAACTTCAACGAAGAGCAGATCGATTAGCAAGGAAGCTGAAACTTGCTCAGAAGACCGCCGAGGTATGTAGGATCTTATCTTCGTCTAAGAAGTTTGTTTCCAAGGATAGAATAAGACCATTTGAAAAGAAAATATGGTCAAATCGTTTTGATAGAAAGAGATCAGAGGAATCCTCCCATGAGGAAAAAGATGGACAAATCGTTGTTCATCGCAACACAACTTGATTGTGTTGTTGGGAAAATCTAGTCTCATGTGCCTGTTCAAAAAGAGACAAGATTGAGTGTTGATCCAGGCTTCAGAAATGTTTTTCCTTCTTTTCTTAGATTTGTTATTTTTTGTCTATCAAATAAAAGAAAGGGTTATTATCGACAATTCTACTCTTTATAGGGTTTTAGAGTTGGGCGTATACGAACATGTCAATAGGTTTCGAACCCTACATTCCTTTTTCCTTTTGACATCCTTTATAAGACTGCTTGTTGAGTTAAGTGATTCCATCACACAAATCCAGTTGTTCATAATTGTTCTCAAAGCACTATGTCGTCAGATGGAAAGGATGTCAACATGATTGTTAAGTCTTCAATCAAGGAAAAAGAGAAATCTCCTGTTTCTAAGTCCCTGAAAAGAAAAAGAAGGAATACAAGAAAACCAAGAGTTGTTCCTTCTAACTCTCAGAAGTTTTCCAATGTTCTTGATGAGTTAAAGGAAATAAGAAGATAGATTTATGAAATAAAGACGTTCATGTCTAAATCTTTGGAAATTCAGAGGACCCTAATTCGACCTCTTCAACCAAGACAGTTCGTGGGTATTGACACTTATCTCCGCGAACCTTATGTCCCGAAGGTTGTCGATAACAAGGAGTTCGGGAATGATAAAGAATTTCTCAAAGGAATTGTTGCCTAGTATGACTTCTTTTTGGATTAGTTGGAAGAATAACTAGTGCTTTGAATAGCGAAGATTGTGACTACACATAGCTATTTTTGTTTTCATATTCTTAAGATTATTTTTTAAGTTTATTGGTTTTTAAATTCTAAAATTACTTGGAGGATGATATTATTGCACTATCAATTTGTTTTGAAGTATTGCAATATTTTTATGGGATATATATTACTTGCGTCTGTGAACTTGAAGGTCCCATATTGTGTCAAAAGTAAAGTCGTTCATAAATTGATATTGGTATTGATGAAAGGATGAATGGACTTTTGACATGTAGTTGCAGGAAATCCTACACTACACCCCTCACAAGATTTCATTAACATTCAACTCATTTTTGGATTAACAATCTTAATTTTATTGATGAATCTTTGAACAATCTTACAAGAAAAGATAAAGGGATTAAGAACAACAACCACTCTTGATTTTCTCTCTCCTAATTGTTTTTCATTCCTCTCTCTAAAAAGATCTCTCTCTTTTTCGTTTACAACTGAATGGCTATTTATAGGGAATTACGTAGTGGATGACAGCTAATCTGTCCTTTATTTTTGGATATGGCTTGCGATATTCTCGCAACCTTACAAATATTAACCTCGCACGCTTCCTAATTTTCGCAAGTCCATCATATTTTTCTCATGATTTAGATGATGTCGTTTATTATGTCGTTTCTGAAATTGCTTTGCGACATTGTTGTGTTATGTTGTTAATAGTTTCGCTGAAGTGTTGCAGCTGCGAGATTCTGATCCTACATGACAATTACAAAAGTTATGCCTATGCAGTCATTTATTTGATGGAAAATAGGATGAAATCTTTTGTTTGACAAGGATAAAGTCTATTATGTCGTTATGCAAAGAGTGATGGAAAATAGAATAGATCCTTGTATCCTATCCACGGTATTGATCTTCATTGATCCATTTTGTTATGTTTTACCGTGAAGGCTCCATTGTGTATCTTATGTTGAGCACCTTACAACTATGTCGATTAATATTGGCCTTGTTGGTTGTTCCATGAGATGTTATATGTTGAGCATTCTTGAACTAAATTAATCTTCTTGATTGGTTATTTAGTTATTTGCTCCAAAAGTCTTCTTTTGTCGAGAAGAATCTTTTGACAGTTAAATTGATTGCTTCGGTGATTAGTTTGGTTGTATATTCCAATTAGATTAATTATAGGTTCTCTTGTAATTAATCTAGTTGAGTTTTTCATATATTCCACAAGTTCTTGTGTTGAGTATATGAACGACTATACTAATCATGTTCTATTGGTTGGTCTAGTCGTATATTCCGTAAGGTTTTCCCTATGTTGAGTATTTGAACGATTAAGGTAGTCATCTCCGTGTGGTTATCTTAGTCGTAGCTCCGTGAGTTTTCTTATGTTGAGCACAATCAATTAAATTGATCACTTTTGTGGTTTGATTTAGTTGTATATTCCGATTAAATTAATCATGGGTTTACTTGTGATTAATTTGGTTGAGTTTTGGATATAGAAAATCATTTCCATGGTTTTTGGTGTCCAATTAAAAAATCCTTCTTTTCTTTCGAAATTAAGGAAAATCATCTGCATCCTCTTCAAAGAAAATAAAGAGAGGGAATTCTCCTCCTCCTTCAGATGTTCATTTCCCTGATGGTTCTGAAGATGATGAAGACAACAAAGATGATGATGACGACTCTGCTGCGAATAAAGATTCTCCACCTGAATCCTCTATGGCACAATTATCTGGTATCTTCTCTGATTCTTGGCAAGGGCCATTACATGCAACGCCCTCGCAACTATTTGCGATACTCCTTTGTTGGATGGTGATAGTTCTCGTCGTGGGGTCTCCAGATCAGTGACTCCTAGCTTCCTAAATTCTCTCAATAGTTTGGTATGCCTTCGTCTTTTTACTTCTTCCTTATTGTGACTCAAAATTTCTTTTTATTTTAATTATTTTTTGTATTTTCTTCGCAGGCTGGAAAAGCTTCTTTCGTTGTTGCCTCAGATTTGGAGAGGAGACGCGAAATTCTTGAAAAGAAGAATCTTCAATTTCGTATGAAGAATAAAGAACTGGAAACTGAAGCTAAGGGTCTTCGTGAGAAGAACGAACAATTAGAAGCTGAAGTTAAAGGTCTTCGCGAGAAGAACAAACAACTGGAAACCGGCACTTCTTCGCAAAGGAACAAAATTTCTACTCTTCAAAAAAATAATGATCAGCTCTATGGTATGAAATTTTTCTCCTTTCCTTTCATTCATTCATCCCATTGTCTTATCTTATTTGATTAATCCTTTTTGCAGACATTTATGGTCTTTCTGATGAAGCCACTCTTCTTCGTTCATTTCCCGATGCCCAAGATAATGACACTCTTCTTGAACATCTTAATAAATCTTTGAATAGTTTCTCTAATGATAAAATTTCATCTCTGTCTTTGAATGAACTTAAATCCAAATTTCGCCACTTAAAGATTGATCATAGATCTAGTTTAGGTTTAGCCAACCAATTTAAACGTTTTTATCTCAATTCTAAAGAGAAAATCAATAAATTAAGAACCAAGATTAGGAAACTTATAGATGATAAAGATCGTATCTCTGATCAGGGTGTTAAGGCTTTGGCGAAATTCCAAGAGACCCTTCTTGAGGTTCAACTTGAACGAGATGAAGCCAATCGTCAAAATGCGGTGTTATCGATGGGGAAAACGATTTGCTGGTTTTTATGGAATTGAGAATACGACCGTACATAGGAGACTCCTCGAACCGAGCGAAATGTTAAACCTCACACAGATGCACCGCTGCAAAGGGGGTGCGTTAGATTCGAGAGATCAATCTGTAGTACTCCGGCCTAAATCAAGACAATGACCATTCCAGAGTAAATTCAGTCACAAGAGAGGATGGATTGATCTGTAGGAGGGAAGCTGAGAAATGTGTGAGATCAATGGTGATCGAGATTGTGGGTGTGTGAATTCTGAATATGATAAGCTCTGAATGATTGAAATTGCTCAATTGATGAGTTGATGATCTCGTGCTGTCGATGAGACGTGAGATTGATGATACTGTTGATGCCGATGATGCTGATGATTCAATCATGATTCAGAGACTTATTTATATTGCTGGAATTTTAAACACCATGATCCCATGAAGTGTGACAGTTGATGGAATCAAGGAGTGGGGAAGTGGAGATCGTGTTTGAAACCAGTTTCTCAACGTGTGGAGACTTGGTCGATTTTCCACCCACTACCTTGTGAATTCCTTCAACTAATTGCACGACTTGCTCACATTCCATCGTGTGTTTGAACACACGTGTCGTAGACCGCCAGACCAAAACCCTAAGTGATATCCCCCCAACGTGACACGATTGACGTCTCGTGGTATGTTAGTCAATTGATGACTTCGTGGTTTGATGGGACGATGAGTCCATGTAGTTGCTGAGTTGAACATGATATTCTGAAACTCATGAATTGAACATGTCATGAGACAAAGGTATAGTTCTTACGATGAAGTGAGCAAGTATTGCTCATTCGATGGATCGTTGAATATTGATTGTTGAACCAATATTCCTTGGTTTGAGAAAATATTTATCATCTGAGCAAGTGTTGCTCATGTGATGAATTTTTAAATATTTGATCGTCTGATCATGTGTTCCTCATCTGATGGATTATTGGCAGCGTACCAAAAATATTAATTAGAATACTGGTCGTTGAACCGAGCATAATTAATAAAATTAATGACCATGAGGTCGTCGTAAAATTATTAAGGTTGGAATCTGGAATGATGATCCTTGGATTCATAAACCCTAATTTGATCAATTGATGATCAATTCATGGTTCGTCAGAAGTTTAACCATGGGACGAAGGAGGGAGCGACTACATGGGACCGTGGATCAACCATGTAGTGTTCATATGCTCACATGAGCAAATACAAAGAACTCCTGAAGAGTTGACGATTTGTTGGTGAAAGAATGATTAAATGCTGGTTTAATCATTTATTCGAAAATGCTCGTCTGAGCCTTAGGTGAGAAAACCTAATTAATTATGACGGAGTGAGGGACCGACCATGGGTTCATGAAACCGGCCCTGGGTAGTCACGTGACCGCCTGATGATCACTTCATGAAAATCCAAAGTGTTTGGAAGAGTCTTGGACCTAATACGTGCAATTGTGCAAATTAGGTCAAAACTGTGAAACTTGATGGGACCGGCTTCTGTAAGCCAAAGAGCCAATCTTGGTCGGTCAAGATAGCGCGCTCGTTTCCCCAAGGCATCCGCGTATCAGTCCTGAGAATTTTGATATTTTCTGGCGTGCAATTGAGCATCCATTCGAGAAAATATGCAAAAATTAGGGTTTCGACGGAACTGAGGAAAACACCATAAGATGATGGAAAATAATTATAAAATAAGGAATAAGGAGGCCTGGGACCGCCGAGGCCAAAGCATGGTCGGCCGGTCGTGGCCATGGTCCCGTGGTGCCTTTTCCTTAATTTTATAATATTTTGATGATTTTATGAAAAATTCATGAATTTTGAGAAATTTGATGAATTTAGGGAGTTTCGATGAATTGAAGGAGTTTTCATGAGTTCAAGGAAGCAAAAAATATTAAAATAATAAAAACACGGGCGTGTGGGACCGTGGAGGCGTGGTCGGCCGGCTAGGGGCCCGGTCCCACGAGTTTTCATAATTTTTTATATTTTTTAAGTATTTTTCATGATTTGAGAGAATTTTTCCTAATTTGAGAGAAATACCATGAAATCAAGGAATTTGATGAATTGAAGGAAAAATAGAATAAAATAATAAAACATGGGGCGTGCGGGACCGGCTAGGGCATGGCGGGCTAGTGGACCGGTCCCACAAGTTTTCATAATTTTATTTATTATTTGATGATTTGTGCAAAATACCATGAAATCAATGAGTTTTTTCATGAAATTAGAGAAATAATAATAATAATAAAATAATGAGAAACCGTGAGGTGTGGGGCCGGCTGGGACCAAGGCATGGCCGGTTGGTCAACGGTCACGCCCCACACTTCTTTCCTTAATTTTATATTATTTTTTACGAATCTATGAAAATATCATGAAACCGAGGAGTTTCCTCGAGACGAAGGAGATTTGATAAAATGAGAGAATTTTCATCAAATCATGGAAAATAATAAAAATGCATTAAAAATATAAAAATGGCGTGGGATTGACCACAACACGGTCGGTCTGTCGTGTGTCCGTGCTCCCAGCACCCTGGTCAATATTTCTAATTATTTATTATTTTCTTTCCTATTTTGCATAGGTTCATCGTTTCGTTGTATTTTGAAATACTCATTCGTGCGGTGACTGTTAGTGCATCGTCGTTGAACACACTTTCACCATTTGGATTGGGGCTTACTTAGAGGTAGTTCAGACGCCCGGTTGTTGATTATTTATTACTAATTGTGGAATTCAGTGGAGAATAATTTACAAAACTGAGTAATAAGATGTTTATTATTAATTCATAGGATCAGCTGAGGATTCGACTACGAATTCAGAATAATAAAGTGCGCATTACCATTCCATGGGATCGTAGATTCGACCATAGAATCGGAGTAATTAATTTTTATCTATTACCATTTATGAGAGCAGTTGTGGATTCGATCATGAAATCAGAGTAATGAGATAATATAGTTATTGCTATTCTATGAGATCAAGCCGTGGATTCAATCATAGAATCAGAACAATTGTTTATTTCCATTCCATGGGACCAGTCGTGGATTCTACCATGGAATAGGAGTAATTGTTATTGACATTCCATGGGACCAGTCGTGGATTCGACCATGGAATAGGATCAATAATAGATTATTCTGGGAATTCATTAGTGAATGTCACGGCAGAATTAATCTTCATTAGGAATAATTAACTTTGTGGCTCTATACTAGCAGTGCAAGCTGTCTAGGAGCATTAATTATCCCGATATGAGCTTGTCGGTAAGTCATATCCTTTATATAGTCAGGGTAAACTCGTTGTTTGTTCCTGAAGACGTTATCGCTCTATACTAGCAGAGCAAGCTGTCTAGGAGCCGTCCATCTCGTGATACTATATAGAAATAATCACTGAGAGTGTTCAGTGTTCATGAGATATGACGTTGTCCAGTCGTGAGACTACATATCTACATGTACTCTGAGAGAAAGTAATCTTAGTTCAGAATTCGATGAGAGACCCGTGTCTCAATACTCACGTTTGATTGCTGGATCAGAGCTTTGTATAATTATGAGTTCACGATTTTATCCCTTGTCGAAAATCCATCATCTACATTAAGTCCCCTGCTTACTGAGGAAAGCTGTATTCTTCAGTTAGCATTAAATGGTGATTTTCCGGCCCTAAATAACAATACCAGTAATTAAACTTAGTCCTAAGTTGAGACTTTACCGGATTTAGAGAGCATGAGAAAACCATGACTTGATGAAGGCTTCAATGTCATGATTGGAGTGTCGTTTGATGAGCATAAATTGGTGTTAAACCGCTGGTTTGGACGACGAGTCCGTGGTTGGTCAGGATTCGCGGGACGGGCCCATGAAAACAAATCCTTGTTTTATTAATAGACGCTCGTTCGTTCGTTAGTTTAAGGAACAAACAAAATAGACCTGAGTCTAATGATATAAAATTCGTCTATGAGCTTTCACGAAAACCGGAATTTTATATTTTAAATATGTGAGATTTCACAAAGTGGAATAAACTCTCGTTTCAAAGGTGGATGCTCGTACGAGAGAAAAGTTTTTTTTTTTGATAGACGTGCGTCTGTTAGTAATAAAATTTTGTTTATGACCCTTCATGAAAAATTTTATCTTCGAGCTTTCGGAAATCTTTGAAAATATTCTCTCGCTTCAAAGATAGATGCTCGTGCGAGGGAGCAAAAATATATAGATATATTTTTCAAATTTACGTGAGTTTCACGTTAAAATATATTTTGTAAAATCAATGTTTTGATTTTGAACAATTGTTGAAAGTAGACAACCATACATGGTGAAAGAATGTCTATATGTGAGTTTTCATAATCGTAGAATGGACGTCTGTCCAGATTTTGAGAAACCAGTGAATGTTCACATTGTAAAATTTACGTGGGTTGTTCACGGTTTTGTGAAAATCATGTCAGAATTTCGCTCGTCTTAGCAGGTTTGAAGGAACGAGCAAGATTTGAAGTATTAACTCATGTACTGTTAGTGGAATCTTAAACAGGTAAGAGTTGAAAGTTACCATTTTTGTAGACGCTGATGTGAGCATCTTTATTCCATGATTCGTTGTTTTGCTGAATCCTACGCTTTGTATAAATGATGCGCTGAATGTTATGCATCTGTCACAGCCACTTTGCAAGAATGACTGACTCCCATGATGACACTTTCAAAGACGATGTTTCCATGGATGACCTCTTCTTTGGGAGATGGGAATATGGAGAATTCCTGAAATCCCGAACCGAATGGAGATAGCGGTGTTGTCAACGGAGATTCTGGCATCGTCGATCCTTCAAATGATTTAGAGACTCCCTTAGTAAGTATATCTCCTGTAATTTCTTCAAAGAAGTATGATATCGCTTATTCGTGAATTAATGAATGAAAATCCATGTGAATTTATGGATAACTTTGCCGAAATACGTCACCGGAAAATTTCAGACTTCAGATTTTACTAGAAACGCTGTAAAATCTTCGTCCGAAGTCGGATTTTCGCGGTTTGCATATGTATATTCAAGCCCATGAAATTTCCAAGCTTTAGAAAAGAAGCTCTTTGAATTTTGAGCATGTTTAGGGCCTGAAAAAGGCGAATAGTGAACTTCCAGGAGACCTTCAGAACTTTTTCAGATGGCATGTTGCTCCATGTTTTAGCCACATCTCTTTGCTCGTTCATCGGATTGTCATGAAATTTTGAGACGTTGTAGAGGACATCCATACGAAGAGAATGGTATATAAACCATCTTAGGATTCCTTTTATATTTCTCCCAGTTCGTCTTTTAGTACAAGGCATAGTACAGTTTCTTCAGACGAGGTTACTGTAAAACGTATTTTCATGAATTTCATGCTATTTGCTCGTACCTTGAGTGTATAATGATTAATCTTGATAATTTTGGATTTCTTGTATGATGTATTTTATGATCTCATTTGGTTTCAATCTTAAATGACTCTAATCCTCATGTAATCTTCGTATTAGGTGCCAAATACCGAAGTTGAGGATATTGAAACCAATGAGGATAACTCAAACTGCCCTGGAGTTATTGATGAAGAGACAACCATCTATGCACTTCAAGGCCATGATAAGATTGTCATTGAAGTCTTGGAAACTCACATTGTTGCTGCTTCAGTGATAGAAGAAACCGAAACACCAGTAGAGAATACTGAAGAAACTGTTGCCCTGGAGGCTGCTCCAGTAATTGAGAACCGTATAGTGGTGCATGAATATCCAAGTGCAGGAGTTGCTTTTGATCCTCCGTTCGATGCTTCACTCCAGTATCATGAACTAGTTGGCGGATTCAGCGTTCCCATTGGATATGCAGGCTTGTACGAGAAACCGTGGAAGATGTATGGGCACATCGTCGTTACCAAGGATCCGGAGCATAGTTATTTCTTGACGAGGCAAGTAGAAGCCATATTGCGTGTTATAAATGATATCCGCATCACAACTGGAAATACTGTCACCCGGGAAGTACTCTTTGATTGGGAGTACAACTTGAAGAAAGCTGAAGAACTTGGCTTCAATCTGAAGTGGCTTCGTCAAAAGATTGATGCTATAAGGAAAGCGGTGGAAGGTGACACTTCTTTCACCACCAGTGATGCCGTGTTGAAGAATGGATGAAGAAAAGCAGAAATCTTATTTTGCTGACTTTCTTTAGTTTTCTTTCCATGATATCTTGAACCTTGGACTTCTGAGAGATGTGAGGTTTTATTCTGGTCTTGATTTCTTGATCGGTTTTGGATTGTGAAATCGATCGTCTTGACAAGTGGACCGTCAGTCCCCAGTATTTTGTTAAGTCTCTCCCTTTCGTTTTCCCTTCTTCTGGTGAGACCTAGATAGAGGACCCAGGTAGAAAAATTGATGTAAAGACCTAGGTGGTCGAAGTTGGAGGTACCTTGATGAAGGATTTAGCGGAAGGACCTGGTGGACACCGATCGACTGTGGAAGTTATGAATCCCGTCTAAAAATTGTTGTTTGCATGTTGTACGCTCAGGAAGCTGTAGGAACCTCATACGACGTCGGAATCTGACGATTGACCCCAACTTTCGAAGCTAAGAGACGGAGGAATCATATGCAACCAGAATGCTTAAGTTTGGAGATGTCTAGGGCAATCAATAAAGTATGCACTTTCATAACTTGTAATCCCGTGCAAATTTTCAGATTTCATAGACCTGACAGTAAATGTCGTATCTTTCAGCTCGTATGTCCGATTGATGCGCCCTTTTGGTATGTTGTAGAAGAGACATAGACGAACATCTTTCGTTGAGGAAGCATTGTCCCATTCCTCACCCATTAGTACGTTTTTGCAAACCCATGGCCTGGAGTGTGTTGTATCTCATTTATAGAGGTGATGAGAACATCTTGTAGAAGACTTTGGATTATGCCCACCAGTCGTGCCAGCTTTGGGAAGACTTTCATGTGAGCATGTTATCAGGTCCGCACATCTTGATATGAATCATTGGTCTTAGAGAAGTGCTTCATGTGTAACACTTCAGAGAATGATTAGTTGATGAAGCCCTGAGGATGTTGCTCCTGAGACCGTTGTTGGTGCTGAAACCATGAATGATTACGCTCCAGAGATCCTTGTCGATGCTGAGATCATGGATGGTGTTCCTCTAGAGATTATTGTTGATGCTGATACCATGGTTGAAGTTCCCAAAGACCGAAAAGGCTAGAACCATGATTATAGATATAAACTTTGCTCCTTCATCCAGTGAGCCTTTTACATTCATGAACTAGTTGATGAGTTGAGCGTCCGTAAGATGAAGGTGTACTGAGAGTTCAACCTGAATGCTCCTGAAAGCATAACTTTACCACGATCTGGCTTTGTCAGTGAGTCAACATTGTTGCGGTAGATAGCATCAGCAGTTTTCATACTGGATGTGATTGGTGAAGAGAGAAAGTTCCTC
The DNA here is from genome assembly GCF_003573695.1 of Papaver somniferum. Classification (NCBI taxonomy): domain Eukaryota; kingdom Viridiplantae; phylum Streptophyta; class Magnoliopsida; order Ranunculales; family Papaveraceae; genus Papaver; species Papaver somniferum. Next base: position 188,803,049 of record NC_039358.1, on the reverse strand, counting down.
AATCATGCAGGGGCTTGTGATGTAGAGAAAACCCGTTGATGAAGTTTCACGGAATCACCTCAGGTTGCCCAGTATATTGAAGGAGTTAGTGCCATCCATGTATGAATGATGTTGCATATGCTTCAGAAGTCTTATCATGGGATAATGAAGACTTATTGTTTAGTTACACTTTGATCGTGCTGGTGTTGAATCAATGTGTCATCATCGAGATATTTGTGCTGAAGTTGTACTCTTTGATTGGGAGTACAATTTGATAGCTTTTTTAGATGCTTGAGTGTTGAAGCGTATATTCCTTAAGCATCGAATATCTTAGGGGTTTGATCGTCTCGGCCCTGGAGTATCTTCTGTTGATTCAGCATCCCTTTCGTTGCAGTAGTGGGATTCGACACTTGTGCAGACATTAGAGCTTTCTGATTTTGTGGAACACATGGACTAGCAGGAGAAACGCCCAAAGTGTTCTTTGCCATGTTTGGACATCATCTCGGTAATGAATGTCAGTTTGATTCGGAGGAGCGTCAGATTCAACCACTTGGTAAAATACTAATGTGGTGAAGCTACCATTCATAACGTCTTGCAGAGTTGCTAGCAGAATTGAGTCCCCATGCTAGGATAGCATGTGAGGAAATAAATGACATAGACATGGGATGAGACTTGCCTGAGTGCGGAACCTCTTAATGGATGTATATGCATCTTTTGCAGGTTCTTTCTTCAACCTCGTCAAAGTTTGAAATTCCTCCAAGTACTCTGATGATGGAATGTCCGTCAAATCTTCTGGATCAGAACTTTCTTCGTTGGAGAGACGTGTAACCAAAGGCGCTCTGTAAGTACCCATATTTTCAGCGTGGATCCACGCTCGTCTGAAGGACATGTCATATCCTGGATCTTCCTGATTATGTGAAACTTGGTTTCTGTCCAGTGTTGAACTTATGTTCACTTTGAGAGTGATGTAGCCATAAGTATTCCGAGCGCTCCTTCAAGGTCTCTGATTGAGATGGAGCATGAGTAGCTTCTTGTCGACTGATGCCTGCGGCTCTGAGGTTTTCAGTGGAATGATGTTGATGGCGGTGCCGGCATCGATCAACGTTCTTCCAAATTCGTTTCTTCGACTGTGGTAAGCAGTCCCCAGTCGTACATCTCTTGGTTTGTGGCTGGAGGCTCAAGAAGTATTTCCGGAATGGACTTCTTGACACGATGTGGTTCAGTGCTGTGAACATGTCTCTCTTTTGTGCCTTCGACAGATAGAGCAATTCACGTTCGACCAAGGATTGAACTGCCTCTTTGATAGGTTGTTCAGAGAGTGTAAAGGTTATGATTGGGAGAGGATTCTTGTGTACTCCTCCAGTGCCCAGTTGAAGCTATTGTGGATCAACCTTTCTTTGGTGACGTGCTTCAAAATATTGCAGTTACTTGTCGAATGATTGATAAATCTATGAAGGTGACAGTACCTTGGATTCTTCATGTTGGCTCTCTATGATGAGCAACAGTTTGATTGCACCGTCTTGAACCCAGACTTCCAGTAACTCGATCACTCCTTCATGAGAAGTTTAGTCTGTCCGATCATTTTCCCGTTCGTTGATGCCAGGTCGAGGTTTGTGCAAGATTGGTTATCCTTCCGTGATGCTTTTGTAGGAAGAGGTGTTGGATGTCGCATGTTTGAGCAGAAGCTTTCCTTTTTCTTCCTTGAGCAACAACGTTCATGGAAGGTTGGACATCGTACTGTTTGTTGATCAGGCGTCGGCTGCTCCGAGGTTCCTCGACCTTGTAGACTTTGCTCAGTAAAGCAGGTGTAGTAGTCGCTGATCGTTTTGGCTGCTTCATGAAGTTCTGAGAAAGTGTGGAACCGGAGGTTTTCCAGCAAGGCTCTGTAGATCGGGATCATTTTGTTGACGCACAAGTCTACAAGTTTTGCTATGTGACGTTTGGGTCGTGGCAGTCCAAGGCTTGAATTCTGAACCTTTTCACATAATCATCAGGATGTTCGCTGCTCCTTCGAAACATCCTTCCTAGATCAGAGAGAGTGACTTGCTCTGACACGAAGAAGTATTTTCTGTAGAAAGCATTAATCATCTCTCCCCAATCGGTGATACTTCACGATGCGATGTTGTTGTACCAGGTGTATGCCCTGCCTTTCAAGGATTTTGAAAATTTCTCCAGACGGACGACATGGTTGTGCTCGTGTTTGCCCAATAATTCCAGAAACCGAGAAATATGTTTTTGAGTATTGCATGTTTCATTATAAATAATGAATGTTGGAGCGGTATAACCTTTTGAAACAAGAATCCTCTGTATGGCAGTATGGAGGTTGGTGACGATGGACGGATGATGTCTTGTCTTTTCATCGATCCTCAAAAAAGCACTCCATATCTTCACGAGTGATGAAACTTGCAGGTTCCGTTGATGGAGAGTCATCTGTAGCTTTGCGGAATTCTTCATCATGTACAACATGGATTGGAGAGATTTCAGGATCAGCGGTTGAAGATGTTTCTTTAGATTTTCCTTTCTCGCGCTGAGGATGAGTTCGTTCAGACGCAAGCTTGTCTGTGAGAGTTTTAATATAAACACACAACTGCTTCTGTGTTGCAGCCACATCAGTCTGAACCTTCGTGAGATCAACTATGGTAGGCTGATTTCCTCTGGTTTCTTCAGGAGACTGACCGAAGAGTGGATTGTTGATGGCGCCAGTGCCGCCACTTGCAGGGTGATCACTGGAACACCAGTACTTGGAGGAGTAGTACTAACATGTGGCATGACATTGTTGGCTGGAGGAGTGGTATTAGCGGTACCAATGAAGCCTGCAATGTTGAGAGGAGTAGTACTTGCGATTGCAGTATCACTAGAAATTGCGATGCGAGAGTCGGGTGTTGAACCCGGATTGGTAACTGAACCGGACCTAAGATCAACCATCTTTGTGAGATTGTGAGATTGCAACCGAGAGAATGATCTCCCACTGTGGTCGCCAATCTGTAGATGGGGAAAAACGATTTTCTGGTTTTTATGGAATTGAGGAGACGACCGTACGGAGGAGACTCCACAAACCGAGCGAAATGTTAAACCTTACACAGATGCACCGCTGCAAAAGGGGTGCTTTAGATTCGAGAGATCAATCTGTAGTACTCCGGCCTAAATCAAGACAATGACCGTTCCAGAGTAAATTCAGTCACAAGAGAGGATGGATTGATCTGTAGGAGGGAAGCTGAGAAATGTGTGAGATCAATGATGATCGAGATTGTGGGTGTGTGAATTCTGAATATGATAAGCTCTGAATGATTGAAATTGCTCAATTGAGAGTAATTGCTCAATTGATGAGTTGATGATCTCGTGTTGTCGATGAGGCTTGAGATTGATGATACTGTTGATGCCGATGATGCTGATGATTCAATCATGATTCAGAGACTTATTTATATTGCTGGAATTTTAAACACCATGATCCCATGAAGTGTGACAGTTGATGGAATCAAGTAGTGGGGAAGTGGAGATCGTGTTTGAAACCAGTTGCTCAACGTGTGGAGACTTGGTCGATTTTCCACCCACTACCTTGTGAATTCCTTCAACTAATTGCACGACTTGCTCACATTCCATTGTGTGTTTGAACACACGTGTCGTAGACCGCCAGACCAAAACCCTAAGTGATATCCCCCCAACGTGACACGATTGACGTCTCGTGGTATGTTAGTCAATTGATGACTTCGTGGTTTGATGGGACATTGAGTCCATGTAGTTGCTGAGTTGAACATGATATTCTGAAACTCATGAATTGAACATGTCATGAGACAGAGGTATAGTTCTTACGATGAAGTGAGCAAGTATTGCTCATTCGATGGATCGTTGAATATTGATTGTTGAACCAATATTCCTTGGTTTGAGAAAATATTTATCATCTGAGCAAGTGTTGCTCATGTGATGAATTGTTAAATATTTGATCGTCTGAGCATGTGTTGCTCATCTGATGGATTATTGGCAGCGTACCAAAAATATTAATTAGAATATTGGTCGTTGAAACGAGCATAATTAATAAAATTAATGACCATGAGGTCGTCGTAAAATTATTAAGGTTTGAATCTGGAATGATGATCCTTGGATTCAGAAACCCTAATTTGATCAATTGATGATCAATTCATGGTTCGTCAGAAGTTTAACCTTGGGACGAAGGAGGGAGCGACTACATGGGACCGTGGATCCACCATGTAGTGTCCATATGCTCAGTGAGCAAATACAAAAAACTCCTGAAGATTTGACGATTTTTTGGTGAAAGAATGATTAAATGTTGGTTTAATCATTTATTCGAAAATGCTCGTCTGAGCCTTAGGTGAGAAAACCTAATTAATTATGACGGAGTGAGGGACCGACCATGGGGTCATAAAACCGGCCCTGGGTAGTCACGTGACCGCCTGATGATCACTTCATGAAAATCCAAAGTGTTTGGAAGAGTCTTAGACCTAATACGTGCAATTGTGCAAATTAGGTCAAAACTGTGAAACTTGATGGGACCGGCTTCTGTAAGCCAAAGAGCCAATATTTGTCGGTCAAGATAGCGCGCTCGTGTCCCCAAGGCGTCCGCGTCTCAGTCCTGAGAATTTTGATATTTTCTGGCGTGCAATTGAGCATCCATTCGAGAAAATATGCAAAAATTAAGGTTTCGACGGAACTGAGGAAAACACCATGAGATGATGGAAAACAATTATAAAATAAGGAATAAGGAGGCGTGGGACCGCCGAGGCCAAGGCATGGTCGGTCGGTCGTGGCCACGGTCCCGTGGTGCCTTTTCCTTAATTTTATAATATTTTGATGAATTTAGGGAGTTTCGATGAATTGAAGGAGTTTTCATGAGTTCAAGGAAGCAAAAAATATTAGAATAATAAAAACACGGGCGTGTGGGACCGTGGAGGCGTGGCCGGCCGGCTAGGGGCCCGGTCCTACGAGTTTTCATAATTTTTTATATTTTTTAAGTATTTTTCATGATTTGAAGGAATTTTTCCTAATTTGAGAGAAATACCATGAAATCAAGGAATTTGATGAATTCAAGGAAAAATAGAATAAAATAATAAAACAAGGGGCGTGTGGGACCGACTAGGGCATGGTCGGCCGGCTAGTGGCCCGATCCAACAAGTTTTCATAATTTTATTTATTATTTGATGATTTGTGCAAAATACCATGAAATCAAGGAGTTTTTTCATGAAATTACAGAAATAATAATAATAATAATAAAATAATGAGGAACCGTGAGGTGTGGGGACGGCTGGGACCAAGGCATGGCCGGTTGGCCAATGTTCACGCCCCACACTTCTTTCCTTTAGTTTATATTATTTTTTACGAATCTATGAAAATATCATGAAACCGAGGAGTTTCCTCGAGACGAAGGAGATTTGATAAAATGAGAGAATTTTCATCAAATCATGGAAAATAATAAAAATGCATTAAAAATATAAAACTGGCGTGGGATTGACCACGACACGGTCGGTCTGTCGTGTGTCCGTGCTCCCAACACCCTGGTCAATATTTTTAATTATTTATTATTTTCTTCCCTATTTTGCATAGGTTCATCGTTTCGTTGTATTTTGAAATACTCGTTCGTGCGGTGACTGTTAGTGCATCGTCGTTGAACACACTTTCACCATTTGGATCGGGGCTTACTTAGAGGTAGCTCAGACGCCCGGTTGTTGATTATTTATTACTAATTATGGAATTCAATGGAGAATAATTCACAAAACTGAGTAATAAGATGTTTATTATTAATTCATAGGATCAGCTGAGGATTCGACTACGAATTCAGAATAATAAAGTGCGCATTACCATTCCATGGGATCGTAGATTCGACCATAGAATCGGAGTAATTAATTTTTATCTATTACCATTTATGAGAGCAGTTGTGGATTCGATCATGAAATCGGAGTAATGAGATAATATAGTTATTGTTATTCTATGAGATCAAGTTGTGGATTCAATCATAGAATCAGAACAATTATTTATTGCCATTCCATGGGAACAGTCGTGGATTCGACCATGGAATAGGAGTAATTGTTATTGCCATTCCATGGGACCAGTCGTGGATTCGACCATGGAATAGGAGCAATAATAGATTTTTCTGGGAATTCAGTAGTGAATGTCACGACAGAATTAATCTTAATTAGGAATAATTAACTTTGTGGCTCTATACTAGCAGAGCAAGATGTCTAGGAGCATTCATTATCCCGATATGAGCTTGTCGGTAAGTCATATCCTTTATATAGTCAGGGTAAACTCGTTGTTTGTTCCTCAAGACGTTATCGCTCTATACTAGCACAGCAAGCTGTCTAGGAGCCGTCCATCTCGTGATACTATATAGAAATAATCACTGAAAGTGTTCAGTGTTCATGAGATATGTCGTTGTCCGGTCGTGAGACTACATATCTACATGTACTCTGAGAGAAAGTACTCTCCGTTTAGAATTCGATGAGAGACCCATGTCTTAATACTCACGTCTGATTACTGGATCAGAGCTTTGTATAATTATGAGTTCACGATTTTAGCCCTTGTCGAAAATCCACCATCTACAGGTGCTTAGTGGGAGAGAAAACGAACTTCTTTCTCGTCTTCTCATAAATAATGATGATGAGTTCGCTTGGGCTGCGAAAATCTTAGATGATGCCAGAAAGGATTTAGGCATAAATATTAGACTCCAAGATGTGCATACAGCCTTGATTAGAGATATGATTTCTGACAGAGAAGGTCACCAACTGTTCTTTTTTACTAGTCTTTTGTCTCTTTTGAGTTCTCACTAAATTATTAATTGATTGTCCTTTGTTCGCCGGTTCTGAGAGTAGATATTGCCACAGAATTGAAGAACTTGAAGCTGAGAAAGGGGAACTCGCAAAGAGTCTTTTTTCTCGTAACGATAAATATTCTAGATTGAAGAATCAATTCAAGATCACTGTTGCGAAATTTAAGAATGACGCTCTGCATTTTCGCAATCAAACTATTCAAATGGTTTGTAATGACCATAGTATTCCTCACTCTGATTATCCTTGTCTCTCAGAGGAGATCCCAAAGAACACCCCTAGTCTGATCATCTCTGATAGTGAAGCTGATGATGAAGAATCTGATGGTGATAAAGATTCTGATGGAGGTAAAGGTTCTGATGAGGATGAAGAAGAGAGCAAATCTGATGAAGATGATGAAGAATCAACTAAGAAGTAGTCTTTGTTTCTTTCTTTGATCTTCTGTAACACTTGTACATTTATTCCTTCTTTTCGTATACTTGCGAATTCTCTTGGTTCCCCATATTCCTTAATATATAAGTTTCTTTTATTTTGACCTGCATTCATTAAAACAATTCTTCCTTGCAATATAGTTAATCAATATAATCATCAATTTTTAACTTTCTGCGTAAATTTATCATGTGGAGACAAATAACATTTTTTAATTTCATTCATTCCCATACTTGCCTCTGTTATTTGTATCCAAATGAGAGATTTTGCAGATTTCTCTTATTTTGTGCCTCAGCTTCGCAGTTTTTTTTGTATAATTTCGCAATCATATGCGAAGTGAATTTTTATTCTTTTCAAAATTTCATTCTTGTGTGGTCATATTTTGCCTTCCTAGTTAAAGGTCTTATTATGCCACCTCTTGTCATTGCGACAAAATCGCAGGACGTCCTTGCATTTTCATGCAAAAACCCATTGATCTTGTCTTAACTTTTTCTTTTGTATTATTTCCTCTTCAGGATTGTTGCGACAATATGACAGACCTAAATATTCTTGCGAAAATAAAGCCCCATGACATTGTCGTCGTGCGACGAAATTGCAGGACGTCTTCGCACTTTCATGCGAAAACCCATTGATCTCGTCTTATCTTTCTCTTTAGTATTATTTCCTCTTCAGGATTGTCACACAAATATGACAAGCCTTAATACCCTTGCGAGTAAAAAGCCTCATGACATTTGCGTCTTAAGACACTTATCAGCTCCCTAATGGAGGGTGCCGCCCTTATCTCCCCCCTGGTTTCCCCTTCAAGGAGGCGTACCTCTACCATACAAGGTTGGCTCCTCCCATCCGGTCTTAACAACAACCAGTTGTTTTCGCAGCCTCTTATCCCTTTTACCTATAGGGTTTATGGTTACGAGACTGCACCCTAAGTAGGGTTTTCTTCGGGCCGAGTGCTGTATAAGCCAAGACTTGTCAAGAATGACAAGGTACGCTCCAGACGCCCTGGCACTCTTGACTCAACCGTGTACCTCGGCGCCTTAGTCAGATTCTGCACTCCTTGGGAGAGTCCTTATTACCTTAGTCGCCCAACCTAAGTCATATGCTTAAGCTGAGAATCCAAGGTGCCTCTCCCGGATGGGCTTTATTGACCCCAAATCTCCATGACTCAGGTTCCGGTGGCGGTGTAGCCTTTCCCTGAGACGTGCAACAGGTACCCCCTTATATGACGTACTTTAGGTCTTACATTTGCCTCTTGCGAAATTTTATTCACGAACTAGGGTGTACGCCATAAAGGTTCGCCCCTTTCTCTTTTGTCATTGTTCTCTGATTGTCTTTTGTAGAATTTATTATCTCTACGAAGTTCTCGTATATCATCATATTGTATTTGCATTTCGCAATCTCAATTTTTTCATTCAATAAAATGTATTTTTGAGAATTTTATTTGTTGCGAGAGTACTTCTCCACCTTCAGGGACTTCTTCTGTGGTAAAAGAAATAGTTTGTTTCTTCCATTCCTCTAGCGGCGAGATTTTCGCAATATTCATAATTTCTCTTCCATCATTGTCTCTTGCGAACACTCTACTCAAAACATTATCATGAAAATCTCCAATTGTCTTGTATGAATGTACGATAGAGTGACAGAATAGATTCTTTTCTTTTGCACCAACTTCTACGAAGAATGTTTCCTTTTCTTTTACCGTGTTTACTCTGTGATGCTCTAGTGGTGGTGGCGGCAATGGATGAGATTGTGGATGCCCTACCAGAAAGTGGTTTAGCTTTCCTTGATCTATCATTCTCAGAATAATTCTCTTTATATTTCTGCAATCATTTGTAGTATGTCCATGGAAATGATGATAAGAACAGAACTTATGACTTATGTTGCTTGGAGGTGGTTCAGTTCCCATGTTCCATATTGTTGGTATATTCTCCATCAAAAGTATAGCTTCCCATATTTTCTCCACGCTTGCATTTAGAGGTGGCATCTTGATCTCCTCCCACACTATCTTGTGGCTTCCCTGTCCTCTATGATAGTTTTTCCCCTGACCTCCATAAGTTTCTTGCGGATGATCAAGTCTTTGAATCTTGTTATTTCCTCCACGATTGTAGAAATTTCTTTCTCTTTCATACTCCTCTTGATCTCGGCTTCCCATAGCCACCAGTTTCTGTTGATTGTTGCCCGTCACCTTTTCTTGTTGTCCTTGCGAAGTGCTCGCCACTGTGTTTATTAGTTTGGGTAATAAGCTTGCATTCGCTGCTTGTGAACTGGTATTCGCAACTGGGTACGATTCCATTTCATTTTTCCTTTCCTCTAGAGCAATATACTCTTCCTGAAGTTCTCGCAGTTCGGTCATTGTGATTGTGTTCTTCACTCTGAAAATTTGGACATACAATAGATTGGTTGCGAACATAGCATTGATAAATGACAAGATAAGATATCTCTCATCCACACGGCCAGCCATCTCACTACAGATAGTCCTCCACCTTTTGGTTAGATGCTTCAAACTTTCGCCAATCCTTTGTTTTAATCCAAACACATCTTCAATACCAGGTCGCGAAGAATTGTTACTTATATATGCCCCCAAGAATGTGTTCTGCAAATTATTGAAAGATGTTATCGTATTTTTTGGTAGACCTTCGAACCATTTTAACGCTTCTCCTGTTAGACTGGATGCAAAATACTTGCACAATACGACATCATGATTTTCCCACTGTAACATGCATCTCACATAGGCTTTGATGTGTTGAATTGCACAAGTTGTTCCATCAAAGATGTTGGTTAACGCAGGCAAATTGCATTTCGGGGGTATTCCTCCTAGTTGTACTTCTCTTGTAAATGGAGTTTTCACAGCTTCTTCTATAGCTTCGTCTAATTGTCTTCTGCCTATTTCCCCTCTATTATTTAGCATTCCTCTCATTTCTTCCAAATCTTTTAAGATTTGTTCATTTAAGCCTAAATTTTGATCCATTGGTCTTTTTAATTTCGCCTCCCTTCTTCTGCGTTCATGTCTTTCTTCTCTCGCGAAATTTTGCATTTTTTCTTCATCATCCTCATCTCGTCTTCTCCTGCGATTCTCTTCCTCATATCTATCTTGAATTCGCATATGATGATGTCTCTCATTTTCCCCTCCATGATTTTGTCCATTTCTTATCAATTCCATTTGTTGTCTTTCAGCCCTCCTCTGTACTCTATCATACTCTTCATTGAGATTACCATTATTCCGGTTTTGTGTACGCCTTCTTTCTCGATTGTCGTGATTATTCCGGCGAATCGCCTCCTGCAGATCTTGTTCTTCCATTTTCGCTCTCAATCTTTCACGTTCGCGAGTTAAACGTGCTTGTTCAGCATAGTGTCTTTCAATTTCTCCTTCAATTGTTTGTTGATTTCTTTGAGCTTCTCTCTCATGTGAAATTCTCCTTCCTTCCTATCGATTCCCTTCGCCATCTTGATTATTTCGTCCCTGACGTTGTCCATTATCCTGATTTCTATCATTTTTCCTATCATCAAAAGTTTCATTTTGTGGAATGCAACGATCATTAGTCCTTTCTCTATCTTCGCGATGTTCTTCATTAGGATTTGGTATTTCTTCTCGAATATTATTTCCAGCATTAACTGTGGGTGAGTTTCGCCTCATCTCTCTTCTATTCGATTTTGAATATGATCTTTAGTACTTTTCGATATTATGCTATGTAGTCTAATATTTTCCATCCTCAATTCGTGATTTTGCCTTGTTAGATTTGCACGTTCTTCTGCCTCAGCTCTTCTTTCTTCATGTATTCTTCGTCTCAACGTTTCTAATGCTCCAATTTCCTCATCTCCATGAATTATTCCTTCATTTGCTTCTTGATTTCTCTCTACCTGTCTATGGTTCCTGGTTTGTTGCTCTTCTTCTACTTCTTCTGCTGAATTTGATCGCCAAGTGTGTACACTCACTCTATCATAATCTATTGTTCCATTTTGTACCGGTGTTTGCTGAACTGGCGGTTGAACTTGATTTTCTCCATTATTTCTCCTTCTAGTAGATTCTCCCATTTCATTTCTCTCCCTTCCAGCAAGTCTTTTACTTCTTCTTCTAGCAGTTGTCGGTTGTTCCGACACATTTCTCCTTCTAGCCATTCTTTCAATATTAACAAATTGTAAGAAATTATGTAAGTTTTTTCACCAATTACTTTCAATTCTAATAAATCACAATATTAATCTTCAACTTTTTCTAGAACAATCTTCAATTTTCAATCCCTGTTTATAGCGCCATTATGTAGTTGCAGGAAATCCTACACTACACCCCTCACAAGATTTCATTAACATTCAACTCATTTTTGGATTAACAATCTTAATTTTATTGATGAATCTTTGAACAATCTTACAAGAAAAGATAAAGGGATTAAGAACAACAACCACTCTTGATTTTCTCTCTCCTAATTTTTTTTATTCCTCTCTCTAAAAAGATCTCTCTCATTTTCATTTACAACTGAATGGCTATTTATAGGGAATTACATAGTGGATGACAGCTAATCTGTCCTTTATTTTCGGATATGGCTTGCGATATTCTCGCAACCTTACAAATATTAATCTCGCACACTTCCTAATTTTCGCAAGTCCATCATATTTTTCTCATGATTTAGCTGATGTCGTTTATTATGTCGTTTCTGAAATTGCTTTGCGACATTGTTGTGTTATGTTGTTAATAGTTTCGCTGAAGTGTTGCAGCTGCGAGATTCTGATCCTACATGATAATTACAAAAGTTATGCCTATGCAGTCATTTATTTGATAGAAAATAGGATGAAATCTTTTGTTTGACAAGGATAAAGTCTATTATGCCGTTATGCAAAGAGTGATGGAAAATAGAATAGATCCTTGTATCCTATCCACGGTATTGATCTTCATTGATCCATTTTGTTATGTTTTACCGTGAAGGCTCCATTGTGTATCTTATGTTGAGCACCTTACAACTATGTCGATTAATATTGGCCTTGTTGGTTGTTCCATGAGATGTTATATGTTGAGCATTCTTGAACTAGATTAATCTTCTTGATTGGTTATTTAGTTATTTGTTCCAAAAGTCTTCTTTTGTCGAGAAAAATCTTTTGACAGTTACTTGATTGCTTCGGTGATTAGTTTGGTTGTATATTCCAATTAGATTAATTATAGGTTCTCTTGTAATTAATCTAGTTGAGTTTTTCATATATTCCACAAGTTCTTGTGTTGAGTATATGAACGACTATACTAATCATGTTCTATTGGTTGGTCTAGTCGTTATTCCGTAAGGTTTTCCTTATGTTGAGTATTTGAACGATTAAGGTAGTCATCTCCGTGTGGTTATCTTAGTCGTAGCTCCGTGAGTTTTCTTATGTTGAGCACAATCAATTAAATTGATCACTTTTGTGGTTTGATTTAGTTGCGTATTCCGATTAAATTAATCATGGGTTTACTTGTGATTAATTTGGTTGAGTTTTGGATATAGAAAATCATTTCCATGGTTTTTGGTGTCCAATTAAAAAATCCTTCTTTTCTTTCGAAATTAAGGTCGCTCTTGTTGTTCTTTCGGGAATGACATCAAATGGGGGAGAGTTCTTTTGAACTTGTGCTTAATGGTAATATATTGCGGGGTGTGCGGCTGTGGAATTTTATAGGGGTTATCTTGTATCTTAAAACTCCTTGATGAATGCATTTACCTTCGGCTTTATGATTGCATCTAAATTAAGTTGGTATATTTTCTTTTAGTCTATGAAATGTCTCTTGTGGAAATTTCATTATGATCCAGTTCTTTTGCCTTTGCCAATTTTATTGACAAAAAGGGGGAGAAATAATGTAGTTCACACTACAAATACATATGGTTTTCGGATCATTGTGTAAGGGGGAGTGGTTTCCATGATCAAGATGGAGTATTGACTAAGGGGGAGTGATACATATCACCATAGTATTGTTGTTAAAGTCGTGATGCAATTGTACTTTGAGGTTACATAATGATACTATGACACTGTATAATAATGATCGAGAATCTCGATTTATCTCATTGTTATAGCTACGGATCTTCAACAAAGGTGGTGCTAAACTTACAACCTTTGGGATCATTGGAGTACTTGGAAGGACGAAGATTTCAAGGAACGTTGAAGATTAGACTATGGAATAGGAGCCACTAAAGTTTATCTTTTTTGTATTCCATATGTATTAATAGTTTTGTCACTAAAATTGACAAAGGGGGAGATTGTTAGAGCATAGCTCGGTCGATCTCGCATGCGTTTCTATATCAAGCATGTTTGTCAATGTTAGTGATCAAAACTATGAGTCTTGATTTCTAGTCTATTATAGCTAAGTCTCAGACTAGGATAGAAAAGTGTAGTTGAGCTCAAGGACTTCAAGGCGATTCATCATACAACGACGAAGATCTACTCAAGGAACCGTGGAAATTCATCAACAAAAAGGTATGTGGAGACTTGAACTTATCTATCACTCAAAAGTCTATATATTTTATCTCCTACTTCTTATGAGATAAAAGGTCGTATGTTATATAGACTGGATCATACACATTGACATTTCGAGCTGAGTATTCACTACTTATCTTTTTCTCGAAATCGTGTGTTGGTAAAGCGTTTCGCTTTGATCAAGTTTATCTTCACCTAGTGACGAAAGTTATGAAAATTTTCAATTACTTTGAGAATTGCTCTGACGTGAAATGGTCTGTGAATTACAGCTATAGAACGTCCTCTGAGAATGTCTCAATGATTGGAATGATAGTTTAGATTACATAACCATGTACTCCTTAATCCGAAGTTTTCGAACTTTGTTGATTGAGAGAAACCGGAGGAATTGGCTTTCCCAAGTCCGCGAACCTAGTCCGCGAACTGATGGAAGTTCTCTTACCAAGAATTTCTGCTGGGATTTTCCAAAAACTCGTTTGCGTGTTTAGTCCGCGAACTCAGTCCGCGAACCTAGTCCGGAACTGGCGGAAGTCTCTTTGCCGAGATTTTCTGCTGAGTTTGGAAAACTCTGCCGGTTGCCTTAAGTCTGCGAACTTGTTTGTGAGCTTAAGTGGTTATGATCTAAAGATGTGCTCTGAACATGAAACTTAAATTAATAAGGAATGCTTTATGAAAACCGTGGCTACAAAGTTCATGAGCCGATTCATCGAATCGAATCATCTTTGTTTCAATTGTGTCTTGTATAGTTATGGTGAAGAAGAACTAGGTTAATATGAAATGCTCATATGGTTAACCTTTTGGGTTACTATGATGAACCAACAAACACGTACACGTTTGGGCACGGTTTTCACAAACCCAGTAAACGTCTACCCAAGTGTGTGTGACAACCTAAGTTTTCGATCTAACGGTTGAGAAATATTAGCTTGAATCTAAATCAGGTTTTCATCTAACGTTGAATATGGATTGCTTTGTAACTAAGGCAAAACCATGATTTGAAGGCTATATATAGGAGACATCTAGCATTGTGCAAAACTAATCCCCACACGTCTGTGTGATACTAGTGCGCTCGCTAGAGTCGATTCTCCTTTAACCTTTGGTTTTTGAAAAAGCGGGGGTCTAACAACACCACCCAATATTTCGTTTGGCAATCTGAATAGACAAACTCCAATATACTTTCAAGAGAACCAACTAGACAGTTAGACTCAATCTATGAAAAGTATATCAAAGAGTTTTATATCTCTATCTCTTGATTCAATCCGCAATCAACAAATAGGGATTTGCGAGCCCGATTGAATATAAGAGGTTTAACTTGAACGGTACTAAATACCAATGTTCAAGTGTCAATCAATTCACTCAACAACCCTAAGGCCGGATACAATAACTGATTGATCTTAACGTATAACCTGTGATATTTCTATCATTAGTACAAAACAAGGTTTGGATAAGTTTGCCTTTGTTAGTGGCGATCAGGATTTGTCCTGCAAAGATAAATCAAGGGTTGTGGTTCTCCTGACCACCCCCTACAACTAACACACGTGGCATTAGTTCCAATATTATGAAAGAAAAATGAATAATCAAGTCAAGATATGGATTTTCAAAAATTATAACGGAGAGGTTCGAACTCATGACCTATTGTGTCATAAGAGTGGCCTCTAACCAGTGTTCCACCTTGGTTGGAATTAATAGAAAAGATAAATCAACGGTGGTGGTTTGCTCAACTTAAATATCATAATTGCTTTATTAATTAGTGTTTCACTAATTGCACATAATAAATAATTTATTCATTATAAAGTGTTTTATTGATTAGTGTTTCACTTATTGCTCATAATAAATGACTAATCATTTTTTAATTATAAATTTTTTCTTAATTAATTATAATATTTATTTCTATTAATAAGTAATTTTGATAAATAATATCAATAGACATTTTTGGCGACAATGAGTAGTAGAAGAGGTGGAGGCCGAAAGATTAGTGGTGGTTAAGGGTGGCGCCAAGCACAATTATATTTATTTGGAAATTTTGTTGTTTGGTCCTAGGCCCATATAGTTATTTATAGTAGGGTCCAACCGGATTTTATCTTTATTCTAAGGTCCAAAGTTTTTTAAATCAAGAAAATGACTACTATACCCTACAACTAAACACGTGTGAAACAACATATTTCTCAGTATTCCATATATGTACTGCTGATCTATAATCTAAAAAACAAATGGATGTTAAAAACAAGTAATAAGTCAATGAAAAACAGAATCGAACACTTTTATTTCAGTATTTCAGTATTCCATATACATATACTTGTGGATCAATTTTTTTTTTTAATAAAACTATAAAGAATAACAAAACCAAAGCAGTATATTTCAGTATTCCATATATGTACTACTGATTCATAATCTAAAAATCAACTGCATGTCAAAAACAAGTAATGAATCTATAAAATTACAGTACTGAAACACTTTTATTTCAGTATTTCATATACGTACTTCTGGATTATACAAAAAAATGATAAAACTATTTAAAAAAAAACAAACAAACTAGCAATAGACTTGTATCCCACACTCTCATTTCTCCTTTAATTTCCCATACAAACACCACCTGCAAAAAAAAGGTTCAATATTTATTAGGCTATAACATTCGGAAATCGATTTCAGAGAATCCAAAACCAAATCAAAGCATTATTTTTCAGTATGTCATATATGTACTACTGCATTCATAATCTAAAAATCAACTGCATGTCAAAGAAAAGTCATGAATCTATGAAAAAGCAGAATTGAAACACTTTTGTTTCAGTATTCCACATATGTACTTCTGAATTAAAAAGGAGAAGAAGATAAAAATATAAAAATAGCAAAATCAAAGCAGTAATTTTCAATATACCATATACGTACTGCTGATTCATAACTTAAAAATCAATTTCATGTCAAAAATAAGTAATGAATCTGTGAAAACAGAATTGCACACTTTTATCTCAGTATTCCATATATGTACTCCTGGTTTAAACAACAAAAGTGATAAAATTCTATAAAAAATAATAACAAACCAAAACAGTAATGAATGTATATATGAAAAATCAGAATCTGAACACTTTTATTTCAGTATTTCATATATATACTTCTGGATCAGACAAAAAAAGTGATAATACTATAAAAAAACTAACAAAATCAAAGCAGTATTTTTCAGTATGCCATATATGTACTGCTGATTCATAATCTAAAAATCAGTTGTATGTCAAAAACAACTAACGAATCTATGCAAAAACAGAATTGAAACACTTTTATTTATATATTTTGTATACGTAATTGTGAATCAAATAAAAAAAGTTTATAAAGATAGGTTTTTGTCAGTACTGCAGATACGTACTGTCGATTCATACACAAAAACAAACTCAAAACAAATCTAAAACCAACAAGATGAAACTGATATAATTAAATCTACTGAAGAAATGAACAAAAAACGTGATTATTCATCTAGATTTGAACTATTTTCATAAAAATAAAATAAACAACCAAGCATTCATAAAACGATTAGATATTAAAAACCCTAAAAGAACAATCAAGCTTACCTTGTATTATGAAAAAAGTAATAAGTCAGCAAGCTTACCTTTTTATTATCTTCAACATAAGATCTAAGAATGTAACGAGAGTACTTCTGCTTATCTTCCTCAGAAACCAGTAAATTAATCAAGTCTTGACCAACAGCAGCCCCACAATATGGATCAGGACATCTTAACATCAAACACCCAGGTCCATTATTTATTGCTGTGCTAACATAACCTGCCGAAGTAAAACTATAGTCTCAGTGGAAAGTAAATCAAAAAGTGATAAGTCTATGAATAAAAAAAATAAAATCAAAGCATCTTATTTCCAGTATGCGATATATGTACTGTTGGATCAAACAACAAAAATCATTATTTAAACAAAAAATAAACAATTAACTAGGTTTTTTGTCAGTATAGCATATATGTACTGATGGTTCATACACAAACAACCGAAAAAAAACCTAAAACCAGCAAACTAAAACTATTATAATCATATCTAGTAACAAAATGAATAAAAAAAACGTAATTATTCAGTATGCATATATTATTGCTGGATCAAACAACAACAAAAAAATTATTTAAACAAAAACTAAACAATTAACTAGGTTTTTTGTCAGTACATCATATACGTACTGATAGTTCATACACAAAAACAAATGAAAAAAACCTAAACCCAACAAAAGAAAACTAGTATAATCAGATCTAGTAACGAAATGAATAAAAAACGTAACTATTGATCTAGATCTGGATTATTTTCATGAAAATGAAGGAACACTTGATTAATCATGCGTGCAAATTGGAAAACATAATCAAACATCAACTAATTAATGATTAGATCTTGAAACCTTCGAATAAACATTACGAGAAGAAGATTAATAAGGAAAATCAACTTACCAAAGGCTAGAATCGATTTGGGTTCTTGAATCGATCAAGATGTTCTAAAAATATATTACCACACTGTTTCATCACAAACTAATCGATCAAGATGTTCTTCGTTTCCAAGCTTTATCCTAATACAAAAAACTAGAAATTAAAGAATGAAGAAAATGAATTGATTTCATTAAATCCAGCATCAGTAGAGAAGAGGAGAGGGAGAGGGGGAGAGAGAGAGAGAAACTGAATCTGAGAAGAAAAAGAATATGGAGAGAAACTGGCTTATGTTTCTGTTATATAGTAAAGGCTATTTTGGGAATTCTAAAAATGCACATAATATTTACACACGTGTGCAGGACCTGGGCTTAAAAAATTAGGTCCATTTTTCTCTTTTCTTTTAATTATGGACCTACCGTTACTGGGCTTTAGTGGGTGGACCTGCCACTAACTAAGAACACTATAATAGTACCTACAGGTAATTCCTACTATTTATTTTTGTTCTTTTATCATAAAATGGGATACAAAGTCCATTTTTCACATGTATCCAACTTGCCAAGAGTTTTTTCTCCCTCATTCCTCAAAATCCTGGCTCCGCCCCTGGTTTGTGGTGGAAGAAGTAGTGACGGTGAGTGTTGGTGAATAGTGATGGACAATATCAATTTTATGTTGTCGTTACAACATCGATAACATTGTAGTGTGGAAGATGTGGTTGGTTGTTTTTAACACTTTTGATAAAGGAAGGTACCATATATTTCAGGGATGATATCATACAAGATAATATTTGCATGATCGTAGTTGGATCACCCAAATGGTACCCCTGTTATCTCTGGTACTATATCGTATAAATCATGATTTTTTAATGTTAAAAATAAAATTGATTGCAATACAAAAAAGAATATATACACGGAAAAAAATAATGAAACTAATCAATTGACGACATTTTGTTCAATCTAAACCTCATACATGGCATTTGTGAGTGAAAATTAGAATTGCGTCCAACAACCTACATGGGGTGGGCGGCAGTGATGGTGGCAGTGGTGGATTCAAAAATTGACATTGAGGAGGCCTACTTTTAAAAAAAAAAACATGTAAACTTTGGTGGACTAAACCATAAATATATATGGACAAAGTACTATTTATAAAATAAACTAAAACATTTATGTAGTTATTAAAAATTTAAGGGGTTAGATCCAGGTTAGTCAACCCTTGGCTCTGCCACTAGGTGGTGGTGGATAAAAAAAATGGATTCGTATGGTTTTATGGTGGTGGCGGGTATTGATGAACAAAAACATATTATGCTAATTTCGTAACGCCACAAAATATGTAACGTTATATTATAAAGTATAAAACGTGGTTGATCATTCTAATGCTAAAATAAACTCGATAAAACACATGTCCATTTTAAAAAATTGGTACAATCAATTGCCATGTTATGTAATAACTAAACGAACGACACGAATCAAGATCAGAACATATGAAATTATTTATTATCGATTTGTCTGTGTAAAGAGTGGTCAGGATTTGTCCTTGGCAAAGATAAATTTATCGTTAGGGTTTGTTTAACTTAACCATTTTTAAATATTTTATTAATTAGTGTCTCATTGACTGTTCATAATGATTATTTAGATTTCTATTATAAATGTCCCTTTAATAATCTAACATAAATACATATTTTTTTTAATAAATAATTGTACTAAAATCTATATTAATTCTATTATTAATAAATAATTTATCGCTGACAAATCAAGATCAGAACATATGAAATTATTTATTATCGATTTGTCTGTGTAAAGAGTGGTCAGATTTGTCCTTGGCAAAGATAAATTTATCGCTGGGGTTTGTTTAACTTAACCATTTTTAGATATTTTATTAATTAGTGTCTCATTGATTGTTCATAATGATTAACTAAATTTCTATTATAAATGTCCCTTTAATAATCTAACATAAATACATAATTTTATTAATAAATAATTGTACTAAAAGCTATATTAATTCTAATGGTGGTAGTGGAAGTAGGGTTAGTATAAACGGTGGCGGGTGTTTGTGAATGGTGGAGGCGGTAACATTACTATTGGTGGAAGAAATAGTGGTCGTGGATGGTTTTTATGGTAGTGGGTGTTGGTAATAGTAGTGGATAATAATAGTTTTTGCTTTTGCGGGGTTTTATTGACCGAGTAAAAAAAAAATCTTCACAAAACATGCAACATTGTATTGTGAAAGATGTAATTGGTTGTTTTTAGCACCGTTGATAAGGACAAAAATCAAATATTTCGAGGATGATACCAGAACGTATAAGACAATATGATCATGACTGTTGGATCACTGAAACGGTATTCATATTATATAAAGGAAATTGGTGTACCCGCGTAAGAGAACATTATCGCTCTCTCAAGTACTATTACATTTTTTTTCCTGAAATACCATCAATGTCGAGTTGTTTCGCGACAACTACCTACAAAGACAACAACTTTCACTCAATTCCCGATATAAAACATTATTGACCGGGAAAATATATTCGCATTCTAAAATATTTGTTTGAAAAATATGTTTGTTCATCAAAATCATCATAAAAAACTCTAAATCATAAATCTAAATTTCGCCTCCGATGTTTATAGAATATTTTTTATATTTTACATTCTCAAATCATGCGACCTCTTGATTACAAATCAACAATATAAAATTACGGATCAATATGTATAGGTTTCATTCACTAGGTTAGAATGTAGAATATATACAGATGGGTAGATCACACAAAGCAGAACATGACTGAGAATACTTCAATAATTTTGTCAAGAAATAAGGCCAAAAATTTAAGATTAACTTTCTATAGGACTAATTAGATCGGCTTCGATAGGAGACGACTAAAATATGGATTAATAATAATTTCCAAGTAAGACATTTCAAAACATAGTTTGGATAACTCTGCCTATGTAAAGAGTGGTCAAGATTTGTCCTTCCTCAATTGCTATGTTATGTGATAAGAAGGTGATATCTAAGATCGAGGTAAATTCAAATCTATTAGATTAATACCATTTACAACTGGACGCCTTGAAAAAAATTGACGTGTTGTTATTATTATTACAGGTAAGGGATACATTGACCACACTTGCGCAAATAGCTCACTTCGCAAATGATTGGTGTTGCATGTGCTGTCTAGAATGCAACGATGAATTTGAGGAAACAAGGCACCAGAAGCAGTGTCCGGAGTATTTTGGATATATTAACTTAGACACAATCTATTTATTTAAGAAAAATGAACATTGGAAATACATAACATCAACAAAAATTAGACAGATTGTGTTTGATAATAATGGCTACCGATGGTCCGGAAACGGCAAAAGAAAGGAATTGTTGTAGAAGAATTGTTGGGATATACGATGGATTACTTGATACTAATGAAAGAGGTATAACTATTTCGATTCTGAAATCACATAAAGTTCACAGTAGAAGATGACATCAAGTTTAAAATTAGTAACAAACATAATATGGCTAACTAAAATGTTAAAAATAAACAGGATATATAAACTTAGAAAGCCGTGGGACTTGAAGAGGCCAATTTTGAAAACTAAAATCTTAGAAAGCAACGATCCACAATACCATAATTTTTTTAATAAATATTCAATGTAGAAGATGTCAACTTTTGGTAAAGGATCTATTGAAAACCTATAAATTTGAAATAGGATCAGGGAGTACAATATGTGTTCAAGGTTCTTTATGAGGTAATGTATCGCCAGATTGTATTACAAGTGAAGGTAGGAACATATGGAAGTGACAAAATGTCCAAGACTTTTGAAGTTACCAAAGCCTTCGTTAAGACGAACTGCTAGGCACAATACTTTGTTGAATATTTAGTAGCAGAGGTTTGCATATACAAAATCCCTTCGAAAAGGTAATTGGTACACATTTTAAACATTGTCATCTAATGGGTGTTGAAAACTTACAGGAAAATCATGTCACATTGGAGAGTTTGTATCATCCGTTCGATGTAAAAAAATATTATTCTCTGCCTATTTTGAGGATCGACAACATGACCATGATAGATGAGTCAGCTGGAGCAAAATAAGAGCATGGAGAGACTTTATGGACTATATTGATTAGTTGATTTCACTGAGATGAGCGCTGCTGAAGACATATTTCCAAAAAATATTTAAACTTCCATGCTCATGTAGAGCATTATCTCATTATAAGCAATGAACCTAAATAAAAAAGTGTCTGGAAGTTAAGATTATATTTCTTTCGTTTGAGCCAATCTCCGGCGGTAAAATATTAAAGGAAAAAACAAGAAAAAAAGAGAGGAAAATCCCGACTATTTTTATGACAAATCCATATTAAATAATAAGGAGTTGATAAGTATTCGGGACACAAATTATACGATATATTAAAAACGAACCAACATCATGGCACGTGACGTTACGGCACGGGTTAAGGGCTAGTTATATAAATAAAATATAATGCGGAAAAGAAATAACACAGACACCAGAATTTTGTTAACGAGGAAACCGCAAATGCAGAAAAACCCCGGGACCTAGTCCAGAATAAACACACACTGATAATAAGTTGCTACACCAAATTCCTACTACCTATTCGGACTAGATGTAATACCTTCTTCAGCACTTGTAGAACTCCTAGCAGAATACCGATTCTCTTTAGGAACTCTTCACACAAATCTTCTAGCAGAACCCAAAGTTCTCTTTAGAAGATACACCACAACGATCGATACGATTTGATATTTTGTTTGCACAAAACACCAGTTTGATTTCCCTTTAGATGTGAATCAAGGTTTTGGAAATCTTGTGTTTATTTTGATAAAAACAATTACTAGGTAAAAGTAATATCAAAACAAACTTGTAGATTAGGGTTTTAACTTACAATCAGTATGCGTACACACAAGGAGTCCGTGAACTTGATTTCCGTAAGTAAACTTGGGTGATTCCAAAGATCAATTTCCAAGTTAAGAAAACCCTAATAAATCTACCACAAGAACAACTAGAATAAATCTAGAGATATCTTGTTTAAAACTTCTCAAGGATTTTTACGAGATGCCTCAAAAGAAGTTTTTCTTTCTAGTCTCCGATTTCGACTAACAAGTGTTGGTATACGATCGGAAACTGAAATCTATCAAAACCTAGGGTTTATGATCAACAACTCTTGAATGGTTTTATATCAGAAGAGAAAACCTTAGAATAGACAAGAGGTGAAAAACCTAGATTACAAGTTGTATGATCAATCACGAAGATTAGATCCAACTTGGCTTTGTGATCCCCAATTCAATGACTTTTATCTCACTCTCGTTCACGAAGAACGGAAGACGTGGAAAACAACCTGCAGAGCTTACGCCAATTTTCCAAAGGGATGAAAAACATGTAAACTTGCGAACTCCTTATTTATAATGAACAATAGCTTGGAAGCTAAGCAAAGCCATTTTCCTTTTACAAGACTCTCCTAAATATGGGAGTCTTTCATAAGTTAAAACTCTTGCCAAAATAATTAAATAAATAACTTATTTAGCAAAAATTATATTTATGTGAATAAATCACATTTTAACTTAGGCAGGAATCACAAACACATTAATATGGTAATCAAAAGTGTTTGGACCAATAGATAACTTGTGTAGATAAGGAAACATCACCAACTTGACCAAAAATCCCTTTTAGTCACGTATTGGGCCCAAGTTCGCGGACCACTCCAAAGTCCATGGAATGTTTCCTACTAATGAACTTAAATCACTCATAACTTTGTCGTTATAACTCGGAATTGAGTGATTCTTGGCTTATTGGATTCGCAAGCTCATTCACTATAACATGAGATCATTTATAGGGATAAAGGTTATTATCACCAAAGTCATGAATCAAATAACCTCAAGTATATATACATAAATGTACATTTACCGTCATAGGAATTGTTCCATAGAGTGAGTATTTATCTCGATTGATTAGAAAGGTAGAATTGAACAAGAATCCAAATGAAATAAATCACATACCTTTGTTTATGAAGTACTTGTTGATGTCTTCTTGTAGCCTTCAATCTTCAATCTTCATCCTTAAGGATAGCTTCGATTCAACTTCTTAGACCTAAACTAGTCCGAAACTATCTTTAGTATGCTAAATCAAGAATGCATTTCGGCAAATAAAATTGACAACTAACTTGACATACCAACACTAGTGGGTTCAACCGAGCAGTGCTCTAACAATCTTCCTCTTTGTCAATTTTAGTGACAAAACCATTTTTCATATGGCTTGTACTTGTTAAAAGTAAAAATGACAATCTTGATTTCCTTGGTACTTCAACTCTTCATGTGTTCATCATGTACTTGTTGGAGATCCATCATAGTATTATTACACAGCATCAAAGTTTCATTGTATCACAACTTTGATAATAATACTACGGTGATATGTATCACTCCCTCTTAATCAATACTCCATCTCACATGGAAACCACTCCCCCTTACACAATGATCCGAAAACCATATGTATATGTAGTAGAACTACACATTAATTCTCCCCCTTTTTGTCAATAAAATTGGCAAAGGAATAAGAACGGGATCCTAATGAAATTTCCGAGAAGAGACGTTCTATAGACTTAGAAGAAAAATATATATACCAACTTAATTTAGATGCAATCATGAAGCCGAAGCTAACTGCATTCATCAAGGAGTTTTAAGATACAAGATAACCCCTATAAAATTCCACATCCGCACATCCCGCAAGATATTTCCATTAAGCACAAGTTCAAAAGAACTCTCCCCCATTTGATGTCATTCCCGAAAGAACAACAAGAGCGACCTTACTCCAGAGATAAGGATTTAAAAATTCGATTTTAAAAAACCCACAAGGAGATATGATTTAAGAACCAATCATTGAAAGTATCTCATGACCTCACGTCACTAAAAAAATTTAGAACTATCTCATGGTAACAATACACAATATGTGATCATGAAGATCAAGTATAGTGATCATCGTTTCTAAGATACAAACTTGTATAAACAAGACTTGATATGCTTAGAAGGAATAATAAACTTTTCCACAAGGATTTACACCAAGAATGGTTACCATAAGAGTATGAAAATTTTCTTTGACAATAAAAACCAACATCCATGGATTTCATAATTGCTTCTAACTTATTAAATTTAAGAATTTCAATCACAAATCAAGTTAGGTAATTAAGACTCATACATGTGGTATCTAGCCATATGATCATTTCCATATAAACCATATTCTTCTTCACCATAACTAGTTCAATTACTCAAATGAACTAGTTTGAGAGTTGTTCAATTGTTATGATATCTTATGTAGCTACACAAGACACAATTGAAACAAAGATGATTCGATTCGATGAATCGGCTCATGAACTTTACACCTACGGTTTGCATAAAGCATTCCTTAGTAATATAAGTTTCATGTTCAGAGCACATATTTAGATCATAACCACTTAAGCTCACAAACAAGTTCGCGGACTTAAGATAACCCGCAGAGTTTTCCAAACTCAGCAGAAAATCTCGGCAAAGAGACTTTCGCCAGTTCGCGGACTAGGTTCGCTGACTGAGTTCGCGGACTTACACGAAAACGAGTTTTTGGAAAATCCCGGCAGAAATTATTGGTACAAGAACCTCCATCAGTTCACGGACTGAGTCCGCTTACTGGGTTTGCGGACTTGGCAAAGCCAATTCCTCCGGTTTCTCTCAATCGACAAAGTTCGAAAACTTCGGATTAAGGAATACATGATTATGTAATCTAAACTCTCATTCCAATCATTGAGACATTCTCAGTGGACGTTATATAGCCGTTATTCACAGACCGTTTCGCGTCAGAGCAATTCTCAAAGTAATTGAAACTTTTCATGACTTTCGTCACTAGGTGAAGATAAACATGATTGAAGCGAAAGCTTACCAACACATGTTTCGAGGAATATATAAGCGAGTTAAACTCAGCTCGAAATAATAAATTGTTCCACATATTCAAAAATTTCCCAACTTAATATTGCGCCCCAATTCTTTTGCAATCCTCACCACATGTATTAGGGCTTCTTGGCGAGGATGCACTTTCAACACAATCAAGTTGTGTTGAGGTGAGCAAAATCTTGCTCACTACAGGTATTCGAAACAAAATCATGCATGGACTCTAGTTATTTAAAAACTTCCTTGAAACTTTCAATAAATGTTCCATACCTTTTTAAGATAATATCCCTTGTTAAACTCTTAATAGAACTCGTTGTCAAACTCTTGTATGTGAGATCCTTCTTAATAGAACTCGTTGCTTTATTGGTCTTCTTTGGTACCCATTTCTGAGTAGCTTTTGGAGCAACGTATTTCTTTTTCTCCCCAATATAATTGCGAAACTTCTTTGGTGGGAATACTGAAAGAACTGATATTATGAGACTCAGTTTTTCTCCAGTTTGGAATATCAGATCTTATCATCCTAACAAAATCATATCTGGTTTTATCTCGTTTAAGAAATCTTCATTTCCATTGCAAGTGACCTGGTTTTTCAAAATAAAAACAATGTTTAGTATAATGGAAAAAGTTATGTTTAGTATTACCTGAATGTGTATGTGCTTGCTTTGGAGCTTGGCAGGATTTCTTCTTTTCGCCATCTGTAGTTGGTAGAGATACTTTACTTTTTTCAACCGTGGAAGGTTTTGGTTGAGTAGAATATTTAGCTTTGACAAATTTTACCTCTTTGCAAATACTAGGAGCGTCTATTCCTTCATAGCCTAATCCTCGTGTATCACGATGAATTCTACATGCTCCCAATATCGAGGTTAATTTATCTGAGCTGCTATTTCTAGAAAAACTCTCTTTTAAGCTCAAGTTTTCTTCTTCCAAACTTTTGACCTTCTCAAGTGCAATAACTAGATCATTCTTGGATGATTCACATTGAACTTTGAGATCTTCTCGTTACGAATCAAATAACAAGTTCATCTCAATATTCTCCAAGTTATCTAGATTTGCTTGAAGAGTAACTTCCCGATCTCGACCTTCAGCAATTTCTTCTTTAAGATTTCGTATTTCTTTGAGATAATCTCTTGCACCAATAGAATCAAGTTGGTCTTGCAAGTCTTTATTCCGACTACGAAGTTTGTCATATTTAACTTTCTCACTGAAAATGGTGGTTTCAGCCTCCGAAAGTTTCCGATGACTTTCTTTAAGAAGATTATTAGCTACTGGATCATCATGGAACACTTCTTCGTCAGAATCAGAATCAGTATCAGAAAGAATTTTTCCAGAATCTAATGCAACCTCGCCTATGAGCTCTTGAGGATTATAATATTCAGGTCCATCATCAAGAGTAAGCGAGTCTGCTGCATATGCCGATTGTCTATGACTCCAACTAGGACATACTACAGACAAGTGCCCGAAACCACGACAGTTATAGCATTGTGCATCATCCTTAGGAGATGTTACACTTTTAGAAAAACTCTTTTTCGTGTCTCTCAAGAATTTTCTAAATTGTCGTGGAGTAACATCCTTAGTATTTGGCGAACCAGATTTATCCTTAGAGGATTCAGAATTGTTTGCAGCTTTAAGAGAAATCACCTCTTTTCTTGCGTGTTCAGTATCAAAGATCTTTAACTTTCCAGCAAGAGTACTTCTGGAGAGTGTAGAAAGATCGTTTCCTTCTTCAATGACATGTTTCTTAGACTCGTATCTTGATGGTAAAGACCTGAGAATTTTGCACACAATATCTTTCTCTATAATAGTTCTTCCTAATGAAAAAGAGGATTTAACTATTTGAGAAAGTCTTTGGTTAAACTCATCAAAGGTTTCATCATCAGACATGCGAAGGTTTTCCCAGTCAGAAGCTAGATTTTAAAGCCTTGCTTCTTTCTCTGCGGCATTCCCTTTGAATACGGTTTCTAAGATATCCCAAGCATCTTTAGACTTATTGCACATTGTCACGTGGTGTTGAAGATCTGGGGTAATGGCATGGATGATAGCATTCAAACCGTCGGAGTTTTGCTTTGCAACAAGTATCTCGGCAGGACTGTATTCACGAATGTTCTTGGGAACGATTACATCTCCAACTGCCACAGCGAGAGCATCATAGCCATTAACTATATATACCCATGATTGAAAATCACATGCTTGAAGAAAAGCTCGCATACCAATTTTCCACCATAAGTAATTAGTGCCATCGAAGGCTGGTGGTACGTTTATAGAGATAGCACCTCTGTCCATAGAATCAGATTGCTACAAACACAGACTTATGAGGTCTTAGCGTGTTTGCCTGCTCTGATACCAATTGAAAAAGCGGGGGTCTAACAACACCACCCAATATTTCGTTTGGAAATATGAATAGACAAACTCCAATATACTTTCAAGAGAATCAACTAGACAGTTAGACTCAATCT
This sequence comes from Papaver somniferum, assembly GCF_003573695.1. Lineage (NCBI taxonomy): Eukaryota > Viridiplantae > Streptophyta > Magnoliopsida > Ranunculales > Papaveraceae > Papaver > Papaver somniferum. The sequence goes on along the minus strand of NC_039358.1, from coordinate 188,774,698 downwards.
ATCAAAAGTATATCAAAGAGTTTTATATCTCTATCTCTTGATTCAATCCGCAATCAGCAACTAGGGATTTGCGAGCCCGATTGAATATAAGAGGTTTAACTTGAACGGTACCAAAGACCAATGTTCAAGTGTCAATCAATTCACTCAACAACCCTAAGGCCGGATACAAGAACTGATTGATCTTAACGTACAACCTGTGATATTTCTATTATATAAATAAAATATAATGCGGAAAAAAAATAACACAGACACCAGAATTTTGTTAACGAGGAAACCGCAAATGTAGAAAAACCCCGGGACCTAGTACAGAATAAACACAAACTGATAATAAGCTGTTACACCAAATTCCTACTACCTATTCGGACTAGATGTAATACCTTCTTCAGCACTTGTAGAACTCCTAGCAGAATACCGATTCTCTTTAGGAACTCTTCACACAAATCTTATAGCAGAATCCAAAGTTCTCTTTAGAAGATACACCACAACGATCGATACGATTTGATATTTTGTTTGCACAAAACACCAGTTTGATTTCCCTTTAGATGTGAATCAAGGTTTTGGAAATCTTGTGTTTATTTTGATAAAAACAATTACTAGGTAAAAGTAATATCAAAACAAACTTGTAGATTAGGGTTTTAACTTACAATCAGTATGCGTACACACAAGGAGTCCGTGAACTTGATTTCCGTAAGTAAACTTGGGTGATTCCAAAGATCAATTTCCAAGTTAAGAAAACCCTAATAAATCTACCACAAGAACAACTAGAATAAATCTAGAGATATCTTGTTTAAAACTTCTCAAGGATTTTTACGAGATGCCTCAAAAGAAGTTTTTCTTTCCAGTCTCCGATTTCGACTAACAAGTGTTGGTATACGATCGGAAACTGAAATCTATCAAAACCTAGGGTTTATGATCAACAACTCTTGAATGGTTTTATATCAGAAGAGAAAACTGTAGTTGCAGGAAATCCTACACTACACCCCTCACAAGATTTCATTAACATTCAACTCAATTTTGGATTAACAATCCTAATTTTATTGATGAGTCTTTAAACAATCTTACAAGAAAAGATAAAGGAATCAAGAATAACCTCTGCTCTAAATTTTCTCTCTCCTATTTAATTGCTTCTCACTCAAAAAAGATCTCTTTCCTTCCTTACAATTGAATGGCTATTTATAGGGAATTACATAATGGATGACAGCTAATCTGTCCTTTATTTTCGGATAGGGCTTGCGACATTCTCGCAACCTTACAAATGCTAATCTCGCAAACTCCCTAATTTTCGCAGGACCATCACATTTTTCTCATGATTTAGCTGACGTCGTTTATTATGTCATTTCTTAAGTTATTATGCGACACTGTTGTGTTGTGTTGTTAATAATTTCGCTGAGGCATTATTGCTGCGAGATTCTGATCCTACATCTTGCCTCTTCTCATATCTTCTATGCGAAGTAGAGAACGATGTGAGAATTTCCGCAGCTGTCCATCTCTTCATATTCTGCATTTATCACACGTATCCTTTCTTCCATTTATTTCTTGACACGTCTTCTGTAACCGCTTCTTTTCAACCGCTCACGTCTTTTCGCATTAATGGTGTTTATTTCTTCGAGCAAAAAAAAATCTTCTCTATATATTCTTCTAACTCTTCTTTCCATTTTCTTTTTACTTTCTCTTCTCTTTTTACTCTCTCATCTCTGCAACTCTATTGTTCTTCCGTAAGTTCTGCTACTGTAATTCTTCCCTCTTCAATCTTCTTATTTTTCATCCATTCCCATACCCTATATTCATATATGCCTCCAAGCGGTCAAAAACATGAGAAAACCTTAAAGGATGTTCAAAAAGATCTTGCTGGAAAGGTTTCACACTTTCTACCATTCCTGGTGAAAGTGCCAAGTCAATTCTTTCTATCAAACTTTTCTTTGAACAACATTGTGATGATCAATCAATCATAGTTTCGCTGGGTCAAATTCTCGCAGGTTTCACCATTCCTCTTTATGACCCAGATATTCCTCTGTTCTATGAAATTCTGGCTCACTCGGGATTTTCGCGAGCTATCTTCCAATTGTGTGGGGATTGCATCCGTCTGATGCTGGAGTTTGCTAACCGTGGTGCTGGTAAAGGATCTCTTTATTCCAAAGAACTTAGGGATCCTAAATTCGTAGATCTAGAGATAGTCGCTGAGAAGTATACAGTAGCGAATTTCTTCGAAAATAATGAATTAATATCCATGAAGAAAGAGAATACTCGCTGGGGTATTCGCTTGAAAAGGAAGGATGTTATTGCTGAAGATAAAATGATCATGCATGAAATTGATTGGCACTCTGGTAAGAACACAACCCCTCGCCAATCGAAAGATGATAAATGGTGCGTTTTTCCCTTGATGCTGAAAGGAGCTTACATTGCTGGGTCAAATGTTCTTCCTGAGAATCTCGCTACTTATCAACCTTGGGTATTCTCTTGGCCCGAGAAGAAGAAAGAGGTATGTTTCTTCCAGTTTCGCCCACTTTACATTTCTTTATTTTTCTTTATTATTTTGTTCGCTGATTCTTGCGACATTCTACAGATCCAGAAATTGAAAGATAGCTACCGCAGGACTAGGAAGGCTAATACCTTGTTAGTTCTTCGCTCATACACAGATGAGGTAAGAAATATTCTCTTATGATTTTAAACAATATATTGTTGCCTATATTTCTTATTTCTATCTGTGTGTGAAGGTGATCGCTGAGATAGAAGAGCCTGCCAATGTTGCGAAGACTGGTGATCAAGGCAAAGGTGCTCTTCGTAGGGAAAAACCAATTGCTCCTCCTTCAAAAAAGAGAAAAATTCGTTCTTCCTCTCCTTCAAATACTCCTTCTCATGAAAACTCTGAGAGTGATGAGGATGATGAGGATAATGATGACTCTGCTGCAAATGAAGATTCTCCATCTGAGTCTTCTATGGCTCAGCTCTCTGGCATCTTTTCTGATTCTTGGCAAGGAATGGGAGATAGTCAACTCGCTAATACCTGCAAAGCTCTTGCCATGATTTGTGATGTTCCTTTATTGGATGGTGATAGTTCTCTTCATGGAATTTCTAGATCGGTGACTCCCAACTTTCTGCATTCTTTTAATAGTCTGGTATGCTTTCGTCTTTATACTTCTTCATTATTGTAACTAAAAATATCTTTCTATTTTAATACTTTTTACATTTTCTCGCAGGATGGAGAAGCTTCTTTCGCTGTTGCCTCAGATTTGGAGAGGAGACGTGAAATTCTTGAAAAGAAGAATCTTCAATTTCGTACGAAGAATGAAGAACTGTAAACTGAAGATAAGGGTCTTCGTGAGAAGAACGAACAATTAGAAGATGAAGTTAAAGGTCTTCGCGAGAAGAACAAACAACTGGAAACCGACACTTCTTCGCCAAGGAACAAAATTTCTACTCTTCAAAAAGCTAATGATCAGCTTTATGGTATACAATTTTTCTCCTTTCCTTTCATTCATTCATCCTGTTGTCTTATCTTATTTGATTAATCCTTTTTGCAGACATTTATGGTCTTTCTGATGAAGTCATTCTTCTTCGTTCATTTCCCCATGCCCTAGATAATGACACTCTTCTTGAACATCTTAATAAATCTTTGAATAGTTCTCTAATGATAAAATTTCATCTCTGTCTTTGAATGAACTTAAATCCAAATTTCTCCTCTTAGAGATTGATCATAGATCTAGTTTAGGTTTAGCCAACCAATTTAAACGTTTTTATCTCAATTATAAAGAGAAGATCAATGAATTAAGAACCAAGATTAGAAAACTTATAGATGATAAAGATCGTATCTCTGATCAAGGTGTTAAGGCTTTGGAGAAATTCCAAGAGACTCTTCTTGAGGTTCAACTTGAACAAGATGAAGCCAATCGTCAAAATGTTGTGCTTAGCGAGAGAGAAAACCAAGTTCGTTCTCATCTTCTCATAAATAGTGATGATGGGTTCGCTTGGGCCGCGACAATCTTGGATAACGCCAGAAAAGATTTAGGTGTAAAGGTTAGTCTCCAAGTTGAGCATACAGCCTTGATTAGAGATATGATTTCTGAGAGAGAAGGTCATTAACTGTTTTCCTTTATTAATCTTTGGTTTTTCACAAGTTTTTATCAAGTTACTGACTAATTGCTATATGCTTCGCAGAATCTGAAAGTAGATATTGCCAAAGAGTTGAGGAACTTGAAGCTGAAAAAGAGGAACTCGCAAAGAATCTTTCTTCTCGCAACGACAAATATTCTAGATTAAAGAATCAAATCAAGATCACTGTTGCGAACTTTAAGAACGACGCTCTGCACTTTCGCAATCAAACTATTCAAATGGTTTGTGATGACCATAGCATTCCTCACTCTGATTATCCTTGTCTCTTGGAGGAGATCCCAAAGAACATTCCTAGTCTGACCATCTCTGATAGCGAAGCTGGTGATGAAGAATCTGATGGTGGTGAAGGTTCTGATGCAGACGAAGAAGAGAACAAGTCTGATGAAGATGATGAAGGATCAACTTAGAAGTAGTCTTTGTTTATTTCTTTGATCTTCTGTAATACTTGTACATTTATTCCTTCTTTTTGTATATTTGCGAATTCTTTTGGTTCCCCATATTCCTTAATATATGAGTTTCTTTCATTTCGACCTGCATTCATTAAAACAATTCTTCCTTGCAATACGGTTAATCAACATAATCATTAATTTTTGAATTTTTGTGTAAATATATCATGTGGAGACAAATAACATTTTCTAATTTCATTCATTCCCATACTTGCCTCTGTTATTTGTATCCAAATGAGAGATTTTGCAGATTTTTCTTATTTTGTGCCTCAACTTCGCAATTGTTTATGTATAATTTTGCAATCATATGCGAAGTGAATTTTGATTCTTTTCAAAATCTCATTCCTGTGTGGTCTTATTTTTCCTTCCTAGTTAAAGGTCTTATTATGCCACCTCTTGTCATTGCGACAAAATCGCAGTACGTCCTTGCATTTTCATGCAAAAACCCATTGATCTTGCCTTAACTTTTTCTTTTGTATTATTGCCTCTTCAGGAATGTTGCGACAATATGACGGGCCTAAATATTCTTGCGAAAATAAATCCCCATTACATTGCCGTCTTGCGACAAAATCGCAGGATGTCTTCGCACTTTCATGCAAAAACCCATTGATCTTGCCTTAACTTTTTCTTTTGTATTATTGCCTCTTCAGGAATGTTGCGACAATATGACGGGCCTAAATATTCTTGCGAAAATAAATCCCCATTACATTGCCGTCTTGCGACAAAATCGCAGGATGTCTTCGCACTTTCATGCAAAAACCCATTGATCTCGTCTTATCTTTTTCTTTTGTATTATTGCTTCTTCAGGATTGTCGCACAAATATGACAAGCCTTAATACCCTTGCAAGTAAAAAGCCTCATGACATTTGCGTCTTAAGACACTTATCAGCTCCCTAATGGAGGGTGCCGCCCTTATCTTCCCCCTGGTTGCCCCTTTAAGGAGGTGTACCTCTACCATACAAGGTTTGCTCCTCCCATCCGGTCTTAACAACAACCAGTTGTTTTCGCAGCCTCTTATCCCTTTTACCTATAGGGCTTATGGTTACGAGACTGCACCCTAAGTGGGGTTTTCTTCGGGCCGAGTGCAGTATAATCCAAGACTTGTCAAGAATGACAAGGTACGCTCCAGACGCTCCTGGCACTCTTGACTCAACCGTGTACCTCGGCGCCTTGGTCAGATTCTGCACTCCTTGGGAGAGTCCTTATTACCTTAGTCGCCCAACCTAAGTCATATGCTTAAGTTGAGAATCCAAGGTGCCTCTCCCGGATGGGCTTTATTGACCCAAATCTCCATGACTCAGGTTCCGGTGGCGGTGTAGCCTTTCCCTGATCCATGCAACAGGTACTCCCTTATATGATGTACTTTAGGTCTTACATTTGCCTCTTGCGAAATTGTATTCGCGAACTAGGGTGTACGCCACAAAGGTTCGCCCCTTTCTCTTTTGTCATTGTTCTCTGATTGTCTTTTGTAGAATTCATTATCTCTGCGAGATTCTCGCACATCATCACATCGTATTTGCATTTCTCAATCTCTTTTTTATCATTCAGTAAAATGTACTTTTGAGAATTTTATTTGTTGCGAGTGTGTCGCAACAAATCAATCATTCATACACTTCTTATTTTTATTACCTTTGCCATTCTCTGCTTCTTTTTTATTTTCTGCTACTGCTTCCTTGGTAGTGGTATGTTCACCATTTCTTATTCTAAGCTATCATTAGTTTCGCAACATTTCTTCTTCTTTTCGTTCGATTGCATCCACCATCAATCTCTCATTTCTTTGCGTCTCTTTGATTATGCGTCGCCAACTTTCCTTCTTGTTTGCTCTTCCTTCGCAGGATTCTACCTCAGTTTCGTAACATTTCTTTCCTTCAACCCAATCTCCTTTTATGATTCCTGCACCGCTGGGGTGAGGAAATTTGATGCACTAGTGGAAAGTTGAAGGTACACCTAGAATCCCATGTAGCCAAGGTCGACCAATTAATGCATTGTAGGGTGACTCTACGTCAACAACACAGAACAGGATTTCAGAAGATATTCCCTTCAATGGAATTCGCATAGTAACCTCCCCTTTAGGCTTGTTGGCAGTACCATTAAAACCATATATCTTATATGTAGATGGTATAAGATCATCATCTCTCCCTCCCATGGTTTTATAAGAATGATAGAATAAGATGTTCACAGAGCTTCCGGTATCGATTAGAATCCTATTAATTCCCATGAGTCTTCAGCTTCATCATCTTCATATTCTTTCTGTTTTGGATTAATTTCTAATTTTACCACTAATGGATTGTCATGTACCTCTCCACCTTCAGGGACTTCTTCTGCGGTAAAAGAAATAGTCTGTTTCTGCCATTCCTCTAGCGGCGAGATTTTCGCAATATTCATAATTTATCTTCCATCATTGTCTCTTGCGAACACTCTACTCAAAACATTGTCATGAAAATCTTCAATTGTCTTGTATGAATGTATGATAGAGTGACAAAATAGGTTCTTTTCTTTTGCACCAACTTCTACGAAAATGTTTCCTTTTCTTTTACCGTGTTTACTCTGTGATGCTCTAGTGGTGGTGGCGGCAATGGTTGAGATTGTGGATGCCCTACCATAAAGTGGTTTAGCTTTCCTTGATCTATCATTCTCAAAATAATTCTCTTTACATTTCTGCAATCATTTGTAGTATGTCCGTGAAAATGATGATAAGAACAGAACTCATGACTTCTGCGGCTTTGAGGTGGTTCCGTTCCCATGTTTCATGGTGTTGGTATATTCTCCATCAAAATTATAGCTTCTCATATTTTCTCCACACTTGCATTCAGAGGTGGTATCTTGATTTCTTCCCATACTACCTTGTGACCTCCTTGTCCTCTATTATAATTTTGTCTTTGACCTCCATAAGTTTCTTGCGGCTGATCAAGTCTTTGAATCTTATTATTTCCACCACGATTGTAGAAATTTCTTTCTCTTTCATACTCCTCTTGATCTCGGCTTCCCATAGCCACCAGTTTCTGTTGATTGTTGTTGCCCGTAACCTTTTCTTGTTGTACTTGCGAAGTGCTCTCCACTGTGTTTATTAGTTTAGGTAATAAGCTTGCATTCGCTGCTTGTGAATTGGTGTTCGCAACTGAGTATGATTTTGTCTTTCCTCTAGAGCAATATACTCTTCCTGAAGTTCTCGTAGTTCAGTCATTGTGATTGTATTCTTGAATCTGAAAATTTGGATATACAATAGATTGGTTGCGAATGTAGCATTGATAAATGATAAGACAAGATATCTCTCATCCACACGGCCAGCCATTTCACTACACATAGTTCTCCACCTTTTAGTTAGGTGCTTCAAACTTTCGCCAATCCTTTGTTTTAATCCAAACACATCTTCAATACCAGGTCGCGAAGAATTGTTACTTATATATGCCCCCAAGAATGTGGTCTGCAAGTGATTGAAAGATGTTATTGTATTTTTTGGTAGACCTTCGAACTATATTAACGCCTCTCCTGTTAGACTGGATGCAAAATACTTGCACAATACGGCATCATGATTTTCCCACTGCAACATGCACCTCACATAAGCTTTAATGTGTTGAATTGCACAAGTTGTTCCATCAAAAATGTTGGTTAATGCAGGAAAATTGCATTTCGGAGGTATTCCTCCTAGTTGTACTTCTCTTGTAAATGGAGTTTTCGCAGCTTCTTCTATAGCTTCATCTAATTTTCTTCTGCCTACTTCTCCTCTATTATTTAACATTCCTCTCATTTCTTCCAATTCTTTTAAGATTTGTTCATTTACGCCTGAATTTTGATCCATTGGTCTTTTTAATTTCGCCTCTCTTCTTCTGCGTTCATGTCTTTCTTCTCTCGCGAAATTTTGCATTTCTTCTTCATCATCCTCATCTCGTCTTCTCCTGCGGTTCTTTTCTTCATTGAGATTACCGTTATTCCGGTTTTGTGTACGCCTTCTTTCTCGATTTTCATGATTGTGCTGGCGAATTGTCTCCTGAAGCTCTTGTTCTTCTATTTTCGCTCTCAATTTTTCACGTTCGCAAGTTAAACGTGCTTGTTCATCATAGTGTCTTTCAATTTCTTCTTCAATCGTTTATTGATTTCTTTGAGCTTCTCTCTCATGTAAAATTATCCTTACTTCCTCTCGATTCCCTTCGCCATCTTGATTATTTCGTCCCTGACGTTGTCCATTCTCTTGATTTCTATCATTTTGCCTATCATCAAAAGTTTCATTTTGTGGAACTAACGATCATCAGTCCTTTCTCTATCTTCGCGATGTCCTTCATTAGGATTTGATATTTCTTCTCGAATACTATTTCCAGCATTAACTGTGGGTGAGTTTCGCCTCATCTCTCTTCTAGTCGATCTTAAATACGATCTTGTAGTACTTCTCGATCTTCTACTCTGTAGTCTCATATTTTCCATCCTCAATTCGTGATTTTTCCTTGTTAGATTTGCACGCTCTTCTGTCTCAGCTTTTCTTTCTTCATGCATTCTTCGTCTCAACATCTCTATTGCTCCAATTTCCTCATCTTCACGAGTTATTCCTTCAACTATTTCTAGTCCTCCCTCTGTTTGTCTATTATTTCTCGTTTTCGTTCTTCTTCTTCTTCATCTGCTGAATTTGATCGCCAAGTATGTATGCTCACTCTATCATAATCCATAGTTCTATTTTGTACCGATGTTTGTTGAACTAGTTGTTGAATTCGATTTTCTCCATCATTTCTTATTCTAGTAGATTCTCCGGTTTCACTTCTCTCCCTTCCAGCAAGTCTTTTACTTCATCTTCTAGCGGTTGTTGGTTGTTCGGATATATTCCTCCTTTTTAGCCATTTCTTCAATACTAATGAATTGTAATAGATTCCGTAAAATTCTTCACCAGTTATTCTAATTTCTCACAAATCAGAATATTAATCTTCAACCCTTTCTAGGGTGATCTTCAATCTTCGTCCCTGTTTCTAGCGCCATTATGTAGTTGCAGGAAATCCTACACTACACCCCTCACAAGATTTCATTAACATTCAACTCAATTTTGGATTAACAATCCTAATTTTATTGATGAGTCTTTAAAAAATCTTACAAGAAAAGATAAAGGAATCAAGAATAACCTCTGCTCTAAATTTTCTCTCTCCTATTTACTTGCTTCTCACTCAAAAAAGATCTCTCTCCTTCCTTACAATTGAATGGCTATTTATAGGGAATTACATAATGGATGACAACTAATCTGTCCTTTATTTTCGGATATGGCTTGCGACATTCTCCCAACCTTACAAATGTTAATCTCGCAAACTCCCTAATTTTAGCAGGACCATCACATTTTTCTCATGATTTAGCTGACGTCGTTTATTATGTCATTTCTGAAGTTGTTCTGCGACACTGTTGTGTTGTGTTGTTAATAATTTCGCTGAGGCATTATTGCTGCAAGATTCTGATCCTACAAAAACCTTAGAATAGACAAGAGGTGAAAAACCTAGATTACAAGTTGTATGATCAATCACGAAGATTAGATCCAACTTGGCTTTGTGATCCCCAATACAAAGACTTTTATCTCACTCTCGTTCACGAAGAACGGAAGACGTGGAAAACAACCTGTAGAGCTTACGCCAATTTTCCAAAGAGATGAAAAACGTGTAAACTCGCGAACTCCTTATTTATAATGAACAATAGCTTGGAAGCTAAACAAAGGTATTTTCCTTTTACAAGACTCTCCTAAATATGGGAGTCTTTCCTAAGTTAAAACTCTTGCCAAAATAATTAAATAAATAACTTATTTAGCAAAAATTATATTTATGTGAATGAATCACATTTTAACTTAGGCAGGAATCACAAACACTTTAATATGATAATAAAAAGTGTTTGGACCAATAACTAACTTGCCTAGATAAGGAAACATTACCAACTTGACCAAAAATCCTTTTAGTCACGTATTGGGCCCAAGTTCGCGAACCACTCCAAAGCCCATGGAATGTTTCCTACTAATGAACTTAAATCACTCATAACTTTATCGTTATAACTCGGAAATTGAGTGATTTTGGCTCATTGGATTCGCAAGCTCATTCACTATAACATGAGATCCTTTATAGGGATAAAGGTTATTATCACCAAAGTCATGAATCAAATAACCTCAAGTATATATACATAAATGTACATTTACCGTCATAGGAATTTTTCCATAGAGTGAGCATTTATCTCGATAGATTAGAAAGGTAGAATTGAACAAGAATCCAAATGAAATCAATCACATACCTTTGTTGATGAAGTACTTCTTGATGTCTTCTTGTAGCCTTCAATCTTCAATCTTCATCCTTAAGGATAGCTTCGATTCAACTTCTTAGACCTAAACTAGTCCGAAACTATCTTTAGTATGCTAAATCAAGAATGCATTTTGGCAACTAAAATTGACAACTAACTTGACATACCAACGCTAGTGGGTTCAACCGAGAAGTGCTCTAAAAATACCCCTCTTTGTCAATTTTAGTGACAAAACCATTTTACATATGGCTTGTACTTGTTAAAAGTAAAAACGACAATCTTGATTTACTTGGTACTTCAACTCTTCATGTGTTCATCCTGTACTTGTTGAAGATCCATCATAGTATTATTACACAACATCAAAGTTTCATTGTATCACAACTTTGACAAAAATATTATGGTGATATGTATCACTCCCCCTTAGTCAATACTTCATGTCACATGGAAACAACTCCCCCTTACACAATGATCTGAAAACCATAAGTATATGTAGTAGAACTACACATTAATTCTCCCCCTTTTTGTCAATAAAATTGGCAAAGGAACAAGTACGGGATCCTAATGAAATTTCCGAGAAGAGACGTTTCATAGACTTAGAAGAAAAAAATACATACCAACTTAATTTAGATGCAATCATGAAGCCGAAGCTAAATGCATTCATCAAGGAGTTTTAAGATACAAGATAACCCCTATAAAATTCCACAGTCGCACACCCCGCAAGATATTACCATTAAGCACAAGTTCAAAATAACTCTCCCCATTTGATGTCATTTCCGAAAGAACAACAAGAGCGACCTTACTCCATAGGTAAGGATTTAAAAATTGGATTTTAGAAAACCCACAAGGAGATATGAGTTAAGAACCAATCATTGAAAGTCTCTCATGAGATCATGTTACTAAAAAAGTTTAGAACTATCTCATGGTAACAATACACAATATGTGATCATGAAGATCAAGTATTGTGATCATCTTTTCTAAGATACAAACTCGTATAAACAAGACTTGATATGCTTAGAAGGAAGAATAAACTTTTCCACAAGGATTTACACCAAGAATGGTTACCATAAGAGTATGAAAAAAATTCTTTGACAATAAAAACCAACATCCATGGCTTTGATATTGCTTCTAACCTATTAAATTTAAGAATTTCAATCACAAATCAAGTTAGGTAATTAAGACTCATACATGTGGTATCTAGCCATATGATCACTTCCATATAAACCATATTCTTCTTCACCATAACTAGTTCAATTGACTTAAATGAACTAGTTTGAGAGTTGTTCAATTGCTATGAGATCTTATGTAAATACACAAGACACAATTGAAACAAAGATGATTCGATTCGATGAATCGGCTCATGAACTTTATAGCCACGGTTTGCATAAAGCATTCCTTAATAATTTAAGTTTCATGTTCAGAGCACATCTTTAGATCATAACCACTTAAGATCACAAACAAGTTCGCGGACTTAAGATAACCAACAGAGTTTTCCAAACTCAGCTGAAAATCTCGGCAAAGAGACTTTCGCCAGTTTGCGGACTAGGTTCGCTGACTGAGTTCGCGGACTTACACGCAAACAAGTTTTTGGAAAATCCCAGCAGAAATTCTCGGTACAAAAACTTCCATCAGTTCGCAGACTGAGTCCGCGGACTGGGTTTGCGGACTTGGCAAAGCCAATTCCTCCGGTTTCTCTCAATCGACAAAGTTCGAAAACTTTGGATTAAGGAATACATGATTATGTAATCTAAACTCTCATTCCAATCATTGAGACATTCTCAGAGGACATTATATAGCCATTATTCACAGACCGTATCGCGTCAGAGAAATTCTCAAAGTAATTGAAACTTTTCATGATTTTCGTCACTAGGTGAAGATAAACTTGATTGAAGCGGAAGCTTACCAACACATGTTTCGAGGAATATATAAGCGAGTTAAACTCAGCTCGAAATAATAAATTGTTCCGCATATTCAGAAATTTCCCAACTTAATATGTGCGCCCCAATTCTTTTGCAATCCTCACCGCATGTATTAGGGCTTCTTGGCGAGGATGCACTTTCAACACAATCAGGTTGTGTTGAGGTGAGCAAAATCTTGCTCACTACAGGTATTCGAAACAAAATCATGCATGGACTTTAGGAATTTAAAAACTTCCTTGAAACTTTCAATAAATGTTTCATACCTTTTAAAGATGTTATCCCTTGTCAAACTCTTGTCTGGGAGATCCTTCTTAATAAAACTCGTTGTTTTATTGGTCTTCTTTGGTACCCATTTCTGAGTAGCTTTTGGAGCAACGTATTTCTTTTTCTCCCCAATATAATTGCGAAACTTCTTTGGGGGAATACTGAAAGAACTGATATTATGAGACTCAGTTTTTTTCCAGTTTGGAACATCAAATCTTGTCATCCTAACAAAATCATATTTGGTTTTATCTCGTTTAAGAAATCTGCAATTCCTTTGCAAGTGACCTGGTTTTCCACAATAAAAACAATGTTTAGTATAATGGAAAAAGTTATGTTTAGTATTACCTGAATGTGTATGTGTTTGCTTTGGAGCTTCGCAGGATTTCTTCTTTTCGCCATCCGTAGTTGGTAGAGATACTTTACTTTTGTCAATCGTGGAAGGTTTTGGTTGAGAAGAATATTTAGCTTTGGCAAATTTTACCTCTTTGCAAATACTAGGAGTGTTTATTCCTTCATAGCCAAATCCTCGTGTATCACGATGAATTCTACATGCTCCCAATATCGAGGTCAATTTATCTGAGCTGCTATTTCTAGACAAACTCTCTTTTAAGCTCAAGTTTTCTTCTTCCAAACTTTTGACCTTCTCAAGTGCAATAACTAGATCATTCTTGGATGATTCACATTGAACTTTGAGATCTTCTCGTTCCGAATAAAATAACAAGTTCATCTCAATATTCTCCAAGTTATCTAGCTTTGCTTGAAGAGTAACTTCCCGATCTCGACCTTCGGCAATTTCTTCTTTAAGCTTTCGTATTTCGTTGGGATAATCTCTTGCACCAATAGAATCAAGTTGGTCTTGCAAGTCTTTATTCCGACTACGAAGTCTGTCATATTTAACTTTCTCACTGAAAATGGTGCTTTCAGCCTCCGAGAGTTTCCGATGACTTTCTTTAAGAAGATTATTAGCTACTGGATCATCATGGAACACTTCTTCGTCAGAATCAGAATCAGTATCAGAAATAATTTTTCCAGAAGCTAATGCAACCTCGCCTATGAGCTCTTGAGGATTATAATATTTAGGTCTATCATCAAGAGTAGGCAAGTCTGTTGCATATTCCGATTGTCTACGACTCCAACTAGGACATACTGCAGACAAGTGCCCGAAACCACGACAGTTATAGCATTGTGCATCATCCTTAGGAGATGTTACACTTTTAGAAAAACTCTTTTTCATGTCTATCAAGAATTTTCTAAATTGTCGTGGAGTAACATCCTTAGTATCTGGTGAACCAGATTTATCCTTAGAGGATTCAGAATTGTTTGCAGCTTTAAGAGAAATCACCTCTTTTCTTGCGTGTTCATTATTAAAGATCTTTAACTTTCCAGCAAGAGTACTTCTGGAGAGTGTAGAAAGATCGTTTCCTTCTTCAATTGCATGTTTCTTAGACTCGTATCTCGATGGTAAAGACCTGAGAATTTTGCACACAATATCTTTCTCCGGAATAGTTTTTCCTAATGAAAAAGAGGAGTTAACTATTTGAGAAAGTCTTTGGTTAAACTCATCAAAGGTTTCATCATCAGACATGCGAAGGTTTTCCCAGTCACAAGCTAGATTTTGAAGCCTTGCTTCTTTCTCAGCGGCATTCCCTTCGAATACGGTTTCTAAGTGTGAGTGGGGAAAAACGATTTGCTGGTTTTTATGGAATTGAAGAGTCGACCGTGTGGAGACTCCTTGAACCGAGAGAAATGTTGAACCTCGCACAGATGCACTGCAAGAAGGGAGTGTTTTAAGTTCGAGAGATCAATTTGTAAGACCCCAGCCTAAACCAAGAACAATGGTCGTTCCAGAGTCAATTCGGTCACAAGAGAGGATGGGTTGATATGTAGGAGGAAAGCTGAGAAATTCGTGAGATCAATGGTGATCTGAGATTGTAGGTGTGTTGTGAATTCAGCGTGAAAATGCTCTGAATGATTGAATTTTTCTCAATTGAGAGTAATTTTTGTGAGTTCGTGTAGAGGAAAGATTGTTTGTATGAACTTTGAGGAGAAATTGCTCGTTTTGGCGAATGTTGTTCGATTGTTCGAAAAAACCCCTTTTTTTCAATCAGGATTCAGGGACATTTTATAATGCCGGAGTTGAAAACACCATGATCCCATGAAGTGTGAGAGTTGTTGGAATCAGAGAATGGGAAATGGGGAAATCATGTTAAAACCAATTACTCATCGTGTGGAGACTTGGTTAACTTTCCACCCACTACTTTGCTGACTCTTCCAACTGATTGCACGACTTGCTCACATTCTCATCGTGGGTGAACACACGTTCCGTAGACCGCCAGACCAAAACCCTAGTTAATATCTCCCCATGTGACACGATTGAAATCTCGTGATTTTGGAGTCAGTTGCTGACTTTATGGGACGATGAGTCCATGTAGCGCTGAGTTGAACATGTGTGAGTAAATGTTTCGAAACTCATGAATTTAACGTGTTTGTTAAGACGAGGTATCATCATAACCTAAGACGAGCAAAACTGTGTTGCTAAATTGTTGAATATTGGTAGTTGAACCAACATTCTCTGGTTTGAGAAAATATTGCTAGTCCGAGCGAATATTGCTAATGGAGTAAATATTGCCGGTTCGAGCGAATATTGCTAGTTCGAGCAAATATTGCTAGTTTGAACAAATATCGTTCTTTTAATGAATTGTTGGTAGCTGGACTAAGTAAAATATTAATTTAAGTTACTGACTGCTGGGTCGAGAAAAATAAATACGAATGTTAATTATGGAATCAACATAAAATTATCAGAGTGTTCGAATCTGCTCAGAATTACGTTTATGCAGAGCTCTGGATTCAAAACCCTAATTTTACCGAAATGATGATTTTTGCAAATCAACACGGACCGGCTACATGGGATGACGGGTTCACCATGTAACACCCAGATGCTCGAATGAGCAAAAAATACCAAAGTCTCTTGACGACCAGTTGGTGAAAGAATGATTAAATGCTGGTTTAATCATTTACTGAAATAATGCTCGTGTGATCAACAAATCATAAAGCCTGATGTAGAAAATATGAGGGGGCGACCAAGAGGTCATGAGACCGGTTCTTGATGGTCGTGGGACCAGTAGATGGTCGTTTGAGCGAACCTCCAATTGTTTGGAAAGAGTTCGAACCTAATATAAGCAACTGAGGAAATTAGGTTAAAATCATTAAAACATGCGGGACCAGCTGTTTGCAAGCCTCAGGTCACCCTTGGTCGGTCAAGGGGATGTGCTCGTGTCACCATAGTGTCAGTGCTTCAGTCCTGAGAATTTTGATATTTTCTGATGCACGTTTGAGCAACATTTGGAGAAAATATGCAAAATCCATGGTTTTGCTGAAACCGGCAAAAATACATGAGATGATGAAAATAATAAATAAACAAGGAATCACAAGGTGTGGGACCGTCCACGGCTAGGGCACGGCCGTCCGGCTGACACGCGGTCCCACATGCTTTTCCCAGTTTTATGTGATTTTATGTATTTTTCTCTCATTTAAGGGAAATTCCATGAAACTGGAGAGTTTGGCGAAATTAGGGAACTTCCATGAGATGAGAGACATAAATTAAAATATAAAATAGGGAATGGGAGTGTGGGACCGGCAATGGCCGTGGCATGGCCGGCCGGCCAATGGGCGCGGGCCCCAAGGCACTCTTCCCAATTTTATGTAATTTTGATGATTTTAGATAATTTTTCATAAAATCAAAGGGATTTGTTGAAAACCAAGATGTTTTGTTGAAATCAGGGAGTTTTCATGAAATCAGAAAACCAAACACCAAATAATAATAAAATAATGGGCATGTGGGACCGGCTGGAGCCCGGTCCCACAAGTTTTCCTAATTTTTTTAATATTTTCCATGATTTTAGAGAAAATACATGAAATTAGGTAATTTTAGGGAAAATTCATAAAATCAAGGAATTTTCATAATTTGAGAAGGAATAATAAAATAATGGGACGTGAGGTGTGGGACCGGCCACGGCCAAGGCATGACCGGCCGGACGGCAGTCCCGCAACACCTTTCCCTAATTTTATTATTTTTTGATAAAATCATGTGATTTAGATAATTTCTTTGAAATAAAGGAAATTTGCTCGAACGAGGGGATTTTCATGAGATCGTGAAAATAGTAAAAATATGGTAAAATATAAAATTGGGCGCGGGACTAGTCACGGCATGACTGGCCGACTGGTGAGCCTAGTCCCCTGGCGCTTTTGTTTAATATTTTATTATTATTATTTTCCCTTCCTATTTTGCATAGGTTCCTCGTTCGTTCGTATTTTTAAAATGCTCGTTCATGCATTCAAAATGCTGGTCTGTGTATTATCTGCTAATTACACTTGCACCATTTTGTCAGGGCTTATTCGACGCCCCGATGCCTGTTTCGTTGAATATTTATTACTAACCTGTGGAATTCTGCTGGGAAGAACCACAGATTGAAGTAACGAAATATAACGAGGAATCGTACAATATTGCTGAATATTCAGGCGATTAATTGACGATTCGTAGAATATTGCTGGATATTCAGACGATAGCTCGTAGAATATTGTTGGATATTCAGACGATTTAAGATAATTAATTGCTGGCTCTGTACTAGAAGGGCTTCTTGTCTAGAAGCATTAATTATCTGAGGGTTGAGCAATATGAACTTGCTGGAGTGTCATATTTCTCTTGCATAGTCGAGGAAAATCTGGTTACATCCCGAAGACGTTGTCGCTCTATACTAGCAGACATGCTGTCTAGGAGCCGCCCAATCTTTCGATTCTATACAGTATGAGATGTGTCGTGGCCTCAGCTGAGAGACTGCACATCTTCATCTTCTCTGAGAGACTTTCTCCATCAGAGGTGGCATGAGCTTTCATGCACGGAGACATGAGTCTCGATACTCATCTGATTGCCGGATCCGGAGTAATTACTGAAATTGCTCAGTATTCATGAGATGTGTCGTGGCCTCAGCTGAGAGACTACACATCTACACGTACTCTAAGAGACAACCTTCTCAGTCAGAGATTTATGACATGAGCTTTCATGCTTTAATGAGAGACATGAGCCTCAATACTCATCCGGTTGCCGAATATGGAGTATAGTTTTACAATTCTACCCTTTGTCGAAAATCCACCATCTACATTAAGTCTCCTGCTTAGTGAGGAACAGTCATGTTCCTCAGTCAGCATTTAATGGTGATTTTCCAGGTATAAATAAAAATAAGTAATTGAACTTAGTCATAAGATAAGATATTACCGGATTTCGACTGAATGAGCAAACCATGGTTTGAGCGGAAACCTCTGTGGCATAATAGAGCGTCATCCCGTGAACATAAAACCGTGTAGAACCACTGGTTCGATGGTGGAACCTTGGTTGGTTTAGGATTCACGGGTCGGGCCCAAAAGGGAAATCCTTATGGAATTAGGTTTTGGAAATAAAATTAGGTATAAAAGGGACTAATTCTTTTTTTTTATTCTCCTTCCCACGACCACCATCCTCTTCATTACCTTCACGTCCGAGCTTGACAGGAGCAGGAAGGATTTTCGCCGGAGCGTCACCGTCCGTCCGACCGGAGCTAGCACCGTCCTGCCAACTTCCGGCCAGCGCCGACCAGGCGCGTCCAACTTATTTTTTTTTTAGATGTTTTATGATTCCATGAGTGTTTCATGCTTTCACCATATCAAAATCCTATACATGTGTATATGTTGATGTGGGTTTTGTAGAAAACCCCTGATTTATGAGAGATTTTTTTTTATATATGTGGACTTAGCTAGGTCCAGTGATAAAACTTAGTGTATGAGCTTTCATGTGAACCAAGATTTTACTTTAATAGATGTGAGCTTTCATAAAACCGAAATAAACTCCGTTTTAAAGGATAATGTTTATTCGAGGAAAATATACATATATATTTTTATGTATGTAAACTTATGTTCAGTGATAAAACTTTATTTATGAACTTTCACGAGAGTTAGTATTTTATCACAATAGGTGTGAGCTTTCACAAAACTAGCATAAACCTTCGTTTTTAATAAAACGCTAATACGAAGGAAAATATATATTTTTTTTACATGTAGCCGTGACATATTTTATGTGAAACATGATGACGTATTTTATTCACATGGATTTGTTCTTATTAGATAAATTCTGAAAATTTATATGAAAAAATTGCATTAATTATTGTTTTGTAAAATCAAGACATGGGTTTTGAGTAACCTTCAAACTATACAACTTATTTGTGATGAAGTCATGTCTTATTGTAAATTTCATAGTTTAGTTGTGTGAATGTTCACATTATGAAAATTCTGTACATGATTTTATGAGAAAATCATTTTCCATGAACTAATGAAGTGTTGTTCGTTATTGCAGGTTTCAAGGAACGAATTGATTTCGTGTGTTAACTCTTGTATTGCAACCACTATTGTTAGTGAAATTGAAAGAGGTAAGAGTTCAAGATTTACCGTTTGTAGACACCGGCGTTTTAATTTGCATGATTCCATCATCTTATTGAATTCGCGGATGACTGAAACATTGTGTGGATTTCACAACAGCTTTGCAGGGATGTCTGATTCTCCAGCCAATGACGCTTCCAGAGATGAAAGGTGTGCAGATGATGATATCTCCATAGAGGAAACATGCACGGATGAGACTTACGTTGGTGAGGAAGAAGAAACACCTGGAGTCAAGAATGTCCCAAACATAGATGACGCTTTCTTTGAGGTTCAGGAGCCCGAAAATCGTCTCAAGTCCCCGGTATATCGCCTTCTGATCAATCCCAGGACGGTCACTCAAAAGAAATTGGTGACTCCTCGTGCTGCTATTCGGTTCTGTCTTGAACGAGGATTATTCCAGGCTTCAATGATTGAATTCAAGCTTTCTCGACGCCCTTTAAAGAAGTTCTCGGGATGGCCTAGACACATGCTGGGATTTCCTCGTGTTAGAGCTATGCTGGATAGAGCACAAATTACCAGGGTCATTCAAACATCTGAAGATTTGTATATCTTTCATGACACACGAGGTATTGTAGATCTTCTTGCTCGCTGATGCATTCCAACTCATACGTTTATATGCAGCTGGGGAGAGTTCACTATTACCTTGGAAGATGTAGTTGCTTTGTTGCATCTTCCAATTACAGGTAACTTTCCTGAAGAACTTTGGACAGCGGAAGAGAAAGCAGTTTCCAAAACTTTAACAGCTGAGATGGAGAGAATCAACAAGGTTTTTGGTAAAGGTTGTTACGCTCATTGGTTAACACATTGGTGGCCACGAGACGCCCCTCTTGATGAAACCGACGGTATGTTGTCTATTTCTGCTTTCTTGTGCTTATGGCTGTCCAGAGATGTGTTTGAAGATGCTGGTACCTTGTTGAAGCCGTTTGTAATTCCTTTCGCTATTAAACTGGCTTAAGGTGAACAACTTCCGCTCGGTAGCTTATTCTTGGGTTCTTTATATTCTGACCTGGACTCTTTAGTCATAGACTCCAGTGTTTCGAACGGCTTCATGAAGATTGAATGCTACGCCAATACGATGTTCCTCCAAGCTCTGATGTGGGAGCGTTTCGGAAACTATGCACCCATTCCCCGTAGTGTCTTACAAAGTCTGAACTCTGCTGATGCTCGACGTATCTTCCATGAGAAAGACAACGCTAGGATTATGCGCTAGTCTATGAAGCAAATTCAGTCCAAGACACGCTTCATCGACGTATTAGATGACGAGTCTGAGTTCAAATTTCGTCCTTGGGTGGTGGTTCCTCCTCACGTTTCTCAATTGACGACTTTCAATGCTGGAGAAATTAAGTATTTGAAATCTGGTGCTGATTTGAGAGATGGCGAAAGATCTTTCATGCTGAGTTGCACTCCCGATCATCTAATATCAGCAACGTATGGAGATTTTTCGGTGGAGGAGTATAACATTGATAGAGCCGCCCGTCAGATGGGTATGGACCAATGTGATCCAACCTTCAGAAGGAGAATACCATCAATGGAACAACTTAAGACTTGCTTAGATCACATACATGATGAAGGGAGCTCTTATTGGTTCCCTTATGCTGATCGAACTACGTATGTGACTCCAGGCTACATGAAATTCTGGGATCAGCAACTTGAGCGTCTTAATAATTATGTGACGTCCGTCCAACCTTTAGTGAAAGATTCTCCTTCTTCTGAGATGAGTGCCTCTCGTCCCAGACTAAGGAATATTTCTGGTGGTGACAAGCGAAAGACATCTCCAGGAGGTTCACCGGTATGTATTCTTGTGCATATTCCTCATACAACTCGTATAATCGTCTTTAATTATCACATCAATTTCTTTTGCAGGAGGGTCGTGCTGTGATACCTCGAATTGAAGTGAATTTTTCAGAAGCGGAGGCAATTTCCCACGGTGGAGAAGGCAGGAGCAAGAATTGCAAGTTGTTGCCCAACACCATAAAGTCCCCAATCGCCTTTTTGGTGAGTTGTTGATATTTTTCCGCTGTGACTTCTTCCATCCGCATTATCAGGATCTCAAAACTAATATTTTTTATTTTGTCACAGGACTTTGCTCCGTCTAGTATTGACGGTCTTCGATTCTCTGCTGCTGGGCAGACGACTTCTGATTTGAACGTTGAAGAAGAAGTCGCCGTGAGTAATTTCCTTTACCATCAGACACAAATGTTTCATGTGAAAATGCTAACTACTTGATAATATGTACAGGAGGATGTCGTCATGGAGATGGAAAGTGCTGATGTTCGATCTTCCTTTGATAATATAGACGAAGGCACTTCCAAAGATTCGGAGCCAAATAGAAGTAATGAGCCCCTTGTCGTTAATACGGACAATCATAATTCCTTGAGTACTTCGGAGACCCCCAAAGTGAGTATATACCCTGCATCCTCTTCATAGAAGTATAAAAGTGATGATTTGTGAACGAATGAATGAGAATCCATGTGTATATACGAAAAACTTGGTCTAACTTCGTCGTCAGAAAATTCAGAATCCAGTTTTTTACCAAAAACGCCGTAAAATCTTCATCTGGAGTCGGATTTTCATGATCTGCATATGCATATTCAATCCCGGAAAATTTCCAAGCTTGATGCAAGAAGCTTTTTAAGTTTTGATCACGTTTAGGGCCTGAAAAAGACGAAATAGTAAACTTCCAGGAGACTTTCAGAACTTTTTCAGATTGTATGTTGCCCGATGTTTTGATCACACCTCCTAGTTCGTTCGGCCAATTTCCATGAAATTTTGACATGTTGTAGAGGACTTCCATGCGAAGAGAATGGTATATGACCCAACTCTAGACTCTACACCAATTGCTCCCAGTTCGTCATTGAACACAGGGAAGTGTAAAATTTCTTCAGCTGAGTTTCTTTGAAAACGTGTTTCATGACTTTGATGCTACTTGTACACATCTTAGATGTATGATAAGGAACTTAGATGATGTTACTTAACTTACTCTCTTAATTTTATGATTGTATTGGATTTCTCCCCTTGAATCATTCTAATCCCATGTAAGCTTAGCATTAGGTGCCTAACAACGAAGTTGGGAATCATGAATCTAGTAATGATGGTTTGGGCAATCCAGGAGTTGTTGATGACAATACTTCCATATCTGTGCCTCAAGATGATGAAGTGCTGGTTGTTGATGCCGTGGAGGTAGAATAAACTCCAATTGTGCCTCAGACGGTGGAACCCGAACCCGAAATAGCAGAAGCTACTTCCTCTGAAATCGTCTCTATGATTATCGATGTTGCTCCAGTAGCTGAGAACCAGATGATAGTGCACGAGTATCCTACTGCAGGGATTTCCTTTGATCTTCAATTTGGTGAGTTACTCCCATATCACCAGCTTGTTGGAGGATTTAGCGTTCCCATCGGATATGATGCTATGTACAAGGAACTGTGGGAAATGTATGGACACATTGTTGTTACTCAGGATCCAGGACGCGGTTATTTCTTGACGAGACAAGTAAAAGTCATCTTGCGTGTTATAAATGATATCCAGATTACAGCCAGAAATATTGTTACCCAAGACGTACTCTTTGATTGGGAGTACAACTTGAAGAATGCTGAAGATCTTGGTTTCAATCTGAAGTGGCTCCTTCAAAGACTTGAAGTTATCAGGAAAGCAGTAAAGGGTGATGTTCCCTTCCCTACCAGTGATGCCGTGTTGAAGAAGATGAATGAAGTTGCTGAACTAACCAGGAAGCTGGAGGCGGAAAAGGCAGCTTGAAAGTCTTGGAGGAGGCAGAAGAGCAGAAATCTTTCTTTGATGGCTTTCTTTAGTTTCCTTTCCATAATATCAAGAACATTGAACTCTGTGAGAGATGTGAGATTTTATTTGGGTTTTGATTCTTTGATAGGTGTCGAGTCTGTGACTGAGAATTTTCTTGATTTTGGATTTGATAGAGATTTTCTTTAAGTAAAGTGAATGAATTTTGATAAATTGCTGAATTCAAATACTGATTGCAAGTATTGCAAACGTTTTGGAGGATTGAAATACAATGAAAGAAAATCCTAAATGCCAAATCCAGACCATGAGTGCTCAAACGCCAGTACCTCAAATGCCTAATAATTTCAGATAAACGCCTTAAGCCAATTCTCGTGAATTACTGGCAGGGTTCTACCATCTGTGTTGATCAATTTGTAGTATCCTCCAGTTATGGACTTAGCAACCATAAATGGTCCTTCCCAATTGGAGCTCCTTGAGATGGAGATCTCGTTTAGCCGCCTTGAAACCAAATCCCTTCCTTGAATTTTTGGTTTAGTAGTTCGCGCCTTGAATATCTTTTGATTCCATGGTTGTGGCACGTATGGACATTCATGTAGAGGAGAGTACCCAGCATACTGTCTGTCGTGCTTAGCCAGGTCTCAGCAATAAACCTCTTGATAGAATGACCGACTTGGAGAAGCTCTGAACCCAACCATTGGGTATAATATTGGCGAGGTGAAGTTATCCATTCATAACTTTTGGTAATTGCTAAATCGTTTGTAGGGAGAAGTCCTTGAATCAAAGTATCATATTTGAACATTGGTAATATTGGAGCATGAAGGAATAAGACTTGCCTGAGCTCGAAACCTTTTGACAAAGGTATGTGGATTTTCCCCAGGTTCTTGCGTAAGTCCCATCAAGGTTTTTACTTCCTCCAGATGCTCAAACGGTGGGCGTCCTCTACTTCTTCTTCTGACTTGGAGTCTTTGTCGACGAGAGTGTGTTGAAAGCTTTGAAGTTACCCTTCCAGCATGAATCCAAGTTCTTCCAAGGATCATGTCATATCCAGGATCTTCTCGAATTATGTAAAACTTGGTCTCAGTGCAGACCAAATTCTCCGTGACTTTGAGAATGATGAAGCCGTATGCATCTCTGGAGATTCCTTCGTGGTCTCTGATTGCTATGGGAGCATGAGTAGCCTCTTGTCGAGTAATGCCAGCAGCTCTGAGAGTTTTCAAAGGGATGATGTTGAGCGGTGCCGACATCAACAAATGCTCTTTTGAATTCATTTCCTTTAATATGCACGGTGGTGAGCAGTCCCCAGTCATACATTTCTTTGTCGGTGGCTGATGGTTCAGGAGGTACTTCTGGAATCAGTAGGCGTTTCCCAGACACTATGTGGTTCAAAGCTGTGAACATGTTCCTCTTTGTGCTTTTGATAGATAGAGCAATTCGCAAACATGCTCTATCAATGACTGAACTGCTTCCTTGACTGGTGCTTCAGAAATAGAGAAAGTCCTGACAGGAAGAGGATCTCTGTGTACTCCTTCGGCTCCAAGGTTAAGTTCTCCTGACTCAACCTTTTCTCTGAATATGTTTCAAAACTTTGCAGCTACTTGTGGGGTGATTGACGAACCTGTGGAATGCGAGTAACGAGGATTTTCCATGTCTTCCTCAGTTGGGTCTCTCCTGACGTATGGCAATTTGATTGCACCATCTTGGATCCAGGCGTCTAATAGTTCGAGCACTTCTCCAATGGGGAGAGGAAAATCAGGTGCATCATCAGGAGCATCTGTGCGTTGGCCAGGAGCCTGTCTCTGGTTTGTCCTTCTTTTGCGTCTTTGGAGGAGCTGCAGCATGCTTGTTCGGGGATTCAGCCTTGCGCTTGCTCCCTTCTGCAACACGTTTGTAGAGGACTGCAGGTTGTACTGCTTGTTGATCAGGCGTCTGCTTCCTCGAGTGTCACGTGATTCCTCAGTCTTTGTGGACTTTGCTCTTTCTAACAGAGCAGGTGCAGTGGTTGCTGATCTCTTCGCGGCTTCGTGAAGTTCTGAGAAAGTCTGGAATCGAAGATTCTCCAGTAGAGCTCTAAGACCGGGAGCATGCCGTTGATACACAAATCTACCAGCTGTTGCTCTGAGACATTTGGGTCATGACAATCCAGGGCCTGGACTCTGAATCTTTTCACGTAATCATTGGGATTCTCACTGACCCTCTGGAACATTCTTCCAAGATCAGAGAGAGTGACTTGCTCTAACACGAAAAAATACTTCCTGTAGAAGGCGTTGATCATTTCTCCCCAATTGTTGATAGTCCCCGCTGCGATGTTGTTGTACCAGGTGTATGCTCTGCTTTTCAAGGATTTTGAAAACTCTTTGAGACGAACAACATGGTTATGTTCATGCTCTCCCAAGGCTTCGAGAAAACGAGAGACATGTTCTCGAGCATTGCCAGTTTCGTCATACAGAGTGAAAGTTGGAGAAATGTAACCTTTTGGAAGGGGAATCCTCTGCGTAGCGATAGGATAAGGAGGTTGGTGACGATGGACATGTGATGTCTTTTATTTTCCACGGTTCTCCAGAAGGCGCTCCACGTCTTCCCGAGTAATGAAATTTGATGGTTCATTTGCTGATGGATCTGCAGCTTTGCCAGTTTCATCATCATCCACTGTATGGATTGGGATTACTTCAGGATCAGCAACATCTGAGGATTTCTCCTTCTCTTTTCCCTTTTCTTGAGTCTTCTCTGTCATCTTATCAGTAAGAGTTTTGAGATAATTACACATCTCCTTCTGTGTAGCAGCCATGTCAGTCTGATTCTTTGCGAGAGTCTCCTGCACTTTGATAAGATCAGCAATGGTAGGTGGTGGATTTCCTATGACTTATTCAGGGTGTCGACCGAACATGGGATGACCTTCAGCGTGAGGAGGAGTAATGTCACCACCGTCAGTGCTAGAGGCCGGAATCGTATCCGGGATATTCTGATTGTCATTGTTGTTATTGCTAGTACTAGCGTCGTTTGTGTTGGAACCTGTAACTAACCCAGACCTAAGACCATCCATATTGTGAAATCGTGAGATTGCAACCGAGATATTAATCTCCCACTGTGGTCGCCAATCTATGAGTGGGAAAAAACGATTTGCTGGCTTTTACGGAATTGAAGAGTCGAACGCGTGGAGACTCCTTGAACCGAGCGAAATGTTGAACCTCACACAGATGCACTGCAAGAAGGGAGTGCTTTAAGTTCGAGAGATCAATCTGTAAGACCCCGGCCTAAACCAAGAACAATAGCCGTTCCAGAGTCAATTCGGTCACAAGAGAGGATGGGTTAATCTATAGGAGGGAAGCTCAGAAATGCGTGAGATCAATGGTGATCTGAGATTGTAGGTGTGTTTTGAATTCAACGTGAAAATGCTCTGAATGATTGAATTTTGCTCAATTGAGAGTAATTTCTGTGAGTTCGTGTAGACGAAAGATTGTCTGTATGAACTTTGATGAGAAATTGCTCGTTTTGGCGAATGTTGTTCGATTGTTCGAAAAACCCCCCTTTTTTCAATCAGAATTCAGGGACATTTTATAATGCCGGAGTTGAAAACACCATGATCCCATGAAGTGTGACAGTTGCTGGAATCGTAGAATGGGAAATGGGGAAATCATGTTAAAACCAATTACTCATCGTGCGGAGACTTGGTTAACTTTCCACCCACTACTTTGTTGACTCTTCCAACTGATTGCACGACTTGCTCACATTCTCAGCGTGGGTGAACACACGTGCCATAGACCGCCGGAACAAAACCCTAGTTAATATCCACCCATGTAACACGATTGAAATCTCGTGATTTTGGAGTCAGTTGCTGACTTTATGGGACGATGAGTCTATGTAGCGCTGAGTTGAACATGTGTGAGTAAATGTTTCGAAACTCATGAATTTAACATGTCTGCTGAGACGAGGTATCATCATAACCTAAGACGAGCAAAACTGTGTTGCTAAATTGTTGAATATTGATAGTTGAACCAACATTCTCTGGTTTGAGCAAATATTGCTAGTCCGAGCGAATATTGTTAATTGAGTAAATATTGCCGGTTCGAGCGAATATTGCTAGTTCGAGCAAATATTGCTAGTTTGAACAAATATCGTTCTTTTAATGAATTGTTGGTAGTTGGACCAAGTAAAATATTAAATTAAGTTACTGACTGCTGGGTCGAGCAAAATAAATACGAATGTTAATTATGGAATCAACATAAAATTATCAGAGTGTTCGAATCTGCTCAGAATTACGTTTCTGCAGAGCTTTGGATTCAAAACCCTAATTTACCCAAATGATGATTTATTGCAAATCAACACGGACCGGCTACATGGGATGACGAGTTCACCATATAACACCCAGATGCTCGAATGAGCAAAAAATACCAAAGTCTCTTGAGGACCAGTTGGTGAAAGAATGATTAAATGCTGGTTTAATCATTTACTGAAATAATGCTCGTGTGAGCAACAAATCATAAAACCTGATGTAGAAAATATGAGGGGCCGACCAAGAGGTCATGAGACCGGCTCTTGATGGTCGTGGGACCAGTAGATGGTCGTTTGAGCGAACTTCCAACTGTTTGGAAAGAGTTCGAACCTAATATGAGCAACTGAGCAAATTAGGTTAAAATCATTAAAACATGCGGGACCAGTTGTTTGCAAGCCTCAGGGTCACCCTTGGTCGGTCAAGGGGATGTGACCCTGTCACCATAGTGTCTGTGCTTCAGTCCTAAGAATTTTGATATTTTCTGATGCGCGTTTGAGCAACATTTGGAGAAAATATGCAAAATCCATGGTTTTGCTGAAACCGGCAAAAATACATGAGATAATGAAAATAATAAATAAACAAGGAATCACAAGGTGTGGGACCGGCCACGGCTAGGGCACGGCCGGCCAGCTGACACGCGGTCCCACATGCTTTTCCCAGTTTTATGTGATTTTATGTATTTTTCTCTCATTTAAGGGAAATTCCATGAAACTCGAGAGTTTGGCGAAATTAGGGAACTTCTATGAGATGAGAGACATAAATTAAAATATAAAATAGGGAATGGGAGTGTGGGACCGGAAATGGTCGTGGCAAGGCCGGCCGGTCAATGGCGCGGGCCCCAAGGCACTCTTCCCAATTTTATGTAATTTTGATGATTTTAGATAATTTTTCATAAAATCAAAGGGATTTGTTGAAAACCAAGATGTTTTGTTGAAATCAGGGAGTTTTCATGAAATCAGGAAACCAAACACCAAATAATAATAAAATAATGGACGTGTGGGACCGGCTAGGGCATGGCCGGCCGGCTAGATCCTGGTCCCACAAGTTTTCCTAATTTTTTAATATTTTTTCCATGATTTTATAGAAAATACATGAAATTAGGTAATTTTAGGGAAAATTCATAAAATCAAGGAATTTTCATAATTTGAGAAGGAATAATAAAATAATGGGACGTGAGGTGTGGGACCGGCCACGACTAAGGCATGACCGGCCGGCGGTCCCGCGACACCTTTCCCTAATTTTATTATTTTTTGATAAAATCATGTGATTTAGATAACAATACATGAAATTAGGTAATTTTCATGATTTAAGGGAAAATTCATAAAATCAAGGAATTTTCATAATTTGAGAGAAATAATAAAACAATGGAGACGTGATGTGTGGGACCGGCCACAGCCAAGACATGGCCGGCTGGTGCTCGGTCCCGCGACACCTTTCCCTAATTTTATTAATTTTTGATAAAATCATGTGATTTAGATAATTTCTTTGAAACAAAGGAAATTTGCTCGAACGAGAGGATTTTCATGAGATCGTGAAAATAGTAAAAATATGGTAAAATATAAAATTGGGCGCGGGACTAGTCACGGCATGATTGGCCGGCTGGTGAGCCTAGTCCCCTGGCGCTTTTGTTTAATATTTTATTATTATTATTTTCACTTCCTATTTTGCATAGATTCCTCGTTCGTTCGTATTTTTAAAATGCTCGTTCGTGCATTCAAAATGTTGGTCTGTGTATTATCTCCTAATTACACTTGCACCATTTTGTCAGGGCTTATTCGATGCCCAGATGCCTGTTTCGTTGAATATTTATTACTAACCTGTGGAATTCTGCTGGGAAGAACCACAGATTGAAGTAACGAAATATAACGAGGAATCGTAGAATATTGCTGAATATTCAGGCGATTAATTGACGACTCGTAGAATATTGTTGGATATTCAGACGATGGCTCGTAGAATATTGCTGGATATTCAGACGATTTAAGATAATTAATTGTTGGCTCTGTACTAGAAGGGCTTCTTGTCTAGGAGCATTAATTATCTGAGGGTTGAGGAATATGAACTTGATGGAGTGTCATATTCCTCTTGCATAGTCGGGGAAAATCTGGTTACATCCCGAAGAGGTTGTCGCTCTATACTAGCATACATGCTGTCTAGGAGCCGCCCAATCTTTCGATTATATACAGTATGAGATGTGGCGTGGCCTCAGCTGAGAGACTGCACATCTTCATCTTCTCTGAGAGACTTTCTCCATCAGAGGTGGCATGAGCTTTCATGCACAGAGACATGAGTCTCGATACTCATCTGATTGTCGGATCCGGAGTAATTACTGAAATTGCTCAGTATTCATGAGATGTGTCGTGGCCTCATCTGATTGCTGGATCCGGATCCGAAACTATCTTTAGTATGCTAAATCAAGAATGCATTTTGGCAACTAAAATTGACAACTAAATTGACATACCAACGCTAGTGGGTTCAACCGAGCAGTGCTCTAACAGCTTTCTTCTCTAAAACCAGGTTAACGACTTAAAGACTTCATCGGGATTGTGAAGCCAGACCGATACTACTTTTATCGTAGTTTTGTGATCTGATCTTGCATCTTCTATCGTACGAGTACAATCTTTGATTGACTTGAGATCGTGAGAGTTCTCCGATAGGGAAGATAAAGAAGTCACAAACATCTTCGTCTCACTGTTTGTGATTCCTCGACAAACCGCTTGTGTAGTCAAGAAGGATTGTTGAGAGGTGATTGATTAATCTAGGTTGTTCTTCGGGAATATAAGACCGGATTATCAATTGGTTCCTGTTCACCTTGATTTTATATCTTAAGACGGAACAAAAACCTAGGGTTTTTCTGTGGGATACATATTTATCCTTTGATAGACTTTTCTGTGTGAGACAGATTTGTTTATTATCAAGTCTGCGATTTTGGGTTGCAGCAACTCTTAGTTGTGGGTGAGATCAGCTAAGGGAATCAAGTGCGCAGTATCCTGTTGGGATCAGAGGCGTAGGAGTACAATTGTATCTTGGATCGATGGGAGACTGATTGGGGTTTAACTATAGTCCGGTCTGATGTTAGCTTGGAGTAGGCTAGTGTCTGTAGCGGCTTAATACAGTGTGTATTCAATCTGGACTAAGTCCCGGGGTTTTTCTGCATTTGCGGTTTCCTCGTTAACAAAACTTCTGGTGTCTGTGTTATTTCTTTTTCGCATTATATTTTTTATATAATTGAGATAATACAGGTTGTGCGTTAAAGATCATCGATTGGAAATCCAACCTTTGGTTGTTGATTGATATTGATTGATCCTTGGACATTGGTCTTTGGTACCGTCCAAGTTATCTCTCTTTGATAAAGACTCGCAGATTTCCATTTGCTTGAGTAAAGATCAAATCGAGAGATTGAGATATAAACTCTTTGATATATATTTTTATTGATTAAGTTTAACTGTCTAGTTGATTCTCATAAAAATTATATTGAAGTTTGTCCATACAGATTGCTAAGAGAAATATTGGGTGGTGTTGTTAGACCCCCGCTTTTTCATAAGCAATTGAACAACTCTCTAACTAGTTCATTTGAGTCATTTGAACTAGTTATGGTGAAGAAGAATATGGTTGATATGAAATTGCTCATATGGCTAACCATTTGG
The DNA here is from genome assembly GCF_003573695.1 of Papaver somniferum. Classification (NCBI taxonomy): domain Eukaryota; kingdom Viridiplantae; phylum Streptophyta; class Magnoliopsida; order Ranunculales; family Papaveraceae; genus Papaver; species Papaver somniferum. Next base: position 188,743,581 of record NC_039358.1, on the reverse strand, counting down.
TTAACTATTGTTGAACCAACAAATGTACATGTTTGGGTACGGTTACACAAGCCTATAAACGTGCATTTCATTTGTGTATAACAAGCTAAGTTTTCGATCTAACGGTTGAGAAATATTAGCTTGAATCTAATCAGGTTTTCATCTAACGGTGAATATTGAATGCTTTGTTACCAAGCTAACATGATTGCAAACCCTGATTTGAAAGACTATATAAGGGGGAATTCTAGCAACTGGGAAACTTATTCCCCACACCTTACGTGTGATACTAGTTGCATAAGCTAGAGTCGATTCTCCTTTAACCTTTGGTTTCTTCTCTAAAACCAGGTTAACGACTTAAAGACTTCATTGGGATTGTGAAGCCATACCGATACTACTTTCTCGTAGTTGTGTGATCTGATCTTGCTGATTCTATCGTTTTGAGTACAATCGTAGCGATTGGCTTGAGATTTATATCTCTGATAGGCAAGATAGAAAAGTAGTCACAAACATCTTCGTCTCATCGTTTGTGATTCCACAATATCTTTTTTCGCTGCGTCGATTAAGACTATTGTGAGGTGATTGATAATACTAGGATGTTCTTCGGGAATATAAGTCCGGGTTATCAATTGGTTCTTGTTCACCTTGATTTATCAAAATACGGAACAAAACTCTTAGGTATATTCGTGGGAGACGGATTTATATATTACCGTAAAATTTTCTGTGTGATACAGATTTGTTTATTAAAGTCTTCGACTTTGGGTCGTAGTAACTCTTAGTTGTGGGTGAGATCAACTAAGGGAATCAAGTACGTAGTATCCTGTTGGGATCAGAGACGTAGGAGCATAACTGTACCTTGGATCAGTGTGAGATTGATTGGGGTTCAACTACAGTCCAGACCGAAGTTAGTTTGTAGTAGGCTAGTGTCTTTGGCGGCTTAATACAGTGTGTGTTCAATTTGGACTAAGTCCCGGGTTTTTTCTGCATTTGCGGTTTCCTCGTTAACAAAACTTCTGGTATCTATCTGTGTTATTTCTTTTCCGCATTATACTTTGTTATATAATTGAAATATCATAGGTTGTGCGTTGAATCGATCAATTGGTAAATCCAACCTTTGGTTGTTGATTGATCCTTGAACATTGGTCTTTGGTACCGTTCAAGTTATCTCTCTTAGATTCAATCGGGCTCGCAAATTATTGTTTGTTTGATTGATTGAATTAAGAGATTGAGATATAACTATTTGATATACTTTTCTTAAGATCGAGTCTGATTGTCTAGTTGATTCTCTAGAAAGTATATTGGAGTTTGTCCATACAGATTGCTAAGTGAAATATTGGGTGTGGTTGTTAGACCCCCGCTTTTTCAGCACTCATCATATTTTTATATATTTTTTTAATTCCTTGCGGAATATAAACATATCAAAGTCTACTACTTTTGATGTCGGGTCAGGTAAACAGACTTTTACAGTTTTCGCCTTAAACCAAAAACTACCATCAACAATAAGAACACTAGAAAAATACTAATAAAAGTGACTACAGAGAGAAATAAAGATTACCTCTTAAAAAAATTTATCTTTCTTCGAAAAAATTTCATCTCAATTCCTCCTAGTCGCCTTATTGTTTGTGGTTACAAAAGAGAGTAACAAAACCAGATTAAAAATCCAAGATTCATAACTTTTCAACCTGCGAATATATATTGGGAGATGATTGAAATTCTCAATTTTCGAAGAGTGATTTACAAAGAGAAGAAATTTAATAAGAGTATAATGATAGGGTTTGAAGAATTTTAAAGTTATGTTGCGGAAAAGAAACTGAATGGAAATGGGATCTGATCTTTACATTGTTTTTCTCAAACATTAGATATATCCAACGTGAGTAAATATTAAGGAAGTTTCCCGTGACTGGATAAGTTTTCTAGTGACTGGATAAACAAAAAACACCAACCTCTCTCCACCACATCAACAGCCGTTGTCAATCAGTTGTTATGTAGCTGTTCAAGTAGCAAAATCGGATCCAAGCAAGCAGTTGTCTTGATAGACATAAGGCATGTACAAATTTTAGATGTTCAAAATCAATTCAAGTATGAATGTTTAATTTTCTCACAAAATTGGTTAAAAAGACCAAAATCAACAATTCCTGGATGAAGTGGACAGTTAGATTTTGATACTGTTTAAATGGACAAAAGTGTAAAAATAGGTAGGATGTAACCAGTTTCATCGTGCCCATTTTCAAATATTTTTCTTATTTTCAATTTACACAGGATGTATCCAGTTTCATCCTTGCTATTTTTTAAATTTAAGTTAGGATGAATCCAGTTTCATCTTTGCTATTTTTTTGGCCATTTCACCGAAATTATTTTTTACTCGTCCATTTGAACCGTGATTTAAAAATATTTGGACAAATGACCCATTTTCCATAATTTTCTTGCAATTTTTGTTGCACATGTTCAAAATCATTTAAGTCTCGTATCTCGAATATCTTTATGAATCCAGGGGTGTTTTTATCCCACAAATCCAAAAGGTGCGTTCCGATAATGAAGCCAATTTTATTTCAAACGCCATAAAACAATTATTTTCTTGATATTTAAATGGAATATGTAACAGATTGTGTAGAATTAATTTATAAGAAAAGTGACAGTTCCCATATGAGTAACTTTCAACGTTAAGGTTAGATGTATTAACTTTAAATGTTGAAAAAAAGAAGAAAATGTATTACGACAAATATGATTTGTTGCATCTGTATTAGTATCAATAGGAAAAGACATATAAAACACATTCCTTGCTGGCTTGGTGTTGCATAAGATTGTGTTTAATCATCCGTGAATAGCTCATTGGTAAAGACTGCATTTGCCCGTACTTCCTCACGAGGTTGATATCTAATTATCTTAAAGCAACGATCCTGAAAGTCTCGGACACGACCACAATGATCACATGAGTACCTGGTACACTTACCGGAGGATGATGCATGAGATTTTGATGGACATTGTTTCCTTTCACATTAAGAGTAACATATTCGACTTGGGAAACAAGTGAAAAAGCGGGGTACAACAACCACACCCAACAATTCGATTAGCAATCTGTATGGATAAACTCCAATATACTTTCTATAGAATCAACTAGACAGTCAGACTCAATCTAGATAAAAAGTATATCAAAGAGTTTATATCTCAATCTCTCAATTTGATATATACTCAAGCAAATAGAAATCTGCGATTCTTTATCAAATACTAGAGAGATAACTTGGATGGTACCAAAGACCAATATCCAAGTGTCAATCAATTTAAATCAACAACCAAAAGGTCGGATATTCTAATTGATTGAACAACGCACAACCTGTGATATTTCAATTATATAACAAAATATAATGCGGAAAAGAAATAACACAGACACCAGAATTTTGTTAACGAGGAAACCGCAAATGCAAAGAAAAACCCGGGACCTAGTCCAGATTGAACACACTGTATTAAGCCGCTACAGACACTAGCCTACTCCAAATTAACTTCGGTCTGGACTGTAGTTGAACCCCAATCAATCTCACACTGATCCAAGGTACAGTTATGCTCCTGCCTCTGATCCCAGCAGGATGCTACGTACTTGATTCCCTTAGCTGATCTCACCCACAACTAAGAGTTGCTACGACCCAAAGTCGAAGACTTTAATAAACAAATTGTATCACACAGAAAAGTCTACGGTAATAGATAAATCCGTCTCCCACGAATATACCTACGAGTTTTGTTCCGTCTTTTGATAAATCAAGGTGAACAGGAACCAATCAATAACCGGTCTTATATTCCCAAGAAAACCTAGTATTATGCACCTCACAATAATCTTAATCGACGCAGCGAAAAAAGATATGTGGAATCACAAACGATGAGACGAAGTGTTTGTGATTACTTTTCTATCTTGCCTATCGGAGATATAAATCTCGAGCCAATTATTACAATGTACTCGTAACGATAGATAGAAGATGCAAGATCAGATCACACAACTACAAGAAAAGTAGTATCGGTCTGGCTTCACAATCCCAATGAAGTCTTTAAGTCGTTAACCTGGTTTAGAAGAAGAAACCAAAGGTTAAAGGAGAATCGACTCTAGCTATGCAACTAGTATCACACGTAAGGTGTGGGGATTAGGTTTCCCAGTTGCTAGAGTTCTCCTTATATAGTTTTCAAATCAGGGTTTGCAATCAATGTTAGCTTGGTAACAAAGCATTCAATATTCACCGTTAGATGAAAACTTGATTAGATTCAAGCTAATATTTCTCAACCATTGGATCGAAAACTTAGCTTGTTACACACAAATGAAATGTCCAATTTTGGGTTTACGAACCGTTCCCAAACATTAACATTTGTTGGTTCAACAATAGTTAACCAAATGGTTAGACATATGATTACTTTCATATCGACCATATTCTTCTTCACCATAACTAGTTCAAATTACTCAAATGAACAAGTTAGAGAGTTGTTCAATTGCTTAGATCTTATGTAACTACACAAGACACAATCGAAGCAAAAACGGTTTGATTCACTCGAATCGGTTCATGAATTTTATAGCCACGGTTTGCAAAAGCATTCCTTAGTTTAAATAAACATGAGTTCAAGAACAAACGGTTTTAGATATAACCTGCTCAAGTTCGCGGACTGGGTTCGCGGACTTAAGCTCATGGAAGGAGTTCACAAACTCCAGCAGAAATTCTCGGGTCGAGAACTTCCGCCAGTTCGCGGACTTGGATCACGCCACTTCCATTTCTCTTGATCAACAAAGTTCGCAAACTTTGGTTCAAGGAATAAGGACTTATACATATATGTGTTTCCACAACAATGCTTATATCCTACCAATGGTTATGTAATCTAAACTCTCATTTCAATCATTGAAACATTCTCAGAGGACGGATATAGCCGTTATTCACAGACCATTTTTCGTCAGAGCAATTTTCAAAGTGATTAAAACATAACATGACTTTCATCACTAGGTAAAGATGAATCCGGCTAAAGCGGAAGCTTACCAACACATATTTCGAGAAATAGATAGACGAGGTAAACTCGGGTAGAAATAACAAATGTGCATAATGAAAGTCTATATAGCAAAACGACTTTTGTCTCAGGGGTAGGAGATAGAATAGATAGAATTTTGAGTGGCAGATAAGTTCAAGTATCCACATACCTTTTAGTCGATGAAGATCCACCAGTTCCTTGAGTAGTCCTTCGTCTTACATGATGATTTCCATGGAGTTCTTGAGCTCAACTACACTTTCTATCCTAGTCCGAGACCTTTAGCTATGTAGGCTAGAAATCAAGACTTATAGTTTTGATCACTAACATTGACAAACATGCTTGAGATAGCAACACATGCGAGTTCGACCGAGCTATGCTCTAACAATCTCCCACTTTGTCAATTTTAGTGGCAAAACTATTAATACATATGGAATACAAAAAAATAATAAATTAACTTTTGTAGCTCCTATTCCACAGCCTAATCTTCAATATTACTCGAAATCTTCGTCACTTCCAAGTACTCCAATGATCCCAAAGGTTGTAAGTTTAGCATCATCGTTGTTAAAAATCCGTAGTTATAACAATAAGAAAACAATAGTTCTCAATCATTGTTATACAGTGTCATAATATCATTACACAGCGTCAAATTTCAATTGTATCACAACTTCAACAATAATACTATGGTGATATGTATCACTCCCCCTTAGTCAATACTCCATCTCACATGGAAACCACTCCCCCTTACATAATGATCCAAAAACCATATGTATTTATAGTGTGAACTACATATTAATTCTCCCCCTGTTTGTCAATAAAATTGGCAAAGGTACAAGAACGGGATCCTAATGAAATTTCCGAAAGGGACATTTCTTGACCAAAAGAAAGAAAAGATATCAACTTGTTCTTTAGATGCAATCATAAAGACGAAGTTAAATGCATTCATCAAGGAGTTTATAAAGATACAAGATAACCCCTATAATATTTCACAACCGCACTCCCCACAAAGATATGACAATTAAGCGCAAGTTCAAAAGAACTCTCCCCCATTAAATGTCATTCCCGAAAGAACAACAAGAGCGACCTTAATTTCGAAAGAAAAGAAGTATTTCTTTGGACATAACAAATCACATATAAGTATGAATTTGAATCCAAAAAGTTCAATTAAATTATCCACAAAAGAACCCATGATTAATTTAATCGAGATATGCTCATACATAAGTGAACTTATGGAGACTTAAAAGATACAATTAAATTAATCACAAGAGAATCCATAATTAATCTAATTGAAATACACAATCAAATTAATCACAAAAGTAATCAATTTAATTGGTCATGCCCGACATAAGAAAACTTACGGAGCAACAACTAAATAACCAAGCAAGATGATTAACTTAGTTGAAAATGCTCGACATAAAGTACCTCACGGAACAACAACATAGCTAATAAAAAATAATCGACTTGGTTGTTTAATGCTCAACATAAGACACTTTAGGGAGCCTCACAATAATACATAAAATATGGATCAGGGAAGATCAATTACTGCGGCATACTCAAGGATTCATTCTATTTTCCATCACTATTTGCACAATGACATACAATAGACATAATCCTTGCAAACAAAAGATTTTAACCTATCTTCCATCAGTAATTGACAATATAGGCTTAACTTTTGTAATTGTCAAAAGTCCATTCATTCTTTTATCAATACATGCATATCGACTTACGAAAGACTTTACTTTTGAAAAGATATGGGACGGTCAAGTTCACGGACGTAAACACACACATCCCATAATAATATTGGAATATATAAAACTATAAAGATTAATACTGCAAAAATCATCTTCCAAACAAGTTTAGAATTTAAACCAATAAATCTAAAAGCATGAAGATGAAAACGTTGGACATAGTTATGTGTAATCACAATAATGACTATTCCAAACTCTAGTTATTCTTCTAATAAAAACAAGAAAATATAAGATTTACTAGGCAATAAGACCTTTGAATAATTCTTTATCGTCCCCGAACTCCTTGTCGTCAACAGCCATTGGGACATAAGGTTTATTAAGGTAGGAGTTTATATCAATAAACCTTCTCGGATGATGTTGTCGAACCAGGGCCTTTTGAATCTCATGAGTCTTATACAAAAAAGCCTTTATTTGTTGAATCTCCTTTCGCATCTCCTTCAACTCTTCAAGAACACCAGAAAACTTCTGAAAATTTGAAGGAACAGCTCTTGGCTTCCTCACATTCCTTCTTTTTCTTTTCAAGGTAGGAGATAATGGAGATTTTTTTTTTTTCCTTTATGGTTAATGGCTTAACAATCACATTAACATCTTTTCCATCAGAAGACATCATGCTTGGAGTATCCATAACGTATGGGTTTGTGAGAGGAAATCACAAATTGAACTCAACAAGTAGTCTTGAGATAAAAAGAGGTTTTGAGGAAGGAAAAAGGAAAAAGGAATGTAGGGTTTCGAAACCTTTAAACAGGTTCGTACACGTCCAACTCACAACCCTATAAAGAGTCGAATTATCGATAATAACCCTCCTTTGACAGACAAGAAGAACAAAAACTAAGAAAAGAAGAAAGAAAACTTTATCTAAAGCCTGAGAGGTACAAAATCATTGTCTCTTTTGATCAGGCACTTGAGACAAGATTTCCAAATCAACACAATCAAGTTGCGTTGCGGTGAACAACAATTTGTTCACCATTTTCCTCTTGAGAGGAATCCTCAGACTTCTGTCTATCATACCGACTCGACCATACTTTCTTTTCTAATAGTCTTGGTTTATCCTTGGAAACTAACTTCTTAGACGAAGATAAGATCCTACATACCTCAGCAGTCTTCTGAGCAAGTTTAAGATTACTTGCTAAATGATTTGCTCTTCGTTAAAGTTTGTTGACGTGCCTCAATTGGTGTTTGTACTTGTAACACCTTGAAAGTTCATGACCCTTTAGAGAACAATACGAACACGTCAAACTAGGATATAAATCAGGCTTCTGAGATGTGCATGCAGCTAGACACATGGTGGAACCTGAAACATTACAAACAGAGTTTCCAAGAAATGGGTCAATTTTTTCTTCCAGATTAGTTGCATTATCTTCTGAAAGAATATTGAGATTGATGTATGTATTGCTACAGTTATCAAAATCAATATTTTCACCAATAAGTGCAACACTTGATTTCTCGTCTTCATTAGAATCATAGTTGTCAGACATTTCATCAAGAGTTGTAGCAAGACCTTTGTTCCCAGTGTATTTTCTACGATTTGGACACTCGTTTGCAAAATGACAAAATCCTTTACACTTAAAGCACTGAGGCATATCCTCATCATCAGTCTCATCTGTTTCCCTGTTTTTAGGAGGAATACGATTATGAGGGTTAACTGATGCCTTAGGCTTATCTTTGGAGAACCGTTTACTTTTCTTCAACAGAAGATCCCTAAACTGTCTTGTGATCATCGAGACTGACTTATCAAGATCTTCATCTGATGAATCTGTCTCAGAATGATCATCTTCAGAGATATACACTTTTTTACTCTTATCAAGTAATTTAGTATCCTTATGTGCTTTGAACACAACATCCTTAGTTTTGAATGAATGTTCGTGATCAAAAGATCTTAAGCTTCCCAACCAGCGTATTTTTGGAGAGATTATCAAGGTTATTTCCCTCAACGATGGCATGCTTCTTAGAATCGTATCTGGATGGCAGCGATCTGAGAATTTTCATCACAATGTCCTTTTCAGGAATAGTCTTACCCAATGCAAAGGATGCATTAACAATTTCAGACACTTTGTGATTAAACTCATCAAATATTTCTTCATCTTCCATACGAAGGTTTTCCCAATCAGAATTAAGGTTTTAAAGCCTAGATTCCTTTTCACTGGAGTTACCTTCGAATACAGTTTCCAAGATATCCCAAGTTTCTTGCGACTTAGTGAAATTAGTCACATGGTGCTGAAGATTTGGGGTAATGGCATGTATGATCGCATTTAAATCGTCGGAGTTTTGCTTTGCATCAAGTATCTCAGCAGGGTTGTATTCACCAATAAGTTTGGGAACGTTTACATCTCAAACTGCCATAACGGGAGGATCATATCCATTAACAACATATACCCATGATTGAAAATCATGCGCTTGAGAAAAAGCTCGCATGGCAATTTTCCACCATAAGTAATTAGAGCCATCGAAGAATGGTGGTACGTTAATAGAGATAGCACCTATTTCCATAGAGTCAGATCGCTACAAACACAGACTTGTAAGGTCTTAAACGTGTTTTCCTGCTCTGATACCAATTGAAAAAGCGGGGGTACAACAACCACACCCAACAATTCGATTAGCAATCTGTATGGACAAACTCCAATATACTTTCTAGAGAACCAACTAGACAGTCAGACTCAATCTAGATAAAAAGTATATCAAAGAGTTTATATCTCAATCTCTCGATTTGATATATACTCAAGCAAATAGAAATCTGCGAGTCTTTATCAAATACTAGAGAGATAACTTAGATGGTACCAAATACCAATATCCAAGTGTCAATCAATTTAAATCAAAAACCAAAAGGTCTGATATTCTAATTGATTGAACAACGCACAACCTGTGATATTTCAATTATATAACAAAACATAATGCGAAAAAGAAATAACACAGACACCAAAATTTTGTTAACGATGAAACCGCAAATGCAGAAAAACCTCGGGACCTAGTCCAGATTGAACACACACTGTATTAAGCCGCTACAGACACTAGCCTACTCCAAATTAACTTCGGTCTGGACTGTAGTTGAACCCCAATCAATCTAACACTGAACCAAGGTACAGTTATGCTCATACGCCTCTGATCCTAGTAGGATGATACGTACTTAATTCCCTTAGCTGATCTCACCCACAACTAAGAGTTGCTACGATCCAAAGTCGGAGACTTTAATAAACAAATTTGTATTACACAGAAAAGTCTACGGTAATAGATAAATCCGTGTCCCACGAATATACCTACGAGTTTTGTTCCGTCTTTTGATAAATCAATGTGAACATGAACCAAACAATAAACCGGTCTTATATTCCCGAAGAACAACCTAGTATTATTGATCACCTCACAATAATATTAATCGACGTAGCGAAAAAGATATTGTGGAATCACAAATGATGAGACAAAGTGTTTGTGATTACTTTTTTTATCTTGTCTATCGGAGATATAAAATCTCGAGCCAATTATTAAAATCGTACACGTAACGATAGAAGATGCAAGATCAGATCACACAACTACAAGAAAAGTTGTATCGGTTTGACTTCACAATCCCAATGAAGTCTTTAAGTAGTTAACCTGGTTTAGAAGAAGAAACCAAAGGTTAAAGGAGAATCGACTCTAGCTATGCAACTAGTATCACACGTAAGGTGTGGGGATTAGGTTTCCCAGTTGCTAGAGTTCTCCCTTATATAGTTTTCAAATCAAGGTTTGCAATCAATGTTAGCTTGGTAACAAAGCATTTAATATTCACCGTTAGATGAAAACCTGATTAGATTCAAGCTAATATTTCTCAACTGTTGGATCGAAAACTTAGCTTGTTACACACAAATGAAATGTCCAATTTTGGGTTTACGAACCGTTCCCAAACATTAACATTTGTTGGTTCAACAATAGTTAACCAAATGGTTAGCTATATGATTACTTTCATATCGACCATATTCTTCTTCACCATAACTAGTTCAAATGACTCAAATGAACAAGTTACAGAGTTGTTCAATTGCTTAGATCTTATGTAACTACACAAGACACAATCGAAGCAAAAACGGTTTGATTCACTCGAATCGGTTCATGAATTTTATAGCCACAGTTTGCAAAAGCATTCCTTAGTTTAAATAAACATGAAGTCAAGAACAACCGGTTTTAGATATAACCTGCTCTAGTTCGCGGACTTAAGCTCATGGAAGGAGTTCACAAACTCCAGCAGAAATTCTCGGGTCGAGAACTTCCGCCAGTTCGCGGACTTGGATCACGCCACTTCCATTTCTCTTGATCAACAAAGTTCGCAAACTTTGGTTCAAGGAATAAGGACTTATACATATATGTGTTTCCACAACAATGCTTATATCCTACTGTTTGTGGGTGAAAATGGTTTCTGCTGATTTCGGTAATTTCGGGTGTGTGGGTGAGAAACGAATTTAAACCCTGAATAATGTACTGCAAGGGAGTACTTTAGATTCGAGAGATCAATCTGTACAAGTCCGGCCTAAACCAAGAAATGGCCGTTCCAGACTTGTTTCGGTCACAAAGTGAAGGAGAATGCGTTAGTTTTGGGGAGGGAAGCAAGGAAAGTGTTGAGACCAGAATAGTTGATTCTGGAAAAGTAGTTATTTTCTACGACTTGCATCAGAAAGTTGGAAGCTAACAGATGGAAAGCTAGCAAATGTTTTCTGAGTGTTGTATGCTCCTGACTGAACTTGTTGTTCGGTGGAAATAGGTAAGACCTATTTATACAAGTCGAAGTGAAACGTACTCAGGTCTCATTAAGGAATGGAAAAAATGGGTGAGTAAATGGGAGGAGGTGGTAACCGTTAACACATGACATTGATGTTCCATAAAAGAGAACGTTTCACCTTTACTCCCTGTATTTACTAACCGCCTCATCCTTATGACACTTCCTTATGATGGGCGTAGTGTACGCCGCACGCTGTAAACCGCCAAACCAATACCCAAAGAGGATCCCCCAGTTTGTGATATGTGTTGATGTCTCGAATGTTTTCGTGGAAAACATGTAGCATATTATTGTCGCCTGGCAAGTCGGTCTTGGGAAACTTACTGTCTTGGTGACCTTCCACGGTCGAGATTTTGCATCTTAAGAGGAAAGGTAGTCGTTGATTGTCGCACGCTTTCGTTTTTGGTAGCCACATAGGGAAGGACAGAAAGGTTGGCATGCCATTGGCATGGCATGCCTTGGCGCGGTTTGGCGTGGCCAAACTAGGGTTTTGGGTCAAAGGTTACCATGCGTTGTCTGGTAACCTTGGAAGGCTAGGATTTGCTCCTGGGATTGAAGGGCGACCGTTGATTGTCGCACGCCTTCGTTTTGGTAGCCGCATAGGGAAGGCCAGCATGGTGGCACGACAAGGTTGGCATGTCATTGGCATGGCATGCCTTGGCGCGGTTTGGCATGGCAAAACTAGGATTTTTGGGTCAAAGGTTACCATGCGTTGTCTGGTAACCTTGGACGGCTAGGATTTGCTCCTGGAATTGAAGGGCGACCTTTGATTGTCGCACGCCTTCGTTTTGGTAGCCGCATAGGGAAGGCCAGCATGGTGGCGCGGCAAGGTTGGCATGCGTGGCCAAACTAGGGTTTTGGGTTACCATGCGTTGTCTGGTAACCTTGGACGGCTAGGATTTTCTCCTGGGATTGAAGAGCGACCGTTGATTGTCGCACGCCTTCGTTTTGGTAGCCGCATAGGGAAGGCCGGCATGGTATAGTGGGGCCGCAGATTTGGAATGCCGGTGTGGCTAGCATGGCTAGTGCCAAGGCAAGGTGCGTTTGTCTTGGCATGATGGGGCCAAGGTCTTGGCAGGCCGTTGGCATATGGTGCGGCTAGCATGGTTAGGGCCACGTCAAGGTGTGGTTGGCTTGGCATGATGGGGCCAAGGGATTGGCATGCCATTGGCACATGGTGCATATAGCATGGCTAGGGCCACGGAAAGGTGTGGTTGGCTTGACATGGTGGGGCCAAGGGCTTGGCATGTCATTGGCACATGGTGAGGCTAGCATGGCTAGGGCCATGGAAAGGTGCGGTTTGCTTGGTACGGTGGGGCCAAGGGTTTGGCATGCCGTTGGCACATGGTGCGGCTAGCATGGCTAGGGCCATGGCAAGGTGTGGTTGGCTTGGCACGGTGGGGCCAAGGGTTTGGCATGCCGTTGGCACATGGTGCGGCTAGCATGGCTAGGGCCATGGAAAGGTGCGGTTGGCTTGGCATGGTGGGGCCAAGGGCTTGGCATGACGCTGGCACATGGTGCGGCTGGCATAGTTGGCATTCCTTGGCGCGGAGATGTGGCTGGCATGGTTTTCCATTGGCACAGTGGTGCGGCTGGAATAATTGGCATGCCTTGGCGCTATAGATGTGGCTGGCACAGTGGTGCGGCTGGCATGGTTGGCATGCCTTGGCGCGGTAGATGTGGCTGGCATGGTTTGACATTGGCACAATGGTGCGGCTGGCATGGTTGGCATGCCTTGGCGCGAAGATGTGGCTGGCATGGTTTGCCATTGGCACAGTGGTGCGGCTGGCATGGTTGGCATGCCTTGGCGCGGTAGATGTGGCTGGCACGGTTTTCCATTGGCATAGTGGTGCGGCTGGCATGGTTGGCATGCCTTGGCGCGGTAGATGTGGCTGGCACGGTTTGCCATTGGCATAGTGGTGCGGCTGGCATGGTTGTCATGCCTTGGCGCGGAGACGTGGCTGGCATGGTTTTCCATTGGCACAGTGGTGCGGCTGGCATGGTTTGCATGCCTTGGCGCGACAGATGTGGCTGGCACGGTTTGCCGTTGGCACAATGGTGCGGCTGGCATGGTTGGCATGCCTTGGCGCGATAGATGTGACTGGAACGGTTTTCCATTGGCACAGTGGTGCGACTGGCATGGTCGGTGATGTAACTCAAATGTTGTATTAGATAGTGGTGAAAACTGGGTTCTTTTCGAACTTGTGAAGGTAACTCTTTTTTTTAAGATTTAAACAAATAAATAAATAAAGGAAATTAATAGTAATGTCAAGATTTTAGAAAGATTAAGGCTCAGGATTCACTATTACTTCAAGTTGATTGGTTATAAATAATATTTCAGAAATTATTATTAAGCTCTTTTTCTTATTAAATCACTTTTTAATTTAAAAGGTGTCCAAATATTAAGTTTTAATCCTTAAGCATGATTTATCAAAGAATATATTCTAAGCATAAAACATCAAACTGATTCACAAATAATTAAGAAAACCATTTTATCCTTTTTTTATATTTTTATCCAAGTGAATTAAATAAAATAAATAATTAACGAAATTATAAATAAAAATATTACCAATCAAACATGAGTGAATAGATCCTCCATTGCCTCAATCACCAAGAATTTAACCTCTCATCATGTTGGAAAAATACTCAAAAGACTTTATTGATGCTCACAAGTTGATTACAAATGATGAAATAACAAGAAAATCAATTTATGACCGTCCTTTGCAATACACAGAAAACGTCTGAAAAGAACGGCACATGAGAAGTGCAGTTGACGCTGTTGTGAAATCGCGGGAAAGGAATAGGGAATTGTCGCAGTTAAGCGACACTTCTTTACGACTTTCCTGGGTGGTCCTTGTTCTTCGTGTTCTTAGCTGAGCAGCAACAGAACTCTTCTTGTTGTCGACCCTTTCCTTCGATTCTCTCGGCTCTAACTCTCTCCCAATCACTTCTACCTTTCCCAAACTGTTTTGCCTTGTATTTAGAGTGAATTGGAGCCAAAAATCCGACCATTGATTACATATATTCTCCATTTAATCCAAATATTCTCGGCTGCCAATAATAACGAAAATTTCCATTTTTAATCCCATGCACGTGTTATCTTTGATCCTGCACGCTCAATGTCTTCTCCACGCCTCAATACTCTTCCAACGCTAGTAGGACTCTTCCATGCACACAAGAACTTCATTTTTGCTCGTGTTACAGTGCACGTGCTCTGTTTTGGGCTCAAGGATCATCACGCGTTTTCAGCCACTTCTGATCGAACCCACTACCCATAATGTGTTCCTCATGCCATATCACATCTTCCTACCAAGTCTGAGCGATTGAATCTCCCTAAAACACCTTCATTTTGTTGATTGAAACTCTAACAGTTGAGAACTTCATTTCCCGCCAAAAAAAAGTTTTTGAATTTAAAGAGATGAAGTGCCCCTAATCGTCTGTGGAGTGTAAATAGAAAATGCCCAACTGAGGTTCCCCTTAGTAATTGGGTTGCCCCTTAACCAAAATGAGAGTCCGAATAACAAATGTCCTCCGGGGATTCCCCGCATAATTTTTCGAGCAGATCTTTCCAAAAATGTTTATTTCCTAAAAATACATAAAGACACAATATTAGTACAAAAATAGAGTTCCAACAATACGGACATTGAGGACAAATTAGACACAAAAATGTGTCTATCAAATACCCTCAAACTTATTATTTGCTAGTCCTCGAGCAAATCTAATCTAGAAAGTAAAATGACTACACTTAGCACGTGCAGCAAGCCGTTAAACCACTAGGTGGCCCTAGTGGCAGAGTGTTGTCTCCGGAGGGTTTACCAGAGGTGTACCCACAAAACCTTTACTCCAGACCCTAGCTATCTACAACGAACCTTGGAAGGCACTAAGGAATCTCCTTGGTTGGCTTACAATCACTGACTACAGGAGGAAGTACCCTGATGCGAAATTCCAATTGTTGTACACGAGTTTACACTCAAGCATACTAAAATTCATATAAAGTGACAGAGCTCTACTCAGATAGTTGCACTATGGACATCATATTTGGAGTCAAACTAATCATATGGATAGAAAAAGGAGATGGAAATAGAAAAATGTAGATGGTTTTGATGTTAACCAAATTATCGACGTTTCACATATCTGTCTGAAGGCCACTGCCAGAATGAACCTATCCTAATCGACTGAGATACCGGTCTGACTAATATCAACACAACTGGCATATACAAGGGAACCAGTGGTCAATAACTTAAATCTAGATCAACAAACTGGCAAATACAAGGGAACCAGCAGTTGACTAAACAGAACAATAACCATTTTTTATTTTTTTTAACTTAACGGCATGAATAGATCTTTTTGATCCAAGCGCATGCTTCTTGTCATCAGATTACACGATAGTTCCCACGGGTCCTGCATTCCACGCTTGCTTTGGCGACGGAAACAGGGAGAACACACGCATATTGCTATCCAAGTGTTAATACTTATTCCGATTGGTCTAACTGGTCCGGTCTTTTTTTTTTTTTTTTAGTAACTCAGTCACTCTAATTCACCCTAGCAATGGTAACAACTTGAATCGTGTGCCCCACCTAATCACTTAGAGAAACATAGTTTAAAAAAATAAATAAAAAAGAAATGAAAAGGACTCAACGAGATATGGTGCAACTATCATGTTATTTCTAACACCTGAGCTCTGTGCTTTTATGAATAGACTCTTTCGATGTTTCCATCTAATCAGATTGGTTCCTCAACTCCTATAACCAAGATGTTCCCATCCACTTAGATTGGTTAGTGCAAACCTTAATATGCATAAATTTCTAGGCTCTGGAGTTTAATAATTGCAACTAAAAAGTTTCTCCCATACCCCCAAACTTAAATCTAACATTGTCCTCAATGTTCTAAAGATGAAACTAAAAGCATGAACAAGGAGAAACTGTTACCATTTGAAGCGAAAGAGTTAAGTAAAGATATTACCGTGTTGCATGAGCATGGGATACCTCCCAAGAAGTGCTAAGTTTAAAGTCTTCAGCCAGACTTAGGAAAGGATTAGTCAACTCGAACCATAAAGTAACAGTCGAAATAACTGTGGGTCTTCAAAACTAAATAGAGCTGACCAAAGGAAACTGCAATGAACCAAGAAAGTGAACAAGACTAGCATGCCCTTACTTAGTTTCTTGATTAAGAAATTTATATCTAATTGTGGTTCAGGTTCAGGTTCTATGAAAGGGTCTAAATAGAAAATTTTCATTGGCTGCGTTTCTTCATAGGTGGGATCCGAATCATTAGGTCCTAGAGTCTGGAAAAACTCAAATATGATCTTAGAAGAGCACAATAATAACCTAAATAACTGAGGATTCTCTAGGTCAATAAGATTTGACTTACATAATTGACCACAATGAGAGTAGTGGTCACTCTTAAGCAAATGTGCCGATTCTAATTTCCTAAAGCATTTAGGTTTAGTCTCACAACTTAATATTCGACACATTTGAAATATAAACGTTCCCACAGTTGGAAGAAAACTATTTGGTGGGAAAACAAAGTCAATCTGGGGATCATAGCCTGGGCAAACCACATCAACCAGAGGATGGGTTTCTAACGATTGAACTTCTTCCTGGACATCATTAGGCTCGGGAAAACGAGTATGAAGGTAATCTTGTAAAATGGTCGAGGCACAGATATCAAGTCCTAAGTGTGGGGACTTTCTGAGAGTTAAAGGTAAGGCACTAGGGAAGTGATAATCACCCCCAAACTTAGAGTTTTCAGGGTCTCTAGATAGACCTCTAATTATTTCTTGAATTTCCGTATCTTCAGAGTCCTTAAAATATTCAAGAGATTCTTCTAAGTTATTATCAGGTAGTGCATCTTTTCTCATCTCTACGGGTCTATCTTCTT
Source organism: Papaver somniferum (assembly GCF_003573695.1). Lineage (NCBI taxonomy): Eukaryota > Viridiplantae > Streptophyta > Magnoliopsida > Ranunculales > Papaveraceae > Papaver > Papaver somniferum. The sequence goes on along the minus strand of NC_039358.1, from coordinate 188,726,253 downwards.
CTTCCAAGACTATTGTTTCTAAGTCGCTAGACTCTAAAACAATATTTTCGAAATGAACCCGATCCTCTAAACCACTATCGGCTTTTTAATCAAAAGGAAAAACTATATCGTCTAAAACGGTGGTATCCCTAATCAAATCCTCGTCCTTTTGAATAGGTGAATAATCATAAAAATTATTTGGATTTGAACTAGAAATAATATAATCACTATACAGCTCAATTGGATTACTAGACTCCTGATCACTATGCCTACATATTTCATATTCTTCATTACTGCTATCCTCATCATCATAGTACGAAGATGATTGAACCTTATCTAAATAAGTAGTGTCTTTTATTCTAACCTCGTCCTCTAAATTAGGCAAATATTCACTATTTACATCAAGGGTAAAATTGGAAACACTATTTTGGAAGTTTAGATCTTTTAGAGAAGTTCTATTCTGGGTCTCTACCAAAAGCTTTTGGGATGACTCACATGAATTCCTGACGTAATCTAGGAAATCAGGTAAAGAAAGTTCACTCATTACATTATTTTCGTCCATAACTAAGTTATTCATTTCAGCGAACTTACGTGCTGTCTCAGCTAACTTACGTGTCGACTCAAGTAAAGAGGAATTAGCAGAATTTTTCTCGTATGACTGATGGTTGTGAGGATAGTGATTGGGCTCACCATGGTATGAACCATAACCTTGAAAATTTTGGCGTTCCCAACCACTATTCCCACCATGGTAATAAAACTGATGATGTCCATATTCAAATTCAGGTCGATATTCATTGTATTGGCTTCTATCATACCAGATCGACATTCTTAATTGCAAGGGAATTCTACGCAATCACAAACAAGGCCGACTCGACTCCATCAAAGCAAACCTAAAGATTTCTAGCAAACAAAAAGCATGATGGCTCCACTTAGATTGTTTCTAGACCAGCTTATATCTCTCGAAGGGGAATTCGTTACAGTTTAAGCAAACCCCTCTGGAATCAATCCGAGTTAAAGTAAGTTGAATCAAGGCGAGGGAAGCTCGGTGGAACTTTGATACCCAAGGCCTCACAGATATACAAGGCGGCGCAGTCACGCATTCAACTCACAGAAACCATCAAGAACTTCGAAGTATGCTTAAAAGGTGAGCAATATCCTTCGAAATTTTTTCCTAATAAGCGCGATACCCTATTGGTCTCGTTCTAATCAAGTTTTAAGGCTTAGGTTCGCGTTCGGTTTCGTTTTCCTAAGGCGGGCAAGAAGGGAGCGGTGATGAAATCCGAACCCTTATCTTGTCTAGGCCAGGCCTTGCCCTTTACTAGGAAAATAAAGACAGTCCAAATTCGTCCTCAATCAATGAATCACCTTAAGGAATACAGTAACTCGCTTACAGGAGATTCGCGAGTGTTTCGATGGACTTACCTCCCGTACCATACGGGGGATGAACCGTTGAAGTCGACTCGGGCCACGACTCCTATGTCATGTACGAACCCGAGGGGCCGAGACGATATTGTAATCGTCGTCCTTCCCTGCACACAGTTTGTATTTAAGGTACCCTTCCGTAGGGTAAAAATAACTTAAAAATGTCCAACGTCACAGTCCAAGTCCAAAGTAAAGTGCAAAAATATTACAAAAATTTCCTAATACAATTCTAAAAAGAAAATTAAAAATTATAATAAAACTAAATCCTAAAAAAAAAATTATTATTTGTCTTCTTTTTTTCTTTTCTTTTAGCTTTAAGCTTTGTTCCAAGTCCTTAGTATCCAACTTCAAACTTGCAAATCAAAGACACACCCAAAGAAACGTAAAAAGGAACAAATGAAAATAATAATAAAAAAAAAATCTAAAAATGCTACCTAAACACAAATCCGCGTCGGTGGCGCCAAAAATTTGATGTAACTCAAATGTTGTTGTAGATAGTGGTGAAAACTGGGTTCTTTTCGAACTTGTGAAGGTAACTCTTTTTTTTTTAAGATTTAAACAAATAAATAAATGAAGGAAATTAATAGTAATGTCAAGATTTTAGAAAGATTAAGGCTCAGGATTCACTATTACTTCAAGTTGATTGGTTATAAATAATATTTCAGAAATTATTATTAAGCTCTTTTTCTTATTAAATCACTTTTTAATTTAAAAGGTGTCCAAATATTAAGTTGTAATCCTTAAGCATGATTTATCAAAGAATATATTCTAAGCATAAAAAATCAAACTGATTCACAAATAATTAAGAAAACCATTTTATCCTTTTTTTATATTTTTATCCAAGTGAATTAAATAAAATAAATAATTAACGAAATTATAAATAAAAATATTACCAATCAAACATGAGTGAATAGATCCTCCATTGCCTCAATCACCAAGAATTTAACCTCTCATCATGTTGGAAAAATACTCAAAAGACTTTATTGATGCTCACAAGTTGATTACAAATGATGAAATAACAAGAAAATCAATTTATGACCGTCCTTTGCAACACACAGAAAACGTCTGAAAAGAACGGCACATGAGAAGTGCAGTTGACGCTGTTGTGAAATAGCGGGAAAGGAATAGGTAATTGTCGCAGTTAAGTGACACTTCTCTATGACTTTCCTGGGTGGTCCTTGTTCTTCGTGTTCTTAGCTGAGCAGCAGCAGAACTCTTCTTGTTGTCGACCCTTTCCTTCGATTTTCTCGGCTCTAACTCTCTCCCAATCACTTCTACCTTTCCCAAACTATTTTGCCTTGTATTTATAGTGAATTGGAGCCAAAAATCCGACCATTGATTGCATATATTCTCCATTTAATCCAAATATTCTCGGCTTCCAATAATAACGAAAATTTCCATTTTTAATCCCATGCACGAGTTAACTTTGATCCTACACGCTCCCAAATGTCTTCTCCACGCCTCAACACTCTTCCAACGCTACTAGGACTCTTCCATGCACACAAGAACTCCATTTTTGCTCGTGTTACAGTGCACGTGCTCTGTTTTGGGCTCAAGGATCATCACGCGTTTTCCATCCACTTCTGATCGAACCCACTGCCCATAATGTGTTCCTCATGCCATATCACATCTTCCTACCAAGTTTGAGCGATTGAATATCCCTAAAACACCTTCATTTTGTTGATTGAAACTCTAACAGTTGAGAACTTCATTTCCCGCCAAAAAAAAGTTTTTGAATTTAAAGAGATGAAGTGCCCCTCCCTAATCGTCTGTGGAGTGTAAATAGCAAATGCCCAACTGAGGTGCCCCTTAGTAATTGGGTTGCCCCTTAACCAAAATGAGAGTCCGAATAACAAATGTCCTCCGGGGATTCCCCGCATAATTTTTCGAGCAGATCTTTCCAAAAATGTTTATTTCCTAAAAATACATAAAAACACAATATTAGTACAAAAATAGAGTTCCAACAATACGGACATTGAGGACAAATTAGACACAAAAATGTGTCTATCAGTCGGCATCCTTGGCGCGGTAGCATGAGAATTAGGGTTTCGGCATAGGCGAAGTCAATGCAAAGGGTTTTGCCGTGGATCATGACCCATGTAGAAAAAGGTACCCCAGTAATTCTTACGTAAGCATGCTGATTGATTCAATAAATGTGTTAATGGTCAATAAATGCGCTAGAGGTCATGGTGATGTCATGCCAGATGCACAGTTTTACTATTTTAACTCTAAGCTAAAAACCACCATCAACATTAAGTCCCCTTCTTAGCTCGGAACATGAGCGTTGTTGCGAGGTAAGCATAAGATGGTGACAGGATAAGACGAAGATCGAAACAATAAAGTCATGATAAGATGGTCAGGAAAGTCCGACTAACCTTTTTCGAGAGATAAAGAGAGTTTGTGCTTCCCGTGTTAGCGGCGTTACATAAATCGTACTGGTGGTGCAGACCGTGAAGTGGTGAGATGAAAATTGTCATCTTAGTCTCGTCGTGTAGCACTTTGGATGGGTTTGCAAACATCATGACGCTGGCTCGGCGAGTTATTGGTGTTGGTGTGGCTTGGAAGGGGGACGCAAGCATTGTGCTGGCTGGACTCGGTACGGCGTGAGTGCGGGAATGGGCTTGGTCGATGGCTAGGTGTGACAAGGCGTGACGCGGACGACCTGCGTGGTAAGGCATGGCGCGGACTTGGCGAGGAAAGCATGGAGGACGTCTTGGCGTGGTAGGGCCAAGGCAATGGCGCGGGCGAGGCAAGCATGGCAGACGGTCTTGGCGTGGTGATTTTTCTTCGCGGGCCCGATTGCCTCTTTTCCTTATTTGACTCGAATAGGAAGTCATTTCCTTATTCAAATTCCCAAATACCACGCTTATAAAAGGGGGCCGGCCTCTCCTTTTTTCACACCTCTATTTTTTTTACTTTATTCTGGCCGTGTGGTGATAGTAAAGCGTACGAGCGAATCCCAGGTATGTCTTTCAACACTTCCTCTTTAACTTGTTTTTCTTGTTTTCTTGTATTAGTGCAAACCCTAGTTGTAGTCGTACTTTTTCATGAACTCGTAGAAATTTTGTCTTCCTGTGTCGGTGTGAATCCTAGTCGTAGGTATGCTTTGCACGAATTTGTAGTAATATTTAGGTGTAGATACCATAGTGATGTTGGCCGCCTCAATTACCGCGCAGAGTAGGCATGCATGAGCTGGTAATTGCCATTCTTTTCCGTGAAAACTTAGCTTCTAGGGTTTCCTCCCTTTTCCTAGTGTTGTCGTTTGTATGGCACCCATGGTGGGGCGCGCCCCTCGGTCGGGCGCAAACTTCCCGTTGCAGGGTACGACCTTGGCATGAGGTGGTGATGCTTGGGTCTGTCAGTCCACATTTCTTTGCCTACGCGTATTATAACTTTTGAAACAAATCGGCTTGTGTCCATGATAGATCTTCTGTGTGATAAAACTATTTCCATGTACATTCCGTAATAAAAAAAATTCTTCGTATTGTTCCGTTGTAGTTATCTTGAAGGTGGAAGCAGCGTGAGAAAATCTTCGTTATGATGTCACTTGAGAAGAGTTCTGCCGTACCAAAAGATGTTGGCAATTCCAAGCCAAATATGAATGATGAGTTCTTCACAACGTCCGCCACAATTAGGAAAAATCATCCCAAGTATGTGTCGGTTCTTCTGAATGATCCAGAAAGTGAAGGAGAGGCTCGGTCGGTTCGGCCAGGAGGTCTAATAAGGTTTTGTCTTCAGAGGAAAGAGTATCATGCTTCTCCTATTGACTTTAAAATATCTGTGAGTCCATTGCGTCCCTTTGATAAATGGATGTGATTCATGATGAACCAGGAGTGTGTAAAAGCTAGTTTGACCAAGGCGCAAATTATTGATGTTGTCGCGGCTTCCGCAGTGCTTTAGATTAGGAAAGACATTCCGGGCTTGGTGGCTTTTATTTCCAGATGGTGTCCAGACACTCACACGGCTATATGCAGATGGGGTGAAATGACCATCTCCTTAGAGAGCGTATCCGTGTTGTTGAACCTTCCCGTAATATGAAACCTCGATGTTAAATTGTCTGCAGATGAAGAAGAAATGCACGTCGTCCTGGTTGCGAAATCAAAAGGGTTTGTTCGGAAGGAAAACGATACTAGGTGCTTTTATGGCTGGTGGGTGTCTCAGTGGTTTCCCGACGAGTTAGAGCCGAATCAGAAGAACTACACGCTTCATGTCGCGCCCTTTGGTTATCCATAGATGTTTTCGATGACGGCTCGGGTAAGAAGGAGATAAGACTGGAACTTATCAAGTTTGCCATAAAATTGGCAAAAGGCGTCGTTATCCCCATCGGCGGCTTGTTTCTTGGTTCTCTGTACACACACTTGGATCAGCTGGTCACGGATATGTGCGCTTACAATGGCTACATGAAAGTGGATTCGTATATTCACGCTGCCTTCCTTCAAGCGTGGTTGTGGGAGCACTTCGAAAGGTATGCTCCAAAACCGTCGGATGTACTTCCCGAGTCTTGGGATGGTTCTAGGATACTGCGCTGGTCGAATAGGCGCCCAAGGGTTGGCTCGAACCTGGTCAGATTCCTTGACAACTCGCGCATGATCAATTTTCGTCCATGGGTTCTGGTGCATGCGTCCATAACTCAGATCAGTGCTTTTTCTCCTGCTCCGAGCATGTCTTTGTCTTCTGATAAATAGGATATGAGTGTTGGGGAGATGGTGTTCATGCGAAGCTGCACGCCCGGTTATGTGCCGTCTTTCTTTCGAGGATCTTGCAAAGCAGTCTCTTACAATATCGATATGGCGGCCCGACATATGGGTTTTGACCAAGGGGTCCCACTTGTTCGTCAGCCGGTTGTTCCAGAAGTCTCGCTGCCAACCGTTCTCGATGTTACTGTTCTTGTGTCGGGTAAAAGTCTCCCTTTCCTGCTTGCGGAACGGAATCCATCAACAACCTCCAAGTATAACATATTTTGGCAGGATGAGTTTCTCGCTATCCATGGATTTGTGAATGATGTGGTAGAAAACCGTCGCGGTAAACCTTCTCCTGCGGTTTTAGCGGAGCACCCACTGCTGAGGGATCCTTCTTCTCCCAAGAGAAAATACGTTAGCATGAATGCAGATAGTCCCCAAGTGAAGGATCGAAGATCTAAAAGCCGCGCAGATGGTTCCCACCCAGATTCGACAGCTCTACCGACTTTCAGTTCGTTCAATATGCGGGTATGTATGATTTTTCTTTTGACTTTAGTTGGGCCATGTATATCCTTGTTTCTTTTTCTGAGCATCTGTCTTTGTATCTTGCCCAGGGTCTCAGCAGCGTGAACGCCTTTGCCAAGCTTGCAAGTGGTCAGAAAACGTCATTTGTCGAGACGGAGGGTGGTGATGCTGAGCCTATCCATGGTGATGGGGAACCCAAGAAGGACGATAGTTCAGAATACAGTGATGGCGAGAGTAGTCCTTCTGACAATGCTGAATCTTCCTCTAGTCGGTCTGAAAGCGAATCAGTAAGTCTCTCGCATATTGTTTCTTCTTCCTTCTCTTCCCTTTTTCTTTGGAAAATATCTAACCTGTGATATCATAGGGGAAAATGTTTCTGAAGATGACCCTGAGACGGAGACTGGTGAAGATACAGCTTCGTCTCCAACTGTGTCAGCCGCACCGGGCGATCTTGAAATGGATGTTGATGAAAGCGTCATTGCGATTCAGACAGGGGAAGGTACTCTAGTGGCCGCAGGTGCAATTGTCATTAGGAATCCCTTGTCGGTCGTTGATGCAGTCGCGGGCGCCATTTTCGATTCTCTATACCTGGTTCCTCATCGGCATCATGTGCTGATTGGAGGATTTAACGTGCCATCCAAACATGCGGCGTTATACACTAAGATATGGGAAAACTATGGTCACATCGCCACGACCAAGCAAATTACTAGTCGGTACGCGTTGGTTAAACGTGTGGAAGAAATTCTGTCTTCGATTGACGACGTGTGCAACGTGACTGGTCATACTGTTTCTGGGGATATAATCACAAGTTGGAGGTTCCATCGTGTCATGTGCATGAAGTTCGAGTTAAATGCTCCTTGGTTCGTTGAAGGTTTCTCTGAGGTTGAAAAGTTGTTGGCCGAGTTAGTCGAAGGTCCTTCTGCGGATATGGTGAAGAAGCAGGAAGTGGAAGTCGAGAAACTGTCCAGGAAGCTAAAGTTGAAGAGGGCAGCTCTTCAAAGCGCAAAGGAGGCTCTCGCCAAGAAGAGCAAGCCATTGTTGGAAAACTTTCCTTGAACACATTTTTGTCTTTTGAACTCCTTATTTTAGGTTTTTTTTTAAAGGCGAATGAAACGCCTAATTTATGGTTTTGATTTTTCCGGATTTTGGGTTGATAGACAAATGTTACCTTGATGGTTTTTGGATTATTCTTTTGGAATGAATTGTTTTGGTTACGATTGCAAGCGACGCAAACATCCCAAGAAAACCATGGAACCGTGTGTTGGTAGAGGACATGGGATGAAACATAACATGACTATCGGTTTTATTACTCCCGTGAAAACTTGAAATAACAAACCATGTATTTTGTCTAGGTAATACTTACTTGGTTTTTCAGATCTTCCCGATGAAAAGGGATCTTTCGGGTGTAAGACCGAGTTTTCGTGGGAAACATCGCCATGAATGTGGAAAGTCCCCAGTCATTCCTTGTCGTGCCGTCGATACCTGGGCGGATCGTCCGCTTCTAACCCCTCGAAGTCCCCAGTCGTTCTTTGTCGTGTAACGACTGGTAATCGAGCCGCCTGGTAGCTGAGTCGTCGTTTCCTGAGCGGATCGTTTTATTCTACTGTCTTGGCATCTGGGTCGAGGTATGAGATCGAGGATCGAGAATTGACATCGTGACCGAAAGATCAATCTCCCACTGTGGTCTCCAATTGTTTGTGGGTGAAAAATGGTTTCTGCTGATTTCGGTAATTTCAGGTGTGTGGGTGAGAAACGAATTTAAACCCTAAACAATGTACTGCAAGGGAGTACTTTAGATTCGAGAGATCAATCTGTACAAGTCCGGACTAAACCAAGAAATGGTCGTTCCAGACTTTCTTAGGTCACAAAGTGAAGGAGAACGGGTTGGTTTTGGGGAGGGAAGCAAGGAAAGTGTTGAGACCAGAATAGTTGATTCTGGAACAGTAGTTGTTTTCTATGACTTGTATCAGAAAGTGGGAAGCAAACAGATGGAAAGCTAGCAAATGTTTTCTGAGTGTTGTATGCTGCGACTGAACTTGTTGTTCGGTGGAAATAGGTAAGACCTATTTATACAAGTCGAAGTGAAACGTACTCTGGTCTCATTAAGGAATGGAAAAAATGGGTGAGTAAATGGGAGGAGGTGGTAACCGTTAACGCATGGCACTGATGTTCCATAAAAGAGAACGTTTCGCCATTACTCACTGTATTTACTAACCTCCTCATCCTTTAGACACTTCCTTATGACGGGCGTAGTCTATGCCGCACGCTGTAAACCGCCAAACCAATACCCAAAGAGGATCCCCCAGTTTGTGATATGTGTTGATGTCTCGAATATTTTCGTGGAAAATATGTAGCATATTTTCGTCGCCTGGCAAGTCGGTCTTGGGAGACTTGCTGGCTTGATGACCTTCGACGGTCGAGATTTTGCATCTTAAGAGGAAAGGTAGTCATTGATTGTCGCACGCTTTCGTTTTTGGTAGCCGCATGGAAAAGGCCAGCATGGTGGCGCGGCAAGGTTGGCATGCCTTGGCGCGGTTTGGCGTGGCCAAACTAGGGTTTTGGGTCAAAGGTTACCATGCGTTGTCTGGTAACCTTGGACGATTAGGATTTTCTCCTGGGGTTGAAGGGCGACCGTTGATTGTCGCACGCCTTCGTTTTGGTAGCCGCATAGGGAAATCCAGCATGGTGGCACGACAAGGATGGCATGCCATGCCTTGGCGCGGTTTAGCGTGGCCAAACCAAGGTTTTTGGGTCAGAGGTTACCATCCGTTGTCTGGTGACCTTGGACGGCTAGGATTTGCTCCTGGAATTGAAGGGCGACCGTTAATTGTCGCACGCCTTCGTTTTGGTAGCCGCATAGGGAAGGCCAGCATGGTGGCGTGGCAAGGTTGGCATGCCATTGGCGCAGTTTGGCATGGCCAAACTAGGGTTTCGGGTTACCATGTGTTGTCTGGAAACCTTGGACGGCTAAGATTTTCTCCTGGGATTGAAGGGAGACCATTGATTGTCGCACGCCTTCGTTTTGTTAGCCGCATAGGGAAGGCCGACATGGTATAGTGGGCCGCGGATTTCGAATGCCATGAGCACATGGTGTGGCTAGCATGGCTAGGGCCAAGGCAAGGTGCGTTTGGCTTGGCATGGTGGGGCAAAAGGCTTGGCATGCCGTTGGAACATGGTGCGGCTAGCATGGCTAGGGCCACGTCAAGGTGCGGTTGGCTTGGCATTGTGGGGCAAAGGGCTTGGCATGCCATTGAAACATGGTGCGGCTAGCATGGCTAGGGCCACGGCAAGGTGTGGTTGGCTTGGCATGGTGGGGCCAAGGGCTTGGCATGCCGTTGGCACATGGTGCGACTAGCATGGCTAAGGCCATGGCAAGGTACGGTTGGCTTGGCGCGGTGGGGCCAAGGGTTTGGCATGCCGTTGGCACATGGTGCGGCTAGCATGGCTAGGGCCATGGCAAGGTGCGATTGGCTTGGCACGGTGGGGCCAAGGGTTTGGCATGCCGTTGGCACATGGTGCGGCTAGCATGGTTAGGACCACGACAAGGTGCGGTTGGCTTGGCATAGTGGGGACAAGGGCTTGGCATGTCGCTGGCACATGGTGCGGCTGGCATGGTTGGCATGCCTTGGCGCGGATATGTGGATGGCATGGTTTTCCATTGGCACAGTGGTGCGGCTGGCATGGTTGGCATGCCTTGGCGCTATAGATGTGGCTGGCACGGTTTGTCATTGGCGCAATGGTGTGGCGGGAATGGTTGGCATGCCTTGGCGCTATAGATGTGGCTGGCACGGTTTGCCATTGGCACAGTGGTGCGGCCAACATGGTTGGCATGCCTTGGCGCGGAGATGTGGCTGGCATGGTTTTCCATTGGCACAGTGGTGCGGCTAGCATGGTTGGCATGCCTTGGCGCGGTAGATGTGCCTGACACGATTTTCCATTGGAATAGTGGTGCGGCTGGCATGGTTGGCATGCCTTGGCACGGAGATGTGGCTGGCATGGTTTGCCATTGGCACAGTGGTGCGGCTGGCATGGTTGGAATGCCTTGGCGCGGTAGATGTGGCTGGCACGGTTTGCCATTGGCACAGTGGTGCGGCTGGCATGGTTGACATGTCTTGGCGCGGTAGATGTGGCTGGCATGGTTTGCCATTGGCACAGTGGTGCGGCTGGCATGGTTGGCATGCTTTGGCGCGGTAGATGTGGCTGGCATGGTTTGTCATTGGCACAGTGGGGCGGCTGGCATGGTTGGCATGCCTTGGCGCGGAGATGTGGCTGGCATGGTTTTCCATTGGCACAGTGGTGCGGCTGGCATGGTTGGCATGCCCTTGGCGCGGTAGATGTGGCTGGCACGGTTTTCCATTGGCACAGTGGTTCGGCCGGCATGGTTGGCATGCCTTGGCGCGATAGATGTGGCTGGCATGGTTTGCCATTGGCACAGTGGTGCGGCTAGCATGGTTGGCATGCCTTGGCGCGGTAGATGTGGTTGGCACGGTTTGCCATTGGCACAGTGGTGCGGATGGCATGGTTGGCATGCCTTGGCGCAGTAGATGTGGGTGGCACGGTTTGTCATTGGCACAGTGGTGTGGATGGCATGGTTGGCATGCCTTGGCTCGGAGATGTGGCTGGCATGGTTTGCCATTGGCGCAGTGGTGCGGCTGGCATGGTTGGCATGCCTTGGCGCGGTAGATGTGGCTGGCACGGTTTGCCATTGGCACAGTGGTGCGGCTGGCATGGTCGCCATGCCTTGGCGCGGTAGCATGAGAATTAGGGTTTTGGCATAGGCGAAGTCAATGCAAAGGGTTTTTCCGTGGAACATGACCCGTGTAGAAAAAATGTACTCCAGTAATTCTGACATAAGCATGCCGATTGATTCAATATATGTGATAATGGTCAATAAATGCGCTAGAGGTCATGGTGACGTCATGCCAGATGCACAGTTTTATGATTTTAACCCTAAGCTAAAAACCACCATCAACACCTACCAATGGTTATGTAATCAAACCTCTCATTTTAATCATTGAAACATTCTCAGAGGACGGATATATCCGTTATTCACAAACCATTTTTCGTCAGAGCAATTTTCAAAGTGATTGAAACATAACATGACTTTCGTCACTAGGTAAAGATGAATTCGTCTAAAGCGAAAGCTTACCAACACATATTTCGAGAAATAGATAGGCGAGGTAAACTCGGCTCGAAATAGCAAATGTGCATAATGAAAGTCTATATATCAAAACAACTTTTGTCTCAAGAGTATGAGAGATAAAATAGATAGACTTTTGAGTGACAGATAAGTTCAAGTCTCCACATACCTTTTAGTCGATGAAGATCCACCAGTTCCTTGAGTAGTCCTTCGTCTTATATGATGATTGCCATGGAGTTCTTGAGCTCAACTACACTTTCTATCCTATTCCGATACCTTTAGTTATGTAGGATAGAAATCAAGACTTATAATTTTGATCACTAACATTGACAAACATGCTTGAGATACCAACGCATGCGAGTTCGACCGAGCAATGCTCTAACAACAAGATTTTGATTTATAGTTTATCATTGTTCATCTTTCTGGATCAAAGCATAATTTTTTTTTTAATCTATGAAAAGAGATCAATCAAAAGTATTTGACTACGAACGTTGGATAATCGATCAAAAAGTCCTTGAACTAACTCCATATCTCGATCTCTATTCATTTGATCAACAAGTCCCTTTTCATGACCATAAATACATGGCTGCATACTATTCAATAAACTCCTCAAACAAGCACAATAAGTCGAAACATCTGAATCTTTTTGTCTAAAATAAGTCATAAAACGTTTCAATTGGTGGATCTTAGAGCATTTGAGAAGGAATACAGATCCCGCAAATTTATCATACCGTTACGATCATATTTCAACATATAGTATGTTGCCTTTGATTTCGGGTATAAGTGAATTAAGCAACCAACAAGGTCACTGACTTTTTCCCACCAATCTAGAATGCAAAACAAAGCTTGGCTAAGTTAGGCTAGATAAAGAGTGGACGATATTTGTCTAGGAGGGATAAATCTACGGTCGTGGTTTTTTTAACTAACCATTATAAATACTTTATTAATTAGCGTCCTATTAATTGCTCATGATGAATGATTAATTAATTTTTCATGATAAATTTTCATTTAATGAATCTAATACATGAATTTTTTATTAATAAATAAGTTTATTAAAAACTATATATATATATATATTGATCGGTAAACAATTTGACGTTGGCGAGTTTCGAACTCAGGTTACTGGTACCATCACCCAATGACTTTACCATTGTACTACAGTGACCCCGGTTACAAATTGTATTAATAATGTTTAATGGTGGTAGTGAAAGAAGCAGCGGGTGGTGGAAAAAATGGCGGGTATTTGTGAGTGGTGGAGGTGGTAGCATTACTGGTGGTGGAAAAAATAGTGGGTGTGGCTGGTTTTTACGTACGGTGGTGGATGTTATTGAATAGTAGTGGACAATAATAGTTTTATGTCTTTACAAAATGGGCAACATTTTATTCTGATAGATGTAGTTGCCTGTTTTTAGCACAATTGGTAAGGACAAACACACAAATATTTTGAGGAGGATAATAAATCATATAAGACAATATGATCATGACCGCTGGATCACCCAAATTGGATCCCAGCTATTTATAGTACCCGATCGAATAAATCATGGTTTTTAGTATTAAAATAAAATTGATTACATTTCCAGAATACAAAACAAAGTTTGGATAAATTAGGCTAGATAAATAACGATCAAATTTATACTTACAGAACATAAATCTACCGCTATAAATGATCACGTTTAATTAAAGTTTAATAATAAATGTTCAACTGATATTTCATAATAAATGTTTCTTTAATTAAGCAAATGAATATATTTTTGTTAATACTGAAAAAGTGGGGGTACAACAACCTCACCCAATATTTCGGTTAGCAATCTGTATGGACTAACTCTAATATACTTTCAAGAGAATCAACCAGACTCAATCTTAATAAAGTATATCAAAGAGTTATATCTCTCTTTATCGATTCAATTCTTACTCAAGCAAATAGTAATATGCGAGTCTAATTGAATACGAGAGAAATCACTTGAACGGTACCAAAGACCAATGTTCAAGTATCAATCAATTTCAATCAACAACCAAAGGTCGGATTTCCAATTGATTGATTCCAACGCACAACCTGCGATATTTCAATTATATAACAAAATATAATGCGGAATAGAAATAACACAGACACCAGAATTTTGTTAAGGAGGAAACCGCAAATGCAGAAAAACCCCAGGACCTAGGCCAGATTGAACACACACTGTATTAAGCCGCTATAGACACTATCCTACTACAAACTAACTTCGTTCTGGACTGTAGTTGAACCCCAATTAATCTCACACTGATCCAAGGTACAGTTGCGCTCCTTACGTCTCTGATCCCAACAGGATACTACGCACTTGATTCCCTTAGCTGATCTCACCCACAACTAAGAGTTGCTACGACCCAAAGTCGAAGACTTTAATAAACAAATATGTATCACACAGAAAATAGTAATAGATAAATCAGTCTCCCACAGAAATACCTACAAGTTTTGTTCAGTCTTATGATAAATCAAGGTGAACAGGAACCAATTGATAACCCGTACTTATATTCCCGAAGAACAACCTAGTATTATCATTCACCTCACAATAATCATAATCGAAGCGGCGAAAGAAGATATTGTGGAATCACAAACGATGAGATGAAGATGTTTGTGACTACTTTTCTATCTTGCATATCGGAGATATAAATCTCAAGCCAATCGTTACGATTGTACTCAAAACGATAGAATCAGCAAGATCAGATCACACAACTACGAGAAAATAGTATCGATCTGGCTTCACAATCCCAATGAAGTCTTTAAGTCGTTAACCTGGTTTTCAAGAAGAAACCTAAGATTAAAGGAGAATCGACTCTAGCTAATACAACTAGTATCACACATGAGGTGTGGGGATTAGGTTTCCCAGTTGCTAGAGTTCTCCCTTATATAGTCTTTCAAATCAGGGTTTGCAATCAACGTTAGCTTGGTAACAAAGCATTCAATATTCACCGTTAGATGAAAACCTGATTAGATTCAAGCTAATATCTTTCAACCGTTAGATCAAAAACTTAGCTTGTTACACACAAATGAAATGTACTATTTTGGGTTTATGTAACCGTACCCAAACATGAACATTTGTTGGTTCAACAATAGTTAACCAATGGTTAGCCATATGAGCACTTTCATATCAACCATGTTATTCTTCACCATAACTAGTTCAGATGACTCAAATGAACTAGTTAGAGAGTTGTTCAATTGCAAGGAAATCTTATGTAACTACACAAGACACAATCGAAGCAAAAACGATTTGATTCACTCGAATCGGTTCATGAACCATATAGCCACGATTTGCATTTAGCTTTCCTTAGTTAATATAAATAAGTTCACAAACAATCGTCTTTAGATATAACCAACTTAAGTTCGCAGACTTAAGTTCCCGGAAGGAGTTCTCAAACTCCAGCAGATTTTCTCGGGTCGAGAACTTCCGCCAGTTCGCGGACTGGGTTCGCGGAGTGAGTTCACGGCTCTTGTTCCGGTTTTCTTGATCAACAAAGCTTGCAAACTTCCGTTCAAGGAAAAAGGACTTATACATATATGTATTGCCACACAATGCTTATATCCATCATTGGTTATTTAATCTAAACTCTCATTTCAACCATTGAAACATTCTTAGAGGCATTCGTCAAAGTAAGCAATTTTCAAGGTGATTCAAACGTGTCATGACTTTTGTCACTAGGTAAAGATGAACTTGGCCAAAGCAAAAGCTTACCAACACATATTTCGAGAAATAGATAGGCGAGATAAACTCGGCTCGAAATAGCAAATGTGTATAATCAAAGTCTATATAGCAAAACGACTTTTGTCTCAAAATAGGAGATAGAGTATATAGACTTTTGAGTGATAGATAAGTTCAAGTATCCACATACCTTTTAGTCGATGAAGATCCACCAGTTCCTTGAATAGTCCTTCGTATTATATGATGATCGCCATGGAGTTCTTGAGCTCAACTACACTTTCTATCATAGTCCAAGACTTAGCTATAGTAGACTAGAAATCAAGACTTATAGTTTTAATCACTAACATTGACAAACATGCTTGAGATAGCAACGCATGCGATTTCGACCGAGCAATGCTCTAACAATCTCCCCCTTTGTCAATTTTAGTGACAAAACTATCAATACATATGGAATACAAAAATAAATGAATTAACTTTTGTAGCTCCTATTCCACATGCCTAATCTTCAACATTACTCGAAATCTTCGTCACTTCCAAGTACTCCAATGATCCCAAAGGTTGTAAGTTCAGCATCATCGTTGTTGAAAATCCGTAGCTATAACAACGAGAAAACAAGAGTTCTCAATCATTGTTATACAGTGTCATAGTATCATTATATAACATCAAAGTTCAATTGTATCACAACTTAGACAATAATACTATGGTGATATGTATCACTCCCCCTTAG
This sequence comes from Papaver somniferum, assembly GCF_003573695.1. NCBI lineage: Eukaryota > Viridiplantae > Streptophyta > Magnoliopsida > Ranunculales > Papaveraceae > Papaver > Papaver somniferum. The sequence goes on along the minus strand of NC_039358.1, from coordinate 188,710,104 downwards.
TCAATACTCCATTTCACATGGAAACCACTCCCCGTACATAATGATCCGAAAACCATATGTATTTGTAGTGTGAACTACATATTAATTCTCCCCCTTTTTGTCAATAAAATTGGCAAAGGTACGAAAACGGGATCCTAATGAAATTTCCAAAAGAGAAATTTCATGAGCAAAAGAAATCATATATCAACTTATTTAGATGCAATCATATAGCCGAAACTAAATGCATTCATCAAGGAGTTTATAAAGAAACACGATAACCCCTATAATATTCCACAGCCGCACTCCCCACAAAGATTTGGCAATTAAGCACAAGTTCAATTAAAAACTCTCCCCCATATTATGTCATTCCCAAAGGAACAACAAGAGCAACCTTAATTTCAAAAGAAAAGAAGGATTTCTTTGGATATAACAAATAACATACAAGTATGAATTTGAATCCAAAATACTCAATTAAATTAACCACAAGAGAACCCATGATTAATTTAATCGGAAATGCTCAACATAAGTGAACTTATGGAGACTCAAAAATACACAATTAGATTAATCACAAGAGTAATTAATTTAATTGGTCATGCTCGACATAAGAGAACTTACAGAGCAACAACTAAATAACCAAACGAAAATGATTAATTTAGTTGAACATGATCGACATAAAGTACCTCACGGAGCAACAACTAAGCTAAGAATAACTCAGTCGATTGTGCTCAACATACGACACCTTATGGAACAACACAATATGTACACAAAAATTGTGGATCGGAGGTCGACCAAATACTGTGGAATAAGCAAGGATTCATTCTATTTTCCATCATCATTTGCACAATGACATACAATAGACATAATCCTTGTAAAAAAAAGATTTTAACCTATCTTCCATCAATAATTGACATAATAGGTTTAACTTTTGTATTGTCAAAAGTTCATTCATTCTTTTATCAATACATGCATATCGACATATAAAGGACTTAACTTTTGACAAAGTATGGGACAATCACAGTTCACGGACGCAAACACACATATCCCATAAAAAATTGCAATATATAAAATCATAAAGATTAATACTGCAAAAATCATCTTCCAGAAACTTAGAATTCAAATAAATAAATCTAAAATCATTGAAGATGAAAATCGCTGGACATAGTTATGTGTACTCACAATAATTGTTATTCCAAAATCTAGTAATCCTCATAAGAAGTTTCCTAGGCATCAAAACAAACTCGTAATGCACATATAAGATGATTTGTCCTTAGAGGGTAGAATCAATCTTTTTCGCCCGGATTTACACCAAGAATAGCTACCAAAGGCATACAAAAATATTTTCTTAACAAAGAAGAACATGCAAAGTCAATAAAGACCATGCATCATAGTTCACACAAGATGATTGTGCACATTCAAGAATCTCATAGTAATACGTACTACTGCCCATCTTGAACTTTGTTCTTTGTGATTCACCAACAACATTCTTGTAAAAGCTACAAATGATCTTAGAAGAGTGGTACTCCAAGAATCCAAGTCCCCAAGTTCAAGAGAAGTGGAACAAGTGCAACAAAATGGAGCAAAACACTCAAAAACAAGAGACGGGACATATACTAGCCTTAAATCATCCAAAATCAGGAATTATCATCTCCATTTTGAAGAGAATTCAAATAGGAAGAGAATGCAAAAAGAATGAGGTCATTCCGAATTCGGAAGAAGAAGTTACGACCAAAACAAATTTACTGAATATCGACGTCAAGTATGCATAGGGTTTGCAAACGAATTTTCGTATCCTGGAGCAGTATGCAAACGGGTATGAGTACTTAAACCCCTGGATTTTGATTTTAAATGATGTTATGCATATCTGGCATGTGTACCATGTAGTCCAAACATCCCGAACTATTATATTCAAACCGGAACATTTAAGAACCTTAAACACAAATCAAGTTAGCTAGACATGAACGATACACAAGGTACATAGATCATCATAAAACTTTCTCAAGCTTAGAGACATACCTTTTTAGAAGAATCCGATCGAATTCTACAATGTTATCAAACATTCAAAATCATACACAACATAATATGTGTGCCCCGGTTCTTATGCTTCCATCACCGTATACATAATACGACATTTCTTGGTGAGGATGCACTTCCAACACAATCAAGTTGTGTTGAGGTGAACAATGTCTTGCTTACCATGGCACCAAGAGAGAGTTTCTTTCCAGAAACTCTTACATCTTGTAGTGTTGAGAAACACCCAAGGAATTGTTTTTATAAGTTTATCAAAGAATTTCAAGAGAACCCAAAAAGATTTGTGTTTCTGATTTCTTGTTTTTCAACCTATGAAAAACAGTTTCTGCAGATAGTTTTTAGTACTGCGAAGGGAAACTCTTTTGATAAAAAGAGACGTCCTAGCTTCTTCATAAAAGAAGACAATACTACTATCTTGATGGGAAGTATCAGGAATTGAGCAATGAATCGATTCATGCTTTGAGGTGATGCAGTCTAAAGACTGAGATTTAAACTCCTCTTGTAATTCGTTCAGTATGTTACAACTAATTGGATTACACAGAGGAGGAGCATGGCTCTGACTGATTATTAAATCAATATCAACCTCAACATGAACATGAACATTATTCATCATAACTAGATTCAACCTATCAAGAGATTCTTGTTCTTTCTGGAGGTATACCTCAACATCAAGAGATAAGCTTTCTAGTTTCTTTTCAAGCCCTGAGAACACTTCAAGTGATTTTAAACCTGTAGGAGGTTTAGACAGAATTTCTTCTACATATTTTATTAAATCAGTCATGGAAGAGAATTGTGAAATCCCTGGATCTGGTAGTGCATTTATTGAGATAACACTACTGTCCATAGAGTCAGATCGCTTACAAACACAGACTTTTGAGGTCTTAAACGTGTTTGCCTGCTCTGATACCAATTGGAACAGCGGGGGTATAACAACCACACCCAATATTTCGCTTAGCAATCTGTATGGACAAACTCCAATATACTTTTTAGAGAATCAACTAGACAGTCATACTCAATCCAGAGAAAAGTATATTGATGAGTTAATATCTCTCTCACTTGATTTGATCTTTACTCAAGAAAATAAGAATTTGCGAATCTTTATCAAATACAAGGATAATAAACTTGGATGGTACCAAAGACCAATATTCAAGGATCAATCAATTTCCAATCAACAACCAAGGTTGGATTTCACAATTGATCGATACAACGCACAACCTGTGATATTTCAATTATATAACAAAATATAATGCGGAATAGAAATAACACAGACACCAGAAATTTTGTTAACGAGGAAACCGCAAATGTAGAAAAACCCCGGGACGTAGTCCAGATTGAACACCACACTGTATTAAGCTGGTACAGACACTAGCCTATTACAAACTAACTTCGGTCTGGACTGTAGTTGAACCCCAATCAATCTCACACTGATTCAAGGTACAGTTGCGCTCCTTGCGTCTCTGATCCCAGCAGGATACTACGCACTTGATTCCCTTAGTTGATCTCACCCACAACTAAGAGTTGCTACGACCCAAAGTCGAAGACTTTAATAAAAAAATATGTATCACACCGAAAAAGTCTACAGAATAGATAAATCTGTCTCCCACGGAAATACCTACGAGTTTTGTTCCGTGTTTTGATAAATCAAGGTGAACAGGAACCAATTGATAACCCAGACTTATATTCCCGAAGAACAGCCTAGTATTATCAATCACCTCACAATAATCTTAATCGACGCGGCGAAAGAAGATATTGTGGAATCACAAACGATGAGACGAAGATGTTTGTGACTACATCTATATCTTGCCTATCGGAGATATAAATCTCAAGCCAATCGTTACGATTGTACTCAAAACGATAGAATCAGCAAGATCAGATCACACAACTACGAGAAAGTAGTATCGGTCTAGCTTCACAATCCCAATGAAGTCTTTAAGTCGTTAACCTGGTTTTCAAGAAGAAACCTAAGGTTAAAGAAGAATCGACTCTAGCTAATACAACTAGAATCACACATGAGGTGTGGGTATTAGGTTTCCCAGTTTCTAGAGTTCTCCCTTATATAGTCTTTCAAATCAGGTTTTGCAATCAATGTTAGATTGGTAGCAAAGCATTCAATATTCACCGTTAGATGAAAACCTGATTAGATTCAAGCTAATATCTATCAACCGTTAGATCGAAAACTTAGCTTGTTACACACAAATGAAATGTACTATTTTGGGTTTATGTAACCGTACCTAAACATGAATATTTATTGGTTCAACAATATTTAACCAATGGTTAGCCATATGAGCACTTTCATATCAACCATGTTCTTCTTCACCATAACTAGTTCAAATGACTCAAATGAACTAGTTAGAGAGTTGTTCAATTGCAAGGAAATCTTATGTAACTACACAAGACACAATCGAAGCCAAAACTATTTGATTCATTCGAACCGGTTCATGAACTATATAGCCACGATTTGCATTTAGCGTTCCTTAGTTAATATAAATAAGTTCACAAAAAATCGTCTTTAGATATAACCAACTTAAGTTCGCAGACTTAGTTCGCGGACTTAAGTTCCCGGAAGGAGTTCTCAAACTCCAGCAGATTTTCTCGGGTCGAGAATTTCTGCCAGTACGCGGACTGAGTTCGCGGCTCTTGTTCCGGTTTTCTTGATCAACAAAGTTCGCAAACTTCGGTTCAAGGAAAAAGGACTTATACATATATGTGTTGCCACACAATGCTTATATCCATAATTGGTTATTTAATCTAAACTCTCATTTCAACCATTGAAACATTCTTAGAGGAAATTTCGTCAAAGTAAGCAATTTTCAAGGTGATTGAAACGTGTCATGACTTTCGTCACTAGGTAAAGATGGACTTGGCTAAAGCAAAAGCTTACCAACACATATTCTGAGAAATAGATAGGCGAGATAAACTCGGCTCAAAATAGGAAATGTGTATAATCAAAGTCTATATATCAAAATGACTTTTGTCTCAAAATAGGAGATAGAGTAGATAGACTTTTGAGTGATAGATAAGTTCAAGTATCCACATACCTTTAGTCGATGAAGATCCACCAGTTCCTTGAGTAGTCCTTCGTCTTTTATGATGATCGCCATGGAGTTCTTGAGCTTAACTACACTTTCTATCCTAGTCCAAGACTTAGCTATAATAGACTAGAAATCAAGACTTATAGTTTTGATCACTAACATTGACAAACGTGCTTGAGATAGCAACGCATGCGAGTTCGACAGAGCAATGCTCTAACACTAATGAAATTTTCAAAAGAGACATTTCATGACCAAAAGAAATCACATATCATCTTATTTAGATGCAATCATATAGCCGAAGCTAAATGCATTCATCAAGGATTTTATAAAGATACAAGATAACCCCTATAATATTCCACAGCCGCACTCCCCACAATGATTTGGCGATTAAGCACAAGTTCAATTAAGAACTCTCCCCTATAATATGTCATTCCCGAAAGAACAACAAGAGCGACCTTAATTTCAAAAGAAATGAAAGATTTCTTTGGACATAACAAATCACATACAAGTATGAATTTGAATCCAAAATACTCAATTAAATTAACCATAAGAGAACCCATGATTAACTTAATCGGAAATATACAATCAAATTTACCACAAAAAGTGATTAATTTAATTGGCCACGCTCGACATAAGAGAACTTACGGAGCCTCATAGTATAGACATAAAAATATGGATCAGGGAAGATCAATACTGCAGAATACACAAGGATTCATTCTATTTTCCATCACTACTCGCACAATGACATACAATAGACATAATCCTTGTAACACAAAAGATTTTAACCTATCTTCCGTCAATAATTGACATAATAGGCTTAACTTTTGTATTGTCAAAAGTTCATTCCTTCTTTTATCAACACATGCATATCGACATATAAAGGACTTAACTTTTGACAAGGTATGGGACAATCACAGTTCACGGACGCAAACACACATATCCCATAACAAATTGCAATATATAAAATCATAAAGATTAATACTGCAAAAATCATCTTCCAAACAATTTTAGAATTTAAACCAATAAATCTAAAAACATGAAGATGAAAATGTTGGACATAGCTATGTGTAATCACAATAATGGCTATTCCAAACTCTAGTTATTCTTTTAAAAAAACACGAAAATAGAAGATTTACTTGACAAACTAAAATCAACAAGCTAAAAAAAACTATGCCAAAGCCGAACACGAACTGAAGTCAAATCGATGGTTCACTATCCTCATGAGCCTTGAGATCTTTAAGCTTGTGATTGATAGCATCGGCAGCATCATGAGAGTGGATATTCTCATTGAGAAGTCCTTTAACATGAGTTTTCATGAGAACAAGGTCATAATTAACCTTTTTCAACTCAGTTTTTACCATATCAAGACACTTCATTGTATCAACAAGTTGTTGCTTTGCATCCTCAAAGTTTTTAAGAAGATCGAGAACCACTTCAACTGAAATCTCTTCAACCTTCTCAATATCCGAGTAGGAATCAAGAGATTGAGGAAAATATCCTTGAGCTTCGACAAAGGTCCCCTTCTCTTTATCGAATTCGAAATATACTGCATTATCAACGAAGTCTTCAGGCAGATCCCAAGAGCAGGATGATGAAGCCATTGATGATAGAAAGCCTAGAATGAGATAATTCAACTCAATATGGTAGGTATATAAACAAGTTTCGAGAGACTTAGGGTTTACAAAAAATTGGTTTGTGAGAGAATCCCAAAACCGTACGTATACCCGTGAGAAGAGGGTCCACAAAGCTCCTTCCAAAAAGGCTGTTTGTGAAACATCTTGTTGATAGACAACATCCATACTTTTGCTTTTCAAATAGAACAATTTGAAAGCATATAGCCAAAAACTAGAAGCAAATAAACAAAAAAAAATACTCATGTAAAAGTGTTACTTGATAATCCATCTAAGAACGATAAGAAAATAGCTAGATAATCAGTGTCACTTTGGCAAAGAGTATACCTAGACATTTCTCACTCAGCTAGGATTTTTGTAAGTGAGATTTCAACCTTGTGATTACTTAACACAAGTATGAGCCATTAGCTCATTAAATGAATTGTGTTTACGGTCGAGTCTCTTTTTCCTTTCGAATCTAGGAAGGAAACCCTTTTGATGTGATAAATTATCATAAAACTTACTGTTTGATACGAGACATAGTTTGAGTCCTTACCAAAAGATTTTTTCCTTGAGAGGGTAGACAACCTGTTGATGGTTTCTTTATAACCTTTAATTATTTCCTTCAGGTTATCATTAACATCATCACTTTTCCTCCTTTCTTATGGAATTTTATTCTCATTTAAGGTAACATCACCTTTTCTGTTAACAATAGGCAAGACTCGATCTTTCCTTAGACGATGTTTATTAAGACGTCTGTTCTGCTTTTGAGCATTCGACGAACTCATTGAACTGACCTTCCTGGTAGTATACACAGGGAAAGTACTAAAACCAATTGGTTTAGACATACGAATGTCAGTTATACCTTTGAGGATTAAGTCTAAGGTGTGTTGAAGTTGAACCACGGAGTTTTTATTCAACCTAGAGTTTCCCTTTTGTTTAACAAAGCTCTTTGTCTCACAGAAGAGACATACTTTCTGATCACAAGAACGATTAGATAGTACAGTCTTAATAGTCTCATTAGGAGATTTCTTCCTTCCATGTGATGTAGAACATCCTTGATTAGAGGAGACTAACACATTTTTTCTGATAGAAAGGGATTCCAATTTTACTTCTGGATTTGGAACATTTTCAGTCGTAGCAGAAGTACTTGGTATATTAGACTGCTTGGAGTATCCTTGAATAGAGAGTTTACTCAAGCGATGTTCAATTTCCAAAGCATCCTTTTTGAGTCTAGCCTCAAGAGACATATGTGAAGAATGATCTTCAGTATTTTCTTTGAATTTGCAGTCTCTTACTATACCAAGAAGAAACTGATTAAATCTATCAGCTTGGATTCTAACAGGATTTATAATAAATTCACTCTCTTCAGCTGTTTCCCGTTCATTAATAGAGATGGTCTCTTTTGAAGGGTAATCGGGATCACACATGTCAGTGTTTGTTTGTCTCGTCAGAACACAAGGTTCGTCTATATTCGAGATTGAAGAACCTTTCTCTTTAATAGAATTAGACGAGATGGAACTTTTATTTCTGGTGACGCGTTTATCAGAGATAATACTCTTGTCCATAAAGTCAGATCGCTACAAACACAGACTTGTAAGGTCTTTAACGTGTTTGCCTGCTCTGATACCAATTGAAAAAACCGGGGGTACAACAACCACACCCAATATTTCGATTAGCAATCTGTATGGACTAACTCTAATATACTTTCAAGAGAATCAACTAGACTCAATCTTAATAAAGTATATCAAGGAGTTATATCTCTCTTTCTCGATTCAATCCTTACTCAAGCAAATAGTAATCTGCGAGTCTAATTGAATACGAGAGAAATCATTTAAACGGTACGAAAGACCAATGTTCAAGTATCAATCAATTTCAATCAGCAACCAAAGGTCGGATTTCCAATTGATTGATTCTAACGCACAACCTGTGATATTTCAATTATATAACAAAATATAATGCGGAATAGAAATAACACAGACACCAGAATTTTGTTAACGAGGAAACCGCAAATGCAGAAAAACCCCGAGACCTAGTCCAGATTGAACACACACTGTATTAAGCCGCTACATACACTAGCCTACTAGAAACTAACTTCGATCTAGACTGTAGTTGAACCCCAATCAATATCACACTGATCCAAGGTACAGTTGCGCTCCTTACGTCTCTGATCCCAGCAGGATACTACGCACTTGATTCCCTTATCTGATCTAACCCATAACTAAGAGTTGTTATGACCCAAAGTCGAAGATTTTAATAAACAAATCTGTATCACACAAAAAAGTCTACAGTAATAGATAAATCTGTCTCCCACAGAAATACCTACAAGTTTTGTTCCTTCTTTTGATAAATCAAGGTAAACAGGAACCAATTAACAACTCAAACTTATATTCCCGAAGAACAACCTAGTATTATCAATCACCTCACAATAATCTTAATCGACGCGGCGAAAGAAGATATTGTGGAATCACAAAAGATAAGACGAAGATTTTTATGACTACTTTTATATCTTGCCTATCAAAGATATTAATCTCAAGCCAATCGTTACGATTCTACTCAACACGATAGAATCAGCAAGATCAGATCACACAACTACGAGAAAGTAGTACCGGTCTGGCTTCACAATCCCAATGAAATCTTCAAGTCGTTAACCTACAGGGTCCCGAGAAGAAACCTAAGGTTAAAGGAGAATCGACTCTAGCTAATACAACTAGTATCACACATGAGGTGTGAGGATTAGGTTTCCCAGTTGCTAGAGTTCTCCCTTATATAGTCTTTCAAATCAGGGTTTGCAATCAATGTTAGCTTGGTAACAAAGCATTTAATATTCACCGTTAGATGAAAACCTGATTAGATTCAAGCTAATATATTTCAACCTTTGGATCGAAAACTTAGCTTGTTACACACAAATGAAATGCACGATTTTAAGTTTGTGTAACCGTACCCAAACATGTACATTTTTTGGTTCAACAATAGTTAACCAAATGGTTAGCCATATGAGAACTTTCATATCAACCATATTCTTCTTCACTATAACTAGTTCAAATGACTCAAATGAACTATTTAGAGAGTTGTTCAATTGTATTAATCTTATGTAACTACACAAGACACAATTGAAGCAAAAACGATTCGATTCACTCGAATCGATTCATGAACTTTATAGCCACGGTTTGCATTTTGCATTCCTTAGTTTTTATAAATGTAAGTTCACAAAAAATCGTCTTTAGATATAACCAACTTAAGTTCGCAGACTTAGTTCGCGGACTTAAGTTCCCGGAAGGAGTTCTCAAACTCCAGCAGAATTTCTCGGGAAGAGAACTTCCGCCAGTTCACGGACTTAGCTCACATCACTTATTCTGGTTTTCCTGATCAACAAAGTATGCATACTTCGGTTCAAGGAAAAAGGACTTATACATAAATGTGTTTCCACACAATGCTTATATCCAACAATGGTTATATAATCTAAACTCTCATTTGAATCATTGAAACATTCTTAGACGATGTTATTATATAGTTGTTATTCACAAACTATTTTTCGTCAAAGCAATTTTCAAAGTGATTGAAACATAACATGACTTTCGTCACTAGGTAGAGATAAACTTGGCCAAAGCAAAAGCTTACCAACACATATTTCGAGAAATAGATAGGCGAGATAAACTCGGCTCGAAATAACAAATGTGTATAATCTAAGTCTATATAGCAAAACGACTTTTGTCTCAAAATAGGAAATAGAGTAGATAGACTTTTGAGTGATAGATAAGTTCAAGTATCCACATACCTTTTAGTCGATGAAGTTCCACCAGTTCCTTGAGTAGTTCTTCGTCTTGTATGATGATTTCAATGGAGTTCTTGAGATCAACTACACTTTCTATCCTAGTCCGAGACTTAGCTATAATAGACTAGAAAGCAGGACTTATAGTTTTGATCACTAACATTGACAAACATGCTTGAGATAGAAACGCATGCGAGTTCGACCGAGCAATGCTCTAACAAATACATAATAAATTTATTTGATATTAACCATATCAGTAAGCATTAATGGTGGTTGTGATGGTGGGCAGTGGTGGGGATAATGGTGGTGGGTATTGGTGAGACTGGTGGAGTGGTGACAATAATGTAGTGGTGGAAGAAGTAGTGGTAGTAGGGTGAGAAAAGGGGTCCTAAGATAGTTGGTAGGTGGTGGTGGTGGATCTCCGGTGGGGATAATGGTGGTGGGTATTGGTGAGACTGGTGGAATGGTGACGATAATGTGGTGGTGGAAGAAGTAGTTGTAGTAGGGTGTGAAAAGGTGTCCTAAGATAGGTAAATTATTTAGTCACCCTTAGTTAATTTTCCAATGTTTTGTTTTAATTTGATTTTAGTTTTCAAATTACTTTTTTTATTATTTTTAAAATTAAACCAATTTTTAAAGGCCAGATTTTTCCAGAAAAGAAGATGTTGTGATTTTAAGATTTGCCGGGTAGGGGGCAGGAAGAAAAATGAAACCTATGAAAAATATTACCAAACACAAGGCTACACGCGAATTAGTTGTAATCGGTTCAGTTTATCGCATCTCTCTTTATTCCCCTTTTTTTTCATGGTTTCTGTTTCTGTCATTATTTCTCCCTACTTCATGGGATTATGCAAGGCTATGCGTGAATTAATTGTAATTGATTTAGTTTCTCACATCTCTCTTTATTCCCCTTTTTTGTCATGATTTCTGTTTTTGCCATTTCTCCCCAACTTCGTGTAATTATGCATGCTTGAGAAATAGTTCATGATAATAGGTAAAGAGACAAGAAAATAAATGGATCAAAAATTAAATATTATTATAAATTTCAGGAAAATGAATAAACACAAATCTATGTAAATTGGGAACCCAACAATTTATATCAAAGAGAAAAAATAAATTCGAATGCTAACAGATTTTACAAGATTAATCTAATTGATTTTATTTTAAAGTAATTTTAGGTGTTTTTAGTTGTTTTTACAAGTTTAGGTAGTGAATGAAGTAATGTTGTACTACCCATAGAATTTGCTCTAACGATTAACTATGTTTGTCCCAAAGGGTTGTATGACTTACATAAACAATATTAAAAAATTCGAGGATAAGGACATGTTTATTAACCAACTTCTCAAAACATTTAGACATGGATCGATCGGTCCGATTCTTCTCAGACAATTACGACATATATGAATCGATAGATACATTTGAAACACATATCCTTACCCGTGCCGTAACGGCACGGGTTGAGACCTAATATAACATATGGTGAAGTTGGTTTTGGCACCACTCCATCAACGAAACCCAACTTATTCTCTGCATGAAGTGCCATAATAATACCACGAAACCATATATCATAGTTGTCACCAAACAGTTGACGAAAATAAATTATGGCACTGGATCTCTTAAGGATTTCCAAGGGTGATTTAGACCTTTCTTTTGACGTTCAACTTGATCACAATTGAGTTTGATGCAGTCTCTCCGGAAGCAACAAAAAGTAAATGAATAAGTTAAAATCCTTTTCTAGTGCCAATCAAAAACTTGTGGAAGAGTTTTATCGATCCACATTCGAATAAGAATTCCAATGCTTTGCAAATGGATTTACAAAGATTGTCTTGAAAGGAAGTTAAAATACTTATGGAACAAAACATAAAATCTTGTGTATATAGAGACAATTAGAAAACCTAAGATGACTAATCTTAAATAAGATCAATTATCTTATACGAATTATAAATACTTCATGTCTTCAGATTATTGCAAGAATATCTCTTTGTTACAATAAAATTTTGATGATGTGGTCATTAAGTATTAATCCATATCTTTTATATGGCTTTGCGAAATTTAATGTGTACTATATACAATATTTCCACGAGGATAATTTCATAATGTCAATAAAAAATACTAGCGAGATAGGGCATATCTAATGAGACAAAATAAGGTCATTTGGAAGTAAAACACAAAAATCCTTTGCCACATATTTACAAAAATGGCTAATCCACCCTTGCTTAATTAACACTAATAAATATGATTAGGTTAATTAATTTAGTTAGTTAATTAGTTGATTAGAATTCCGAAATTAGGTTTTATTTGGATTGAACTCATGGATTATGTGGGTAGATTTTAGAATTTTTTTTTTTAATGGAGAATTTTGTTTGTAACGGAAATAAAACCATACTACCTGAATACTTATAAAAATGGGATTGTAAAGCTGATGGGTGATTTCATACTTAAAATACAGAAGTTTCAGTTATGAAAGTAAGAAAAGTCGGCAAGGTCGACAAATTTGGAAGATAACGACCACAAATAACCGGCGGGCTAGTCAAATATCATTATGCCGAGTAGTGTTTTAAATGCTTGATTAGTCGGAATGATATTTATTTTTGATTTTCATTACGGAAAATGACAACCCTGAGTTAGTCGGCAGGCTGTGTAGCTTAAAACCCTGCCGGCTTTTGACTAAACCTGCAAAGATGTTATCCACTTTATTCATGCAATTTTGGTTACTACATCGATTGAAACATAATATCTAACTCCTTTTTGTAGGAATCACGAATGCACTTAGCACGTGCATCAATCCTTTGAACCCCTAGGCGACCCTAGTGTACAAGTTATAGTCTCATGAGGGTTTACATAGAGATTTACCCACAAAACCTACACAAAACCTTCTAAAACCATCAATCTTCATTGAAGGAGTCGGAGGAATAGTCGTGGTGCTCATACTACGGAATTTCGGATACCATGAAATGATAGCTTTCATTAAATGTGAATGCTTCCCCTTTTCCTCCAAGTAGCTCGCTTTTTACGACTTCGTGCTACAAAAACACAACACAAACTTACTTAGTTAGTGTTGTTTAATTAGAAGATCAAAAAACATCCATTATGCAATATAAACCATAAAACTACTTACAAATTGGTAAAGAGGAAAGCGAAGGTGGTTAGCGTTCGAAAACCCGTTTTTGGATAGTTATAAAGTCACAACTTGGTACCTATCGTGAATTTGTTGAAGAATTCTTATATTTGGGTTCCCATAATCTCGACGATATTGGTTATATATCTTTGCCCAAAAGGATTCGGGTTCTACCCTTACGGGGGATTGATCGAAAATTCTACTCTAGGCGTACCATGTTTTGATGATGGCCAAATCTTTGGCGGAGTCAAATGATGCCATGGTTGTATGTATAGGTATGAATTGAGCTTTGTAGAGGTATTTTGTTAGAGCATAGCTCGGTTGAACCCACCAAGCGTTGGTTGTCATATTTTGGTGAATCAAAACTCATTTAAAGAGTCGCTTGATTACATACTAGAGTCAACTTCGTATATGTTAGCTTGAAAGTGTTAGGATATGAGACTTACAAGTATTACATGAAGACTTGAAGAATGTGAAGAAGTATGGAGATACAATTACAACATCATCCTTCCTCTTGAGGTTAGTAATATTTTACTTGAACTGTTCTTTCCCTAACGTATCTTTCAAGTCGTGCATATTGAAAAAATAACTACGAAGCTGTGTATGAAACTCTAGTTAGACATAGTATTAAGGAGTACAATACATGGTTTATTGCTTGACCATTAAACTCTGTATATAAGACATCAACATGATCATATGAATGCTATTGTGATTATGTATGGGTATGAGTGAAGATTTCATCCTAGGAAACAATGTTTTACATCCGTTTAAAGGAAGTAAGTTCATAAACTCGTTTTGTGAATCGAAAGGGAAATCACTATGCTTATTGGTATTGTTATTCATTGCAAATCTATCTTGAACTACCAATATGTGTCTTTAGTATAGCCGCTCATAAACTTGTTTGTATCTTGGTAAAACTATTCACAAGACCTGACTTATGTATTGGTATGACTTTTATTAGTGAAACCGATCTTAAGTAATCACTCAAGATGGTATGATCGATGCCTTGTAAATAACAACTTTTATTTAGTCATTGGGGAACCGATCCTAGTAAGAGGTGCAACAAATTTTCAAGAGGGAATCGATCCTTGTAAGATGCGCAACACGTTTTAGTAGATGGGGGAACCGATCCCATGAACACGTGCAACAAGTTTGTAGTTTTGGGGGAACCGATCCTATGGACATGTGCAACCGAACACAGGTAGTTACCATAAGTTTTAGGGAACCAATCCTAGTACCTAGTCAACCGAATTTTGGTAACTAGCGTGACTATGCACAATACTCACATGGAGGTAGAACCGAACTTGTTTTGGTAGAACCGAGAAACCCATAATTGGTGATTTGATAGGATAATCAATCACATAGTTCTTGGAATTCAGACGAACCATTTCTAAACTTGTTTGGAAGTGTAGAAAATCGTTTCAAAGAATGTAAGTATGAAAAATGACTTGCAAAGTAAAGATGTCGACATACTTTGAACATGAGCAATAACTCTTGTCATTAATTGTTCAAAGATATTCCTTAATAGCTAAAGGAGAATCCCAGGATCGAAATAAATTGAGAATCTTTTAATTAAGGTTTCTTAGTTTTTATATGCTATTTAATCCCCAACAATTAAATGCATATCTTTAGAAAATAATAATTAGTAATGGGATTTCGGTCAATATTTGGACAATGCATTTTCAGGAATTATGAAAACCGATTTTGTGTTTATTGCATATCTTTGAGAATATTCGTTTTTGGAAATTCCTTGGTGTCCAAACTTCCGTGTCTATAGATATTGAAGTTTGCATTTATAGCAAACTAATCCTCAGAGCCAGCAAAACTACCTAGTTGTGTTGTTACTGGTAGAGTCGCCTATTCGGAAAGGAAAGTAACCTAATTAGGTTAAATCTCTTACGGCCGCTCAGTTTAAAGACTTATTTGGGATTGAGAATCTCTATTAGTACCGTTGGTGGGAAATTAGATAATTGCGGTTTATTATTAGTTTTCGATTGATTTGATTAACTAACGGTTGTTGAACTTTGATTGCACCTAGTTTGTTTATGCTTGAGAATCTTCTCTTCTGATATAAGATTCACTCAAACTAGATCGAAGTTTCGACGGGGATCTTTAGATTGTTTGTAGATCTAAAGACGTCTTGTGATAATCCAACGTTAACAGACTCCGTTATGTGTGTGATTGATCACAAGATATTCAAGTTGATTGTGTGCAGGTGATGATTGAAAATTAAAGAAGATTTGAAGACAAGAAGACTTTTTGGGTTCATAATCTTTGGTGTGCCCAATACTTGTTTCGGCTGGAAAGGGATCCAACTATAATCGATTTATCTTTGTGATAGATTAGATTGATTAGTTGAGTAGGTCGGCATCAATACACTTCTTTGTGATTAATAGTATTGATTGCATAGTCTAACAATTACTTCGGTAGTTGTTGAGAGATTGATCTAAGGACCCGAAAAATGAGTTTATTGGTTAAACGGAAGAGCCTTTGTCAAACTCAAATCACGTTGTTTGAAAAGAGTTGTTACCGAACATATTTATTGTTCCTTTACTGTTTGGAATACGAACCAAATGAATTGTTCCAAGTGCGTGACTTATTAACAAGTTGGAGGCGCAAGGATACTGAGGAAACTAGGTGAACTATAGGTTTAGTTGCTTGGTATCAACTATACGAAGTTGGTTTGATTTTGTATAGTGGCTTAATTCTGAGAGTATTCAATTCTGGACTAGGTCCCGGAGTTTTTCTGCATTTGTGGTTTCCTCGTTAACAAAATCTTGTTGTGTCATTTACTTTTATTTTCCGCAACTATAATTGTTGTTATTATAATTTAAAGTAAATTACACAAACGTCAATTCCTATTTTACTTGATAGACAATTCCTAGAGTTTGGTTAAGTCCGAACCTATTATCAAGTAAACATACTTCGTTGTTGTATTGTCTCGATCTTGTATCCATAGTAAGTCACACAAGTTATATTGTTGTCGTATTGTCTCGATCTCGTATCCATAGACGATCACAGGAAGTGTGAACCGATTAATGTATTGTCTCGACTCAGTCTATAGACAATCACTTTCGGAGAAAGGACTTATATGTGGAAAAGTTTTAGATTGAGGTATATTTGGGTACCCCCGTCTTTTCATATTTGAAAATAGGTGTGTGTTGTTTTGTAGAGAGAACTAGTGTATTTATAGGATAGTGCCCAAATCTAGCCGTTGGGATAGCCAATCAATGCAGTTGTACTTGCAAAATTTTGAATTTTGAACTCGCCGTCAAGTTTTTTGTTTCCCCCATATGCCGATCATCCTTAGTCTTAAGGGTTGTAATTCTGTTACATGGTAGCTAATAGAATTTTCACACACGGGAGAAGGTCATATTCTTCTGCCTATAGTCGACATGATATATGTTTATTACATTGAAGACTAACTTATAGTCGGCAGGGTCGTAACATTGTTTATCTGACGACTATTGGCAATTGATCACACATGAAAAGGTCAAATTCATTGAATATTAGTCGACGCGATAGTTATTTAAGAAGACGCCGACTAATGCACGGTCGTTTAGGTCGTAATGTTCTTAACATGACGACTATTAACATTTTCACACATAAGAGAAGGTCAGTTCCAACCTCCTCTTAGTCGGAATGGTAGTGGTTCAATATAATAATGACTAAAATATAGTCTGTTAGGTCATAATGTTCTTAACGTGACGACCCTGGTAACCGCACCATTTCTGTTGTCACGATCGGCAGTCTACCAATTGAAAACCATGACGACCATGGTGCGGTCGTCATTACAAATGTACCGAAACCTTGCCGACTAAATTATTGAAAATTAACATAACTAAACAAATCATTCATTCACCAACTAGGAATCCAACATTTTTCCAAAATAAAAAAAACATATGTCCAAACAACCTTAAAGATACATTTGTCCAACCATTAACTTTAACATATTGTCTAACACATAAAGAAACAAACTAGAAATTCATTCATTCACGATCACGACCACTACCACCACCACGGCTCTGTTTAGCACTTTCGCGACAACCACTACCACTTACATGGGTATGAGGCCTCTTTAGTTCAACATTAGCTCGTTGGAACTACAAGAAAAAAATGGAAATACAATTCAATTAGTCGTCAGGGTAAACCCTTGAACAAGGAAACGACTAAGATAAAAAAGATATTAGTCGTCAGGGACGACAATGAAACTATGTGACGACTAAATAAAGGTCGGCATCTTAGGAAAAAAAAACAATAACGACGAATAACAAAATGTTTCACAAAGAAACTAGGTTTTGGTCAGCATTTAGTCGGAAAGATCGATAATCCATAGAGTGTCGGTACTATTCTCATAACATGCCGGCTAATAACAAAATGGAACTCATGAAACACAGTTTTTCTTTCACAACATTAGTTGACATTTTATGATTCCTAAGCCCGATGACTAACAATGTACATCACTAGTCGGCAAGGTTCTAGGTTGAATAGCATGACGACCCTGTAGATATATTTCCCAGATGATGAAAATTCGTCACCATCTTCAACCTAGGAAGATAACGACTACACTTAAACATGAAAAGCCAGTATAGTCGTGGAACAAAAACCCTGCCGGCTACATAACTGCAAATTCAGAAATTCGAATTTTCTGTCCTAATTTGACATGCAAACAACAAACCGAAGTACTGGAGTGAGTTTAAGTAGGCACTTATTTTCTCAATCGCGTTATTTCTTCGGTTTCAGCAGTTTCAATGATTTCTTCTTCGTTAATTGTTTTTATATTCCGTTTGTATTGAATTACTTTTCCAAATCCAGGGTCTTCAGTACTAGGTCTTCTAGAAGTTTTTTTTCATACGCTTCGGATTATGCATTTTTGAAGAGATTAATCGACGATGGAATTTTCGAATCGACGATTTCGACGAACTAATCGACGAGTTTTCAATCGTTTTTTTACAAAAATGGGGGACCAATTTGGTCGGTATATATGGTAGAGAAGAATAGGAGAAGATGAAATGAAGATGAAGTAGAAGGAGTTAGGTTTAGTTTTAATTATAATACACAATGGTATTTTTGTAACTTTGCCCATTTTAACACCCCATTAGCCCTTCAAATGAATCTCTTTAAAGTTGTGTATACCCCAACTAATCTGGGGATACCCCAATCCAGCCAGGTAAATAATTACATAAAATTAATTAAAATTGGATATAAAAGTAACTTCCAGATACCAACACGTTGGACAAATGTTAGACCAGAGTCATAAGTTTTTGGACAAAATGTTACTAAATACAAGTATCCTTGATTGTAGGCCCGGTTGGGATTGTTTTTTTCTCAGCAAAAGCACTTTGTAACCAACTTGTAACAAACTTTTTAGTAAAATAGTGTTTGGTAAACTTTTTTCAAAGTGCTTTTCTCCAAAAGCACTTTTGTTTAAGGCCAACTTTTAAAAGCTACCCATGAATAGCTTTTAAAATCATTAAAAGCAGAAGCTGTGGACCCACTCAATTTTAATTTTTTAATTAATTGATTTTATTTTTTAACCTTATTATGTTAAAATGACAAAACTTACCCTTAAATAATTGTTTATATATAATTATTCACTAATCAAATTTTGTTTATTTATGTTATAAAATAATAATAATATTTAAAGGTAAAATTTAAAATAAAAAAAATTAAATGATTAAAATATGAATAAGGATTATTATTTTTCATATTTATTTAAATAATATTAAGAATAAAAAAATATTTTTTTATTATTATTAGATGTTATTTAAAAATACTTTTTAAACCATGTCTATTTTCGTTATTAGTCACATCATAAGCATTTCAACATGATAATTTACCAAACAGAATTTATAGTTTATTAGTTCCACAACACTTTATATATTATAGTTTACCAAACGTCTAAACTTTAATTTTACAACACATCACAACAACGCACAATACAACACAACTGAAAAGCGCTTTTATAAAACTCACAACAATACCAAACTCGCCTATAAATCTTACTGAACAATACCAGTTGGCCAGGAGTCTGACTCTCAAATAGGGGTCAGCGGTTCGAGTCTCCGCTCAAACGTAATTAAACTAACTTTAACATGGGTTTAAGAGGGCCGAGTTTGCTCAGTAGGGAGTAAGCTGGTGGCTACGCTGCCAGGGGCATGACGGGCCCATTGCACTGCTCGAGAACTAATTCTAGGCTTCCAGTGATTCGGTGCCTCCAGTCGCCTCGACTCGATTCCGCAACACCATAAAATTAGAAGAAGGCTATTATTGGAGTGTCACATTCCATTAGAGGGGCGTCACCTAATAGGACAAAAACGGGTTACCCATAAGTAATATCAAAAACCCCTTATCTCAAATAATTTTGTAATGACCGAACAACCCTTTAGTTAATTTTAATTTAATTCAATTTTATTAGATAATAATTGATTTCTACGGTTGGAATCAATCTAAACCTGGACATAAAACCAATTTCTACGGTCGGAATCAACCCAAACCTGGATGTAAAATCAATTTCTACGGTTGGAATTAAAAGGAACCTGGACGTAAAATTGAAATTTACGGCTAGGTTGACGAAAGGAAAATTCAGTAAACTAAACTTAGACGTAAAGTTGAAAATTACGGTTGGAATTCAACTAAACCTAGACGTAAAATTGAAAATTACGGTTGGAATTCAACTAAACCTAGACGTAATACAACATGCAAATCAAAGTTTACGGTTGAATTGAACTAAACCTAGACGTAAGTTCTTCAAAAACTAAATTACGGTTGAAAAATCTAGTAACGTACCCAGACGTAACACTAGCAAAAAGTAACTAAAACCCTAATTTTACTTCGACTTCATTCAATCTAACCTATTTTAAGCACAAAAACAAGTAAACAAAGATGGGTGCAGGGCCGGTCCTAAGTATTTTGCCCTGAAGTGACAATTTTTTTTTTGCCCCTACAATTTTACTCCCTCCGTTTAAGTGGAGGCATGCCACCCTTGGTTGATCTTTACCTAAGACTCTACACATAATCCCCTTGAAGACAACCTATTTGATAACGCCATTAAGTTGATTTCTGAAAGTTTAACCGAATATAGGTAGAAAAAGAGAGCTTTACTCTTAAACTTCAGGAGTAAAAACCTTCAATTTCTTCCTAGTTCCAAATATATTACATAATTTATAAATAACCCCCTAAAATGTTTTTGATTTTGATGAAAACCCAAAATGCAAGGAGAGTATTTTGTTGCCCCTTAGGCGTTGTTGCCCTAAAGCGGGGTTTTCCCTGCTTCCCCTATTGGCCGGGTCCTGTGGGTATGTTCGATTATTACCTTACATACATCAAGGGTTTGTTCGATGAAATGAATTCAAATGGATTTACGATGAAAAGGATGAAGAGAAAGAGGAGAGGAAGAAGAAGAACAATTGAAATGTGAAGAATGAAGAATAGAAATTAGGTTTTGTTTCTGTTTTTAAGTTTTAATTTTAATTGAAGGGTAGTTTGGACAGTTGCTATTGAATCAAAAGTTCTCCATAATCAGATTCTTGGTCATTAAATATCCAAGTGGAGCCCCTCAAAATTGGACGTTGACGCCCCAATAACAGCCTTCAATTAGAAGCATAGCAGAGTTGGAGTGCTTAATTCCGACAAAACCCTAGAAAGTAATAAAAAATATTTAGAGGGTTAACAGTTCTTCGGAAAAAAAAAACCGAAAGCTAAGAATCGAAAGCTACTTCATCAGTCTCTATCTTATCAAAAGAAATGCCCTCGTTTCCTCCTCCTGGATCTGCAACGATTTGTGAAATCAACCGAGATTTGAGTAAGAAGTTTTAGAAATATAAATCACGTTTTTCCTTTTAAAATCTTTTTAATTCATATTCATCTTCAAGAATATTAGGGTTTCATAAAACATTGTTCTCATTTTAATATTTTCGATACAGTTACTGCTGAACAAATTTCAGAAGAAGGAGCGAAGGACACATATGGAAAAGTTCTGGGAGTAGTATTTAATCCCATCCAGTTCGAACCTGATAATCTCTTGCCCAATATTGAGCAAGCTAATAATGACGAAGATAATAGAGCTAAGAAAGACCCGTTGTCTTTGCTTACCAAAATCATTTTCCCGCCCACTGATGTAAGTTTCTCTCTCTTTAAATATAGTTCTTGAATTTTGGAAAGCACTTCTTAGATGACGCCTACTGATTGATCAAAATAGTATTGATCTTGAAATGACTTGAAGTACTTGTGTCTGCCGTTTCAGCTTGATCTTTGTTTGGTACACTCTCAGAATTTAGGTCATCCACTTTCAATATTCTTCTTTTGTGTTGTAGCATTATTAGTTCATTCACATAATGCTTTAAGTTAATCATTAAGAATGGAAGTTTCCGACTGACAATCATGCCTTTCTAGGTGAAACTGCTAGGAGAAATTGATCTCCAAGGAGTAAGTTGGCACCAGCATAAAAATCTCCTGGCATTTATTTCCGGGAGCAATCAAGTTACTGTATGCGATTATGAGGATTCTGGTCAGCATATGTTATTCTTAAGCTTCTTTTTTCACTTGATACTTTTTTGTTTGAATCGCCACATGCTTTTCTTGTAAAATTTCATCTGAATAAAACTTTTTTTTTTCCCACTAGATGGTAAGGATCCATATATTTTAACCAATGAGTCCCAGAAAGACATCAGAGTTCTTGATTGGAGGCCAAATGGGGGGAAAACCCTCGTAGTAGCGTGCAAGTAAGTAGGATGATACTCTCAAGTTCCTAATAAGTGTACCTTCCGTTGCCTCAAGTGTCTTTATAGAATGATAGTGCTACACAAGTCTTGATTTCTTTCTTTATCTGAGTTGGGTTTTCACTTTCAGGAATGGAATTTGCATTTGGTCTGCTTCTTACCCAGGCAGTGTAGCCTGTGTGAGATCTGGAATTGCATCTTTTGCTGGGACTCTCTCAAGAGCATCAGGAGTTAGATGGACTATGGTTGATTTTCTCCGCTGCCCTAATAATGAACAAATCAGTGCCCTATCTTGGAGTCCTGATGGAAGATATCCATTCTAATCTCCATTTTTATGTGCAATTAGGATCTCATATTCTCATGTTTATATTACAATATCTAAATACGAATGCAAAATGAATGTTTGTTTTAACTGCAATACCATTTTTTGTTCTCTTAGTTAGACTAGGAGATTTTTCTTTTTTTTTCTTCTCACATTTACATTGTGCATTTGATAATTTAAGAGATCCTTGACATTTTCTCACATATCTGGCGTCGGCATCACTTGAGAGCTCATCATTCACCATATGGGATGTTGCCCAAGGTATTAAGGATTCCTTCTCCAAGAGTTTCAGTTTATAAAACGATTAATTATTTGGATCTTCTCTTTTAACTTGTTGTTTTTGTGTCAAAACTTTTGCGTTTTGAGCAAAAAAAACTAGCACCTTGTATATTGTGTCTAGCGTTAAACTTTACCGTGCATGTTATAATCCTATATGGGTAAGACCGCTGGCTACACTTCAATCGTGCAAGTCCTTTCTTTTGTCAGTTTTGAAAGTTGTAGTATTTGGATTTCAGGTCCTAATGGGCCAGAGTTTAGCAACCTTATTATCTTGTAAGGATTAATGACTAGTGCCGTCGAATGCTGGGATCATAGCTTACTGCATAAATTAATTCTAATAAAAGCAAATACGATGACTCATTTTGTGGCTTGATTTGTATTCTCATATTTGTGATGTTTCTAATGATTCTTTTGATCTCCTAGGTTTGGGAACTCCTATTCGACGGGGACTAGGGGGTATATCGTTGCTAAAGTGGTCACCAATGGGAGATTACTTTTTCACTGCAAAATTGTATGTTCCCTTGCAAATCAGACAACCGTTCATTGCAGTAACTATCGAGTATTTATTTTATCTTGTTTTGCGTTAGACACTACATATTGCTGACGGTCATGTACTTTTTCAGTGATGGAACATTTTATCTTTGGGAAACAAACACATGGACATCAGAAACTTGGTCTTCCACTGGTGGATTTGTCACGGTAACTGCAGATGATAGTTTTAGGCTTTCCTAGATACGCTTCTTTACTCCAGTTTAATAAATTGATAATTATTTTCTTCAAGATATGTTTTATATTGACTCAATCAAGAAAGCATTGATATTTTAAATATACCAATAATCAAGAAGTTTAAGGCATTCACTCTGCAACCTAGGAAATTGGTTTTGTCTCAGTGCTTGGAAATGTATTACCACGTGGCTTCATAAAAAGATTGTTTAATGTTTATAACTACTTGAGTTACTCATATTTTCTTTTTCCACACTCTATTTATTCAGTACATCTATCGAAATTAAGAAATTTGGGAGGCTCCTTTAAGATGTTTCGTTGTAGCAACCACAAATTGAATGAAGTCTTTCTTGTTCTCAAATGTAAACGTATAAGCATATTGAACCCAAGTGTATTTGAGTTAATTATTACCATGACATGTTTTTAACTACTGAAGGGACATCGTTTTGCCCAGCATTATCACTGGTAACTAATTCAATTTATTAAGGGTATGCTTCCTAGTCCCCGTTTGATTATGGTCTCGCTGATGGTTTTCACTTTAGTTAGCGCGCAAACTATTAAATCTTGATGGGTTAGTTTATATCTTTCACTTTGTTTAGGTATCTAGCTTTATGTTATTTGACCTGCGACTATGATCTCTTGAACAATTGAACCCTTGATGCATCTCAAAGCTAGTGATTTATATCTTACACATATATAGTCCCTGATTCAGCAAAGATGGTTTATATCGCTAGTTTGCTTATCAAAGTTCTTGAATTATCAGGGTGCAACATGGGATCCTGATGGCCATATGATATTACTTGCTTTCTCAGAATCAGTAGCATTGGGTTCTATTCACTTTGCATCGAGGCCTCCGTCATTGGGTACAACTTCTTGCCTTCCTTTGTATATTCGCCATGAAACTGTGAGTTAACATATGAGCATAATATTAGTACAAATTAGGTCATGGAATGCAGTGATTTAAACATTCAAATATTCCATTGCTTTTCAGGTTCATAAACTAGTATTTTTGTCATAGTGTACTCTCTTTCTAATTTGTACAAATTGGTGTCTGCTTCAGCTTAGTTCCTTCCTAGCTGATCATACGACTTATTTGCTTCCTTTTTTTTTTACTTGGACTTTCAACTTAATCATATCCTTCTGACCGAGACTAACATGTGATTGTGTGCATCAGTCTTGTAGTTCTTTCTTACTGCGTGTTGGTCACTAGTTACTTTAACATCATGGGTATCTTCAAGCATTCTACGGTGTAGCTTCTTTAGTGGTGTCGTTTTTTATTCAACATTTCAGAAGTCCTCTGAATCTCTCGTGGTTCAGTAGGACTTTTTAAGTTGTTTATTCTTAATCCTCATTGTTGTCTGGTGCAGTGTCTTTAACTTTTCTTGTGACTTGATTTTTGCAGATGCACACTTACTACCTGTTGAGTTGCCAGAAGTGGTGTCTTTGACAAACAGGTAAAGCTACTTTAACTATTATGTTTGCGTGCAGTTGCCTTGTATCTTTTAATTTTTCTTTTGACTTCTCCTATAGTCAATCCAAAGATTTGATTGAATGTGATTATCTCTATAAATAATATGCAATGGAACTGGAAAGTGATGAATCAGTGAACTTTAGTACTAAACTATCAAGGGAAGCGTGGTTTTTAAAAGCGGTCAAGGTAGACCAAATTACACCTTGCTTCTTATGCATTTTTCTGCCCCTAAAAGGGATATGCCACTTGGCCTAATTCTTTGGGAAAGTCATAGAAGTTCCTCTAAGATGTGTGTATTTGAAATCACCTTGTAATTTTCTTTAATGTACACAACCACTAAAATGTTTTGAATTTTGTGATTATAAAACCCAAGTTGTTGCTGGTCAGATATTCATGTTTCCAAGTCGTTCTCTAACATTAACATGATCGAATATCAAAATTCTTAAATTAAGTTTTACTGTTTTAGAATAGTTTAACCATTTATACATGTTTAGAGTCGAGGCATACGCCTCGAGGCACTGCTTCACCTCTCACCACATAACCACATTTTATAATCTTGAATGGTAAAGGTAGGATGGAGTTAAAATAAAAGCTCGGTCTCTAGAGCTTTATTTCTTGCACTTTCCGCCCGTGCTGTAAAAGGCCAAGGACTCTGTCTATTGGCTTAGGCACTTGGCGGATGTTTCACCATAATCACAAAGCTTATAGCTTCAACAAAGGTAGGATGGAGTTAAAATAAAAGCTTGGTCTCCAGAGCTTTATTTCTTGCACTTTCCGCCCGTGCTGTAAAAGGCCAAGGACTCTGTCTATTGGCTTAGGCATTTGGCGGATGTTTCACCATAATCACAAAGCTTATAGCTACAACAAAGGAGGTTATCACTTAAAAACTTACTTCAAGTGTGAAAGGACTGATATGCCAGCTAATTTTGGTCCTATTAAACTATAAGTTAATTGATTGGCGCATTCTTCATTACTATTTTTCTTCTTATAACTGAGGTTTATAAGCCTTTTCATTGAGTTTACGGGTATAAGATTGCACCCCTATTACTCTTGAGGACAATATTACGAGCATGTTGGTGATGGATGACAAAGTCTTAGAATTTGGATTGCATATACTTATTGAAAGGAACTTGCCCCACTGGATTTGGTGTCTGATATCCTGTCCTAAGGGTCACACTCTGTCTTTTATGCACCATTCAAGTTTGTAGAAGTTAGTACGTGATCGTCATTGACATAGATTCAGCAACGTTCTCTGAACAATCAAGTTGGATCACAAGTAAAAGAACTCTGAACCATTCATTTTGTTGTGAAACTTTATTTCAGATTGATGAGTTTTAAAAGTTTAATACTGGTAAGGTTTTTCTTTGCGGACCAAATATAGGCCTATGGGAAGATAGGAATTGCCATGTCTGTCTCTCACATCCGTGCTACATTGTGTAAAACAGTATAAGCATCTCTTGATTTGATATATGCATACATGACTTAATAGTTCATTAAAAATTTGGTGTACTTAACTTGTGCAATATGTGCCAATTAGTATTAGAAAATGGTCATGATATGCTTGATATGTTAGTATTAGTTAACTCGTTCTTTTTTATGAAGCAGCAAAGGCATTGAGAAGATATCATGGGATGCTTCTGGAGAGCGATTGGCTGTGTCATATAAAGTTGGAGACGAGAAGTATCATGGTCTAATAGCGATCTACGATGTTAGAAGGAGTCCTCTCATTACTGCATCACTAATGTTAGTTTCTCTCTTTATTGAATTTTCTTGAATAGGGATTGCTTTATTTATTAGTTTATGCTTGTGGCATATTCTGATCTATTGTGCTCTCTTGTTCCAGTGGGTTTATTAGAGGGCCTGGAGAGTGTCCGAAACCGCTTGCCTTTTCATTTCATGACAAGTTCAAACAAGGGCCTTTACTTTCCGTGGTTATACTTTTCACTCTTATATGCCATTTGTTTTTTTTTTTTCTTTTATCATATATCATAAATTTTCATTGCTTACTCACTGGAAACCCTTTAGGCTTACAATAGTATTCTTTTTCTTATTCTTATTCTTATCATTGTCATTTTATTTTTATCTTCCGGTAATTTACTGTGTTTTCTGTATGTTATATATTCATATTATTTAATGTTTATTTGTTTTGGAAATAGACATAATTAGCTCTAGTTTGGACCACTAGGTTTGTTAGTTTAAAGCCGCAGTCTTATGTAACTTTTCCTATATGGCATAAATGGTTTTGCGTTGTAACAGTCTGCTGCTCGGGTTAGCATAATTAAGAATGAAGGGAAAATGGTCATCCCCGTTAGTTACAATATGAATAGTTGGTGGGTCTACATTCACAATTGCAACTGAAATCATTTGAAAATTATACTTCTGATTAGTAATTGATGTATGTCATCCTAAGAAGATTAAAGATATTGTCTACATCTCAGTTCTCTTGCATGGTTGCATGGAAGCTCAGTTTTTGAGTCACCTATTTTGATTTTAATTTTTCCACCTTTGCTTTTCTTTCAATGCTGGATAATGTTTATCGTTTTTTTCATTGGATGCAACTTTCGGTGATTTTTCTTTTTAATTGACCGGTTCAAGATCTTTAACACTGTCACCAATCATGATCAAGTAACCGACTACTGAGAATAGAATTAGTATGCTTGTTTTCCATTTTCTTCTACATAATTGTATAATTGTGAACAGCTGCTACCTGTATGCTTCTAGATAATTGATCATGTTGCTGGTGTTGGTTCAGCAAGCATGGCACCACTAAGTTATGACATGAGTTGAAATTTGGACATTTTTTGCTTTGAAAAGATAGTTTTGTTGCCCTCAAAGCAAAATACTGTTGCACACCTATTTTCACAAACACCTCACGTCTCACTCAACAGAAGCACACACATCACTGCACTAGACTCCCTCACACTTGGGAGTTGCCTCACTTTTCTCAACTTGATACGAGTGAAGGGAGGGGTCCTCCTCTGAAGGAAACTCTATATATGTTAAGTCGTAAGAAGCATTTATGTTGCTAACTCACGTTATGTCTATCTTTTTTCATTTTCAATGCAGTGCTGGAGCAGTGGTTGGTGCTGTACTTACCCCCTTATATTTCGATAGCATTTACTTCCTTAGTCAAGGTACCCACTGCCACCTAAGTCCTAAGCTGTTTTATACATATAATTAAATCATCTCTCCTTAAAATTTGGTGCATTCAAACTTGAACATTGTGCTTCTACATCCCGAGATTAAGAAATTTTGCCAAGCAAGGAATTCCTTTATTTTGTTGAACTCTCTCTGAAAGAGAATATCTTGAAGATGCCCAAGTTAAATCGCTAAATACCATCTATTTCACTGAGATGAAAAATGAGAGCTTTCCATTCACGTTGACAAACCTACCATTGCACTTCATATTTTATTCCTCAAGATTGTGAGTATGACGAGTCACGATGAAGTGAACTGTAAAGAAAGTTCTATTTTCATTTAGAATCTGTGTTTGCTTGCTTGGATAAAATTACGTTTCGTCCTGATTCGTTTTGAGAGTTGATGTTTGTTGCTTTATCTCTTGCAGGCTCTAATTAGTCTGTTGGAGCGAGGATATATGAGGTTGTGATCTGTTCGATACTTCCTAATAACTAACCAACTGTTTTTAGCATTTTGTTGGATTATTACAAATAGCATATTTTGAATATCATGGGTGTTATTTGTCCTATGGTACTGGCAGTCCATTTCATCCAGTTGGGTGTTATACAAATTGCACTTGTAAATTTATGTTAAGTTTTCTACTTGAAATTTGTGAGTTCTTTTACTTCTCATCGGAATTGGATAGTAACATAAAGCTAACCATACAGGCTAATCACCTGCATGGCATTGTGTTTTGCAAATACAAAAGTGGCCTCTATGGCTCTATCTATGTTTAAAACCCTCCATCACAGAGACTGTATCTGAAAAAGTGCATAATTGGTGAGCCCAAGCCAGAATATTAGTATGAAACCCACAATACACAATTATTGGCCCAAAATGGGATACATAGATTTTTTTGGAACGATTTTTTAGGGACCATAGTTTTTTTTTTTTTTTGAGGGGACCATGGTTTTATTAGGCCGCATTCCCTATAGTTATAAGGGGTGTCCTAAAGCATTGAAATGACTAACCTATCCTTAACCTAATTTAATTTAAAACCAACCCAATAACCACCTATATATATATATATATAACCATCTCCTTCCACCACCATCGCCGATTACCACCACCACCACCTCCGATTATCACCACCACCAACCATCGATTACCACCGCCGATTACCACCATCACCTCTGATTATCATCACCACCAACCACTGATTACCACCACCACCTCCGATTACCACCAACCACCACCACTATATATATATACAACTTAATTTAAAACATTAACAAAGATATTCTCACAAACCCATTACTTGACATTCGTTTTTGGTTGAATAAATGAGAAGTAATCATTAAAATGAGTTGAAAATGGAAGTTGCAGAGAGGTTTAATGGATGGTTTTTTTTTCCAGAGAAAAGTTCGGTTATCAAGAGTTAATTTTTTCTTAACCGAACTCAGAGTTCGGTTGATTCGTAAAAAAATACTTTTAACCAAACTCCTTGTATTGGAACAACACAAGTCCATAAGTTCGGTTCCTTCGCAAAATAAGGATATCACCGAACTTTAGTTTACGAAAATAATGAGAAGTCCACAAGTTCGGTTCGTTCGCAAAAATGTTAAGTTTTCTTTGTAACCGAACTCTACCTTTGAAACTTCGTACCCGAACTCTACCTAATTCGCCAAGAAATAAATTTCGTAGTAACCGAACGTTTGCCTAATTGCATATATGCATATATAAGCCCAGTTCGGTTGATTCACAAAATATGTTGAAGTTTGCGAACCAACCGAACTTCTAACACTAGGTTAATTTTAACCTGCAGTTCGGTTGGGAACTTGGTTGCGTTGAAGTTTGCGAACTAACCGAACACACAAGATGTACCCAAATAAATTGTTAAGTTCAAAGTTCTGTTACCTACCATTTTATCCTAGGTAACCGAACATTACAATGTACGACCAAAACCTCCATTTACGAGCGAGTTCGGTAACCTGCGTGTTTGGAAAATGTAACCGAACTACACTTTCAGGTGTGTTCGGTTACATGTTCTTGACATATGGTAACCGAACTGGTCCAAATCTACATAAAATATTTCATTTTTTTTGAAAGTTTGAAGCAATTCAACCAACATTATCTAAGTTTGAAGCCTACCTGGGTATCCAAATACCCTTCCTCCGGTTGTGGTTGGTAAAATCCATCGTTTTTCATGTTTTCCTTCTTCATCTTCTCTACTTTACTCTCTCAATAATTCTACTTCTTTGAAAAAAAACCATCTGATTTTTTAATCTCACTAATTATCTTTAACTTAATCATCTCACTAATCATTACACTAATTATTGTTAACACTAACTAATCATCACCCAAAATTAATCAGGAGGGTAATTTAGGTATTAATATAAATATCTAGATAAGGGGTGACCTAGATTTACTTCTAATGTCTTTATCAAAAATAAAACCATGGTCCCCCAAAAAAACCATGGTCCCCAAAAAATCGTTCTTTTTTTGAAGCATGAAATTTATTAACCCACCTGGAGTATGAATACATGAGAGTATGTTACCCGTTGCTTTTTTTTTCCCCTGTAGTTGTGCTGGATAGAGCGTTGTGGGATTTGATGCATTCTGTTTGATTTAGATAATCATTTATGTTATCTCCCATAGAGGTTCAGTATCAGAGATTAGGAACCGAAGCAGATTTCTGAGTCCATTTGGAATTACTTTTGGCCAATTCCATCCTGTTGCCGTTCTGGATGCAAATATCATGGCGTAAGTCTTAGCTATTAATGATGCCTAATGGTTGTGTTATTGCTACCATTGTTCTTGCCGCCGGATTGCTGTATATGAAATCTGTGCCCGGAATTTCAGGGTGTCATCTAGCCATCTCATCTGTATCAATCTTTGTACAATCTAAATTAGGTCCAACCCACCGAGATGGTTGTTGATGATCTTATGTTGCTTGTTGGGTTTGCAGATGGTGGCATACCAGGTGACACAATAGGAACAATTTCCTCCGCCTAAGCGAATTCCTACTGCAATTTGAATGTCTATTTATAACGCTTTTGGGTTTGGTTGCTTTTAACGGTATATTAGTTCATTCCTAGATATCCGAAAAGGCCAGAATATAAAACAAAACAAAGTAATGATAGAGGAACGAGCTTTTGTTTGTAGAAGTTGTGGGATTGTCGTATGGGGGTCAGAATGTTGGGAGAAATATGAGTGACATTTGACTAGTTTGATAGGCGGGTGAGAAGGGTGTTTCATGTTGTTATAGCAACTTGACACTGAAGGAGAATGCAAACAACAGTTTCTAGATCGGTATTGCCGTGTGTGTATAGGTTGGAGATGGTGAGAGGGATACGATTTAGAATAATGAAGGTCAGTAGACCTTCATTAATTGCTTTCAACAAGAAAAATTGTATTTTTGTGGGACACAGTAGTATCCATAGAAATTGGTGACCGGTAGGAGGTTTCCATGCAATTGATCCGTTGTTCGGGGTAGGTGGATAACTACGGTTTGCTGACTGTGATAAAATGAAGGTGGCTTAATTTTGTTAGATTACTGCTCGGTCAAACTCGCAAGTTTTGATATCTCAAGCTTGTTGTTAATGTTAGATGTACAATACTATATCTTGATTTCTAGTATAATAAAGTCAAGTCTCGGACTAGGTTTAGAGGTTGGCAGTTGAGTATCAGACATCACTGAATAACCCTCTGTTGATGGTGGTTTTTAGTATAGGGCGAAAACTGTAAAAGTCTGTCTACCTGACCCGACATCAGAAGTAGTAGACCTTGATATGTCTATATTCCACAAGGATCTGATGAGTGCCTATGTCTCTCTTCATATTATATTGAAACTCAAGCTCCTAGATGAATTGTTCACTAGTATAGAGCCTAATGAGTATTTAAGCTCTTAGCTGCGTTACTCACTAATGCTGGAGCCTGCCGAGTATTTATTTTATGCTATGTTCCCCATCCGAACTCTTGATGTTGACATGACATGACAATTAATGTTCGCTCGCAGCTGAGTAGCATGAATTTCCCGAAGTGTAAGGATTAAGGTATGCATGGAAATACTCAATTAGAGGCACGTTAAGTTATGCTGCCTTCTGAAACATAATTAGTGATTTTGTAGGAACACACAAAATTCACCAGAAATTGATTGATTTTGTGTCAGCCACAAAATTCAATCTTTCTAACCTCATTTTATTAATTTACAAAAATTAGGTTTTTTGCGGCCTACGCTATATGTCGAACCCTATTGGTCGAGACCAAACCTAGGAAAACTAGGAAATTAATCCATCATGGAGCTAGTAGGAGCAAGATTCTATTGAGAATTGGAAAACAACAAATAAAACAGGAAACTACGACAAGTGAAGGCAACAGCCAAAGGGGCGCGGCCGGCCGACCAATTTCCCTTACATGCGCCGCCTATCACCGACCGACCATGCCCCATGTTGCTGGCCGCCAGTCCTTTTTCCTATCAACCAATCAAATCGCTCCAAAGACGCAAACCTAAACTTTTAATTAAAGGTGGAAGTTGGCTGGTCGACGCGCTTAATTTCTCAAGAAATTGAATATAGGCCTCCCATGACAGTCTTAAAACGATCACGACCGTCCAACCTAGCCGGATGATCTAATGAGCTTGGCCTTCTCCCGGCATGACCAAAAAAGCTCCACAATAATCACCGACCAGCCCTTTGTTATTGCAGCCAATCAGAACTTTCCTAGCACGCATGCAACATCCGTAATTGCTAGCTAAATAGGCTAGTTGAGCCGCCTGAAAAGGGTCTTAATTAGGTCATTACCGCCCATGACAGTCTTAAATCAATCACAGACATCCAACTTGGCCATCCAAGTTGATTGGCTTAGATTCAAGTTTGAGAAACCAATGAGATGCCATTATGTTCGCCGGCGGCCCGTCTTTGGCTTTGACCAATCTATCTCTTCAACTTGGTCGGACGACATCCAAAGGGTCACCAAAGATTGGACGAACAACTGGGAGCATTTGGTAAATAATTAGTATGAGCTACATGCCAAAAGTTTCGTATGGATTTCTAATATGACATACTAAAAAATCACATCAATCGGATCAACGAGCTAAAAGATACAACTTAAAAGGCGAGTTAGGTCATGGCTGAAAACTGACAGAATTCCTCCCGAATTCTTCCTGATTTTTACTGTCGGGAAATTTTCACCTCCTAAACAATCTCAAAACCTGAATATTCCCTCGTAGGAAGATAGGAAATTCTTTTCTGATAAGAACGGAGGGGAGGATCATCAAAATCCAAGTTCGTGTGAGAATTCTACAGCAGTTTTAGTACCGGTCTCACATCTGAATTTTCTGATTCCGAAATTTCACAAATTAACATAAACCGCCGCAAATCATCTCAACCATCCAACTTGGCTAGCCGATTTAACCGGTTTAGTTCTAATTTGGGCCGACCAATAGGATGTAAAAATGGTTACCAGCCATCATTCTTCTATGAGGACCGACCACCTCATCTTTGACGTACATGTATAGATCTTGGAAGCTTCCCAACGATGGTCGGTCATGCTCTTTTTAACACATTGAGCGACTAACCAAGACAGGCTCTATACAACAATGCTTCATGAGCATCGATTATTTTGAGCTGCTTGCTTAAAAGCGATGTTTTATATGCACCAATTACAAACGATGTTTTACAAATATCAATTTCAGAATTAACTTAATTATTTGACCTAAGAGCATTACATGCTATTTCTTGCGGCAAGTCTCACAACTTGACTTGTAGCATATGACCGCCCGCCGCCTAGTTTGCGTGTGATTGGTCAAAATAATTAGGTCTTGCAAGCAAGATCCACTCAACAACTTGCTACATATTTTCCACGAAAATACTCGAGACGTCAAACATGTCACAAACTGGGGGATGTTCATCAGGGTATTGGTCTGGCGGTTTACAACATGCGGCGTGCAACACGCCCATTATGAGAAAATATCAGGAAAGGAGGACGGTTGATAGCAGTAAAGGAGTAGTGGGTGTAAAGCTGACCGGTCTTCCCTTCATGACAAGGACATGGTTTTCACCACAATTACACGATCCCCACTTCTCCACTACTTAACTACCTCCACTTCCTACGAGATCAGTGTGTTCAACTATGACTTGTATAAATAGGTTTTCAATCTATTTCAACCAACAACGGTTATCAACACAAGTATCCAGAAAACACCAAGAACTTATAGCTTACATTCCGCAAGCAAGTTCCACATTATGATACAAGTCATAAAACAACCACACCTTCAGAGTTAATCATTCTGATCTCAACACCTTCTTCGCTTCCCTCCCTAAGATCAACCCTTCTCCTTCATTTTGTGATTGAAACAAGACTGGAACGGCCATTTCTTGGTTTAGGCCAGAATTGTACAAGTTGATCTCTCGAATCTAAAGTACTCCCGTGCAGTGCATTTTTTTAGGGTTTAGATTCGTTTCTCGGCGGCACACCCAAAGTTACCATTTCCAGCAAAATCAGTTTTTACCCCAATACACCCTCGAATATTGAAGACTGAAGATCAAATGAAGACATTTGGAGAACTTCATCAATAAGCGGTATGTGTAGACTTAACCATTCTATTTACTCACACAAATTACCATTATATCTATATGAGACTATGTTGTATGACTTCTAGTATATTTAATGTTGAAAAGAAAAAATGTCGAGTCAAGCTTGTCTTGTTAAACATCCCGAAATATGATTCAAGCAATGGATGTTCATAGGTCCTTGGAAATCTTAGTTTGAAACAATTTATTGTTCAAGAACTATGTTTGTGTCGTATGGATCATTTGGAAATTTTTCCAAGCAATGATGTTTTATATCCATGGAAATTTGGGAACGTTTCAAAACATCAAAAGAGAGTCTCAAGAACTTACAGAAATCTAGACTCAGGGAAGGTACACGTACCTAATACGCAAACCATAGATATTCGAGTTTCCGGAAATATGCAGGTACACGTACCTAGTACGCGTATCTTAAGAGTTCTGAATTCGCGAATGGGGGACAGTACACGTACCTAGTACGCTTACTGTATTGATCTGAGTTCGTGAACAATCAAGCGACATGCATACCTAGTGTGCATACTGTTGGCCCATGAATTCATGAACTGGTGGTATACATACTGTTTCACATACCTACCTAGTACGAATTTGCATATGCTTATAGACTATTTTTTGATAACATGTTTACTATTGCTACAACTCTCATAAACACGTCTAAGACATCATTGATCAGTAAAACACTTGTATTGTGCACCATGATTCAAATCTTAAGTGTTTAAATGAACATGATATTGCTTATAAGTTCAAAAGGCATATTTTATGAGAACTATCATTATATATGGTCCAGGTACTAGAACATAATGTATATTCTCCTATGTGATTTCAAGACATATTTCTCACATATTTATATGGACTCCTTACAAGAGTTTCATCCAAACAGAGAAAGTGTTTGCTTGAATCTCAAGTTATCTTAGCTTGAGCTCTAAGCAATCATAGTATTGAACATCTATAAATAGAGAGACTCTATCAACTGGGAAATTTAATCCCTGACATTTCTATGTCCTAGTTGTTTGCTAGAGTCGTCCTCTATTGACTTAGTTTTCCTCGATAAACGTAATTAGGTGTATGATAAAGAGATTACTTTGGGATAGTTAAGCCATGTCCGAATATCTTTACCTTGATAGTTCGTATATCATGATCTTGTTCATTCTGTTATTGAGGTTTCAGTAATCTCTTTCAGGAACGAGATAAATAGGAATCACAAAGTTCTCTTTGTCTCAGACTTTATGATTTCTCAAGATAGATATCTGAAAAACTATTCTTAAGCGATTAGTTTTAAGGTTGTTCTTGAGAGGTGGTTAAGAACCTAGGATTCTCTGATAGCTGAGTTTAAGTGTTCCAGATTTGCGAGGTTTGCAAGCTTTTTCTATTGCAAACATATTTCCAAGATGTTAGAGAATTTTTCGGTTGAACCCACCAAGCGTTGGTATGTCAAGGTTGGTTGTCATATTTTAGTTTCAAAACTCAAAGTCGCTTGATTAGATTACTAGAGTCAACTTTGTTAGGTTATAATAGGAAGTAGAAATGTTGAGATATACAAGTATTAATCTGAAGACCTGAAGGTTCTGAAGACGTATCGACATCAACGAACACATCATCATTCTATTTTAGGTTAGTAATACAAGACTTGACTTGTTTCCATTTCTATTTATATTACTCTCAAGTCGTTTAGATTGAAAACATAACATGCGAAGTTATATATATATAAAACTCTAGTATTAGAAACTTGATCATTTTATTATGATCAAAGTGTTAAGGAATAATATACAAGTTGTATCACAACTTTGGTATATTGAATTACGAAGTATAACACATATCTTTTGAACTTCGTAATTGCGACATAGACACTCTCTTTGTAACTTGTTACTAGATT
Organism: Papaver somniferum; assembly: GCF_003573695.1. Classification (NCBI taxonomy): domain Eukaryota; kingdom Viridiplantae; phylum Streptophyta; class Magnoliopsida; order Ranunculales; family Papaveraceae; genus Papaver; species Papaver somniferum. Next base: position 188,673,473 of record NC_039358.1, on the reverse strand, counting down.
GTGCGGCAAACTTAGGATTGATTTCATTCCCAGAAAATCTATATTTCATTACATGAATTTAAGGAAGTAGACTTCCGAAACTTGTTTTGTAGTTGAGAAAAATCAATGGATTGGTGGTACAGTTCCCATTAGGGATCTATAGAAGGACCGATCCCTATTTGAGGATCTCTAGCAGGACCGATCCTTACCTATTAGGGATCTCTAGCTGGACCGATCCCCATTGCAAAACCGATTTCCAATATCACGTATACTTTAGGGTTTGTGTGATTTCAGAAGTTGGGTATGCAAAATAGGAAAATTGGAGATGTCGACATTGTGAGTAATTTGAACATGTGTATAAATATTACTCCCTCCGTTTTTGGAAAAGATATACTTTCACTTTTTCATTTTAGCCTAAAATATCCCAAACTGAAAAAGTGATAGTGTCTCTTTTCCAAAAACGGAGGTAGTATGTTTTATTGTTCAAATAATATTATTTTATACTCAAGGTGAAATCGCAACCGAAATATTTAAGAATCTTTTGTGAAGATTTTCGAATGTATATATTTTATTTTTCCAGCAAGTAAAGATTTTACTTGTATGCTAGCTAATATTGAGTTGTATTCCAAGAGGGATTTCGGTATTACAGTTGGATATTTTTGGAATTAGACAAAACCGAAAATGGGAATATATTTCATATCTTGAGAATATTTTCGGTTATGGAAATTACTTGGTGTCCAAACCACCTTGGTCTATAAATAGTGAAGTTTGTTCTTCTTACAAACTTGTTCCGAGGGAGGCCCTTCATTTTGTAGTCACTGCTGTATCCGACTAAAAGTATTACTTGTAATACCATATTGGAGAGGAGGGTAGCCTAATTAGGCGAAATCTTTTACGTCCACTCGTTTAAAGACTTTTATGGGATCAAGAAGCGTCTAGATAGTACCGCTAGTGGTAAACTAGAATTTGTATTATCGATTTGATTGACTAATTGTTGTTAAACCTTGATTGCACCTAGTTTATTTATTCTGAGAACCTTCTATTCTGATATAAGGTCATGCGAACTTGATTAAGGATTAACGGTAGTTCAGATCTGCTCTTAGATCTGACGATAGGCTTGTAATCATTCATTGCTAGCAGACTCCATTCTGTGCGTGATCGGTCACAAGTGGATCAAGTTTGTTTGTGCAGGTACTTTAAAGACATTGAAGATTTCTTATTGGTTTATGATCATTGTGATTTACATCGTGCACACACTTGATCAAAGATGGGATCCGTCTAAGCTTTGTTTATGTTTAATAGACAACTGATTGTTGATTTTATAGATCGACAAACTATCATTTGGTGGTATTCTTCAGTATCCGAATCTGATAATTTCTAAACTTAGATATGGTTATCTTGATAATCTAGATCTTGGTTGATCTAAACCGAACAAAGGAGTTTATATTATTTAAACGGAAGAACCTTTGTTGAACTCAATAATAATCTCTCATTTACTTCTTGATATTGATAGAGCGATTACCGAAAAAATTAGTCCTTTACAGTTTTAGAAAAAGATCCAAAGAGTTGAGTGCTTGAAGTCTTCACAGCGGCTGAAACAACTTAAGATAGTGAACTCTATCTTAGGATTCGCGTCTGTTGGCCAGATTGGTTGTAGTCGCACGGATACTGTTAGAGCACTGCTCGGTCGAACTCGCAAGCGTTTCTATCTCAATCTTGTTTGTCAAGTTTAGTTGTCAAAACTATAAGTCTTAATTTATAGTCTACCTATAATTATGTCTCGGATTAGGATATAATGTGTAGTTGAGCTTTAGAATTCACGACGTTCATCGATTGAAGACGAAGAACTACTAAGGCGATCTTGTGGAACTTCATCACAAAAGGTATGTGGAGACCTGAACTCATCAATCACTCAGAAGTCTATTCTATCTCCTATTGAGACAAAAGTCGTATAACTATCTAGACTTTATATTATACACATTTGATATTTCGAGCTGAGTTTAAGAAAACCTTCGTATGACAGATGAAGAAACATTTGATGAGTTTAATCACAAAGTGTCTGAAATTGTTAATGCATCTTTTGCATTGGGTAAGACCACTCCTGAAAAGGACATTGTGATGAAAATTCTCAGATCGTTGCCATCTAGATACGATCTAAGAAGCATGCCATCGTTGAGGGAAATAACCTTGATACACTTTCCAGAAACACTCTGATAGGAAAGTTAAAAATTCTTGATCTTGACACAGGCAGAACGTTCACGTTCAACGCTGTGACCAAAACAAGTGCATCCTCTCACTTGTCTTGGGCTGATGAATGTTGCTCCAATCGTGTTGATTTTGATAAAGCACTGATAATCAGAAAGGTCAAGGATTTGATAAAGAGAAGAAATAGATGTGATGAATATCCATCTTCAGTTGATGCTTCAGATGGTTCAATGGAAGACAAGTCTACTTTGGATGTCTCAGATGAGTCTACTACTGATTCTCTCTCCACTTCAATTTCTGATTCAGAACTTGAATATGACACAGAGTTTCTTGATCTTTTGAATAAAGAAATTCTTCAAGAAAACCTTCACTTAAAGGCCTCCTTAAATAAAATTGAATCATCACTCCAGGCGAAAATTATTGAGATAGAGCGTCTCAATGACAAGTTCGTCAGAACCATGTCTCTGAAGGAAGAAAAGATTAACACTCTCAAGTATGACCTGCAAAGGTTATCTGGAAGCTCTGACAAAATTGCAGCAATGTTATTTGGTCAGAGATCTTTTGGAAACACTAATGGTTTGGGGTTCAAAAGCAAAACTCAAGGTTCAAAGTTGTCCACCCCAGAAACAACGACTGTTGATTGTTGTGTTAAACAGGAAGAGTCGCATAATGACGAAAAATCCTCATTAATCTGTTCCTTTTGTGGACATTCGAAGCATGATCAGAATACATGTTGGAGATTCAAAAGGAGCAACTTCAGAATCACCAAACTTCAAAAGAACATGCAGAAAATGAATCTGGATCAGGATAACCAAGCTCTTTTTAAAAATTCCAGATCTAGGCGAGGTAAGAAATCTGTTTACACAACAACCAGTGTTAAGCCACGAAAAAACAAGAGATGTGAGCATATGGCTCACTTCATCACCAGCATTCATCCTCATTTAGCTTGGGAAAAATGAGGTTTGCACCTAAGATGGCTCAAGTTGTTGTTTGTAAGTCTTCTTCTTATATTAAGAAAATATTCTCCTAGAAAGATAGAAGGCGGATAACAAATCCTGATAGACTTATTCAATGTCCTCTAGGGTTTTGAGTTCATAAATCCGTTTTTATTCTTGCGACTTCTCTTTCTCATTTCTGTTCAAAATGGACTGTCTCATGGATCCTGTGACTAGAGGGATTACAAAAAGAGATGCAGTTGAAGAGGAATCTCTTCCTCAAGAGTAAAGAAAGCGAAGCCGACAATCAATGGAGAAGGTTCTTCCTCTAACCGTCTCTTATCTGTTTGTCATTATGGTAATGATCTTAGAGGTTTGGTGAAAGATTTCATCAACAAAAGAAACAATTTAAAATATCAAATTGTTTCGTCTTTAGAAGAGATAGATCACTATGAACAAATGTTGTCTCTAACCAAGAACACCTTGCGTGGGATAAAAAGAGAACTTAGTGAGTTGACTGATATTTCTGAAGATTTGGAGGAATTGAACGATCCCATAATCAATGGGTTTTTCAATAATGAGAAGGAATTCTCAGTAGATGCTCTGAGAAAGCTCTACATTGCCTAGTAAATCTTCTATTTTTCTTGTTTTGTTTAGAAGAATAACTAGAGTTTGGAATAGCCATTATTGTGATTACACATAGCTATGTCCAACGTTTTCATCTTCATGTTTTTAGATTTATTGGTTTAAGCTAAATTGTTTGGAAGATGATTTTTTACAGTATTAATCTTTATGGTTTTATATATTGCAAATTATTATGGGATATGTGTGTTTGCGTCCGTGAACTATGTTTGTCCCATACCTTGTCAAAAATAAAATCTTTCATAAGTCGATATGCATGTATTGATAAAAGAATGAACAAACTTTTGACAAATACAAAAGTTAAGCCTATTATGTCAATTATTGATGGAAGATAGGTTAAAATCTTTTGTTTTCAAGGATTATGTCTATTGTATGTCATTGTGCAAATGGTGATGGAAAATAGAATGAGTCCTTGCTAATTCCACGGTATTAGGTCGATCTCCGATCCAAAAATTTTGTGTATATATTGTGTTGCTCCATAAGGTGTCTTATGTTGAGCTCTATCGACTGAGTTATTATTTTGGCTTAGTTGTTGCTCCGTGAGATGTTTTATGTTGAGCATATTCAACTAAGTTAATCATCTTGTTTGGTTATTTAGTTGTTGCTCCGTAAGTTTTCTTATATCGAGCATGACCAATTAAATTGATTACTTTTTGTGATTAGTTTGGTTGTGTATCTCGATTAGATTAATTATGGGTTCTCTTGTGATTAATCTAACTGAGTATTTTTAACTCTCCATAAGTTCACTTATGTTGAGCATTTCCGGTTAAATTGATCATGAATTCTCTTGTGGTTAATTTAATTGAGTATTTTGGATTCAAATTCATACTTGTATGTGATTTGTTATGTCCAAAGAAAACCTTCTTTTCTTTCGAAATTAAGGTCGCTCTTGTTGTTCTTTCTGGAATGACATATTATGGGGGAGAGTACTTAATTGAACTTGTGCTTAATTGCCAAATCTTTACGGGGAGTGCGGCTGTGGAATATTATAGGGGTTATCTTGTATCTTTAAACTCCTTGATGAATGCATTTAGCTTCGGCTTTAGGATTGCATCTAAATAAGTTGATATATGGTTTCTTTTGGTCATGAAATATCTCTTTCGGAAATTTCATTAGGATCCCATTCTTGTACCTTTGCCAATTTTATTGACAAAAAGGGGGGGAATTAATATGTAGTTCACACTACAAATACATATGGTTTTTGGATCATTATGTAAGGGGGAGTGGTTTCCATGTGAGATGGAGTATTGACTAAGGGGGAGTGATACATATCACCATAGTATTGTTGTTGAAGTTGTGATACAATTGAACTTTGACGCTGTATAATGATATTATGACACTGTATAACAATGATCGAGAATTATGTTTTCTCATTGTTATAGCTACGGATTTTCAACAACGATGATGCTGAACTTACAACCTTTGGGATCATTGGAGTACTTGGAAGTGACGAAGATTTCGAGTAATGTTGAAGATTAGACATGTGGAATAGGAGCTACAAAAGTTAATTTATTTATTTTTTGTATTCCATATGTATTAATAGTTTTGTCACTAAAATTGACAAAGGGGGAGATTGTTAGAGCATTGCTCGGTCAAACTCGCATGCGTTGCTATCTCAAGCATGTTTGTCAATGTTAGTGATCAAAACTATAAGTCTTGATTTCTATCCTACTATAGCTAAGGTCTCGGACTAGGATAGAAAGTGTAGTTGAGCTCAAGAACTCCATGACAATCATCATACAAGACGAAGGACTACTCAAGGAACTGGTGGATCTTCATTAACTAAAAGGTATGTGGATACTTGAACTTATCTATCACTCAAAAGTCTATATACTTTATCTCATATTCTTGAGACAAAAGTCGTTTTGAAATTTAGACTTTGATTATACACATTTGCTATTTCGAGCCGAGGTTATCTCGCCTATCTATTTCTCGAAATATGTGTTGGTAAGCTTTTGCTTTGGCCAAGTTTATCTTTACCTAGTGACAAAAGTCATGTTATGTTTCAATCACTTTGAAAATTGCTCTGACGAAAAATGGTTTGTGAATAACAACTATATAACGTCCTCTGAGAATGTTTCAATGTTTGAAATGAGAGTTTAGATTATATAACCATCGGTGGATATAAGCATTGTTGCGGACACACATATATGTATAAGTCCTTATTCCTTGAACCGAAGTTTGCGAACTTTGTTGATCAAGAGAACCGGAATAGTGGCGTGAGCTAAGTTTGCGAACTCAGTTCGCGAACCCAGTCGGCGAATTGGCGGAAGTTCTCGACCCGAGAATATATGCTGGAGTTTGTGAACTCCTTCCGGGAACTTAAGTCCGCGAACCCAATCCGCGAACTTGAGTTGGTTATATCTAAAAACGATTGTTTGTGAACTTATTCATATTAACTAAGGAATGCTAAATGCAAAACGTGGCTATATAGTTCATGAACCAATTCGAGTGAATCAAATCATTTTTGCTTCAATTGTGTCTTGTGTAGTTACATAAGATTTCATTGCAATTGAACAACTCTCTAACTAGTTCATTTGAGTCATTTGAACTAGTTATGGTGAAGAAGAACATGGTTTATATGAAATTGATCATATGGCTAACCATTGGTTAACTATTGTTGAACCAACAAATGTTTATGTTTGGGTACGGTTACATAAACCCAAAATAGTACATCTCATTTGTGTGTAACAAGATAAGTTTTCTATCTAACGGTTGAGAAATATTAACTTGAATCTAATCAGGTTTTCATCTAATGGTGAATATTGAATGCTTTGTTACCAAGCTAACATTGATTGCAAACCCTGATTTGAAAGACTATATAAGGGAGAACTCTAGCAACTGGGAAACCTAATCCCCACACCTTACATGTGATACTAAGAAAACCAGGTTAACGACTTAAAGACTTCATTGGGATTGTGAAGCTAGACCGATACTACTTTCTCGTAGTTGTGTGATCTGATCTTGCTGATTCTATCGTTTTGAGTACAATTGTAGCGATTGGTTTGAGATTGATATCTCCGATAGGCAAGATAGAAAAGTAGTCACAAACATCTTCGTCTCATCGTTTGTGATTCCGCAATATTTTTTTTCGCTGCGTCGATTAAGATTATTGTGAGGTGATTGATAATACTAGGCTGTTCTTCGGGAATGTAAGTCCGGTTTATCAATTGGTTCCTGTTCACCTTGATTTATCAAAAGACGGAACAAAAACTCGTAGGTATATTCGTGGGAGACGGATTTATCTATTCTGTAGACTTTTCTGTGTGATACAAATTTGTTTATTAAAGTCTTCGACTTTAGGTCGTAGCAACTCTTAGTTGTGGGTGAGATCAACTAAGGGAATCAAGTATGTAGTATCCTGCTGGGATCAGAGACGTAGGAGCATAACTGTACCTTGGATCAGTGTGAGATTGATTGGGGTTCAACTACATTCCAGACCGAAGTTAGTTGAAGTAGGCTAGTGTTTGTAGTGGCTTAATACAGTGTGTGTTCAATCTGGACTAGGTCCCTGGGTTTTTCTGCATTTGCGGTTTCCTCGTTAACAAAATTCTGGTGTCTTTGTTATTTCTTTTCCGCATTATATTTTGTCATATAATTGAAATATCACAGGTTTTGCGTTGTTCAATCAATTAGAATATCCGACCTTTTGGTTGTTGATTTAAATTGATTGACACTTGGATATTGGTCTTTGGTACCATCCAAGTTATCTCTCTAGTATTTGATAAACACTCGCAGATTTCTATTTGCTTAAGTATATATCAAATCGAGAGATTGAGATATAAACTCTTTGATATACTTTTTTATCTAAATTGAGTCTGACTGTCTAGTTGATTCTCTAGACAGTATATTGGAGTTTGTCCATACAGATTGCTAAGCGAAATATTGGGTGCGGTTGTTGTACCCCGCTTTTTCAACACCCACTACGCTTCAATAAAAGAAATAAGACCATAGGACACACGTCCTTTTGTTTGATGATTAAGATCAGTAATGAGAAGTAATTATTTTTATTTAAACTCCAAATCTTTACGACTAAGGTTGGTGATCACCTTGAGCCACTAGGCCCACCACTATCTGTTTTCCCGGAACTGAATATTGTGTCTTTCTCCATTTTCGGATCAAAAATTAAAATTGAACAAAAGTAATGAGTTACGGTTGTGTCTTCATGAAACCCAACCGTAAATTTTCCCAAAACCACTTACGGTTTGTTTCGAAAATCAAAACCCAACCGTAACTGGTTTATGATTAATTGTTTCCAAGTTTCCAGTTACCGTTAGGATGTCATCGTCACCCAACCGTAAGTTAGCTTTACGTTTGGCTACGAAGGAAAAATCCCAACTGTAATCCGGTCTGAAAAATTACAAAATCTAATCTTTAGTTGGGTGAATCATGATCTTAATCAGAATCATTAATCTAATCCAATTTAATAACTAATATTACTAGATTAGCTAATCTAATAGATTATTAGTAAAGAGGGTTGTTTGGTCATTACAAAATTATTTTAGATAAGGGATTTTTGATATTATTTATGAGTGATCCATTTTTGTCCTATTAGGTGACGTCTTTATATTGGAATGTGACGCCCCAATAATAGCTTTCTTATTAATAGCAGAGTTGAAAGACGCTTTCGAGGGCTCCTTAGGTACACAATGTTTTTCGGTGACACCTGTACTACCACACCAGTAGGTAAATATCCTTTCACAGTGTAGGTTTAGTTCTTTGGCCAAACATTTGTTAAACTTCTCGTGATCGTCCGTGAAATGTTAAAAGTTCTTAACTGAAATGGACGCGTACGTAGTTGAGATCAGAGATGAAATCTTTAGAGGAGTTTAAAGGGGAACTCAAATCGGCACCTATCATTGAGCTTAAATAATCGGATTCATGACAATATCCGATGCAATCTCCAAATTACATTTCATAAACCAGTCCTGGTATGACTACTAATTTTTCGGTAAGCCTATGTAATATAAACAACTTAACATTACATATTAAGCAGTAAAGATGCCTCAACTGAGATGATACTGCTGAGTAAATATAAGGTGTTCAAGATAAAAATTACAATAACAATAAATATGATAATAAAGTTAGTGCAACTAAGTTATCATGAAACATAAGAGATTACGTGGTTCGACTTTCATTTACGTCCACGGGATTATGTGTAGTGATTGTATCAAATTTAGGGTGAGATTATAAGGTATTCAGTGCTCTCAAAGGTATTAAATATAACTAATATTTAGAATTTGTACTTTGACTCTTAGCATTCAATAAGTATAAGTTCTCTCTAGATCTATCTCAATAATTACGTGTCCCTTCTTTGGAAATGAAGCTCAGTATCCCTATCAGGGACATCTTCGCCGCCTTCAGGTCCATCGAGATCGGATGCTCCTTCGTACATATTGTAGCTTCGTCAACCGCGAACCTTTCCCCTGTCAGACTATGCCACCTAAGCTCATTTCACGTGCCTGAAAATCATGCTCCTCGGTAGATACCCATTGCACTTAATACTGAGTGGACGCCTTAGTTGCCTCTGACTTGCCGATAACAATGATAGACGCATTTATGAGTCCATTTTGATCTCAATTATATATATTATTAGTGCTCATTTTTGTACTTATTATGAGTTTTTATGTCTTTATAGGTGTTTTTAGAGAAATAAGCTTTTGCGGAGAGCTCGAACTCCAGAAAAAATTACTAAAGGCACCATTGAAATGTGTTAAAGCTCCCGAAGGAGTTGCTAAAGGCACCCGCGAAAATTACTATTTATGCTCAAAAATTACACCCACCAGGGCATGTGCTAAAGGGACCCATCAGTGGATAAGGGTACCCAGATTACTAAGGGGCACCAAATTACTATCGGCACCCCAGCAGCAGGATAAGGGGCAACCATCTTCAACATTTCGAATCTGAAAATTGGCGGGAAAACCAGTTACAGAAAGTTCAAAATTTGGTTTCGAATTTTGAAGATGTGTTAATGAGATTCAACTACTGATTTTTTCTGGGATCACTTGAAATGAAGAAACAGGAAAGGTATGGTCATTAAAATTGGTTAGTTTGGGCTGGATTATTGAATTGAAACGAAACATGGGAGGATAGTTTTTCTCGAGTTTGTTTTGGATTCTTGAGATGTTTATGTGGAGATTCAATCATTAAAATTGATTGGACTGGACTCATTAAAGCATAACAAGAGTAATTGGATTGATCAGATTGGGCGGTATAATCAAATTGAAGAAAAAAGGTGATAGAAGTTACGAGTTTTGGGTGAAGTATGATTTTGGAAGTTTTGGCGAGAGATAAGGAAATAATGTATTCTGAAAGATTTGTTTCTATCATATGAAGGTTTTGGAATGATCTTTACAGTTCACATACGCGTAAGAAAGAAAACTTGAAGAGAAAATCTCGTGACTTGGAAATGAGAAAATAAAGAGATTTAATCAGGATTTTAGGGTTTCTTTGGTATATAAAAGGCATAGTCGAGTTCCAGGGAAAGAGAAACTTTAGGAGAGGTTTGGAAGAGAACAAAACCCTGAAATCACGAATTGGAGAAATTTTTCTGCTGCTGCATCATCAAGAACACGAAGAACAAAAGACCCAGGAAAACTATCGTCTATTTAACAGTTCCGTTAGCACTGTTCATCTGCGACAAAAAAGTTTTATCGTTTCCCTTTGTAACAGTGTATTCGAAACACCTATATCCGTTTCAAATTCCCGTATGGTCACTTTTCACCTCTTTAACCAACTTTTGAGCGATAAACATGTATTTTAAGAAAGGGATTAATATGCGGATCTAAACCCCATTGTTGAGGCGACGAAGGAAGCCATTTTTCCAATTATTGTGTGGTAGTTTCTATTTTATTAATTTATTGCGATTATTGACTATATGATTTTGATTAAATAGTTGTGTTATCTCTTGATGGTACATGCTTAGCCTAGGGTTTTTGATGTCCCATACTTGCGATTAACAACTATTCTTTTGAAAACTTACTTGTCTAGGCAATATATTAGAATCAAATTGAATGTTTTGAGTTGCTTAATTATTGATGAGATTGAATCACTAAAATTGGTTAGTGGTGGAATCCTTTGTCTCAGTTTCTCTACAATCTTGAAATCAAATATTAAGGAGTTTTCTTTGTTTTAGCACTAGAAGATAAATCTACAATCAACTTTCACAAGTCTTAAACAAACCACTTTTCTTATCACTATAAAAACTACATCAAATTTTGGCGCCATCGACGCGGACTTATCTTTAGGTTTTAGATTATTTATTTTTTAGTCTTTATTTAATTTAATTAGGATTTTTTTTTTATTTTTTTTTATTTTCTAGATTTTATTTGGGTATTTTTTTCTTTTTGGTGTGCAGGATTGACTTGAAGCTAAAGTTGGAAAAATGAACTTGCTTGCCATAAAAGGAGAAAGCCAAAGATTTTATTTTTAAGAAATTTTATTTATTAGTTTCTTTATTTCCTTTTTGAACTTGTAATTTTCTTTTATTTGGTTGCTTGTTATTATTTTTATTATATGTTGAAAAAAAACCACTTGCACACACCAATTGCATCCCTCGTCAGATCGCCGATTTAGGAAAACTCGTGGATTAGTAAGCTGAACCCGTGCATTGGGCCTTATGGGAGTTACCAGCTGAAAGTCCACAAACCTCAGCCTCGTCTCTTTGACCAGTCTTTGATTGTAGGTATATTTTCCTGTAGGTAACCCAAGCTTACCTAAATTAGTGAGCCCATCATTTGTATGTGCACATATTTTTGTTGAATTCCTGTGTATGCGTGAACGTAAAAGCGACGCGCTAGGTAGGTTTTTTAGAGAAAAACCTAGTGGTTCTATTTTAGGAAACAAGAATCTTGAATACCTTAATTTAAAGGCCTCTGATTTTGGAAAGTCTAGTTTTGAACGTTCGTCTCTTGGTGAGAAACCTAGTAATACGATAGTGCCAGAAATGGGAACTTTGAAAACTTTGTTAAATCCTACTAGGACCACTCGTCCTTCGTGTATCAAGTTAGCTGAAATGGAGGCAAATTAAGAACTGAAAACCTGGGACCATACAGATGCTTCCAATCTTTTTAGGGAAAGAAAATGAAAGCCCATATTTTCATGTTAGGTATTTTGGGGAAATTTGTAGTACCCTAAGAATTAGAGGCCTAGATGATGATGCGTTGAAATTTAGGTTATTCCCTTTTTACCTGAGAGATAAAGCTAAATATTGGCTATATAGTTTGACTTCCGAGTCAATTGAAACCTATGAACAACTCACATCTGCCTTTTTTTCAATAAGTTTTTCCCTAGGCACAAAACATCGTCTATTAGGACGCAAATATGCACATTTTCCCAGCAAGAGGGAGAATTGTTGTATAGGTATTTGGAAAGGTTCAATGATTTATTAACCCAATGTCCTCATCATGGTTTAGAAAAGGTTAGGCTAGTTCAGATCCTTTATGAGGGTTTAGATTATTCGATAATAACCATGGTTGAGTCTCCGTACACCGGTGGGTTTGAAAATCAAACTTTTGATGCGGCGATCGAATTTTTGAATGAAATCACCGAGAAAACCCAGCAATGGAAAAATAGTAGGGAACCCCAGAAAAAAATTCTTTTAGGCAGAGGAAACGTTAATATAATATAAGGAAACTTTAAATCAGATGCCAAAATTGTTGCTACAGAAAAAAGGTTAGAAGCTATAGAATTGGGTCACTCTAATGGTAGAATGAAGCCTTTTTGAGAAGGCCATACTATTGAAGAGAAAGCAAATGCTCTTTATAATAACACTAAATTTGATAACCGTCAAGAGTTTGATCCATATTCAGAAACCTACAATCCTGGTTGGAGAAACCATCCGAACCTTTCATGGTCTAAGGGCCAGAATCAAGGTCAATTTAGTAACTCTAATACTCCCCAGGTTTTGGCTATACTAAGAATCCTTTAGGACCAACACAGTTTTAGAACCCTCCAGATAAGAAAGTCATGAGCTTAAAAGAAACTCTTGCTTCATTTATTCGAAATGCTGAAAAGATTCACCAATCGCTTACACGAGGCATAGAAGAAAGTAAAAATATAGGCCATAGCTAATACTTAGGCTATTTCCGAGTTAAAAAACCAGGTTAGTCAGATAAATGAGTCTTTGAGAGAAAAAGGTAAGTTTCCTAGTAAAACACAACCCAACCCTGGAGGAGTCCATGAAGTAGGTGGAAAACCATCAAATCAATTGAATGCTATTGGCACCCTTGGGAGTGGTAGAGTTGTAGACAATAAGGTAACCATTCACGATAGTGAACATACTGTAGTTCACCCCTCACGGCCATCCATAGCTGAAGAGACTGATAAATTTTCTGATGATGCCAATTCGGTTCCTGGAAAAACCAAAGTTGTTCATGAAGCCCCATTCCCACAGCTAGTACCAACCAAAAAGGAGTCCCATTTCAATGACATATTGAAGGTTTTTAAGCAAGTTACCATAAACCTTCCTTTATTATATGCAATTAGGCAACTTCCTGCTTACGCTAAGTTCCTTAAGGAAATGTGTACGAGAAAGAGAAAGCTAAATGTCCCTAAGAAAACCTTTTTAGCTACTCATGTAAGTTCGATCATCCAAGACACCATAACTCCTAAATAAAAAGACCCAGGTTCCCCTACCATTGCTTGCACAATAGGTAACTACCGGGTAGAAAAAGCTTTACTTGACTTAAGTGGCAATGTGAACTTACTTTCGTACCATGTGTACCTCGAGCTAGGGCTTGGTGAAATGAAACCTACCAAGATAACACTTCAGTTAGCTGATAATTCTGTGAAAATTCCTCGTGGTGTCATAGAGGATTCTAATTGAGGTCGACAAGTTTATATATCCAGTGGGTTTTGTTATCCTAGATACTCAACCTGTACCACACCCAAAAAACCAGATACCTATAATTTTAGGTCGCACATTCTTAAATGCATCCAATGCGACCGAATGGTATTATGAATTTGTCTTTTGGTAACATGACTATTGAGATGAACATTTACAATATTAGTAAGATACCCTATGAAGTAGATGACTCGAGCATAGAAGAGGTAAACATGATAGGAACATTAGTCGAAGAGTCACTACCAAATACTTTGTTAGAAGATCCATTGGAGAAATGCCTAGCCCACTTTGGCATTGATTTTGATGATGGTAGTGTGATTAATGAGGTGAATGCTTTTTTAGATTCCGCTCCTTTGATAGACACTAGTAATAGATGGAAACCTAAGTTCGAACCACTCCTTATTTCTAAGTCTAACCTAATCCCTTCTTTAGAAGAGCCTCATAAGTTGGACCTTAAACAACTACCAGATACCCCGAAATATGTGTTTTTAGGCCCATATGATACTTAACATGTGATTGTAACATCCAATTTGGATAGTGATCAGGAAAGTAGGTTGGTAACCGTACTTCAAAATAACAAGGAAGCTTTAGAGTGGACCATATAAGACATTAAGGGTATAAGTCCTGCTGTTTGTATGCATCATATTTATTTACAGGAAGACACTAAACCTTCTAGGGAGATGCAACGTCGACTTAACCCTAATATGAAAGAAGTAGTTCGAATCAAGGTTCTTAAATTGTTAGATGCAGACATTATCTACCCAATTTCGGATAGTAAGTGGGTCAGCCCCGTTCAGGTTGTTCCCAAGAAATCTGGTATTACTGTATTTCAGAACGAGAATAATGAGTTAATCCCAACTCGAGTGACCACGGTACAATGTGTCTGTATCGACTATAAGAAATTGAACAAGGTCACTAGGAAGGATCACTTTCCCCTTCCCTTCATCGAACAGATGCTAGAACGATTATCAAGACATAGTAACTACTTCTTCTTAGATGGTTATTCTGGATATAATCAGATTGAGATTTCCCCGGAAGACCAGGAAAATAACTTTTACATGTCCCTTTGGTACCTTTGCGTATAGACGCATGCCTTTGGGGTTATATAATGCCCCTGCGACTTTCCAGCGTTGTATGATGAGCATATTTTCTGACATGGTAGAATGGTTTTTAGAGGTCTTTATGGATGACTTTATAGTGTCTGGTTCATCTTTTGATGAGTGCTTGCATCATTTGACACTAGTGTTGACTAGATGTAAGGAAAAGAATTTAGTGCTTAATTGGGAAAAATGTCATTTCATGGTAAATCAGGAATTGTCTTAGGGCATATCGTATCTTCAAAGGGTATAGAGGTAGACAGAGCCAAAGTTGGCCTTATTAAGACTTTACACATCCCAAAAACCGAAAAAGATATTAGGTCATTCCTAGGGCATGCAGGTTTTTATCGTCGATTCATTAAGGATTTTAGCTTGATTTCTTGACCTCTTTGCAATTTGCTTGCAAATGATGTTAAGTTTATCTTTGATGATGCTTGTTTAGAGACTTTTGAGAATCTTAAAACTTCACTCACAACCTAGATAAGTTTGGATCCTACCTATTACGTTCTAAAGTCGTAATTTGTACTGATCATGCTACTTTGAAATATCTTTTGTTTAAGAAGGATACAAAACCTAGATTGATTAGATGGATCCTTTTGTTACAAGAATTTTCTACAGACATTAGAGACAAAAAGGGTGTAGAAAATGTAGTAGCAGACCACTTGTTTAGGCTAGTTGTTAATTCCCCTGGTGAATCCCTTCCTATAAGGTATAGATTTCTTGATGAAAAATTATTCTTTGTTTCCCAATCACCTTGGTATGCGAATATAGTGAATTAGCTTGTTACTGTTCGAATGCCGCAACGCTGGGGTAAATTATCTACCCCATACCAGCCACAAAATAGTGGTCAAGTAGGGGTATCCAATAGGGAAATTAAACTTATTCTAGAGAAAAAAATTAATCCTAATAGGAAAGACTGATCGTCGAGGCTTACTGATGCCTTATGGACTTACCATACTGCGTTTAATACCCCCATTGGAATGTCACTTACCGTCTGGTATTTGGAAAGGCATGTCACTTACCTGCTGAGTTAGAGCGTAAAGCATATTGAGCTGTTAAGCAGCTAAAATTTTCACATGACAAGGCAGAAGCTCACAGAAAGCTCCAACTCGATGAGTTGGATGAGATTCGTAGAGATGCATACGATAGTGCTAAGGAGTATAAGAAAGAAATGAAACTTGTGCATGATAAATATATTTTAATAAAGTCATTTTCTCCAGGTCAAAAAGTTCTTCTGTATGATACTCGTTTGCATCTATTCCCCGGAAAGTTCCGCTCTCGGTGGACCGGTCCTTTTGTGGTCCGCACTGTTTTTCCTCATGGAGCTATTGAAATTGAGACACTAGATGGTAGTATTTCTTCAAAGGTTAGCGTCAGAGATTGAATCCCTTTTTAAAGCCTTTTCCTACATGTGATATTGAGGAGGTCCCTCCGGAGGACCCTATTTACCTTGATTGACCAACGAGGTAGTTGTATGTTGTATATTATTTTTGTTTTTGTTTTTATTTCTCTCCTTATTCTCCGTGGAAGGATTATTACGCTTCACCCATGTGTTAGAGCATGGCTCAGTTGAACCCACCAAGCGTTGGTATGTCAAGTTTGGTTGTCATATTTTAGTGAATCAAAACACATGTTAAGAGTCGCTTGATTATGTACTAGAGTCAACTTCGTATAGGTTAGCTTGAAAGTATTATGATATGAGACATTACAAGTATTGCGAAGTCTTGAAGATGTGAAGAAGCAACGAGCTACAACGACAACAATCATCCTTCCACTTGAGGTTAGTGATATTTGACTTGAACTGTTTCATTCCCTAACGTATCTTTCAAGTCGTGCATATTGAAAACATAACTGCGAAGCATATTTGAACTCTAGATAGACATATTATTAAGGAATACAATACGAGGTTTACTGCTTAACCATTAAACTTCGTAGATAAGACATCGCCATAATCATTTGAATGCTATTGTGATTATGTATGGGTATGAGGTGAGGATTTCATCCTAGGGAACAATGTTTACATGTGTTCTAAGGAAGTAAGTTCATAAACTCGTTTGTGAACCGAAAAGGAAATTGCCAGGTGTTATTGGTTTTGTTATTCATTGCATATCTTATGAACAACCAATATGTGTGATTGAGTATAACCGCTCACAACTTGTTTGTGTTCTTGGTAAAACTATTCACAAAGGCCTGACTTATGTATTGGTATGACTTTTATTAGTGAAACCGATCTTAAGTAATCACCTGAGATGGTATGATCGGGTTTGTGTTTTGTCTGACCAAATATGGGAAAGGGAACCGATCCTAGTAAGAGGTGCAATACATCACAAAGGGAAACCGATCCTTGTATGGGGTGCAACAAGGTTTATAGCAGAAAGGGGAACCGACCCTATGGACATGTGCAACACGGTTTTAGGCAAAGGGGAACCGATCCTATGGACATGTGCAACACGTTTATATGTGGGGAACCGATCCTAGTACCTAGTCAAAAGAATTTTGGAAAGCTAGTCTGACTATGCACAGTACTCACATGGAGGTAGAACCGAAATTTGTTTTGGTAGAACCGTTAAACCCATGATTGTGATTGAATATTGGTTTGATCAATCACATAATTCTTGAAAGTTAGATGAACCAATTCTAAACTTGTTTGGAAGTGTGGCAAATCGGTTTCCAGGTTGTAAGTGTGAAAGACAACTTACAAAGTAAGGATGTCGACATACTTTGAACACGTGCTATGAATGTTTATTTCTTTAATTGTTCAAAGATATTACTTAGCGGCTAAGGGAAGAGAATCCCAGGATCGAAACATAAGTAAGTTAAGAATCTTTTAATTAAGGTTATTAATTTCATTTTGTAGGGAAATTCCAGAATTAGTAATGTACATTTACTAATTAGATTTTCCGAGAGATTTCAATCATTATTTTTGGACAGAGCATTTCCAGGAAATATGAAAACCGAATTTGTGCTTTGATGAATATCTTAATAATATTTTTGGTTTTGGAAATTCCTTGGTGTCCAAACTTCCTTGTCTATAAATACTTGAAGTTTGCCTTTCTAGCAAACTAATCCTTCATAACAACAAACTTCCTCTTTTGTTGTTGTTACTGGTGTAGCCGCCTATTCGGAGAGGAGAGTAACCTAATTAGGCGAAATCTCTTACGACCTCTCAATTTAAAGTCTTCTTTGGGATTTAGAAGCTGTAGCGTGTACTGTTGGTGGGAAACTAGATAATTGCGGTTTATCTTTTGTTTTCGATTGACTTGATTGATTAATGGTGGTTGAAAATTGATTGCACCTAGTTTGTTTATTCTTGAGAATCTTCTCTTCTGTTATAAGATTCACTCAAACTAATTCAGAGTTTCGACAGGGATCTTTAGACTGTTGTGAGTTCTAAAGACAATCTTGTGATAATCCATTGTTAACAGACTCCGTTCTGTGCGTGATTGATCATAAGAGATTCAAGTGATGGTGTGCAGGTTTTTATTGAAGATTTAAGAAGATTTGGAGACAAAGAAGATATTGAAGATATGACTTGGGTTTTATAATCTTTGGTGTGCACAATACTTGTTTTGGTAAAAGAGGATACAATTAATAATCGGTTTATCTTTGTGATAGATTGGATTGATTAATTGAGTAGATCGGCATCAACACAATTCTTTGGATTAAGAGTGTTGTTGGCTTAATCTTAAACGACTACTTCGGTAATTTAACATAAGAAAGATCTAAGGACCTGATGAAGGAGTTTATGCTAAGATAAACGGAAGAGCCTTTGTTTGACTCATATCACTTGGTTGAAAAGAGTTGATACCAAACAGATTTGTTGTTCCTTTACTTTTTGGAATACGAACCAAAGGAATTGTTCCAAGTACGTGACTTATTTATAAGTTGGAGGCGTAGGAATACAAACGGAACTAGGTGAACTATAGGTTTAGTTGTTTGGTATCAACTATACGAAGTTGGTGTAATTTTGTGTAGCGGCTTAATCCTGAGAGTATTCAATTATGGACAAGGTCCCGGGATTTTTCTACATTTGCGGTTTCATCGTTAACAAAATTTTGCTGTGTCATTTACTTTATATTTCCGCATTATAATTGTTTTATTATAATTAAAGTAAATCGCACAAACGCTAATTCTTATTTACTTGATAAGCAATCCTATTGTGTTTCGTTAAGTCCGAACCTTTGTATCAAGTAAACATACTTCGTTATTGTATTGTCTTGATCTCGTATCCACAGACGATCACACGAAGTGTGAACCGATTCGTTGTATTGTCTTG
The DNA here is from genome assembly GCF_003573695.1 of Papaver somniferum. Classification (NCBI taxonomy): domain Eukaryota; kingdom Viridiplantae; phylum Streptophyta; class Magnoliopsida; order Ranunculales; family Papaveraceae; genus Papaver; species Papaver somniferum. Next base: position 188,654,495 of record NC_039358.1, on the reverse strand, counting down.
AACCTGTCCATAGACAGTCACTTTCGGAGAAAGGAGTTATAGGTAGGAAATTTTTTAGCTTGAGGTATATTTGGGTACCCTCGCCTTTTCAATTGGTATCAGAGCAGGCAAACACGAAAAGATCTAACAATCTGTGTTTGGTGCGATCCAACCTATAAGAATGAATCTAATGGTCGATTTAGTTAACGTTATGCAAGAGTCTAAATACTCAAAATTGAAGATGTTACTACTTCGTTGAATAATGACCCTGGAGTTACGAAAACATCTATGTTTATCTCTGATGATAGAGAAGATGCTGATCAAGAATTGGTAAAACTCCTAAAGCCTATACAATCTCTGTCTTCTAAAGTACTTATTTTAAAGACAGAGTCAAATCTTCTTAAACAGGAGATCAGAGAAAAAGACATTCAACTGAATTGTCTAGCCAAAAAGAAATTGGATCTTGCTGTCAAACTAGAAGCTCTTGGTAAATCTCTTACAGATAAAGAGACACGTCCTATGATTCTGACTAATGATGCTGTTGTGATTTCTCCTGATGCGGAAACTAAAAGTCCTTGCTCGAATTTTACAGACTGTGATAAAACCGGTTTAATCACATCTGAAACAGATCAATATGATGGTAGTTTGCCCAACTACATCAAGTTAGAAGAGGATGAGAAACCAGATATTAGATATACTGATGATCAAACAAAATCTTGTCCAAAGGAAACTTTGAACTGATTCCGTGGTGATTGTAAGGAATACAATTTTCAGTCACTTGACAGGAAATTTATACTTCTTCAACATACAGTGGTAAAAATTTTGAAGGAAGTTTCATGTCTTAAAAAACTGAAAGATCATTCCTCAGTGGAAAGACAGATTATACCACATCCCGATAAGATCAACTCAAAGGAGTCAGAGGAAAGAGTTGATAATCGCTTCTGGAAAAAGGTTCCTCCGCACCCATATCGAAACAGTTTTGGTTTTGATGAGGAACGACTCCAGAAGGAAGGGAAAGAGTGAATCTCTGCCAAAAGAAACAATCAGGAATTTCCGATAGTTGTTTCAGATGATCACACTAATGTGAATAATAAGGAAGTCCTTAGAATGAGAAAATATTATGAAAATCTCATTGAAAGAATTAAGAGAGATTTAACTATCTCCGAGAATTCTCACATTAGTACATTTTCTCCACAAGATCATATCTCTAGAGTTAGAAAAGATCATCATCTTGGGTGTAGTTGCAGGAAATCCTACACTACACCCCTCATATTATTTCATTGTTGATCAACTCATTTTTAGGTTTACACTCTTAATTTTATTGATTAATTTTTGAATGTTCTTACAAGAAAGATAAAGAAGTCAAGAATGATCTCTGCTCTGAACTTTCTCTCTCCTATTTACTTGTTTCTTACTCAAAAAAGATCTCCCTTTCTTTACAACTCGAATGACTATTTATAAGAAAATACATAGTGGATGACAGCTAATCTGTCTTTTATTTTCGACTATCACATCTTTCTCATGTTCCTTGCTGACGTCGTTTCTGAAATTATTCTGCGACACTATTGTATGTACCATTGATAATTTCGCTGAGACATAATTGTTGCGAGATTCTGATCCTACATCTTGCCTCTTCTCATATCTTCTCTGCAAAGTAGAGAATGATGTGAGAAATGCCGCAACTGCTTATCTTCTCATATTCTGCATTTATAACACGTGTTCTTTCTTCCATTTATTTCTCGACACGACTTTTGTAACCGTTACTTTTTAACCGCTTAAATCTTTCCGCATTAACCGTGTTTATTTTCTCGAGGAAAAATTCCCTCTATATATATTTCTTTTCACTCCCTTCTTCTTTCCTTTTATTCTCTCTGCAACTTCATCGTTCTTCTGCAAATTCCATTATTGCAACTTTTCTTCTTTCCTCTTCAATATTTTTAAGTTCTTCTTCATCTTCAAACTAGATCTTCATAGTTCGTGATCTTCTTCGATACAATCTCCCTGCTATCATTTTTCATGGATTCATCAAGGTTAGTCTTCTCTTTTCTTCCTTATGAGTTTTGCTGAAATTGATATATTTGAAATTAATCTTGTTTATTGCCTTATTTGATGTTGTTTATGTGATTCCCATACTCTTGTTATTTCATCAAAAGCGGCTCCAACACTAAATTTACAGTTCAGAACCCTAACAATCCCAAATCACAGCATAAGGTTGTCGCACATAAAAGAAAGTATGTGAATGAGAAGGTAGTAAGAAACACTATCTTTTTCTAATAACAATATTGTTGCCTCTGTTTCTTATCTAGATTGTAATTCGCAGGGAGATAAAGATCTTCAAAAACTTCACAAGAAATCTCGCCACCTCAAGACTGTTCCAACTTCTGTTCCCTTCCACCTACTCATTTCTTCCAAATCTCCCGCGACATCTTCGCAAGATAAACCTTTATCTCCAATTCGTGAAAATGCTGCCTCTGATTTCATTTCTTCCAAATCTCCTGCGACATCTTCGCAAGATAAACCTTTATCTCCAACTCGCGAAAATGCTTCCTCTGATTTCATTTCTCCAGTTAATCTTTATATGATTGAAATTCCCCTTGTGGATCCTTCTGCGAATGAAACCTCTTCTCTTCCCATTGAGAATGTTTCTCAACCTTCTATCTCTACTAGTTCTCTACCCAAGTCTCTTCCCCTGTCGAAAGAAACCGTGGAAGGGATAGATATTGCTTTCAAGGTTTTATCTGAGATTCTGGATGATGGAAAGAAGTCTTCTACTGATCCCATCAAGTCTAATGTTTGCGAAATTCTGAGCAAGCATTTGGGTTCTGACAATCCTGCTTCGCAGACAGCTTTAGAAAAATAATGTAATGCTCTTCGTCTTCAAAATCAGAAACTTCATAATGTTTTGCTGGATCGTGACAATCTTCGCAAGAAGAATTATGAATTAAGAGGTATGATTTCCTCATCTATGTATTTAATTTGCCTTTTCGATGGTTTTATCCTTCCCATGTTTAATTATCCTTTAAATCCCTCTTTCGCATTTTAAGCATTAAATCAGAAACGAATAATGGAGAGATATCAATTTGAATCTGCTGTTGAAGAAGCCCGTGTTGATAAAGAAATATTGATGGATCAATATAACCAATAGATAACCTCTATTCATATTCTCTTGATCAAATAAATAATCTTACCAATGAAAATACCCAATTAGTTCAAAGACAAGATCTATTAAGTAATGAAGTATCTCGTCTTTCTTATTCTTTAACCAAAGCTAATTTAGGGATGGAAACTTTATCAGATGAGAATAAAACCTTATCTCAAGAGAAGCGAACTTATTTAAACAAGATGGCGATATCTTCGCAACAACTTAGTATTCTCCAAAAAGTATGTGCTGACCAAGAGAAATCTCTTCGCTCTTTGAGAAATGAACTTAAAGAAGTAACAGAATCATCTATCGCTGAAAGAGATACACTCATTCAAGGTAGAATAGCTTTAAGTGTGAAGGCAAATCAGCTTAAAGAACAATATTCCAAATTAGAAGAATCTTATTCTTCTCTTGCGAAGAAAAATGCCTTCCTTGTTTCTAAAGAGAAAAATCTTCAGTCTCGACTTAAAGGTTTAGTTGGAGATAAATTTGATGACGCAATGGACCATTGGGAGAATAGTTGTCTATCCTTGATTCAACACCTTATTTCGCAAAAGGAAGGTAGTCTTGACTGCCTTAATTATCTTTTCTTCATATCTCTCTGAATTCCTTATCTTAACAAAATTTTGTATTCTATTTTTCGCAGAGTCTGAGAAGAATCTTCATTCTTCTGTTTCTGATTTGGAGGCTAAATATGCTAAAATTCGCAAAGAGAATGCCTTGCTCGTCTCTACCCTTACTGGTTCTCGCGACCGAGCAGAAAGAAGACTTGATTATCTTGCTTATTTTAAGATATTCAAGATAGGAATCATCAAAGAGCACTTCTTCGCCAAGTTCATCTCCGGGCTGAAGTCCTTGTAAATGACATTTTGTCCAACTCTCTTCCTCCTACATCAATTGATCTAGAAGTAGATGATGATGAAGTTCCTCGTCCTGCTGATAGTGATTATGATTACGAAAGCGGTGCAGAGGATAATTTCCTGGAAGATGAAGAAGAGGTTCCTTCTAAAGAAGTATCTGCTGGTGTTAATCAGAATGAGAAAGAAATTTCTCCTGAAGAAGTAATTGCTGGCGATAATCAAATGCTAGTCATGGCGAAGATCAAAGCCGAAATGAAGGAGAAGCTTGCGAGAATGTTGGCGAAGAATTTCTGTCATCTCCTGCTACTGATATATTGAAGCTTGAGCTTCTTATCTAGCTTTGTTTTCTTGAACTGTCTTATTTTTATCACTTTTGAGAGTTACATTTTTCAATAACTTTGAAGTCAACTTTTCCTTTTAATATTTTGTTGATAAGAAAGATAATGCTTCTTGTGTATCGATTCCCATACTTGCCTCTCATTATCTTTCTTGCAAAAATAATCTGTTATGAATGCTTATCATAATTTGTTTTATCATATGGTCTTATTTTGCCTTCCTAATTAAAGGTCTTATTATGCCATCTCTTGTCATTGCGACAAAATCGCAGGACGTCCTTGCACTTTCATACAAAAACCCATTGATCTTGTCTTAACTTTTCTTTTGTATTATGGCCTCTTCAGGAATGTTGCGACAATATGACAGGCCTAAATATTCTTGCGAAAATAAACCCCATGACATTGCCGTCTTGCGACGAAATCGCAGGACGTCTTCGCACTTTCATGCGAAAACCCATTGATCTCGTCTTATCTTTTTCTTTTATATTTTGCCTCTTCAGGATTGTTGCACAAATATGACAAGCCTTAATATCCTTGCGAATAAAAAGCCTCATGACATTTGCGTCTTAAGACACTTATCAGCTCCCTAATGGAGGGTGCCGCCCTTATCCCCCCTGGTTGCCCCTTCAAGGAGGCGTACTTCTACCATACAAGGTTAGCTCCTCATCCAGTCTTAACAACAACCAGTTTTTTCGCAGCCTCTTATCCCTTTTACCTATAGGGCTTATGGTTACGAGACTGCACCCTAAGTGGGGTTTTCTTCAGGCCGAGTGCAGTATAAGCCAAGACTTGTCAAGAATGGCAAGGACGCTTCAAACGCCCCCGGCACCTTGACTCAACCGTGTACCTCGGCGCCTTGATCATATCTGCACTCCTTGGGAGAGTCCTTATTACCTTAGTCGCCCAACCTAAGTCATATGCTTAAGTTGAGAATCCAAGGTGCCTCTCCCGGATGGGCTTTATTGACCCCAAATCTCCATGACTCAGGTTCCGGTGGCGGTGTAGCCTTTCCCTGAGCCATGTAACAGGTACCCCCTAATATGACGTACTTTAGGTCTTACATTTCCTCTTGCGAAATTTTATTCGCGAACTAGGGTGTACGCCATAAAGGTTCGCCCCTTTCTTTTATGTCATTGTTCTGTGTTATCTCTGCGACAATTTCGCACATCATGATCTTCTTTTGATATGAGTAATTCTGCAATTATTTTTCAGAATTCATAACTTCTCAAAGCTTCTTACTGATAATATTTTCAAATACAACCTGTTCCATGGTCTGTCTAATCTATGACCAACATCTTCCTTCTGGATCCATTAATCTATAAGCTCTGTTCCAACTATCTCCTTAATGATGTAAGGTCCATCCCATTTTTTCGCTAATTTTCCACCATTTTCTCGCTGATATATTGGTGTTTCTCGCAGAACTAAATCTCCTGGTTGAAATTCACGTATTTTGACACGTTTATTATATTCTCGAGCTAATCTTCGCTGATAATTCTCCATATGTTGTAAAGCTTTTTCTCTTCTTTCTTCTAATTCATCAAGTTTGTTTAAAATTAAACCCGCACTAAGATTTTTCTCCCAAGCTTCTCTTTTTGTTGTCGGAATAACAACTTCTGTTGGTAACACCGCTTCAACTCCGTATGTTAAACAAAAAGGTGACATTCCAGTAGCTTCTCTTCTAGTTGTATTATAAGCCCATACTGCATTATGTACTTGTTCGCACCATGATCTGTGATGTCCTTCCAATTTCTTCTTTAATATATCTGCAATTGTTTTATTTGTTGCTTCTACTTCCCATTAGCTTGTGGATACAAAGGAGTGGACTTTCCACATTTTATCTTGAATGCATTAAGTAACATTTCTATATTCTGCCCCTCAAACTGTTTCCCATTATCAGATACCAACTGTGCAGGAATTCCAAATCTGCAAATGATATTTTCGAATATGAATGTAAAGATATCTTTGTCGCGAATATGTTGTACTGCCTTCACTTCTGTCCATTTTGTGAAATAATCTGTTGCGACTATTAAGTATCTTCTTTGTCCAGTTCCTGGTAAAAATGGCCCCACAATGTCTAAGCCCCATTTTCCAAAGGGCCATACACTGGTTGAAGATGACAATGGTGCTCCTGGTGCATGTATTTTCTTTCCATGTCGCTGACAATCTTCGCGCGTCTTGATATTTTTTTGCATCTTCATGCATGTATGGCCATAATAACCTTGCATTTTTGCTCTATGTGCCAAAGATCTTCCTCCACTATGATTGCCAGCATCTCCACTATGTAACATTTTCAGCACCTTTTCTCCTTCCTCTCGTGTCAAACATCTGAGTGATGGTCCACTAAAGGATTTTCGGTATAGCAACCCATCTCTTAATTCATAATTCGTTGCTCGGATTTTTAACTTGTGTGTTTCCAATCTATTTCTTGGTGTTTCTCCTTTCGCCAAATATGCATGAAGTTCCATTCTCCAGTCTGCGACATTGTTCATTTGTTCTTCTTTTCATTATCTATATCATCACATCCACATCTCTTCTTTATTTATTGATGGTGACAGAAGTGTTTGTATTTTTATGCATCTCGCAGTTGGATCTGTCATCATGCTTGAGATGAAAGCAAAAGCGTCTGCGAGTCTATTATCCTTTCTTGAAATGTGCCTCCATTTTATCTTTGGGATTTTCGCTGATAATTCTTCAACCAGCTTCTTGTATTTCTTCAAGGATGGTTCATTTGTAGTATACTCTCCTTTTATTTGGCGAATAACTAGCTGCGAATCACTAGTGATCCTGGCATTTTCTAGTTTCATTTCTATTGCGAATTTTAAGCATGTATCACAGCTTCATATTCTGTTTCATTATTAGTGGATGCAAATTCCAATCTGAATGAAAAAGCCATCTTTATTCCTTCTGGCGAAATTAAAACAATTCCAACTCCATTTCCTTCTCCATTTGATGATCCATCTACCAATATTTCCCATCTATTTGGTTCTGTTAATAAATCTTTTGGATCTCCATGTTCTTCTTCTACATCCATCATTTCTTCTTACTGCTTCATCTTCTTCTAAAGGAAATTCTGCCAAGAAATCCGCAACAACTTGTGATTTTGGTGAAGAAAAATTTCATATTTAATATCAAAGTGGCCTACTTGTGCATTCCATCTCTACCCTTCCTGATCTTTTAGAATTCTTCATCACTGATTCAATTGGTACTTTTGTTAATACCTTTATCTTGTGTGCTTGAAAGTATATGCGGAGCTTAAATGATGCATAACAATGCTAAGATTAACTTTTCAATCTTTGAGTAATTCTTCTCAGCATATTAAAAGTTTTGCTAATGTAATAAATGGGTTTCTCCACTCCTGCGTCTACTCGCAATAACACAACACTTAATGCATGCGACGTTGTCGCAAGGTAAATCAATAATTCTTCTCCTGGTTCTGCCTTTTGTAAAATAGTTGTATTCATAAGATATTCTTTGATTCCTTGAAAAGCCTTTTCACATTCATCACTCCATTTAAATTTTGCACCCTTCTTGAGTATATCGAAAAAATATTTGCATTTGTCTGATGATCGCGAAATGAATCTCCCCAGCGAAGCTAAAAGCCCATTCAACTTCTGTACATCTTTTATTGTTGTTGGTGTTGGCATGTCACGAACTGCTTGCACTTTTTCTGGATCAACCTGTATTCCTTCCTTTGATACAATGTAGCCTAAATTTTTTTCCGATGCAACTCCAAAACACTTCTTAGGATTCAATTTAATGTTATACTGCCGCATTTGTTCAAAAATCTCCCTCAAGTATTGTACATGGTCTTTAGCTTCTTTACTCTTTACTAACATGTCGTCCACGTATACTTCTAATTTTTATGTATCCATTTTGCGAACACCTTCTCTACCATTCTTTGATATGTTGCTCTCACATTTCGCAAACCAAATGGCATTTTCGTGTAACAATATAAACCTCTAGGGGCAAAGAAAGCAGTATGTTCTTGATCTTCTTCAGCGAGAGGAATTTGGTTATACCCTTTGTACCCATCTAAAGATGATACCCTATCATTTCCCGCTGCAGATTCCACCATTTGAGGAATATCGGGTAACGGAAAACTATCTTTGGGGCAAGCTTTGTTCAAATCAGTGAAATCTATGCAAATCCTGATTCCCTTGTTTTTCTTTGGGACAATGACCATATTCGCTATCCATTCTGGGTATTTAGCTTCTCTTATAATTCCTGCCTCAAGCATTTTCTGTAATTCTTCTTCTATTTGGGAATGGTAAGTTGTTGCAATTTTTCTTATTCTCTGTTTAAATGGTCTCACATTTTTGTTAATCTCCAATTGTGGCAGCAATTGATGGATCTATTCCTGGTATCTCATCCATGTTTCCTGCGAAAATATCTTTATATTCTCGCAACAAGTTGACAGTTCTTTCTTCTTCTTTATATCCATTTTGGTTCCAATTCTCAACATTAGAGGCTCCTCTACAGTCCCAACATTTATTTCTTTTGTTGGTTCTGCGGCAGTGTAACTGGGTTTAGGTTCTCCTATTGGTGTTGGTTCTTTTATTGCTTTTATGGGTCCTTCCCCTTCTTCCGAAATTTCGCTGGGTATTCCTTTTCCTCCTTTTGCCCTTATCATATATACTCTAAATTCTTCTTCCTTCTTTGCTTCCTTTACCAATTTTCTGCGAAATTGTTTCTTTTTTGCTTGTTCTTCATAATGTTTTACTTCAATTTGATGACATAATTTCGCATTGTCAACATCTCCTCTAATTTCACCTATTTCATTTGGAGTGGGGAATTTAATACATTGATGCAACGTTGATACCACAGCTTTTATCGCATGTATCCATGATCTTCCTAATAACATATTATATGGCGATTCCATATCCACCACGCACGATGTTACATATGTTTCGATTTCTCCAAGTGGAATTCGTACCACTATTTCTCCTTTAGGTTTTGTTGTGGATTTTCCAAAGCCGTGAACAAAATATGCTGAACTGGACATTTCTTCAACTGAACTTCCTGTATCGATTAAAGTTCTGTTCAACATCCATTCTCCTGTGTATTTTATTGTTGTATCCTTCTCTTTTCGTGTAATAGGCACTGTGATGACCAACAGAGATGTATGGTTCAAATTTTCTTTTGGTATTTCTTCCGCCATGAATGCAATTTTTTGCTTTTCCCAATATTTCAAGGGTGATATTTTTTCTACCGCTATAACTTTCTTTCCTTCAAAATTTCGTTTATGTATTCTTCCTTTGAGGTTTTCATGAAATTCATTGATCAAGCTTTTTGTTATCATATTACACTCCAATCTTTTGCCATTTTCATTAATTCTACTCATCTTTCTTCTAACTGATTCACTGATTTATTTAATCACTTTCTTGATTTGAATATTCTCAATAAACAATCTTCAACTTTCGATCTTCAATCCATGTTTCTAGCGCCATTATGTAGTTGCAGGAAATCCTACACTACACCCCTCATATGATTTCATTGTTGATCAACTCATTTTTAGGTTTACACTCTTAATTTTATTGATTAATTTTTGAATGTTCTTACAAGAAAGATAAAGAAGTCAAGAATGATCTCTACTCTGAACTTTCTCTCTCCTATTTACTTGTTTCTTACTCAAAAAAGATCTCCCTTTCTTTACAACTCGAATGACTATTTATAAGGAAATACATAGTGGATGACAGCTAATCTGTCTTTTATTTTCGGATATGGTTTGCGACATTCTCGCAACCTTACAAATTTTAACTTTGCAAGCTCTCTAATTTTCTCAAGACTATCACATCTTTCTCATGTTCCTTGCTGACGTCGTTTCTGAAATTATTCTGCGACGCTATTGTGCTGTACCATTGATAATTTCGCTGAGACATAATTGTTGCGAGATTCTGATCCTACATTGGGAGAAAATATTTTGGGCAGAAATTCCCTAAAAGAAACATGAACTATGTTTCTGATATTCACTGTAAGCTGGAAAAAGCTTACTCCGATGCAACTTAGTTGTATCAAATGTTGTGCATTCTCATCCTTTCGTGCTCATAATCTTGGATGGGAAAGGTACAATAAAACAGGAGCACAATTGTTTTGTGTAGTTGTTTATCAAAAAAATATTTTGTGACAATATATAGGTTGCTGCGAATCCATGTTAGTCTAAAAATGTTCATGTTTAACATGATTTTCCAAAAATAGGTGTTATTTGGAATTTTCGGATTTTAATAATCCTTCCAAACTTGAGATTTTCGGGCTAAGGAAACGAAATATATTCCCTTATATTTTCGGATTCTCTAAAGGTCTTTTGGTCCAAAAGTTGTCTCTTTTAAAAGGAGGAACTTTCTCTTACTTGTATTTTGATACCCTGATCAATCCTATATATATATATGAGCAAGCATGTCTCCAATAACTCGCAGTGTCTCAAAGGATAATAAAGAGGAAGCTCAAAAGGTTAAGGATTGTCAAGGAATCAATACAGAGAGGAAGAAAAAGGGCATATCAAACATCATGTCTGATTATGATTCTGATAGTTCAGTTGGATCAAAAGATGAGTCATGTCTGTTAGCTTACAACAAACAACATCCTACCAAAACCCAATGGATTCGTTCTGATAGTATGTCTCAATATATCCAAGGTTTTGACGAACTAGAAACCAATCTTGCTATGACTATTCGACATCAAGATTGGGTAAAAGAGAAGTATGAAGGAACAAGAGGAATTCTTGCTGAGCTCAATGCTCTAATTGAAGAACTTGAAAAACAAGAAGTGGTTGCTGACAAGTCCCTGAAGACATGCTTTAAAAGTTTGAACACTAAAGAGACCCCAGTGAACAACAAGAGCACCACTAGAGATTAAGTTATTTACTGTTTTGCTTAATCTAGATTAATAGACATCAATTTTTGATTTTTTCATTGATTGTATTGGTCTATTAACGAATAAAACTATTATGAATAAAATTATTTGATTGCTAATTTTTCTTGTGATAGTCGGTTTACATAGCCTGTGTTTAAATGCTTTTATCTTAATGCTATGTTTGTTTATGGGATGTTTGATTTAGGTTTTACTACCTTAATATTCGATCTCATATATTGTGAACCCTTATGGTTTGGGTGACTTTTTGATTTAGCAGGATTAAGTTCTAGCCCATGTTGGTAGGCTTTATCAAAGAATCATGAGGGGTTCTGGTAGAAACAATATGTGAAAAAGTCACAATATGTTGAATCGGTTTTTGTTTAGGATAAAAGCATATGTGTTTCGACGGTTTTCAACTCTTGTTTGCAATTGTTAAAACCGGTTTTCAACCTTTCTCTGGTAAAGGTTGAGGGTTGTTGTTATTCTCTTTTTTTGCATAAGGATGACAACGTGATGATATTTCGATATCAATTCTCCTTGGACGAAGATGCAAACATATTGGAGTAGTGGATGCTAAATTTGAGGTAACAATCTTGTTAGTTAATTGTTTTCCTGTTTAAGAAAAGCCTGAGTTTATATTATATATATTTGTTGCTTTTTCTTAACAAAATGTTGGTATAATTGATGTTTATTCCATAATGTGTGTGTGGATGTGTGATTCAATTGGTTCCGGTTAAGAAAAACTATTGTTATCTTGCTTTATTGTGTGGTATCAATTGTTTAGGCTTACAAAATTTCGGTACAATTGATGTTGTGTGTGGTTCAATTGGTTCTGGTTAAGAAAACTATTGTTATCTTGCTTTTGTATGGTATCAATTGTTTAGGCTTACAAAATTTCGGTGCATTTGCGGTGCTTTCAATGTCTATGTTGTTTCAATTGCTTCCGGTTGAGGTGAATAATTATGCAAGTTGATTTATTTTGGTTTGTATGAATTATTTATGGATTAACGAAATAAAAAGTGTACGTGATGAGTTGTTTAGTCCAATTCGATTTCGGATAAGAGAAACTAAGTTAATTCTGATCTTAGTTAGACTTATCGAAGTGAGGTTTCGGTTATTCAAGTCTAATCGAATGCCTTAACAAGAAATGCTAGTTAACTAACCTAGTATTTGTCCTGTTTAAAATTGAAAGGTCTAAGTTTATGGATAATTAGAACCTGATGAGAAAAATAGAGTTTATCTTTATTTTGGTCTTATCGAATTAAGCGGTTGTTTTTGAACAATCGGTTTAGCAAAGGGACTAAAGTGCTTAGTTTATTTTTGGTTTGCTAAACTAAATTGGAAAAATTATTTCAGACAATTGTTTCCTTGATAACATATCAAAATAAAACTACTTGTAGTTTCGGTTTTGATATTGGTTATCAGAACATGATGTGTGGAACCCTCGTGCCTAACTCTACAGGTTTGCAAGTCTATTTTGAGATTTGTAAGATTCTTTTCGTGTTGTCCTTTATTTTTTCGTTTCTTTGTCATTTTTGTGAAAAAAAGGGGGAGAAATATATGGAGTAAACAGGTGATACTGGCATTGATTTCGTATTGATTGGTATCGCTAAGGAAAAGAACAATGGTGCTTGAATGTTTATCTAACGAAAGAGTGAAAGCACAGACTAAGGGGGAGTACATGTCATATGAATTGGTATAACAAAGACGTGCGGATTGAATATCTACCTATCTTACTTAGGGGGAGTAATAGCTTTGTTATTATAATGTCAACAACGACATTTTCAAGGATTGAATGTAAGCAGTTTTATTGTGCCGTTGAATCGGGGATCAAGCAGATGTGTAATGAATTCTTGTAATTTGTTTATCCATATGATGTAAGAGTTTTGTCACTAAAATTGACAAAGGGGGAGATTGTTAGAGCATGGCTCGGTTGAACCCACCAAGCGTTGGTACGTCAAGTTTGGTTGTCATATTTTAGTGAATCAGAACTCATGTTAAGAGTCACTTGATTGTGTACTAGAGTCAACTTCGTACAAGTTAGCTTGAAAGTATTAGGATATGAGACATTACAAGTATTGCGAAGTCTTGAAGATGTGAAGAAGCAAGGAGCTACAACGACAATAATCATCTTTCCACTTGAGGTTAGTGATATTTGACTTGAACTGTTTCATTCCCTAACGTATCTTTCAAGTCGTGCATATTGAAAACATAACTGCGAAGCATATTTGAACTCTAGATAGACATAGTATTAAGGAATACAATACGAGGTTTATTTCTTAACCATTAAACTTTGTATATAAGACATCGCCATAATCATTTGAATGCTATTGTGATTATGTATGGGTATGAGGTGAGGATTTCATCATAGGGAACAATGTTTACATGTGTTCTAAGGAAGTAAGTTCATAAACTTGTTTGTGAACCGAAAAGGAAATTTCCAGGTGTTATTGGTTTTGTTATTCATTGCATATCTTATGAACAACCAATAGGTGTGATTGAGTATAACCGCTCACAACTTGTTTGTGTTCTTGGTAGAACTATTCACAAAGGCCTGACTTATGTATTGGTATGACTTTTATTAGTGAAACCGATCTTAAGTAATCACCTGAGATGGTATGATCGGGTTTGTGTTTTGTCTGACCAAATATGGGAAAGGGGAACCGATCCTAGTAAGAGGTGCAGTACATCACAAAGGGGAACCGATCCTTGTATGGGGTGCAACAAGGTTTATAACAGAAAGGGGAACTGATCCTATGGACATGTGCAACACGTTTACAGGAAAAGGGGAACCGATCCTACGGACATGTGCAACACATATAAGTTAGATACCATATATATGTGGGGAACCGATCCTAGTACCTAGTCAACCGAATTTTGGAAATCTAGTGTGATTATGCACAATACTCACATGGAGGTAGAACCGAAACTTGTTTTGGTAGAACCGTTAAACCCATGATTATGATTGAATGTTGGTTTGATCAATCACATAGTTCTTGAAAGTCAGATGAACCAATTCTAAACTTGTTTGGAAGTGTGGCAAATCGGTTTCAAGGTTGTAAGTGTGAAAGAGAACTTACAAACTAAGGATGTCGACAGACTTTGAACACGTGCTACGAATGTTTATTTCTTTAATTGTTCAAAGATATTCCTTAAGGCTAAGGGAAGAGAATCCCAGGATTGAAACATAAGTAAGTTAAGAATCTTTTAATTAAGGTTATTAATTTCATTCTGTAGGGAAATTCCAGAATTAGTAATGTACATTTACTAATTAGATTTTCCGAGAGATTTCGATCATTATTTTTGGACAGAGCATTTCCAGGAATTATGAAAAACGAATTTGTGCTTTAATGAATATCTTGAGAATATTTTCGGTTTTGGAAATTCCTTGGTGTCCAAACTTCGTTGTCTATAAATACTTGAAGTTTTCCTTTCTAGCAAACTAATCCTTCGTAACAACAAACTTCCTCTTTTGTCGTTGTTACTGGTGTAGCCGCCTATTCGGAGAAGAGAGTAACCTAATTAGGCGAAATCTCTTACGGACGCTCAGTTTAAAGTCTTCTTTGGGATTGAGAAGCTCTAGCGTGTATCGTTGGTGGGAAACTAGATAATTGCGGTTTATCTTTTGTTTTCGATTGATTTGATCGACTAACGGTGGTTGAAATCTGATTGCACCTAGTTTGTTTATTCTTGAGAATCTTATCTTCTGATATAAGATTCACTCAAACTAGTTCTGAGTTTCGACAGGGATCTTTAGACTGTTGTGAGTTCTAAAGACGATCTTGTGATAATCCATTGTTAACAGACTCCGTTCTGTGCGTGATTGATCACAAGAGATTCAAGTGATTGTGTGCAGGTTTTTATTGAAGATTTAAGAAGATTTGAAAACAAAGAAGATATTGAAGATCTGACTTGGGTTTTATAATCTTTGGTGTGCACAATACTTGTTTTGGTAAAAGAGGATCCAATTAATAATCGGTTTATCCTTGTGGTAGATTGGATTGATTAATTAAGTAGATCGGCATCAACACAATTCTTTGGATTAAGAGTGTTGTTGGCTTAATCTTAAACGATTACTTCGGTAATTGAACAAAAGATAGATCTAAGGACCTGACGAAGGAGTTTATGTTAAGATAAACGGAAGAGCCTTTTTTTGACTCATATCACTTGGTTGAAGAGAGTTGATACCAAACATATTTGTTGTTCCTTTATTGTTTGTAATACGAACCCAAGGAATTGTTCCAAGTACATGACTTATTTATAAATTGGAGGCGTAGGTGTGAGTGGGGAAAAACGATTTGCTGGCTTTTATGGAATTGAAGAGTCGACCGTGTGGAGACTCCTTGAACCGAGCGAAATGTTGAACCTTACACAGATGCACTGCAAGAAGGGAGTGCTTTAAGTTCGAGAGATCAATCTATAAGACCCCGGACTAAACCAAAAACAATGGCCGTTCCAGAGTCAATTCGGTCACAAGAGAGGATGGGTTGATCTGGAGGAGGGAAGCTGAGGAATACGTGAGATCAATGGTGACCTGAGATTGTAGGTGTGTTGTGAATTCAGCATGAAAATTCTCTGAATGATTGAATTTTGCTCAATTGAGAGTAATTTCTGTGAGTTCGTGTAGACGAAAGATTGTCTGTATGAACTTTGATGAGAAATTGCTCGTCTTAGTGAATGTTGTTCGAGTGTTCCAAAACTTCTGTCTTTTCAATCAGGATTCAGAGACATTTTATAATGTCGTAGTTGAAAACACCATGATCCCATGAAGTGTGACAGTTGCTGGAATCAGAGAATGGGAAATGGGGAAATATTGCTAGTTTGAACAAATATCGTTCTTTTAATGAATTGTTGGTAGCTGGACCAAGTAAAATATTAATTTAAGTTACTGACTGCTGGGTCGAGCATAATAAATACGAATGTTAATCATGGAATCAACATAAAATTATTAGAGTGTTCGAATCTGCTCAGAATTACGTTTCTGCAGAGCTCTGGATTCAAAATCCTAATTTTACCGAGATAATGATTTATTGAAAATCACATACGACCGGTTACATGGGATGACGGGTTCACCATATAATGCCCAGATGCTCGAATAAGCAAAAATACCAAAGTCTCTTGAGGACCAGTTGGTGAAAGAATGATTAAATGTTGGTTTAATCATTTACTGAAATAATGCTCGTGTGAGCGACAAATCATAAACCCTGGTTTTATGGAAAATATGAGGGACCGTCTAAGAGGTCATGGGACCGGCTCTTGATGGCCGTGGGACCAGTAGATGGTCATTTGAGCAAACTTCCAATTGTTTGGAAAGAGTTTGAACCTAATATGAACAGCTGAGCAAATTAGGTTAAAATCATTAAAGCACACGGGACCAGCTGTTTGCAAGCCTTAGGGCCATCCTTGGTCGGTCAAGGGGATGTGCCCGTGTCACCATGATGTCCGTGCTTCAGTTCTGAGAATTTTTATATTTTCTGGTGCACGTTTGAGCAACATTTGGAGAAAATATGAAAAATCCATGGTTTTGCTGAAACTGGGAAAAATACATGAGATGATGAAAATAATAAATAAACAAGGAATCACAAGTTGTGGGACCGACCACGGTTAGGGCATGGCCGGCCGGCTGACACGCGGTCCCACATGCTTTTCCCAGTTTTATGTGATTTTATGTATTTTTCTCTGATTTAAGGGAAATTCCATGAAATTGGAGAGTTTGGAGAAATTAGGGAACTTCTATGAGATGAGAGACATAAATTAAAATATAAAATAGGGAATGGGAGTGTGGGAACGGCAATGGCCGTGGCATGGCCGGCCGGCCAATGGGAGCGGGTCCCAAGGCACTCTTCCCAATTTTATGTAATTTTGATGATTTTAGATAATTTTCATAAAATCAAAGGGATTTGTTGAAAATCAAGATATTTTGTTGAAATCAGGGAGTTTTCATGAAATCAGGAAACAAAACACCAAATAATAATAAAATAATGGGCATGTGGGACCGACTAGGGCATGGCCGGCCGGCTAGAGCCCGGTCCCACAGGTTTTCCTAATTTTTTAATATTTTCCATGATTTTAGAGAAAATACATGAAATTAGGTAATTTTAGGAAAAATTCATAAAATCAAGGAATTTTCATAATTTGAGAAGGAATAATAAAATAATGGGACGTGAGGTGTGGAACCGGCCGGCCGGCGGTCCCACGAAACCTTTCCCTAATTTTATTATTTTTGATAAAATCATGTGATTTAGATAAAAATACATGAAATTAGGTAATTTTCATGATTTAAGGGAAAATTCATAAAATCAAGGAATTTTCATAATTTTAGAAGAAATAATAAAATAATGGGACGTGAGGTGTGGGACCGGCCACGGCCAAGGCATGACCGGTCGGCCGACGGTCTCGCGACACCTTTCCCTAATTTTATTATTTTTGATAAAATCATATGATATAGATAAAAATACATGAAATTAGGTAATTTTCATGATTTTAGGGAAAATTCATAAAATCAAGGAATTTTCATAATTTGAGAAGGAATAATAAAATAATGGGACATGAGATGTGGGACCGGCCACGGCCAAGACATGGCCGGCCGGTGCTCGGTCCCGCGACACCTTTCCCTAATTTTATTATTTTTGATAAAATCATGTGATTTAGATAATTTCTTTGAAATAAAGGAAATTTGCTCGAACAGAGGATTTTCATGAGATCGTGAAATAGTAAAAATATGATAAAATATAAAATTGGGCGCGGGACTAGTCACGGCATGACTGGCCGGCTGGTGAGCCTAGTCCCCTGGCGCTTTTGCTTAATATTTTATTATTATTTTCCCTTCCTATTTTGCATAGGTTCCTCGTTCGTTCGTATTTTTGAAATGCTCGTTCGTGCATTCAAAATGCTGGTCTGTGCATTATCTGCTAATTACACTTGCACCATTTTGTCAGGGCTTATTCGATGCTCAGATGCCTGTTTCGTTGAATATTTATTACTAACCTGTGGAATTCTGCTGGGAAGAACCACAGATTGAAGTAACGAAATATAACGAGGAATCGTAGAATATTGCTGAATTCAGGCGATTATTGACGACTCGTAGAATATTGCTGGATATTCAGGCGATGGCTCGTAGAATATTGCTGGATATTCAGACGATTTAAGATAATTAATTGCTTGGCTCTATACTAGAAGGCTTCCTGTCTAGGAGCATTAATTATCTGAGGGTTGAGCAATATGAACTTGCTGGAGTGTCATATTCCTCTTGCATAGTCGGGGAAAACTGGTTACATCCCGAAGACGTTGTCGCTCTATACTAGCAGACATGCTGTCTAGGAGCCGCCCAATCTTTCGATTCTATACAGTATGAGATGTGTCGTGGCCTCAGCTGAGAGACTACACATCTTCATCTTCTCTGAGAGACTTTCTCCATCAGAGGTGGCATGAGCTTTCATGCACAGAGACATGAGTCTCGATACTCATCCGATTGCCGGATCCGGAGTAATTACTGAAATTGCTCAGTATTCATGAGATGTCGTGGCCTCAGCTGAGAGACTACACATCTACATGTACTCTGAGAGACAGCCTTCTCAGTCAGAGATTTATGACATGAGCTTTCATGCTTTATGAGAGACATGAGCCTCAATACTCATCCGGTTGCCGAATCTGGAGTATAGTTTTACAATTCTACCCTTTGTCGAAAATCACATCTACATTAAGTCCCCTGCTTAGTGAGGAACAGTCATGTTCCTCAGTCAGCATTGAATGGTGATTTTAGGTACAAACAAATAAGTAATTGAACTTAGTCATAAGATAAGATATTACCGGATTTCGACTGAATGAGCAAACCATGGTTTGAGCGGAAACCTCTGTGGCATAATAGAACATCATCCAGTGAACATAAATTGATATAGAACCGCTGATTCGATGGTGGAACCTTGGTTGGTTTAGGATTCACGGGTCGGGCCCAAAAGGGAAATCCTTATGGAATTAGGTTTTGGAAATAAAATTAGGTATAAAAGGAATTAATCCTCTTTTTTTTTTCTCTCACTTGACCACCATCCTTCATTTCCCTCACGTCCGTGCATCAGGAGCAGCAGGAGATTTTCGCCGGAGTTCGCCGCCGTCGTCCGACACCGTCCGGCCATTCCGGCCGGCGCCGTCAGGTGAGTTGATTTTTTTTTTCAGAGTTTTCTGATTTCATGAGTTTTCATGCTTTCACCATGTCAAAATTCTATACATGTGTATATGTTGATGTGAGTTTTGTAGAAAAACCCTTGTTTTATCAAACATATGTTCGTTCGATCGTTAGTTTTGAAAACTAATAAAAATCCCTGATTTATGAGAGATTTTTTATATATGTGGACTTAGGTCCAGTGATAAAACTTAGTGTATGAGCTTTCATGTGAACCAAGATTTTACCTTAATAGATGTGAGCTTTCACAAAACCGAAATAAACCCCGTTTTAGAGGATAAT
Organism: Papaver somniferum; assembly: GCF_003573695.1. Taxonomy (NCBI): domain Eukaryota; kingdom Viridiplantae; phylum Streptophyta; class Magnoliopsida; order Ranunculales; family Papaveraceae; genus Papaver; species Papaver somniferum. Next base: position 188,634,869 of record NC_039358.1, on the reverse strand, counting down.
GCTCATTCGAGGAAAATAGACTATATATTTTTATGTATGTAAATTATGTCCAGTGATAAAACTTTATTTATGAGCTTTCATGAGAATTAGTATTTTATCACAATAGGTGTGAGCTTTCACAAAACTAGCATAAACCTTCGTTTTTAAAAAAATATACGAAGGAAAATATATTTTTTATATATATGTAGCCGTGACATATTTTATGTGAAACATGATGACATATTTTATTCACATGGATTTGTTCTTATTAGATAAATTCTGAAAATTTATATGAACAAATTGCATTAATTATTGATTTATAAAATCAAGACATGGGTTTTGAGTAACCTTCAAACTAGACAACTTATTTATGATGAAGTCATGTCTTATTGTAAATTCATAGTTCAGTTGTGTGAATGTTCACATTATGAAAATTATGTATATGATTTTATGAGAAAATCATTTTCCATGAACTAATGAAGTTTTGTTCGTTATTGCAGATTTCAAGGAACGAATTGATTTCGTGTGTTAACTCTTGTATTGCAACCACTATTGTTAGTGAAATTGAAAGAGGTAAGATTCAAGAATTACCATTTTGTGGATGAATTTATCTGCATGTCGATAACTCCATGCTCCTGGTTTCAGAAAATGCCGGCTTCCAGCAGTCGTAGTTATTCCTCCGGTTCTGACGAAGATCCCAAAGCTCCCATAGCTAAGTCGAGAGCCAAGGTAATTCGCGATGAGGGAGCAAATCCCAGCGTACCCTTGAATGAGCGGAGAGTTACTTTTGCCGAATCAGAAAAGAAAAGCCGAAGACGATGAGAAAGATGCTCGTCAGCGCAAAAGGATCGAATCCGGCGCAAAATACAGAGAGCTGAGGAAAAACGCCAATTCTTGGACGGGGTACCCTCTGATTTGATGTTATGTTCTTGAAGAAGAAACCACTTGGGGTTTGCCTGATCAGTGTGCCAGAGAACTCGAAATTCCCATGAGCAGATTGACGAAGCTGAAGCGGAAGAAGATTCAGATTCAGATGATGATTTTTATGCTCATCCAGACGTCACCAATAGTCATGACAGTGATTCCGAAGAATATGATTCCGAAAAGGATAGTGATGAAGACTCTGAGAAGGACAATGATGATGAATCTGACAACTCAGATGGATCTGACGAGTAGCTTTACTTTCGATCTCTTTTTCTTTTTAGTATTTGAATACTCTCAATCTTCGTAGTAGATGTCTTCATTCGAACAATTTTATTGAAGTATTTAGGTCTTACTTTCAAACGAGAGATTTTATTAACGTGAGTTCTTCTTGATTGAATTAAGCAAACCGAGCCAATCTTCACGCCGAACTCATTGTAATCTCCCTTAACTCTTGTGGTTCTTCGTCTTATGAAAATATCCAAACATAAGATGTATAGTACATGGGGTCATGTGACTTGCCGATCACAATTAACCTTGGTCAGTCCCCAGTGCACTATTTTACTCCGCATTTCCAGTTTGACCTTGTTCAAGACTTAGGGTTTCAGTAAAACTAGTAACTGAATTGGAGATAAGTGCCTTCCGTATCTTGTATATATCTTTGTATATTTAGGGTTTATCACTTGCGCCAACATTTCCTCCATTCCTAAGTTAGTTTCATCACAAAAGAAATTTCGATCACCATACCTCTCATATCATGTCTGCTGATAATACTTCTTCTCAAAACGGACTTCAGTCGAAACATGGAGTAGAAGCGCCTATCTTGGTAAGTTGCACATCTTTTCCGTCTCGTTCAGTTGAGGTTACTGATCGTAGAAGATGATTTGTTGCAGGATAACCAGAAGAATCTTTCTTCTCACAATTCAAGGCCCAAGCGGACTGCTAGAACTCCTGCCCGGTATAGGTCGGCTCCTGCTGAGACTGGATCATCTGTAAGCAATCTATAATCCTTGAAATTTTACCATGTCTAATTCAGAAATTAAACACTTCCCCGTTCATCACAGGATGTTCGTGTCGTTGTTGATGCTAGAAGAGAAGGAGTGGAAAGTCCGTGACTGTGGTCGAGGTTGAAGATAGTAGCAATCAGCATGTGAAGATTCTGCAGAATCCGTGGAGACAGAAGACAGTGTTCATGCCCGTGAATACCCGACAGTGGGCTCTTGTTTGAAGCTCCATTGATTAACACTTTCCCAGATAATGAGGTGGTTGGTGGATTCGTCATTCCCAAGTTCCATGCACCTCTGTATACTAAGATCTGGAAAAAGTATGGGCATATTGCCACTACAGAAGTGTGGAAAGGTTTTCTACCCACCCTCTGACTACAGTTGCAGGGCTGCTACCGATCATTGAAGAAATGAACCAAATGCACCTGCGAGACGTCAAGAATCAGGAACTACACAAGTGGGATGAGATGATTTCCAATTGTGAGATATTGCGATTCAATGTGAGCTGGCTTCGCCGTCGTCTTGAGATAATTAAGATCCATAAGGCGGCGGAGGCTGCTGATGCGATTTCCATGACCACTGCTTTATTGGAGGAGGAAAAGATACTGGCTTTGGAGTCAGCGAGGGTCGAGAAGGCGGTTGAGGATTTGAAGGCAAAGACTAGGATCTTCCAAAAGAAACTCGACAGGGTTTCCTACAGGGATTATCCATTGCTGGATGGTTTGCTCTGAGTGAATATTCAGGAGAGTTGAAATGTAGGTTTCTGACAAGGTAGAATATTCTGATAGCATGAGGAGTTTTTGTTCAATTGATGAATATTTGATGAACAAATGAGCATCTTGCATGCTCTTTGAAGGAAATATATTACATTTGAGATGTATTTGAAATAAAGGTTAATTATCTGATGTTGATCAAACGTAATAGGCTTTGAGCCATTTGCCATTGATAACATTTCCTTCCTTTCCTCCACTGATTGCTAAAAGTATCCACTAGACACCGCTTTGATGATAACATACGACCCTTCCCATTTCAGAGAGAATTTGGGAGCAGACATATCTTGTTGAATGTGCTTTGCCGTCTTTAATACCGAATCTCCTACTTAAAAAGTTCGGGGTTTTACCATTTTGTTGTAAGCCCTGGATATTCTCTGTTTATAAGCCTCCATGTACTTTTCTACTTTAGACTCCTTGATTCAAGCATGTCTAGTTCAGCAACTCTTGACTTGGACACTTCAGCTTCATCCCATCGTATTCCACTAGTCACTGCAATCCTTGCTAAAGGAATTTTTATCTCGGCTGGGAGTATAACATCAGCCCTATAGACGAGCGAAAACGGTGACGTTCCAATTGAGCTTCTTGGTGCAGTTCTGTAAGCCCACAAATCCATGGGAAGTTTCTCATGCCACGATCGTGGATTGTCATGAATTGTTCGACTGATAATCCAGATTAAAGTTTTGTTGGTACTCTCTGCTTGGCCGTTTCCTTGGGGGTAGTATGGTGTGGAGAAGATCTGTTTAATCCCGTACTCCTTGAGCAATTTCTCGACATCTCGGTTGGCGAAAGGAATCCCATTATATGTTATGATATGTTTAGGGACGCCGAATCTACATATAACATGCTTCTTGATGAAGGCTGCAATAGTTACCCCTGTGGTACCTCTGAGCGGGATTGCTTCGACCCACTTAGTGAAATATTCAGTAGTTGTGATGATGTATTCATGCTGCTTTGAGGATGTTGGGTTGATCTTCCCGATGATATCAAGTCCCCAGCTATAGAAAGGCCATGGACTATTCACAGAGTGTAATGGAAGACAAGGGGTATGAATGAGATTACCGTGAGTCTGGCATTTATGGCACTTCTGAACGTATGCGGCTGCATCATCTTCCATAGTCGGCCAGTAATATTTCTCGTGGATTTGGAGAAACAAATTCTTTTTCCCCTGATGTTCTCCTTCATGAGTTTCTTTCAGGACTGTCAGGATTTCATCTTCGGCTAGGCATCTCAACAAGTCTCCTCCAAAGCTTTTGAGGTATAAGATTCCGTCAAGAAAAACAAATCTCTTAGCTCTCTGTATGAGTTTGATTGCATCTTTATTTTCTAGTGGCGATTTGTTGTCTCGAAGATATTCGATGTAAGGCTGCTTCCAGTCCCTGGTGTGAAGGAGTGTTAGCACTTCCAAATGATGAGGAGGTGTCTGGCAATTAGGACAAGCTCCCTGCAAAGTCCTCGATTGTGTTTCAGTGGAAGGACAATAGTACCCGAGTCTCTGGAGTCTTCTATAAAGTGTTATTACCAGCGTCTGTCCGCACACTTCTTGATGCACACTTTCGAGTTTCTCTTTAGCTTCTTCATCACTCAGGCATCGTGATAGAGAGACATCGGGGTTGCGATGATATAAGGCCCATTAAGCAAGAAGAAGTTCTTCAACTCTTTAAGGCTGATTGTCCCTTCTGTAATGGAGCTGCTCAGTTCATGAATGATAGGTGCTCTCCAGTCATTTGCTTGAGATTCTTCAGTTTGATTAAGCCACGTGGATGATACAGTTCGTCTTTGCACTATGATAGCTTTCTATGACCCTTCAAATTGCAACTTGGAGGCAAGGGTTGCTAAGCAATCAACATGCTTGTTGTTGATCCGACTAGTATGGGTGATGGTCGTATCGGAGAAATGAGTCAGGAGTCGCTGTGCTTCAGCTCTGAATGGAGCAAGTGTTATCTCTTTCAGAGAGTACACCCCATTCATTTTATTAACTAGCAGCTTTGAATATCCTCTGATCTCCAGATGCATTGCTTCTGCTTGTTTATCTAAGGATAATCCTAGCAAGAAGGCTTCATACTCTGCTGAATTATTTGTACAGTTGAAATCCAGCTTGAATGAATGTGAGAATACCTATCCTAATGGCGAGACCAAGACTATGCCTGCTCCTCCGGTATCATTGGTAGGAGTGGCGGATCCATCAAAATACAACAGCCATGTTTCCTCTTTAACGACTGAGATTCATGGCAGTTCTCCTGGTACATCATCTTGTAACATCGCGGAATCTTCTCCTGGGAAGGCCGCCAGTAAATATGCTACTGCTTGACCTTTGATTGCTTTGAGGGAAACACATACTATGTCGAAATCTGACATCTGAAGCAGCCACTTCCCAGGTCTTCCTATCAGAGCAGGTTTTGAGAGCAAAAACTTTATGGGATCAGCTTTGGATACAAGCACGTCTCTGTTGGAGAGTAAATAATGCCTGAATCTTTGCATTGCATGATCTAACGCCAGGCATGCTCTTTCAGCTTTCGGGTATCTGAGTTGAGCATCCTTCATGGTTCGGCTGTAATAGTATATCGGATGATCGACGCCTTCTTCATCTTCCTGAGCTAATAGGGCTCCAATAGAAACGTCACTGGAGGTTGTGTATAGTATCAGCGGTCGTCCCTGCACTGGAGACCTCATGACTGCGGGTGATAAAAGTATCTGTTGTATCTTCTAGAACGTGGAGGAGTGAACGAAGCAATAAGTGGAGCCAATCCTGGTATGAAGCGTCTGATGTAATTCACTTTACCCATGAAGCTCTGTAGTTCCTTCACAGTGCGTGGAGGAGGCATGGTGGAGATGGATTTTTCTTTGTCTGGGTCGAATTTGATCCCTTCGGCAGTGACCAAGAATCCAAAAAACTTTCCAGAAGAAACTCCAAAAACGCATTTTAGAGGATTCATCTTCAACTTGTATTCTCTGCATCTTTCGAAGACTTGTCTCATAACTTCTAGATGGGATGTTCGAGCTTTCGATTTCACCACGACATCGTCAACATAATCCTCTACTTGCTTGTGCATCATATCGTGAAATATTGATGTCATGTCTCGTTGGTAGGTGGCGCCGGCATTCTTCAACCCAAAGGGCATCACAGTGTAATGAAAATTCCCAATGGGAGTACGGAAGCGGTCTTGGAAGCATCATGTTCAAACATTTTGATTTGGTTGTACCCGCTGTAACCATCCATGAACGAGAACATACAATGTTCGCTGGTCGCATCAACGAGCATATCAATGTTGGGTAAAGGAAAGTTATCCTTCGGGCAGCATTTATTCAGGTTTCTGAAATCTACACAACATCTGATTTGACCATTTTTTCTTCTTAACTGTGACGACATTAGCCAGCCATGTTGGGTGTTGAATAGGCTAGATAAATCCTTCTACCAGTAATTTTTGAATTTCGGCCTTGATTTGTTCCTCGACTTCATGCCTGAACTTCCTGGGTGGTTGTTTGATAGCCTTGGATCCAGGAATAATATGTAGACGGTGAGTGACCAATTTGTCATCCAGACCAGGCATTTCTTCATATGTCCAAGCAAATATATCCCAACACTCCTTCAGTAACTCTACCAGGCCTGTACGCTCTTCCGGTGATAGCGCAGAACTAATTAAGATTGGTCTTGGATCTTCCTATGTGCCGATGTTAACCGTCTCAAGATCATCAGTGGTAGAATTCGTGCCATCTTGCAACTACTTTGGAGCTTCCTGAACTTCATCCTCAGGTGGCTGTTCATTCTGACACGATTCACCAGTGCGGGGAGACTCTTGATCAATCTCCCCTATTAATTTCTAATCTTTGCGTCGCCGGTAAATGACCCTTCCTTCTGCGCCATGAGTGGTCATAAAATTGGATCCTGGGATCATAGTTTCATCTTTTCGGCGTTTGACCCGTGTAGCAGGTGACTTGACTGGTTCTGCTTCTGAAGATGGTGATGACGCCGCAGATGCCTCAATATCCTTCCAACTTGGAAGTGGAGTAGTGTAGATTTTCTTAGGAGGTTCAGGGGCGCTTCTCTGGGACTCGATGAATTCCGCATCGTAGGACAGAGCATACGAAGATGATGAAGCAGCTATGCGAACGATCTTGTTATTGAGTAAATCCTTCATGCATTGATGGTAGGTTGATGAAACCACTTTGTTGTCATGGAGACAAGGTCGCCCAAGTATCATGTGGTAGTCAGTTTCTTGTTCGATCACGTGGAATTTCACCTTTGGTTGAATTGGTCCTACCCTCAAATCTATGTACGCGTATCCATATGTGTGGCTTCGTCTTCCTTCAAACCCTGTCATTAGGATGGGATGACGAATGAGTTTACCTCGCGGGAATCTGGCCATTCTAAGATTTTTCATAGTGACAATGTTCGTGGAAGCACCGGTGTCGATGAGAGCTCTTCTGAATTCGGTGCCTTTGATGAAGCCAGTCACGTACAACGCGCGATTGTGCCCTTCATCTGCCATGCGATCTTCTTCTCCAAAAGTGATGTTGTCGATTGAATGTCCAGTCATCAAAGAAACTTATTCAACTACTATGTTTGGTGAAGTTATTTTTACATCGGACGATATCTGACTGAGTGCAGCAAATGTGTCCATGTGTTGCTCCTTAGAGAAGTGTAGGATTTCACATAAATTTTCGATCAAATGTGCAACTTCATGTTCCACTGGTTCCTCACCTGTGGTGAAACTGTTGGTCTGAGGAGGATTACTAGTCGAAGGATTTGGAGGTTCCACCATCTCTGCTCCTAAAATCCTCGTCACGTGTACCAGGAAAGTGAACAGGCTATCGATTGCCCTTTTCAGCCGGTCCACGTTTCTTGACAGGTCTTCTTCTCTTCGTGCCAATTCATCCAAGCTTGGGATTTCTCCATCCACCGGTTCAACGGAGATAAATGGAGTTGTAAAATATGATAATTCATTGTAACCAGAATTGTTCGAAGGAGTGTAAGATACATTACCATTCGAGAGATTCTGGTTGGGATCTGGAGCTGTTGAGTCATTCCTAAGACCGACCATCCTTGTGAAATCGTGAGATTGAAACAGAGAGATTAATCTCCCACTATGGTCGCCAATCTGTGAGTGGGGAAAAACGATTTGCTGGGATTTACGGAATTGAAGAGTCGACCGTGTGGAGACTCCTTGAACTGAGCGAAATGTTGAACCTTACACAGATGCACTGAAAGAAGGGAGTGCTTTAAGTTTGAGAGATCAATCTGTAATACCCCGGCCTAAACCAAGAACAATGGCCGTTCCAGAGTCAATTCAGTCACAAGAGAGGATGGGTTGATCTGTAGGAGGGAAGCTGAGAAATACGTGAGATCAATGGTGATCTGAGATTGTAGGTGTGTTGTGAATTCAGCGTGAAAATGCTCTGAATGATTGAATTTTGCTCAATTGAGAGTAATTTCTGTGATTTCGTGTAGACGAAAGATTGTATGTACGAACTTTGATGAGAAATTTCTCGTCTTGGAGAATGTTGTTCGAGTGTTCGAAAACTTCTGTCTTTTCAATCAGGAGTCAGAGACATTTTATAATGCCATAGTTGAAAACACCATGATCCCATGAAGTGTGACAGTTGCTGGAATCAGAGAATGAGAAATGGGGAAATCATGTTAAAACCAACTACTCATCGTGCGGAGACTTGGTTAACTTTCCACCCGCTACTTTGCTGACTCTTCCAACTGATTGCACGACTTGCTCACATTCTCATCGTGGGTGAACACACTTGTCGTAGACCGCCAGACCAAAACCTAGTTAATATCCCCCCATGTGACACGATTGGAATCTCGTGATTTTGGAGTCAGTTGCTGACTTTATGGGACGATGAGTCCATGTAGCGCTGAGTTGAACATGTGTGAGTAAATGTTTCGAAACTCATGAATTTAACGTGTCTGCTGAGACGAGGTATCATCATAACCTAAGACGAGCAAAAATGTGTTGCTAAATTGTTGAATATTGATGGTTGAACCAACATTCTCTGGTTTGAGCAAATATTGCTAGTCCGAGCGAATATTGCTAATTCGAGCAAATATTGCTAGTTTGAACAAATATCGTTCTTTTAATGAATTATTGGTAGATGGACCAAGTAAAATATTAATTTAAGTTACTGACTGCTGGGTCGAGCAAAATAAATACGAATGTTAATCATGGAATCAACATAAAATTATCAAAGTGTTCGAATCTGCTCAGAATTACGTTTCTGCTGAGCTATGGATTCAAAACCCTAATTTTACCGAGATAATGATGTATTGCAAATCACATAAGACCGGATACATGGGATGACGGGTTCACCATATAACGCCCAGATGCTCGAATGAGCAAAAATACCAAAGTCTCTTGAGGACCAGTTGGTGAAAGAATGATTAAATGTTGGTTTAATCATTTACTGAAATAATGCTTGTGTGAGCGACAAATCATAAAACCTGATTTTATGGAAAATATGAGGGCTGGCCAAGAGGTCATGGGACCGGCTCTTGATTGCCGTGGGACCAGTAGATGGTCATTTGAGCAAACTTCCAATTTTTTGGAAAGAGTTTGAACCTAATATGAGCAGCTGAGCAAATTAGGTTAAAATCATTAAAGCACGCGGGACCAGCTGTTTGCAAGCCTCAGGGCCACCCTTGGTCGGTCAAGGGGATGTGACCGTGTCACCATGATGTCCGTGCTTCAGTCCTGAGAATTTTGATATTTTCTGGTGCACGTTTGAGCAACATTTGGAGAAAATATGAAAAATCCATGGTTTTGCTGAAACTGGGAAAAATACATGAGATGATGAAAATAATAAATAAACAAGGAATCACAAGGTGTGGGACCGGACACGGCTAGAGCATGGCCGTCTAGGGGTGTAAATTGGGCCCGACCGGACAGCCCGACCTATTTATTAAATGGGACGGTATAGGGCGGGCCGGAACATCTCTTATCCATAAAATTAAAAGGGTCGGGCGGGCAGGGTTATTTATTTACAGTTAGTACCCATGGCCTACCCAAGCCTGTTTTGTAATTTGGGCTCGGGCGGGTAGGGCCGGGAGGGCCTTGAATATTACAAACAAATATATATATACATATATATATATTATACATATATATGTTAAAAATAAAAATAAAGTAGTAATAATACACAAGTTTTACTTAAAATTAATAATCAAATACGAGAATTGAGATGGGAATAAGATAAACCAAACTTCCTATAATTTTTCCTGAATTGAATCATCAGAAAAGGAAACTGTCTTAGATTTTGCTCAATATTTTCTCTATATGGTTAACAAAATTAGACTCCAATGGAATAAAAGTTAAGAAATACATAAGAAAACTATGAGGGTTGACTGTATTAAGTATATGTACCAAGTATATTCTAGGATAAAACAAATGAGAACAGTCACTTAGGCTAGGTAAATGGTTAACACTGGCGGGCTAACATGGCGGGTAGCATTGACGGGATAATAGGGAGGGTATTGGGCCGGGCAAGAAAATTTGAATTGTGGCCCGTGCCCGCCCTCTTATTTAAATGGGCTAGGTCGGGCCAACCCGTAAAGGGCCACGGTCACCCATGGGCTGTCATGGGACAGGACGGACGGTACTGAGCCTCGGGCTCCGGGCAAAATTTACACCCCTATGGCCGGCCGACTGACACGCGGTCCCACATGTTTTACCCAGTTTTATGTGATTTTATGTATTTTTCTCTGATTTAAGGGAAATTCTATGAAACTGGAGAGTTTGGCGAAATTAGGGAACTTCCATGAGATGAGAGACATAAATTAAAATATAAAATAGGGAATAGGAGTGTGGGACCGGCAATGGCCGTGGCATGGCCGGCTGGCGAACGGGCGCGAGTCTCAAGGCACTCTTCCCAATTTTATGTAATTTTGATGATTTTAGATAATTTTCATAAAATCAAAGGGATTTGTTGAAAATCAAGATATTTTGTTGAAATCAGGGAGTTTTTATGAAATCAGGAAACAAAACACCAAATAATAATAAAATAATGGGTGTGTGGGACCGTCTAGGGCATGGCCGGCCGGCTAGAGCCCGGTCCCACAAGTTTTCCTAATTTTTTAATATTTTCCATGATTTTAGAGAAAATACATGAAATTAGGTAATTTTAGGAAAAAATCATAAAATCAAGGAATTTTCATAATTTGAGAAGGAATAATAAATAATGCGACGTGAGGTGTGGGACCGGCCACGGCCAAGGCATGACCGGCCGGCAGCGGTCCCGCGACACCTTTCCCTAATTTTATTATTTTTGATAAAATCATGTGATTTAGATAAAAATACATGAAATTATGTAATTTTCATGATTTTAGGGAAAATTCATAAAATCAAGGAATTTTCATAATTTGAGAAGAAATAATAAAATAATGGAACGTGAGGTGTGGGACCGTCCACGACCAAGGCATGATCGGATGGCCGGCGGTCCCGCGACACCTTTCCCTAATTTTATTATTTTTGATGAAATCATGTGATTTAGATAAAAATACATGAAATTAGGTAATTTTCATGATTTTAGGGAAAATTCATAAAATCAAGGAATTTTCATAATTTGAGAAGGAATAGTAAAATAATGGGACGTGAGGTGTGGGACCGGCCACGACCAAGACATGGCCGGCTGGTGCTCGGTCCCGCGACACCTTTCCCTAATTTTATTATTTTTGATAAAATCATGTGATTTAGATAATTTCTTTGAAATAAAGGAAATTTGCTCGAAAAGAGGATTTTCATGAGATCGTGAAGATAGTAAATATATGATAGAATATAAAATTGGGCGCGGGACTAGTCACGGCATGACTGGCCGGCTGGTGAGCCTAGTCCCCTGGCGCTTTTGCTTAATATTTTATTATTATTATTTTCCCTTCCTATTTTGCATAGGTTCCTCGTTCGTTCGTATTTTTGAAATGCTCATTCGTGCATTCAAAATGCTGGTCTGTGCATTATCCGCTAATTACACTTGCACCATTTTTGTCAGGGCTTATTTGATGCTCTGATGCCTGTTTTGTTGAATATTTATTACTAACCTGTGGAATTCTGCTGGGAAGAACCACAGATTGAAGTAACGAAATATAACGAGGAATCGTAGAATATTGCTAGACATTCAGGAGATTGATTGATGACTCGTAGAATATTGCTGGATATTCAGGCGATGGCTCGTAGAATATTGCTGGATATTCAGACGATTTAAGATAATTAATTGCTGGCTCTATACTAGAAGGGCTTCCTGTCTAGGAGCATTAATTATATGAGGGTTGAGAAATATGAACTTGCTGGAGTGTCATATCTCTTGCATAGTCAGGGAAAACTTGGTTACATCCCGAAGACATTGTCGCTCTATACTAGAAGACATGCTGTCTATGAGCCGTCCAATCTTTCGATTCTATACAGTATGAGATGTGCCGTGGCCTCAGCTGAGAGACTACACATCTACATCTTCTCTGAGAGACTTTCTCCATCAGAGGTGGCATGAGCTTTCATGCATAGAGACATGAGTCTAGATACTCATCCGATTGCCGGATCCGGAGTAATTACTGAAATTGCTCAGTATTCATGAGATGTGTCGTGGTCTCAGCTGAGAGACTACACATCTACATGTACTCTGAGAGACAGCCTTCTCAGTCAGAGATTTTATGGCATGAGCTTTCATGCTTTGATGAGAGACATAGCCTCAATACTCATCCGGTTACCGAATCTGGAGTATAGTTTTACAATTCTACCCTTTGTCGAAAATCCACCATCTACAGTAGGAATACAGATGGAACTAGGTGAACTATAGGTTTAGTTGCTTGGTCTCAACTATACGAAGTTGATGTAATTTTGTGTTGCGGATTAATCCTGAGAGTATTCAATTCTGGACAAGGCCCCGGGGTTTTTCTGTATTTGCGGTTTCCTCGTTATCAAAATCTTGCTGGGTCATTTACTTTATATTTCCCCATTATAATTGTTTTATTATAATTAAAGTAAATCGCACAAACGTTAATTCCTATTTACTTGATAAGCAATCCTATTGTGTTTGGTTAAGTTTGAACCTTTGTATCAAGTAAACATACTTCGTTGTTGTATTGTCTCGATCTCGTATTCATAGACGATCACACGAAGTGTGAACCGATTAGTTGTATTGTCTCGACTTTGTCAATAGACAATCACTTTCGGAGAAAGGACTTATAGGTAGGAAAAGTTTTAGCTTGAGGTATATTTGGGTACCCTCTCCTTTTCAGTTGGTATCAGAGCAGGCAAAAACGAAAAGATCTAACAATCTGTGTTTGGTGCGATCCAACCTATAAGAATCAACTCAAGTTCTCATGAATCGACTTCAATTAACGTACCGCCAAGATTTGACGGAACAAACTATCTATGGAGGAAATCTTCTATGAGATCTTGTTTCAATCACGAGACCTTAATACTTGGCTATTAGTCGTCGATGGTTTTATTCGTCCAAAGATAGAAAATTCAGAAACTGAGTTTAAACGCTTAGTAGATTTTTCAAAAGAAGAAAAGGCGCTTGCAAAGCAGAATTCAGATGGTTTGAGTGCTATAATACATGATATAAGCCGTGATCTATGAAAAAGTGGGGGTCTAATAACACCACCCAATAATTCGATTAGCAATCTGTATGGACTAACTCTGAAATACTTTGCTAGAGAATCAACTAGACAGTCAGACTCAATCTAGATTAAAGTATCTCAAGGAGTTATTATCTCTTAATTGTTTTGATTTACTCAAGCTAAAACAATAGCGAGTCTTTAATCAAACACCAGGAATAACTTGGACTGTACCAAAGACCAATGTCCAAGGATCAATCAATATCAATCAACAACCAAAGGTTGGATTTCCAATTGATGATCTTAACGCACAACCTGTATTATTTCTATTATATAAAAATATAATGCGGAAAAGAAATAACACATATACCATAAGTTTTGTTAACGAGGAAACCGCAAATGCAGAAAAACCCCAGGACCTAGTCCAGATTGAATACACATTGTATTAATACGCTACAGACACTAGCCTACTCCAAGCTAACTTCGGACTGGACTATAGTTGAACCCCAATCAGTCTCCCACTAATTCAAGTTACAGTTGTACTCCTACGCCTCTGATTCCAGTAGGATACTGCGCACTTGATTCCCTTAGCTGATTTCACCCACAACTAAGTGTTATTGCAAGCCAAAAACGCATACTTGATAATAAACAAATTTGTCTCACACAGAAAAGTCTATCAAAGGATAAATCTGTCTCCCACAGAAAAACCCTAGGTTTTGTTCCGTCTTAAAATATTGTGAATACCAATATTATGTAGATCACGTGTCACGATCTTAGTGGCCGCATATATACCTAACTGTGTAGCCTTCGCTAAACAGAGAAGCCTGAGTAACAAGGGATACCTTCGCATATCTACTTTATCTCATCCCAAGAAAGAAGGCGTGAACGGTCAAGATAAGGAAGGAAAAAGCCTAGTCTATATAGAGTCAGCTGGCGAGGGGACAGAGGTAGATGACGCATCCAATCAGCATTAAATGCTCAAATCTCTTATCTACACGCATGAATCTAGGCACGTGGAGAGAGAAAGCGTGGCAGAACCCGATTGGCGGAAGTTGGCGGTGAACGAAGGTACAACCTGTACTAAGGTTGGGTAGTTCCCGAAGGAACGTGGGCCAGCTGAGGTGGCGAAATATAACTGGAGAAAGTACGTGGTGGACGAAGGTACCATTGGTACGAAAGGTATATCAGCAGATGATGGACCCAGAGGCAGTAAAGATATACCTGGAGAAAGAGGGGCTATAAATATCAAGCTTCACCAACAAACTAAGGGAAATCAATATCTAGGAGAGAAGATCTAGTCTTAAGCTTATACCTCTTTAATGTTTAGAACTTAATTATTTACTTCCACTTGAGTTCTCTCTATTACTTTGGGAAGCATTTAAGATCTTTGTAACCACCACAACTTAATACAAAAACAAGCACTCATTACCCCGTGGATGTAGACAAATGTCGAACCACGTAAATCTCTTGTGTCTCATGATAACTTAGAAGCTTTTACATTATACTTGTGTTCTTCGTTGTTATTGTGATCTTAGATATCATTTATTACTTGGAAATATCGGTTCAACGGAGGTATCAATACTACTTAGTATCAGATCCTCAAAGCTATTACATTACGTAGACTACGGGAAAACGAGTAGTCACAGTTTGGCGCCCACCGTGTTTTGCTCACGAACCTGAGTTTAGGCACAATTTTACATTTTACTTATACATCTTCTGAAACGAAGGGATGTGTGTTTCACCGATGAATCTCACTCTCTAGTGATTCGTTCATCCATTATTTGTGTATGTTTTCGAGTTCATAGCATCTAAAAGCGTGCCTCATTACAGATCCACAACAAATCTTTCAAAAAACATACTCACAAAACGCCAAAATGTTTGTTTTATACTAAAACAACCTTTCTTAAACAAAGCACATCTTAGATCTGAGAACCTTTGACTGACAGAGGAATCTCAGTAAAATTTTAAGGATAAAAGATCTTCCAACGCATTCAATAGCCTTGTTTTTTGCAAGATCTGACACCCCCCTTTTTCATTGGTTTTCGACATTTTAAGGTTGTATTTTCCAAGGATGTCATAAGCATTTAATACATGTCTGTCAAAAACATTATTTCAGTCATTTTTCTGAAAAAGATGCTTAACAGTCTTGTGTGTCAGAGCATTAATATCTACTTTTAACGAAGGTACCCAAGTACCAGACTTCTTCGATTTTTCTGTAGACGCAGGATAACCAAAGCCGAAGGCATGCAGAAACCAACTGATGTACCAACAAGCTCACGACCAACTATCACAAGAGGGAGATCTCAAAAGCCGTCTCAAGCAAACCAAAGGAAGGAAGCGGAGGATGTACAAAGCGAAATAGCAAGAAGAACAGTTGCTAAAAAATCGCCTATTCCTGCTGAAGGGATAGGGAAAACATCAGGAGCTCAACCAATCTACGACATGCCATTACCGGAGCATGCTACAGCTACGAAGCCACTTTTGGCCAACGCAGGGTTACCCATAACCTTAGCTCCTACGGGGCGAGGGTTTGGAAACCTAACTCCAATTCAGATAATTCCAGACGCGCCAATTATAGAGGAAGGAGTGGAAAACTCTGAAGATCCAGCAGACAACACTCCTCAAGGGGGTGGAGCCCACAACGAAGACCAAATGACGGCACAAATAGCATCTTTGTTACTCCGTAACAAGAAAAACGAAGATGCAATGCATGAGATGGCCCAAGAGAACCAGAACCTCAAAGGTATGTTAGACATACAATTCGAAGGTTCCCAAACTCACCCTCCACAACCGAGGCGTGAAAATGGGGCTATCTCAGGAAGACGAAGGGTGGATCTCAACCCACCAAAGGCGAATCAGCCTAAGGAAGCAAGGAGAGCGCACCATGATCCAGTTGAAACGGATTCAACATACAAGCCCTCTCAAACCTACTACGACGAAGCATTTTCCAAAGATGCTCACAATGTGAACATGGTCATGGAGCAAATGGAGAAAATGTGGAAGGAAATCCAAGGCCTAAAAACTGGCCACGCAGGCGCAAGACTAGAAGAAGTACTACAGGAGGCAACCACGTCACCACTATCCTTTCGCATTTTGAGGGAAACCATCCCTCCGAAATACCCGGTACCTACGTTCCAAGCATACAACGATACCTCAGATCCCGCAGCCCACCTACGGTATTACACTCGTGTCCTTGCCCATTGGGAAAGAAACGAGGTGGTACTTTGTAGGTACTTCCCAGCAAGCTTGACGAGATCAACACTGGCCTGGTATGACAACTTACCAGCAAACTCAATTGACTCCTTCGACCAATTATCTACGGTGTTTTTGGAGACATACATGTACAACAAATCAACAAAGGCGGGGTTAGATAGGCTATTTGCTTTAGCTATCGGTCCCCGGGAGACGCTGATGCAGTACACAGACAGGTGGCAAAAGAGATGCCAAGCAATTGGAAAAGTCAATTCAGAAATTAACATAAATTGCTATAAGTACGGACTTGATAAAACCTCAGCCATCTTCGTGGAGCTTCACAACAGAGCCCTCGATTCCGAAGGCGAGCTCAGGGTTGTCCAGGACCGTTACATCAGACTCGAAGAAATCCAGAAGGACAACCCCAGGGCACAAGCAAAGACAACAACGACTCCGCAACAGACTAACTCTCTGGAACCAATTCCGGAGGTATCTAAGCGATAAAACGAAGCCGGGGGCAGAACCAATTCTCGAGACAAGCGATCCAAGCACGGAGATGGAAAACGAGGCAAAGGAAGAGAAAAATTTATGGATAAGGTTTACACGAAGTTAAACACAAATTTCTCTCACATCCTAAGCAAGGAGGGAGCAAAGCCAGGCTTCCCTTACCCTAATACTAGGGGAAAGTATCCAAAAAAGATAAAGGAGTCTAAGGAGTACTGTGCGTACCACCAATACTACGGACATACTACTGATACATGCTACCACCTGCGAAACGTGACCCAAAGATTCATCGACGAAGGTAAATTCATGGAGTACGTACAACTGCAGCCAGCGGAGACTGAGGAGATCCCAAAGAAAAGGGTAGAACTACCTCAGGATGGAAAATATATCAACATGATCACCTTCTCCAGCGGAGGTCAAGAATAAATGCTCGAAGATATCCTCGAGTTAGCTCGAAACAGAAAGAAGATTGAATCCCATGAAGTTTTCAAGCTAAGTGGACCACCAACTAGCACTTGAGAGGACTGGATGGCCACGCCATTAACCTTTTCAACAAAGGACGTCAACCAGGAGGTTGAAATGCACAACGATCTACTAATGATCACTCTTCCAATACATGGATGGAACGTTACGAAGGTCCTTGTGGATGGGGGCAGTTCGTTAAATGTGCTATTTTAAGAACCCTACCTACGCATGGGTTTGACATCAGAACAAATGGATTCTTCCACTTGCACAATATATGGTTTTAATGGAGCAGTCTCAAGACCGAAGGGAGTAATCGTCTTGCAGGTACACGCAGGACCCTTAGTAACTAGTACACGCTTCTGTGTGGTGGACGCACCTTCGCCTTATAACATAATCATGGGAAGACTATGGGTCCATCGACTGCGAGGAACAGCTTCGACGTACCACCAGTACCTACGCTTTCCTACACCTATGGGTGAAATGGAAATCAAAGGCGACCAGCAAGATGCAAGGATATGAAATCTAGCAGAAATCAGACTCAACGAAGAAAGAACTGCTACTCAACAACATGAAAGAAAGAGACGTAAGGCAAATACCAAGGAAGTACAGGACACAGCCTCCTCAGTACCTAAAGCCATCTCAGACCCGGAGACAAGCACCTCCGCCACTCTAGGCGCAGATGTCTCCGCCAAATGACATTACAGAAAAGCACTCCTCAAATCTGCTCACCGGTAGAACCAACAAAGAAAATCAACATCGGGACGGAGGCAGAACCAAAGATGCTCAACATCGTAAATTTGCTTGATAAAGAAGAGGAGATGCAACCATAAAGTCTACTAAAAGAATACGCAGATGTCTTCGCATGATCAATGGAAGACATGCCGGGAATCGATCCGAATTTGGTCTCACACCACCTTCGGCTCAGACCGGAGATACCACCGTTCAAACAACGCATACGTAAAGTGGCATACATCTACCACGAAGGGGTGGAAAAAGAGTTGCAAAAGTTACTTGCAGATGGATTCATACGAGAAGTCAAATATCCCACTTGGATATCAAACATGGTCATTGTTCCTAAGAAGAACGGAGGTGTACGCATTTGCATCGACTTGAGCATTCTCAATGCGTACTAATTTCCATTCTTGAACTTCCTTCTTTGTGATTCACCAACAACATTCTAGTAAAAGCTACAAATTAGATTAGAAGAGTATTACTCCAAGAATCCAAGTGCCCAAGTCCAAGAGAAGTGGAACAAGTGCGACGAAATGGAGCAAAATACTCAAAAACAAGAGACAGAACAAATACCAATCTTAACTCATCCAAAATCAATAATTATCATCTCCATTTTGAAGAGAATTAAAAGAGGAATATAATTCAAAAAGAATAAGTTCATTCCGAGTTCGGACGAAGAAGTTACGGCCAAGACAAGTTTACCGAATATCGACGTCAAGTATGCATACGGGTTTGCAAACGAATTTTCATGACAAAAAAAGTTTGTAGACTGGGTTTGCGAACTTAAACCCCTGGATTTTTATTTTAAATGATGGTATGCATCCCTGGAATGTGTACCATGAAGTCCAAACATCCCGAACGGCTATTTTCAAACCTAAACATATAAGAACCTTAAACACAGATCAAGTTAGGCAGAAATGAACGATAAGCAAGGTACATGGATCATAATAAGTACTTAAGCAAGTAAAAACACAAATATGTCTCAAGTTTATAGACATACCTTTTTATAATAATCCAATCGAATTCTACAACCTTACTGAACACAATCTGTGTGCCCCAGTTCTCATGCTTCCTTTACCGTAACAGGGCATTCCTTGGTGATGATGCACTTTCAACACAAACAAGTTGTGTTGAGATGAACATTGTCTTGCTCACCATGGAACCAAGAGAGAGTTTCTTTCTAGCAACTCTTACATCTTGTAGGGTTGAGAAACACCCAAGGAACTGTTTTTATAAGTCTATCAAAGAACTTCAAGAGAACCCAAAAGGATTTGTGTTTCTGATTTCTTGTTTTCCAACTTATAAAAAACAGTTTATGCAGATAGTTTTTAGTACTGCGAGGGGAAACTCTTTTGATAAACAGAGACATCCTAGCTTCTTCATAAAAGAAGGCAATACTACTATCTTGATATGAAGTATCAGGAATTGAGTAACGAATCAATTCATGCTTTGAGGTGATACACTCAGATGACTGAGATTTAAACTCCCCTTGTAATTCGTTTAGTTTGTTACAACTAATTGGATTACGCAGTGGAGGAGCATTGCTCTCACTGATTAGTAAATCAATATCAACCTCAACATAAATATTATTCATCATAACTTGATTAAGCCTGCCAAGAGATTCTTGCTCTTTCTGGAGGTATAACTCAACATCAAGAGATAAGCTCTCAAGATTCTTTTCAAGCCCTGAAAACACTTCAAGGGATTTTAAACCTGGTGGAAGTTTAGATAGAATTTCTTCTACAGATTTAATTAAATAATTCATGGAAGAGAATTCTGAAATCCCTGGATCTGGTGGTGCATTTATTGAGATAACACTATTGTCCATAGACTCAGATCGCTTACAAACACAGACTTATAAGGTCTTTAATGTGTTTGCCTGCTCTGATACCAATTGAAAAAGCGGGGGTCTAACAACACCACCCAATAATTCGATTAGCAATCTGTATGGACTAACTCCGAAATACTTTGCTAGAGAATCAACTAGACAGTCAGACTCAATTTAGATTAAAGTATCTCAAGGAGTTAATATCTCTTACTTGTTTTGATGTACTCAAGCTAAAACAATAGCGAGTCTTTAATCAAACACAAGGAATAACTTGGACGGTACCAAAGACCAATGTCCAAGGATCAATCAATATAAATCAACAACCAAAGGTTGGATTTCCAATTGATGATCTTAACGCACAACCTGTATTATTTCTATTATATAAAGAATATAATGCGGAAAAGAAATAACACAGACACCGGAAGTTTTGTTAACGAGGAAACCGCAAATGCAGAAAAACCCCGGGACCTAGTCCAGATTGAATACACACTGTATTAAGCCCCTGCAGACACTAGCCTAGTCCAAGCTAACTTCGGACTGGACTATAGTTGAACCCCAATCAGTCTCCCACTAATTCAAGGTACAGTTGTATAAACGACGCCCCTGATC
The DNA here is from genome assembly GCF_003573695.1 of Papaver somniferum. Taxonomy (NCBI): domain Eukaryota; kingdom Viridiplantae; phylum Streptophyta; class Magnoliopsida; order Ranunculales; family Papaveraceae; genus Papaver; species Papaver somniferum. Next base: position 188,614,310 of record NC_039358.1, on the reverse strand, counting down.
CCAGCAGGATACTGCGCACTTGATTCCCTTAGCTGATCTCACCCACAACTAAGAGTTGCTGCAACCTAAAATCGCAGACTTGATAATAAACAAATCTGTCTCACACAGAAAAGTCTATCAAAGGATAAATTTATTTCCCACAGAAAAACCCTAGGTTTTTTTCCGTCTTAAGATATAAAATCAAGGTGAACAGGAACCAATTGATAATACGGTCTTATATTCCCGAAGAAAAACCTAGATTAATCAATCACCTCTCAACAATCCTTCTTGACTACACAAGCGGTTTGTCGAGGAATCACAAACAGTGAGACGAAGATGTTTGTGACTTCTTTATCTTTCCTATCGGAGAACTCTCACGATCTCAAGCCAATCAAAGATTGTACTCGTACGACAGAAGATGCAAGATCGGATCACACAACTACGATAAAAGTAGTATCGGTCTGGCTTCACAATCCCAATGAAGTCTTTAAGTCGTTAACCTGATTTTAGAGAAGAAAACCAAAGGTTAAAGTAGAATCGACTCTAGCGAGCGCACTAGTATCACACAGACGTGTGGGGATTAGTTTTGCACAATGCTAGATGTCTCCTTTCTATAGCCTTCAAATCAGGGTTTTGCCTTAGTTACAAAGCAATCCATAATCACCGTTAGATGAAAACTTGATTTAGATTCAAGCTAATATTTCTCAACCGTTAGATCGAAAACTTAGCTTGTCACACACACTTGGGTAGACGTTTACTGGGTTTGTGAAAACCATGCCCAAACGTATACGTGTATGTTGGTTCAACATAGTAACCCAAAAGGTTAACCATATGAGCAATTCATATTAACCTAGTTCTTCTTCACCATAACTAGTTCAATTGACTCAAATGAACTAGTTAGAGAGTTGTTCAATTGCTATGAGATCTTATGTAACTACACAAGACACAATTGAAACAAAGATGATTCGATTCGATGAATCGGCTCATGAACTTTATAGCCACGGTTTGCATAAAGCATTCCTTAGTAATTTAAGTTTCATGTTCAGAGCACATCTTTAGATCATAACCACTTAAGCTCACAAACAAGTTCGCGGACTTAAGGCAACAGTCAGAGTTTTCCAAACTCAGCAGAAAATCTCGGCAAAGAGACTTCCGCAGTTCGCGGACTAAACACGCAAACGAGTTTTTGGAAAATCCCAGCAGAAATTCTCTGTAAGAGAACTTCCGTCAGTTCGCGGACTGGGTTCACGGACTTGGCAAAGCCAATTCCTCCGGTTTCTGTCAATCAACAAAGTTCGAAAACTTCGGATTAAGGAATACATGGTTATGTAATCTAAACTCTCATTCCAATCATTGAGACATTCTAAGAGGACGTTATATAGCCGTTATTCACAGACCGTTTCACGTCGGAGCAATTCTCAAAGTAATTGAAACTTTTCATGACTTTCGTCACTAAGTGAAGATAAACTTGATCAAAGCGAAACGCTTTACCAACACACGATTTCGAGAAAAAGATAAGTAGTGAATACTCAGCTCGAAATGTCAAATGTGTATGATCCAGTCTATATAGCATACGACTTTTTGTCTCATAAGAAGTAGGAGATAGAATAGATAGACTTTTGAGTGATAGATAAGTTCAAGTCTCCACATACTTTTTTGTTGATAAGTTCCACGGTTCCTTGAGTATATCTTCGTGGTTGTATGATGAATCGCCATGAAGTCCTTGAGCTCAACTACACTTTTCTATCCTAGTCCGAGACTTAGCAATAATAGACTAGAAATCAAGACTCATAGTTTTGATCACTAACATTGACAAACATGCTTGATATAGCAACGACCGATATATGCTCTAACAATCTACAACATCATGTATCAACATGTCAAACTTCGAAAGAAGCTTGGGATAATCTTCAGATCGTATTCGAAGGAAACACTTCCGAGAAAAAAGCTAGACTTCAAACTCTTACGTCCAATTGGTAAAACCTTCGAATGGATGACAACGACACTTTTAAAGAGTTCCATCTTAAACTCTCTGAGATAATCAATGCCTCTTTCTCTCTCGGAAAGACTATCTCTGAAAAGGATATAGTGTACAAAATTCTCAGATCGTTGCCACCAAGATACGATTCTAAGAAGCATGCAGTCATAGAAGCAAATGATCTCTAAACTCTCTCACGAAGTACACTCGTTGGAAAATTAAAGATCTTTGACCATGAATCACAATCTATTCAAAGTAAAGGAATCGCTTTTAAAGCTGCAAAAATTCTGAAAGCTCCAATGGAGAGGAATATACATATATGGATGATTCAGATGAACAGATTGCAGAAAATTCTGATGATGAAATTGAACAATCATTATCTTTGATTACTAGACAGTTTCGAGATCTCTTAAAGAAGCGAAATAAGAGATTCATTAAGGATACTCATCGATCCTCTCGTCCACATGATCGAGTTCCTGTCAAAAAGGATCATGAAGAAGATAATGAACATCAGCCGCAATGCTTTAAGTGTAAAGGTTTTGGTCATATTGCTAAAGACTGTCCCAATCTTAAGAAATACACTGGAAGCAAGGCGTTGGTTGTAACTCTATATGAGGCCTCTGACTCATACGATTCTGAAGAAGAGAAAACAACTAATATTTCATTAGTTGTTAATCTTATTTCTTTCTCCTTCATTAGTGATTTACCTATTTTAAAAATGGACATGTCTTCTGATGTTATTAAATCATCTAATGGTAAAGGAAAAAATAAGACAAGATGCAAAAACTGTCTCAAAAACAGAATTGCTAAAAGTTGCATAGGCAACCCAAGTCAATCTCAAGATACTTTGTTAGTTCGAGGAAACAAGAAGAGAATTTCTCATACAATACTAGATCAGGGACAATCTTTTTGTTCTAATTTCCATAATGAGAGAAATCTCATACTAATACAACTTGATCGGTATTAGAATTCTTTCCTTACCATGTGTGCCGAATTTTGAGTGAGGAAGAAGAAAAATCAAGGCACTTATGTGTAGATTATGGAAATAAAATCTAGTATTTGAAAATATTTGATATATTCGTATCTTTAGGAATATTATATTTTCGGAAGTATGAAAATTATAAAAAGATCATTCTCCTTCTTTGGTTATTCCATTTTCGAACCATGAGTCTGGATCCAACATCATTTTTGGCAAGATGCTAGATCAGAAAGATCAACTTAAGATTAAGTCTGGATCTTCTCTTGATATTAAGAGTAAAATTAGAAAAGGAGATTGGCTTATCAAGAAGGAAAGAGAGAATACTCTGAAGAAAGATCAATGTATTGAAGCATGGACACACTTTTGTGTTCAATCAAAGACAGAATTACATGCTCTTGCAGAATCCTTCACGAAAATTTCTCACCTGCAAGAGATTCTGGTCAAGCAACAAGGTTTTCTACTTGAAGAAATTCACAAGCTGAAGTCTGAAAGTAATAATCCGCCTTCATTTAGCACTGATATGAAGGACTGAGTTGCAAAGGAAAATAGACATCAATTTATGTATTAGGTCTATTATGAATAAAATTATTTGATTTATAATTTTTTCTTGTGATGGTTTTTGATTTACATAGCCTGTGCTTGAATGTTTTATTATTGCTATGGATGTTTATGGGATGTTTGATTTCGGTTTTATTACCTTGATATTCGATCTCATTATGTTGTAAACCCTTATTGTTTGGGTGACTTTTTGATTTAGCAGGATTAACTTCTAGCCCATGTTGGTAGGCTTTATCAAAGGATCATGAGGGGTTCTGGTAGAAATAATATGTGAAAAAGTCAAAATATGTTGAATCGGTTTTGGTTTAACATAAAAGCATATGTGTTTCGACGGTTTTCAACCTTTCTCTGGTAAAGGTTGGTTGTTGTTATTCTTTTGTTTTGCATAAGGATGACAATATAATGATATTTCGATATCAATTCTCCCTGGAAGAAGATGCAAACATATTGGAGAAGTGGATGCGAAATTTGAGGTAACAATATTGTTAGTTAATTGTTTTCCTGTTTAAGAAAATCCTGATTTTTATTTCATATATATTTTGCTTTTGCTTAACAAAATCGGTACAATTGATGTTTTATTCCATGATGTGTGTATGGATGTATGTGTGATTCAATTGGTTCCGGTTAAGAAAAACTATTGTTATCTTGCTTTATTGTGTGGTGTCAATTGTTTAGGCTTACAAAATTTCGGTGCAATTGCGTGTTTTAATGCTTATGTTGATTCAATTGCTTCCGGTTGAGGTGAATAATTATGCAAGTTGATTTATTTGGTTTGTATGAATTATTTATGGCTTAACGAAAAAAAAAGGTTTACGGGATGAGTTGTTTAGTCCAATTCGATTCTGGATAAGAGAAGCTAAGTTTATCTTAGTTAAACTTATCAAAGTGGAGGTTTCGGTTGTTCAAGTCTAATTGAATGCCTTAACAAGAAATGATAGTTAACTAACCTAGTACTTGTCTTGTTTAAAATAGAAAGGTCTAAGTTATATGGATAATTAGAACCTGATGAGAAAAATAGAGTTATCTTTATTTTGGTCTTATCGAATGAAGCGGTTGTATTTGTACAATCGGTTTAACAAAGGGACTAAGTTGCTTAGTTGATTTTTGGTTTGCTAAACTAAATTGGGAAAATTGCTTCGTGCAATTGTTTCCTTGATAACATATCAAAACAAATTACTTTGTAGTTTTGCTTTTGATATTGGTTATCAAAAATGGTGTGTGGAACCCTCGTGCTTAACTCTCTAGGTTTTCAAGTCTATTTTGAGATTTGTAAGATTCTTTTCGTGTTGTCCTTTATTTTTTCGTTTCTTTGTCATTTTGTGACAAAAAGGGGGAGAAATATATGGAGTAACCAAGTGATATTGGTATTGATTTTATATTGATTGGTATCACTAAGGAAAAGAACAATTGTGCTTAAACGTTTATCTAACGTAAGAGTGAAAGCATAGACTAAGGGGGAGTAGCATATCATATTAATTGGTATAACAAAGACGTGCGGATTGATTAAATCTACCTATCTCACCTTTAGGGGGAGTATTAGCTTTGTTATTATAATGTCAACAACGACATTTAAGGATTGAATGAATGCAGGTTATTGTGTTGTTGAATTCGGGAATCAGGTGTATGTGTAATGAATTCTTGTAATTTGTTTATCCATATGATTGTAAGAGTTTTGTCACTAAAATTGACAAAGGGGGAGATTGTTAGATCATAGCACGGTTAAACCCACCAAGCGTTGGTATGTCAAGTTTGGTTGTCATATTTTAATGAATCAAAACTCATTTTAAGAGTCGCTTGATTATGTACTAGAGTCAACTTCGTATAGGTTAGCTTGAAAGTATTAGGATATGAGACATTACAAGTATTGTGAAGACTTGAGAAGTGAAGAAGTAAGAAGATACAACGACAACATCATCCTTCCACTTGAGGTTAGTGATATTTGACTTGAACTGTTTCATTCCCTAACTATCTTTCAAGTCGTGCATATTGAAAACGAAACTGCGAAGCATGAACACTCTAGATAGACATAGTATTAAGGAATACAATATCAAGTTTATTTCTTAAACATTAAACTTTGTAGATAAGACATCGACATAATCGTTTAAATGCTATTGTGATTATGTATGGGTATGAGGTGAGGATTTCATCCTAGGAAACAATGTTTTACATGTGTTTTAAGGAAGTAAGTTCATAAACTTGTTTATGAATCGAAAAGGAAATCGCCAGGCGTTATTGGGATTGTTATTCATTGCATAGTGAACATCCAATATGTGTGATTTAGTATAACCGCTCATGACTTGTTTGTGTTCTTGGTAAAACTATTCACAAAGGCCTGACTTATGTATTGGTATGACTTTTGTTAGTGAAACAGATCTTAAATAATCACCTGAGATGGTATGATCGAGTTTGTGATTTGTTTGACCGAATTTGGATAAAGGGGAACCGATCCTATGAAGAGGTGAAACACATCACAAAGGGGAATCGATCCTTGTATGAGGTGCAGCAAGTTTGTAGCAGAAAGGGGAACCGATCCTATGGACATGTGCAACACGTTTTTAAGCAAAGGGGAACTGATCCTATGGACATGTGCAACACATATGAGTTAGATACCATATATATGTGGGGAACCGATCCTAGTACCTAGTCAACCGAATTTTGGAAATCTAGTGTGACTATGCACAATACTCATATGGAGGTAGAACCGAAACTTGTTTTGGTAGATTCGTTAAACCCTTGTGATTGAGTGTTTCTTAATCAATTGCATAGTTCTTGAAATTCAGATGAACCAATTCTAAACTTGTTTGAAAGTATGGAAAATCGGTTTCAAGGTTGTAAGTATGAAAGAGGACTTACAAAGTAAGGATGTCGGCATACTTTGAACACGTACAGTAATGTTTATCTTTTATTGTTCAAAGTTATTCTTCAATAGCTACAGGAAGAAAATCTCAGGATCGAAATTTAAATAAGTTAAGAATCTTTTAATTAAGGTTGTTAATTTTATTGTAGGAAAATGAGAATTACTAATGTGCATTTACTAGTTGAGATTTTCCAAAGAGATTTTCGGTCATTATTTTGGACAAAGCATTTCCGGGAATTATGGAAACCGAATTTGGAATATATTGAATATCTTTGAGAATATTTTCGGTTTTGGAAATTCCTTGATGTCCAAACTTCCTTGTCTATAAATACTTGAAGTTTGCATTTCTAGCAAACTAATCCTTCGTGACAACAAACTTCCTCGGTTGTGTTGTTACTGGTGAAGCCGCTTATTCGGAGAGGAGAATAAACTAATTAGGTGAAATCTCTTACGACCGCTCAGTTTAAAGTCTTTTTTGGGATTGAGAAGCTCTACGAGTACCATTGGTGGGAAACTAGATAATTGCGGTTTATCTTATGTTTTCGATTGATTTGATTGACTAACGGTGGTTGAACTTTGATTGAACCTAGTTTGTTTATGCTTGATAATCTTCTCTTCTGATATAAGATTCATTCAAACTGGATCGAAGTTTCGGCAGAGATCTTTAGACTGTTGTTAGTTCTAAAGACGGTCTTGTGATAATCCATTGTTAACAGACTCCGTTCTGTGCGTGATTGATCACAAGAGATTCAATTTGTTGTGTGCAGGTGTTTATTGAAGATCTAAGAAGATTTGAAGACAAAGAAGATATTGAAGATTTCTGATTTGGGGTTCATAATCTTTGGTGTGCACAATACTTGTTTTCGTATAAGAGGATCCAAATATAATCGGTTTATCCTTGTGGTAGATTGGATTGATTAGTTGTTTAGATCGACATCAATACAATTCTTTGTGATTAAAAGTATTGATTGCAAAATCTTAACAATTACTTTGGTGATTGAACATAAGATAAATCTAAGAACCTGACGAAGGAGTTTATGTTAAGATAAACAGAAGAGCCTTTGTTCGACTCACATCACTTGGTTGAATAGAGTTGATACCAAACAAATTTGTTGTTCCTTTACTGTTTGGAATACGAACCAAAGGAATTGATCCAAGTACGTGACTTATTCATAAGTTGGAGGCGTGGGAATACAGACGGAACTAGGTGAACTATAGGTTTAGTTGCTTGGTCTCAACTATATGAAGGTGGTTTAATTTTGTGTAGCGGATTAATCTTGAGAGTATTCAATTTTGGACAAGGTCCTGGGGTTTTTCTGCATTTGCGGTTTCCTCGTTAACAAAATCTTGTTGTGTCATTTACTTTATATTTCTGCATTATAATTGTTTTATTATAATTAAAGTAAATTACACAAAAGTTAATTCCTATTTACTTGATAAGCAGTCCTATTGTGTTTGGTTAAGTCCAAACCTTTTTATCAAGTAAACATACTTCATTGTTGTATTGTCTCGATCTCGTATCCATAGACGATCACACGAAGTGTGCACCGATTAGTTGCATTGTCTCGACTCAGTCCATAGACAATCACTTTCGGAGAAAGGACTTATAGGTAGGAAAAGTTTTAGCTTGAGGTATATTTGGTACCCTCGCCTTTTTGACAACAATAAAGTCTATTCATAAAAGCACAAAGTTCAGGTGTTAGAAATGACATGGTAGTTTCTCCATATCTCATTAAGTCCTTATTACTTTCTGTTTTTATTTTATTTTTTTTGAAAATTTATATGTTTCTCTAAGTGATTTGGTGTGGCACATGCATCGAATTGTTATCACCACTGGGATGAAATAGAGTGATTGAGTTACTAATAAATAAATAAATAAACAATAAAAAAAAAAAAACCGCTCGGAAAGAGAGGCTCTGGCGAATATTCAGGTGCAGATGGGGAAAAACGATTTGCTGGTTTTTAAGGAATTAAGGAGACGATCGTACAGAGGAGACTCCTCGAACCGAGCGAAATGTTAAACCTCACACAGATGCACCACTGCAAAGGGGGTGCTTTAGATTCGAGAGATCAATATGTAGTACTCCGGCCTAAATCAAGACAATGACCGTTCCAGAATAAATTCGGTCACAAGAGAGGATGGGTTGGTATGTAGGAGGGAAGCTGAGAAATGTGTGGAATCAATGGTAATCAAAGATTATGGGTGTGTGAATTCTGAATACGATAAGCTCTGAGTGATTGAAATTGCTCAATTGAGATTAGTTGCTCAATTGATGAGTTGATGATATCGTGTTGTTAGTTTGACGTGAGATTGATGATACTGATGATGCTTCAATCATGATTCAGAGACTTATTTAAATTGCTGGAATTGTAGACACCATGATTCCATGAAGTGTGACAGTTGACGGAATCAAGGAGTGGGGAAGTGGAGATCGTGTTTGAAACCAGTTTCTCAACGTGTGGAGACTTGGTCGATTTTCCACCCACTACCTCGTGAATTCCTTCAACTGATTGCACGACCTGCTCACATTCCATCGTGTGTTTGAACACACGTGCCGTAGACCGCCAGAGAAAAACCCTAAGTGATATCCCCCCAAGTGACACGATTGACGTCTCGTGGTTTGTTAGTCAATTGATGACTTCGTGGTTTGATGGGACGATGAGTCCATGTAGTCGTTGAGTTGAACGTGATGTTCCGAAACTCGTGAATTGAACATGTCATAAGACAGAGGTATAGTTCTTACGATAAAGTGAGCAAGTATTGCTCATTCGATGGATCGTTGAATATTGATTGTTGAACCAATATTCCTTGGTTTGAACAAATATTTATCATCTGAGCAAGTGTTGCTCATGTGATGAATTGTTGAATATTTGGTCGTCTGAACATGTGTTGCTCGTCTGATGGATTATTGGCAGCGTACCAAAAATATTAATTAGAATATTGTACGTTGAACCGAGCATAATTAATAAAATTAATGACCATGAGGTCGTCATAAAATTATTAAGGTTAGAATCTGGAATGATGATCCTTGGATTCAGAAACCCTAATTTGATCAATTGATGATCAATTCATGGTTCGTCATAATTTCAACCATGGGACGAAGGAGGGAGAGATTACATGGGACCGTGGATCAACCATGTAGTGTCCATATGCTCACGTGAGAAAATACGAAGAACTCCTGAAGAGTTGACGATTTGTTGGTGAAAGAATGATTAAATGCTGGTTTAATCATTTATTCGAAAATGCTCGTCTGAGCCTTAGGTGAGAAAACCTAATTAATTATGACGAGGCGAGGGACCGACCATGGTGCCATGAAACCGTCCCTGGGTTGTCCCGTGACCGCCTGACGATCACTTCATGAAAATCCAAAGTGTTTGGGAGAGTTTTGGACCTAATACGAGCAATTGTGCAAATTAGGTCAAAACTGTGAAAATTGATGGGACCGGCTTCCATGAGACAAAGATCCAATCTTGGTTGGTCAAGATAGCGTGCTCGTGTCCCCAAGGCGTCCGCGTCTCAGTCCTGAGAATTTTGATATTTTCTGGCGTGCAATTGAGCATCCATTCGAGAAAATATGCCAGAATTAGGGTTTCGACGAAACTAGGAAAACACCATGAGATGATGAAAAATAATTATAAAATAAGGAATGAGGAGGCGTGGGACCGCCATGGTCAAGGCATGGTCGTCCGGTCGTGACCACGGTCTCGTGGTGCCTTTTCCTTAATTTTATAATATTTTGATGATTTTATGAAAAATTCATGAATTTTAAGAAATTTGATGAATTTTGGGAGTTTCCATGAATTGAAGGAGTTTTCATGAGTTCAAGGAAGCAAAAAAATATTAAAATAATAAAACAAGGGAGTGTGGGACCGTGGAAGGCATGGCCAGCCGGCTAGGGTCCGGTCCCACGAGTTTCCCTAATTTTATAATGATTTTATGAAAAATTCATGAATTTTGAGAAATTTGATGAATTTAGGGAGTTTCCATGAATTGGAGGAGTTTTCATGAGTTCAAGGAAGCAAAAAATATTAAAATAATAAAAAACAAGGGCGTGTGGGACCGTGAAAGGCATGGCCGGCCGGCTAGGGCCCGGTCCCACGAGTTTTCCTAATTTTTTAATTTTTGTAGGTATTTTGATGATTTGAGGTAATTTTTCCTAATTTGAGAGAAATACCATGAAATCAAGGAATTTGATGAATTCAAGGAAAACTAATAACAAAATAATAAAACAAAGGGACGTGTGGGACCGGCTAGGGCATGGCCGGCCGGCCAAGGCCCAGTCCCCCAAGTTTTCATAATTTATTTTATTTTATTATTATTTGATGATTTGTGCAAAAATACCATGAAATCAAGGAGTTTTTTCATGAAATTAGAGAAATAATAATAATAATAATAAAATAATAAGGAACCGTGGGTATGGGGCCGGTTGGGCCAAAGGCATGGCCGGTTGGCCAATGGTCACGCCCCACACTCCTTTTCTTAATTTTATATTATTTTTTATGGATTTATGGAAGTACCATGAAACCGAGGAGTTTCCTCAAGACGAAGGAGATTTGATAAAATGAGAGAATTTTCATCAAATCATGGAAAATAATAAAAATGCATTAAAAATATAAAACTTGCGTGGATTTGACCACGACACGGTCGATCGGTCGTGCGTCCGTGCTCCCAGCACCCTGGTCAATATTTTTAATTATTTGTTATTTTCTTCTCTATTTTGCATAGGTTCATCGTTTCGTTGTATTTTTGAAATACTCGTTCGTGCGGTGACTGTTAGTGTATCATCGTTGAATACACCTTCACCATTTGAATCGGGCCTTACTTAGAGGTAGCTCAGACTCCCGGTTGCTGATTATTTATTACTAATTATGGAATTCGGTGGAGAATAATTCACAAAACTGAGCAATAAGATGTTTATTATTAATTCATAGGATCAGCTGAGGATTCGACTACGAATTCAGAATAATAAAGTGAGCATTACCATTCCATGGGATCGTAGATTCGACCATAGAATCAGAGTAATTAAGATTTATCTATTACCATTTATGAGACCAGTTGTGGATTCAATCATGAAATCGGAGCAATGAGATAATATAATTATTGTTATTCTATGAGATCAAGCTGTGGATTCGATCATAGAATCAGAACAATCGTTATTGCCATTCCATGGGACCAGTCGTGGATTCGACCATGGAATAGGAGCAATTAGGAATAATTAACTTTGTGGCTCTATACTAGCAGGGCAAGCTGTCTAGGAGCATTAATTATCCCGATATGAGCTTGTCGGTAAGTCATATCCTTTATATAGTCAGGGTAAACTTGTTGTTTGTTCCTGAAGACGTTATCGCTCTATACTAGCAGAGCAAGTTGTCTAGGAGCCGTCCATCTCATGATACTATATAGAAATAATCACTGAAAGTGTTCAATATTCATGAGATATGTCGTTGCCCAGCCGTGAGACTACATATCTACATGTACTCTGAGAGAAAGTACTCTCCGTTGAGAATTCGATGAGAGAGTTGTGTCTCGATACTCACGTCTGATTGCTGAATCAGAGCTTCGTATAATTATGAGTTTACGATTTTAGCCTTTGTCGAAAATCCACCATCTACATTAAGTCCCCTGATTACTGAGGAAAGCTGTGTTCCTCAGTCATCATTAAATGGTGATTTTCCAGCCATAAACAATAATACCAGTAATTGAACTTAGTCATAAGTTGAGACGTTACCGGATTTAGAGAGTATGAGCAAACTACGACTTGATGAAGGCTTCAATGTCATGATTGGAGCATCGTTTGATGAGCATAAATTGGTGTTGAACCGCTGGTTTGGATGACGACTCCGTGGTCGGTTAAGATTCGCGGGTCGGGCCCAATAAGGAAATCCTTAGAAAATTAGGTTTTGGAAATAAAAATTGATATAAAAGGGATTAATCCCTCTTTTTTTTTATTCCTCCCTCACACGACCAGAACCTTGATCAACTCTTCATCTTCATCACGCCAGCAGCAGGAAGTTTTTGCCGGAGCTCCGATCGCCGCTGACCGTCGCCGCCACCGACCAGGTGAGCGATTTTTTTTTTTTTTAGTTGTTGTTTACATGAATTTCATGAAGTGATCATGTTGAGATCATATACATTTGTATACAGTTGGTGTGAGTTTTATGAAAAACCCTAGTTTTTTATAAACATATGTTCGTTCGATCGTTAGTTTTGTAAACTAACTATAACCCCTGATTTAGGAGAGTTTTTTTTTTTTAGTATATGAACCTAGGTTCAGTGATAAAACTTAGTTTATGAGCTTTCATATGTACCAAGGTTTTATCATAAAAGAAGTGAATTTTCATGAAATTGGAAAAATCCTTCGTTTTAAAGACAAATAATGATGACACGAAGGAAAATATGTATGATGAACTTGTGTCCAGTAATAAAAATTTTCTTATGAGCTTTCATGTGAATACAAAACTTTATCATATGTATGAGATGTGAGCTTTCACACTATTTTTTGAAATAAACCTTCGTTTTAAAGACAAATAATGACGACAGGAAGGAAAAATAGTATATATATATATATATATATATATATATATATATATATGCAGCCGTGATATATATTGTGCAAAATATGATGATATATTTTATTTGCATGAGTTTGTTTTCGTTAGATAAAATTCTTGAGAATTTATGTAAGCAATGTTGCATTAATTGCTGTTTTTTTGAAAAATCAGAAACGTGGGTTTTGAGGAACCTTCGAAGATAGACAATATATTTATGATGAAATATTTTATTGTTATGAAATTCATAGGTCAGTTGTGTGAATGTTCACATTATGAAAATTGTGTTCGTGATTTTATGAAAAATCAGTTTCGAAATTAATAAAGCTTCGTTCGTTTTTTGCAGTTTTCGAAGAGACGAACGATTTTGAGGTGTTAACTCTATCATTACTATCACTATTGTTAGTGGAAGTATAAAAGGTAAGAGTTAAGAGTTACCATTTTTTGCTGATGTTGGTTTGTTTACATGGTAGTAATCTTTGATCTTCCGGTTCCAGAAAATGTCGACCAACAATAACAGCAATTACGATTACTGGTATTCCTCTTCTTCCTCTGGCTCTTATGATGAGGATTTCGACGCTCCTGTAGCGAAATAAAAGGCTAGGGTTACCCAGGAATGGGCGAAGCCTAATGTTCCTTTGGGTGAGCGAAGAGTCTCTTTTGCTTAACTCGAAAAGAAAAGAGCTGAAGACAAAAAGGAGGATGCCCGTCAACGTGAAAAAGATCGCACCCGGCGTAAGAGACAGAGGGTTGAGGAGAAGCGTCCATTCTTGGATGGGGTGCCTTCTGATTCTGATGCTGATGCTTCTGAAGGAGAGATCACATGGAACCATCCGAGCGTTACATTAAGCCTGATCTATATGAAAGAGAGCATCAGAGGACGATGAAGAAAATTGAAGCTGAAGCTGCAGCAGAAGATAGCTCGGATTCAGATGATGATGTTATCTTCCGTCCGGGACTTCACCAATGATTCTGACAGTGACTCTGAAGAAGATGATTCCAAGAAGGAAAGTGATGATGAAGCTGACAATTCGGATGAGTCCGACGAGTAGTTTTACTTCCATCTTCTTTAGACGTTAGAGCATTCCCTTTTAGTCTTCATAGTGGATATCTTTCTTTTGACTGTTTAAACGACTTTACTTCAATTAGACTTTTCTTCTGAATGATGAACATTTTGTTAACGTCGATTTATTCTAATCCATGACATGGACCAATGTCCATATATCCAAATTCATCATGACTTGTCGATTTTCATGAGAAGTAACACACGGCCGAGAATTCATGACGTGTACAAGGCTGCGTGGCCTATCCTTTGACCCATGATGTTCAGTCCCAAGTGTGTTATTTTCCTCCGTGTCTTCGGTATCGATATTTGAAGCCTAGGGTTCCAGTGAAACTCGTAACTGAGTTGACTATATGACTATCTCCTGATATATATATCTTCAATACTCCAAATCTATGATCCAAGCAAATATTTCTTCCATTCCTGAGTCAGTTTCATCGTGCAAAGAGGTTTTGATCCTACCCTCTTTCCGTCATGTCGAGCAATAGCATTTCTTCTCAAGATGATCTTCGGTCGAAGCGTGAAATAGCAACGTCTATCTCAGTAAGTTGTACACTTCTTCTTCTTCTTCCCCTTTCTTGTCTTTGTTTAATCGAGATTGTTGATCACAAGAGAATGATTTTTCGTAGGACTGTAAGAAGAATGCTACTCCTCATAATGTAAGGCCTAAGCGGACTGTTAGAGCTCCCGTCCGGTATGGATCGGCTCGTGCTGAAGCTGGATCGTCTGTAAGTAATCCTATGACTCTTGAGATTGTACCGAATCCCGGGATTAACACTCCTTCGTTTCATCGTAGGCGGATGTCCGTGTCGTCGTCGATGCTAGACGAAGAAATAGTGGAAAGTCCGTGACCGTGGTTGAGGTTGAGGAAAGCACTAACCAGGCATGTGAAGATTCTGTATGATCCATGGAGACCGGAGACGGTGTCCATGCTCGTGAATACCCAACCGCTGGACTTTTATTCGAAGCCCCATTGATTAATACCTTCCCAGATAATAAAATGGTCGGCGGATTCGTGGTTCCCAAATGTCATGCGTCTCTGTATACCAAGATCTGGAAGAAGTATGGTCACATTGCTACCACAGAAGTGTGTAAAGGTTTTCTTCCAACCCTTTTAACCACGGTAGCGGGGCTATTGCCGATCATCGAGGAAATGAATCAGATGCACTTGTGAGATGTCAAAAACCATGAACTGCACCAATGGGATGAAATTATCTCAAATTGTGAGATATTGCGATTCAATGTAAGCTGGCTCCGTCGTCGTCTTGAGATAATTAAGGTTCATAAGGCGACAGAGGTTGCTGATGCAATTTCCATGAATGCAGCTTTACTAGATAAGGAGAGGATGCTGGCTCTGGAGTCAGCAAGGGTTGAGAAAGCAGTCGAAGACTTGAAGGCAAAGACCAAGATTTTTCAGAAGAAGCTTTACGAGGCTTCTTATAGGGATTATCCGTTGCTGGATGGTTTGCTCTGAGTGAGCATTTGTGGTTGTTGTTTTTTGAGTAAATCTGAGTTTCTAGTTAGGTGAAACAGTTGAAAATGGTATGAACGAATTTTGCTCATTTATGAAATGTTTAATGAACAAAGGAGCATTAGCATGCTCTTTGGAGGAATGAAATTACATTTTTGAAAATGCTTGAAATGATGAAGAGGTAGTTTGTTTCATGGATCAGGCATAATAAGCTTTGAGCCATTTTCCATTGATGATGTTTCCTTCCTTTCCTCCATTGATTGCTAAAATTTTGTAGTACCCGTTAGACACTGCTTTGATAACAACATATGGCCCTTCCCATTTAGGAGAGAATTTAGGAGCGGACATGTACTGTTGAATGTGCTTTGCCGTATTTAATACCAAATATCCTACTTGAAATGTTCGAGGTCTTACCATTTTGTTGTAGGCTCTGGAGATCCTCTGTTTGTAAGCTTCCACATATTTTTCCACCTTGGTTCTCCTTGATTCCAGCATATCTATCTCAGCGATTCTTGATCTGGAGATTTCGGCCTCATCCCATTGTACACCACTGGATGCTGCAATCCTGGATGAGGGAACTTTGATTTCTGCTGGAAGTATGGCATCGGCTCCATAGACAAGGGAATATGGCGAAGTACCGATCGAGCTCCTTGGTGCAGTTCTGTAAGCCCATAGATCCATGGGTAATTTCTCATGCCATGATCGAGGATTGTCAGGGATCGTCCGACTGATAATCATGACCAAAGTCTTATTGGTATTTTCTGCTTGACCATTTCCTTGTGGATAGTAAGGCGTAGAGAAG
This sequence comes from Papaver somniferum, assembly GCF_003573695.1. Classification (NCBI taxonomy): domain Eukaryota; kingdom Viridiplantae; phylum Streptophyta; class Magnoliopsida; order Ranunculales; family Papaveraceae; genus Papaver; species Papaver somniferum. Next base: position 188,598,074 of record NC_039358.1, on the reverse strand, counting down.
ATTTGTTTGATCCCATATTTATTGAGCAGCTTCTCAACATCTTGATTGGCAAAAGGAGTTCCATTATATGTGGTTATATGGTTAGGAACTCCGAATTTGCATATTATGTGCTCTTTGATGAAGGCGGCAATTGTAACTCCAGTGGTGCTTCGAAGGGGAATAGCTTCGACCCACTTGGTGAAGTACTCTGTCGCAGTAATGATGTATTCATGTTGTTTTGAAGATGCTGGATTGATCTTTCCAATGATATCTAGTCCCCAGATGTAGAAAGGCCACAGACTATTCACAGAATTCAACGGGAGACAAGGAGTGTGGATGAGATTACCATGGATTTGGCATTTATGACACCTCTGAACGTGTGCGGCTGCATCATCTTCCATGGTTGGCCAATAATATTTCTCATGAATTTGAAGAAATAGTTTCCTCTTTCCTTGATGTTCTCCATCATGTACTTCCTTCAGGATTGTGGGATTTCATGTTCGGCTAAGCACCTCAGTAAATTTCCACCAAAGCTTTTGCGGTATAAGATCCCATCGAGATAGACGAATATCTTAGCTTTCTGAATGAGTTTGACTGCTTGCTTCTTTTCCAGTGGTAGTTCGTTGTCCCGGAGGTATTTGATGTAAGGATCCCTCCAGTCCCCAGTGTGGTGGACCGTCAAAACCTCCAAGTGATGAGGAGGTGTTTGGCAATCAGGACAAGATCCTTGTAAAGCTCTTGATTGATTCTCCATGGATGGACATTAGTACCCCATTATTTGAAGCTTTCTGTAAAGTGTTATCACTAACGTTTTCCCACAGACTTCCTCATGTATGCGCTTGAGTTGTTCCTCCGCTTCGTCGCTCGCAAGACATCGTGATAGAGATCCATCAGGGTTTCGATAGTATAGCCCTCCATGAAGCAAAAATTAGTTCTTCAATTCCTTGAGGCTGACTTGGCCTTCTGAGATAGAGCTGCTCAATTCATGAATGATGGGTGCTCGCCAATCGTTCGCTGGAATATCTTCGATCTGAGTGAGCCAAGTCGAAGATATTGTATGCCTCTGTACAGTGATCGTTTTTTGTGCTCCTTCGAATTGCATCTTGGAGGCTCTAGGCAATCAACATGCCTATTGTTAGTCCGTCCAGTATGGACGATCGTTGCGTCAGCAAAATAGGTCAACAGTCGCTGAGCTTCGGTTCTGAATGGAGCAAGTGTAATTTCTTTGAGAGAATACATTCCATTCATCTGGTTGACCAATAATTTTGAATCTCCCCTTATCTCGAGGTGTGTTGCTCCTGCTTGCTTGGCCAAGGATAATCCTAATAGGAAGGCTTCATATTCCGCTGAGTTGTTGGTGCACTGGAAATCCAACTTGAACGAATGTGAGAAAACTTCACCAGATGGAGACACCAGCACTATGCCCGCTCCTCCGGTGTCACTACTAGGGATGGCAGATCCATCAAAGTATAGAAGCCATGTTTCTTCCTTGATGACCAAGATGTTTGGGAATTCTCCGCGCACTTATTCATGTAATGTTGTTGTGTCTTCCCCTGGAAAAGCGGCGAGCAAGTATGCGACCGCTTGACCTTTGATGGCTTTAGGTGGCATGCAAGCTATGTCAAATTCTGACATCTGGAGTAGCCACTTCGCTGGTCTTCCTATCAAGGCTGGCTTTGATAGAAAGAACTTTATGGGATCAACTTTGGAGATGCGTACGACCCTGTTAGATAGTAAGTAATGTCTGAACTTCTGGATTGCATGTACCAATGCCAGGCATGCCCTTTTGGCCTTCGGGTATCGGAGTTGATCATCTCTCACTGTGCGGCTGAAGTAGTAAATCGGTCGTTCGACGCCTTCGTCGTCTTCCTGAGCGAGGAGTGCACCGATGACGACGTCACTGGAGGCTGTGCAAAGAATCAGAGGTCGTCCCTGCACTGGAGACCTCATGACGGCCGGTGACAATAATATCTGTTGTATTTTATGGAAAGATTCTTGTTGAACAGTTGTCTAGGTGAAGCTTGCTCCTTTCTTCAGCAGAGGTGTGAACGAAGCAATGATTTGAGCTAATCCAGGAATGAAGCGTCGAATGTAATTTACCTTGCCCATAAAGCTCTGCAGTTCCTTCACGGTACGTGGAGGAGGCATGGTGGTAATAGATTTTGCCTTGTCTGGGTCGACTTTGATCCCTTCAGCCGTGACCAAGAATCCTAAGAATTTTCCGGAAGAAACTCCGAATGCGCACTTTAGAGGATTCATTTTTAATTTGTATTCTCTGCACCTTTCAAACACCTGCCTTAAAACTTCGAGATGAGATGCTCGAGTCTTCGATTTTACCATCACATCATCAACATAGTCTTCTACTTGCTTGTGCATCATGTCGTGGAATATGGCAGTCATGGCTCGTTGATAGGTGGCACCAGCATTCTTTAATCTAAAGGGCATCACAGTGTAGTGAAAATTCCCAATCGGAGTACGGAACGCAGTCTTGTTGGCGTCATGTTCATACATCTTGATATGGTTGTACCCACTATAGTCGTCCATGAATGAGAACATACCGTGACCACTGGTTGCATCGACGAGCATGTCAATATTGGGTAGAGGAAAATCATCCTTTGGACAACATTTATTCAAGTTCCTGAAGTCTACACAACATCTGATTTGACCATTTTTCTTCTTAACAGGTATCATATTTGCTAGCCATGTTGGATGAAGAATAGGCTTGATGAACCCTGCTGCCAACAATTTCTGGATTTCGACCTTGATTTGCTCCTCGACTTCGTGTCTAAATTGCCTGGGCGGTTGTTTGACAGCTTTGGAACCAGGGACGATGTGTAGGTGATGGGTGACGAGTTTGTCATCTAGACCCGACATTTCTTCGTACGTCCAGGCGAAGACATCTTGATATTCTTTCAATAATTTTACCAGCTCGGTCCGCTCCTCTGGTGATAGCGCTGAACTGATCAGGATTGTCCTTGGATCGTCTTCAGTCCCAATGTTGATTGTTTCGAGATCGTCAGTGGTAGAGTCAGTGCCGTCCTGTAGTTGTCGTGGGGCATCTTGGACTTCTTCTTCAAGTGATAGCTCACTCTGACACGATTCTTCATGGTGGGGAGACTTTTCACCGTTCTCTCCGATTAATTGCTAATCTTTCCGCCGGCGATAAATGACTCTCCCTTCTACGTCTCGATCGGTCGTGAAGTTTGTCCCTGGAGTCGAGATTTTATCATTATGGCGTTTAGTCGGTGTAGTAGGTGACTTGATCATTTTAGCAGCTGAGGACGACGAATCGGTATCAGCCTTCTCGATAGTCTTCCATCTTGGAAGTGGAGTACTGCGAATCCTGCTTGGAGGTTCCGGGACGCCTTTTAGAGATTCAAGGAACTCAGTATCATAGACGGGAGCATAAGGAGATGATGAAGCCGGAATGCGAATGATCTTGTTGTCGAGCAGGGACTTCATGCATTGATGATATGTTGAAGGAACCACCTTGTTATCATGGAGCCATGGGCGTCTCAGTATTATGTGGTAGTCAGGTTTATCACATGAAACTTTGCTTTCGATCGAATCGGCCCCACCCTCAAATCTATGTATGCATATCCATATGTATGGCTTTGACTTCCTTCAAATCCTGTCATTAGGATGGGATAGCGAACGATTTTACCTTGTGGGAATCTGGCCATCCTGAGAGTCTTCATAGTGACAATGTTGGTGGAAGCACCAGTGTCAATAAGAGCTCTTCTAAATTTGGTGCCTTTGATGAAACCAGTGACATACAATGCTCGGTTGTGTCCTTCATCCGTCATGTGATCTTCTTCTCCAAAAAAGATGTTGTCGATCGAATGTCCAGGCACTAGGGAGACTTCTTCAACTGATGGTGTTGGTGGCATTATTTGTACGATGGATGATATCTGGTTAAGTGCTGAAAATGTGTCTGTGCGCTGATCCCTGGAGAAGTGCAGGAGTTCGCATAGATTTTCAATCAAATGTGTGACCTCTTGTTCCACCGACTTCTCGTATGTGGTGAAGTTGTTGATTTGAGGGTCAGATGACGCCTCATTCTAGGTGTTGAGGCTTTTGGAGCGGAGATACTTCCTAACTCGGATGTCAATCTGATGAGAAAGTCGAGGATGTGGTTTATCGTCTCCTTCATCAGGTCCATGTTCCTGGTATGGACCTCTAGGATTTGAGCCATCCAACTCTGCCAAAGTTGGGATCCCTCTGCCCTCCATGCCGCCAGGTGTAACATGAGGAATGTTGCCGTTTGAAATATTCTGATCTGAATTAGTTGAATTAGTCCTAAGACCAACCATCTTGTGAGATTGTGAGATTGCAACCGAGAGAATGACCTCCCACTATGGTCGCCAATCTGTAGATGGGGAAAAACGATTTGCTGGTTTTTAAGGAATTGAGGAGACGACCGTACGGAGGAGACTCCTCGAACCGAGCGAAATGTTAAACCTCACACAGATGCACCGTTGCAAAGGGGGTGCTTTAGATTCGAGAGATCAATCTGTAGTACTCCGGCCTAGATCAAGACAATGACCGTTCCAGAGTAAATTCGGTCACAAGATAGGATGGGTTGATCTGTAGGAGGGAAGCTGAGAAATGTGTGGAATCAATGGTAATCAAAGATTGTGGGTGTGTGGATTTCTGAATACGATAAGCTCTGAGTGATTGAAATTGCTCAATTGAGAGTAGTTGCTCAATTGGTGAGTTGATGATCTCGTGTTGTCCGTTTGACGTGAGATTGATGATACTGATGATGCTTCAATCATGATTCAGAGACTTATTTATATTACTGGAATTGTAGACACCATGATTCCATGAAGTGTGACAGTTGACGGAATCAAGGAGTGGGGAAGTGGAGATCGTGTTTGAAACCAGTTTCTCAACGTGTGGAGACTTGGTCGATTTTCCACCCACTACCTCGTGAATTCCTTCAACTGATTGCACGACTTGCTCACATTCCATCGTGTGTTTGAACACACGTGCCGTGGACCGCCAGACCAAAATCCTAAGTGATATCCCCCCAAGTGACACGATTGACGTCTCGTGGTTTGTTAGTCAATTGATGACTTCGTGGTTTGATGGGACGATGAGTCCATGTAGTCGTTGAGTTGAACATGATGTTCTGAAACTCGTGAATTGAACATGTCATGAGACAGAGGTATAGTTCTTACGATGAAGTGAGCAAGTATTGCTCATTGGTTGGATCGTTTAATATTGATTGTTGAACCAATATTCCTTGGTTTGAACAAATATTTATCATCTGAGAAAGTGTTGCTCATGTGATGAATTGTTGAATATTTGGTCGTCTGAACATGTGTTGCTCGTCTGATGGATTATTGGCAGCATACCAAAAATATTAATTAGAATATTGGTCGTTGAACCGAGCATAATTAATAAAATTAATGACCATGAGGTCGTCATAAAATTATAAAGGTTAGAATCTGGAATGATGATCCTTGGATTCAGAAACCCTAATTTGATCAATTGATGATCAATTCATGGTTCGTCATAATTTCGAACATGGGACGAAGGAGGGAGCAATTACATGGGACCGTGGATCAACCATGTAGTATCCATATTCTCACGTGAGAAAATACGAAGAACTCCTGAAGAGTTGACGATTTGTTGGTGAAAGAATGATTAAATGCTGGTTTAATCATTTATTAGAAAATGCTCGTCTGAGCCTTAGGTGAGAAAACCAAATTAATTATGACGAGGCGAGGGACCGACCATGGAGTCATGAAACCGGCCCTGGGTTGTCCCGTGACCGCCTGACGATCACTTCATGAAAATCCAAAGTGTTTGGGAGAGTTTTGGACCTAATACGAGCAATTGTGCAAATTAGGTCAAAACTGTGAAAATTGATGGGACCGGCTTCCGTGAGCCAATCTTGGTTGGTCAAGATAGCGTGCTCGTGTCCCCAAGGCGTCCGCGTCTCAGTCCTGAGAATTTTGATATTTTCTGGCGTGCAATTGAGCATCCATTCGAGAAAATATGCCAAAATTAGGGTTTCGACGAAACTAGGAAAACACCATGAGATGATGAAAAATAATTATAAAATAAGGAATAAGGAGGCGTGGGACCGCCATGGTCAAGGAATGGTCGGCCGGTCGTGACCACGGTCCCATGGTGCCTTTTCCTTAATTTTATAATATTTTGATGATTTTATGAAAAATTCATGAATTTTAAGAAATTTGATGAATTTTGGGAGTTTCCATGAATTGAAGGAGTTTTCATGAGTTCAAGGAAGCAAAAAAATATTAAAATAATAAAACAAGGGCGTATGGGACCGTGGAAGGCATGGCCGGCCGGCTAGGGCTCGGTCCCACGAGTTTCCCTAATTTTATAATGATTTTATGAAAAATTCATGAATTTTGAGAAATTTGATGAATTTAGGGAGTTTCCATGAATTGAAGGAGTTTTCATGAGTTCAAGGAAGCAAAAAATATTAAAATAATAAAAAACAAGGGCTTGTGGGACCGTGGAAGACATGGCCGGCCGGCTAGGGCCCGGTCCCACGAGTTTTCCTAATTTTGTAATATTTTTAGGTATTTTGATGATTTGAGGGAATTTTTCCTAATTTGAGAGAAATACCATGAAATCAAGGAATTTGATGAATTCAAGGAAAACTAATAATAAAATAATAAAACAAAGGGGCATGTGGGACCGGCTAGCGCATGGCCGGCCGTCCAAGGCCCGGTCCCCCAAGTTTTCATAATTTATTTTATTTTATTATTATTTGATGATTTGTGCAAAAATACCATGAAATCAAGGAGTTTTTTCATGAAATTAGAGAAATAATAATAATAATAATAAAATAATAAGGAACCGTGGGTGTGGGGCCGGTTGGGACCAAGGCATGGCCGGTTGGCCAATGGTCACGCCCCACACTCCTTTCCTTAATTTTATATTATTTTTTATGGATTTATGGAAGTACCATGAAACCGAGGAGTTTCCTCAAGACGAAGGAGATTTGATAAAATGAGAGAATTTTCATCAAATCATGGAAAATAATAAAAATGCATTAAAAATATAAAACTGGCGTGGGATTGACCATGACACGGTCGGTCGTGTGTCCGTGCTCCCAGCACCCTGGTCAATATTTTTAATTATTTATTATTTTCTTCTCTATTTTGCATAGGTTAATCGTTTCGTTGTATTTTTGAAATACTCGTTCATGCGGTGACTGTTAGTGTATCATCGTTGAATACACCTTCACCATTTGAATCGGGGCTTAATTAGAGGTAGCTCAGACTCCCGGTTGCTGATTATTTATTACTAATTGTGGAATTCGGTGGAGAATAATTCATAAAACTGAGCAATAAGATGTTTATTATTAATTCATAGGATCAGATGAGGATTCGACTACGAATTCAGAATAATAAATTGAGCATTACCATTCCATGGGATCGTAGATTCGACCATAGAATCAGAGTAATTAAGATTTATCTATTACCATTTATGAGACCAGCTATGGATTCGATCATGAAATCGGAGCAATGAGATAATATAGTTATTGCTATTCTATGAGATCAAGCCGTGGATTCGATCATATAATCGGAACAATCGTTATTTCCATTCCATGGGACCAGTCGTGGATTCGACCATGGAATAGGAACAATTAGGAATAATTAACTTTGTGGCTCTATACTAGCAGGGCAAGCCGTCTAGGAGCATTAATTATCCCGATATGAGCTTGTCGGTAAGTCATATCCTTTTTATAGTCAGGGTAAACTTGTTGTTTGTTCCTGAAGACGTTATCGCTCTATACTAGCAGAGCAAGCTGTCTAGGAGCCGTCCATCTCGTGATACTATATAGAAATAATCACCGAAAGTGTTCAGTATTCATGAGATATATTGTTGTCCAGTTTTGAGACTACATATCTACATGTACTCTGAGAGAAAGTACTCTCCGTTGAGAATTCGATGAGAGAGCCGTGTCTCGATACTCACGTCTGATTGCTGAATCAGAGCTTCGTATAATTATGAGTTTACGATTTTAGCCTTTGTCGAAAATCCACCATCTACATCAGGCGATTGAAAACCTGGATTGCTTCTACATTATTATTATCAGCTCTTTCTACATCATTCCCACCAAATCTCTTCACAACAGATTCCTCCTCAAATTCCCTATCTTTTGATATTTGTCTCATGCGATTCTGAGGAGTTTAGGGTTACGGTTATTGCAGTAACTTCTTTCTTCATTATGTCGATGACAAGAAGATCATCACAACCTTCATCCACAAGTTTACCTGTTAATCATAAGGGAGATGTTACTGCATCTACTTCCGAGGAAGTGGTTGTATTTTCTCAAGTACAATCAACTAACACAACTTTGGTGGATGATGATTCATGTCACTGTCCTTTTGAAAACTTCGAAGAATGTCAGGATGAAGTTGATGGTCGAGGTTACGCCAGAACTTCCATTTTTCGTCACATTATAGACAGACATATACGCACTGAGGAACGTAAATCTATTTGCAGGGAGATAATCCGCACTCAGGTACATGTTTACACTGCTTAACCAATTGCAGAGTTGGCTATGCCCAATTTGCATGCGTTTAAATTCCTGGAAGAGGACATGTCGTGACCACATTGGTGATGCTACCCCGAGACCTCTCAATGGCAATCATGTCGAGTTTCTGATACACGGAATTGATAAACCTACTGTAGACACGCATGCTGCAGTACCGCCTGCTAATGCAACACCCAGTATCACTGAGAATGATAACATCCCTGCAAGCCTGACGGTGGAACTTCTTAACTTAATCTTTTAAAAGAGGATAACTACTACAGCCATCATTCCTTCACCTTGTAGGTTAAACTTCTCAGGAACCATAAAAAGTACTCTAGATAAGATCACTAACAATCCTATGGACGTTTCTGCATGAATACAATTACTTTTATTACCCACCTGCACCTTGAATCTGTATATCCCAAAAACATCTATGGAAGGCAGGTCTGGTAATATAAAGCGTCTTCATATTGCAGCCATCAACAAATCCCTAGAACTTTGGAGGGAATCTAATGGGTGTTATAACTTGGTTCAGAAGCTGCTGGACTCGAATAAGCCAGATCAAACTCGCAGGCCTCAGCGCAAGAAGAAGAAAAACTCTAATGTAGAAGCATGTAGAAAGAAATTAAATTATGGGCATTACACTGCTGCCATACGTGTGATTTATTCAAATGGGATTGCACCAGCCACTCCAGAAACTTTATTTGAATTGCAGCAAAAGCACCCACCTACACCTCCTCCAAAGATTCTAGTAGAAGAAGTTACCACAACTCGACTATCTATTGACGCCATTACAGTACTGAAGGCCATAAAAATCTTTCTTAAGGGCTCATCATGCGGACGTGATGGACTCATGGCACAACATTTACTCGATGCAGTGAGCGGTGCTGCTGCAGCCGTTTCTGAAGATCTTTTGGAGTCTATTATAGGTGTGGTGAATTTATGGGTAGCTGATAGGTGTCCTGCAATACTAGGTGAATATGTTGCTAGCGCACCGCTGACTCCTTTACTCAAACCTGGGGGAGGCCTATGACCAATTGCAGTTGGCACTATATGGAGAACGCTATGTTCAAAGCAAGCCGCTACATCATTCTGCAAAGAGATGAATACATACTTCGACAAGCATCACTTCGGAGTTGGGGTTCCGTGTGGTGCTGAGGGCATATTACAATCAGTTAACAGACTACTGGAGTTGAAGTGTGATCAAAATAACTTGACTATGTTGCTGGTGGACTTCACAAACGCCTTCAATCTAGTGGATCGAACTACACTAATAACTGAGATAAGAAACATATGTCCCGGCATAGCCAAATGGGTAGAGTTCTGTTACTCCAGGCCAGCGAGATTGTATTATAATGAGTCTATCCTAACATAATCTAAAGGCGTGCAACCGGGCGATCCCTTAGGTCCCCTATTATTTGCCTTAACACGTGCAACATAGCTACTCACTACAAGCTTGATCTTCATGCATGCTTGTTAGAGCATTGCTCGGTCGAACTCGCATGCGTTGCTATCTCAAGCATGTTTGTCAATGTTAGTGATCAAAACTATAAGTCTTGATTTCTAGCCTACATAGCTAAAGTTCTCGGACTAGGATAGAAAGTGTAGTTGAGCTCAAGAACTCCATGGAAATCATCATACAAGACGAAGGACTACTCAAGGAACTGGTGGATCTTCATCGACTAAAAGGTATGTGGAGACTTGAACTTATCTGTCACTCAAAAGTTTATCTATTCTATCTCCTACTCTTGAGACAAAAGTCGTTTTGATATATAGAATTTCATTATGCACATTTGCTATTTCGAGCCGAGTTTATCTCTCCTATCTATTTCTCGAAATATGTGTTGGAAAGCTTTCGCTTTAGCCGAATTCATCTTTACCTAGTGACGAGAGTCACGTTATTTTTCAATCACTTTGAAAATTGCTCTGACGAAAAATAGTCTGTGAATAACGGCTATATCCGTCCTCTGAGAATGTTTCAATGATTGAAATGAGAGTTTAAATTACATAACCATTGGTAGGATATAAGCATTATTGTGGAAACACATATATGTATAAGTCCTTATTCCTTGAACCAAAGTTTGCGAACTTTGTTGATCAAGAGAAATGGAAGTGGCGTGAGCCAAGTCCGCGAACTGGCGGAAGTTCTCGACCCGATAATTTCTGCTGGAGTTTGTGAACTCCTTCCATGAGCTTAAGTCCGCGAACCCAGTCCGCGAACTTGAGTAGGTTATATCTAAAACCGGTTGTTCTTGAACTCATGTTTATTTAAACTAAGGAATGTTATTGCAAACCGTGGCTATAAAGTTCATGAACCGATTCGAGTGAATCAAACCGTTTCTGCTTCGATTGTGTTTTGCATAGCTACATAAGATCTAAGCAATTGAACAACTCTCTAACTAGTTCATTTGAGTCATTTTAACTAGTTATGGTGAAGAAGAATATGGTTGATATGAAAGTAATCATATGGCTAACCATTTGGTTAACTATTGTTGAACCAACAAATGTTAATGTTTGGGAACGATTCGTAAACCCAAAATTGGACATTTCATTTGTGTGTAACAAGATAAGTTTTCGATCAAACGGTTGAGAAATATTAGCTTGAATCTAATCAGGTTTTTCCTCTAACGGTGAATATTGAATGCTTTGTTACCAAGCTAACATTGATTGCAAACCCTGATTTGAAAACTATATAAGGGAGAACTCTAGCAACTGGGAAACCTAATCCCCACACCTTACGTGTGATACTAGTTGCATAACTAGAGTCGATTCTCCTTTAACCTTTGGTTTGTTCTTCTAAACCCGGTTAACGACTTAAAGACTTCATTGGGATTGTGAAGCCATACCGATACTACTTTTCTTGTAGTTGTGTGATCTGATCTTACATCTTCTATCGTTACGAGTATGATTGTAATAATTGGCTCGAGATTTTATATCTCCGATAGGCAAGATAGAAAAGTAATCACAAACACTTCGTCTCATCGTTTGTGATTCCACAGTATCTTTTTTCGCTGCGTCGATTAAGATTATTGTGAGGTGATCAATAATACTAGGCTGTTCTTCGGGAATATAAGTCTGGTTTATTGATTGGTTCCTGTTCACCTTGATTTATTAAAAAACGGAGCAAAACTCGTAGGTATATTCGTGGGAGACGGATTTATATATTACCGTAGACTTTTCTGTGTGATACAGATTGTTTATTAAAGTCTTTGACTTTGGGTCGTAGCAACTCTTGGTTGTGGGTGAGATCAGCTAAGGGAATAAAGTACGTAGCATCCTACTGGGATCAGAGGCGTAGGAGCATAATTGTACCTTGGATCAGTGTGAGATTGATTTGGGTTCAACTACAGTCCAGGACGAAGTTAATTTGGAGTAGGCTAGTGTCTGTAGCGGCTTAATACAGTGTGTGTTCAATCTGGACTAGGTCCCGGGGTTTTTCTGCATTTGCGGTTTCCTCGTTAACAAAATTCTGGTGTCTGTGTTATTTATTTTCCACATTATATTTTGTTATATAATTGAAATATCACAGGTTGTGCGTTGTTCAATCAATTAGAATATCCGACCTTTTGGTTGTTGATTTAAATTGATTGACACTTGGATATTGGTCTTTGGTACCATCCAAGTTATCTCTCTTTGATAAAGACTCGCAGATTTCTATTTGCTTGAGTAAAGATCAAATCGAGAGATTGAGATATAAACTCATTGATATACTTTTATCTAGATTGAGTCTAACTGTCTAGTTGATTCTCTAGAAAGTATATTAGAGTTTGTCCATACAGATTGCTAATCAAATTGTTGGGTGTGGTTGTTGTACCCCCACTTTTTCAATGCTACCCTGATGATGGTACCATCATCGGTGACACACTTGAAGTTGCAAAGGCTTTATGTATTATACAAACTGAAGGTTCAAGTCGCGGCTTATTGATAGGTGTTGTAAAACGCCTAATTTTATGTATAGTATTTATGATTTCTTTGTTATTATCCTTGTGAATTGCATCTCTTATGTTTAGTTTTGAGCTTATTAGGTGCAATGGAGTCATTTTGAGTAAAAGAAGAAAGAGTCCATTTGGAGCGTAAAGGGCAAGGAGGTCAATTCACATGCGAGCTATACTTGGAGCGGCCTAGGTGTGCGCTAAGGAGGTGAAAAATGAACTACCAGTTCCTCAAAACTGACAGTTAAGCAAGAAATAATAGGCTGTTAGTTATCTGAACCGACAATCCATGTATGAGTCAGTGGCCCTTATCCTAATGTACCGGGTTCCAATATCAATTCTTATTCCTACACAATACCTAAAATCCAGTGATGAAATCATTTCTTATCATTAGCCATTATTTCTCCTCTTGTTGATGATGATGGTGTTTCTATGGACCTGTTGGTGTAGAGAGAGATAAAGTTGATGGTCCTAACTGCGAACAAGATTACAAGTGGTATGTAAGTTAGCAATTCAATGTCACCATCATGATTGATAAAATAGCACTCAAGAGATCAAAGTAGTGCTTCTATTGGTGGGAGGTTGGGTAGCTCACCATTCTACCCGGAATTAACGTACGGTGACACACACTCTAAAAGCACAAATTTAGACACGTACAAAGAACTGAAGGTCGGTGCCTCACATGATGTAACAATAGGTAGTCTCCACTATAGGGGATCACAAATCTAATACCGAATTCATTCTGCACCTCATTTGCCATTGGCATGGTTAAATCCAACTTTAACTCTCATACAAGTAAGAAACCCGATCACGTTCTCTGTCATCTCTAAGTTTAGTCACTCTTGTGAGAATTTTGATGTAATCTTAGCGACATGTATACTATGTGACTCTAAACTAACTACCAGTTGGAGTTTTTTATTCACTAATTTACAAAAAAGTTGAAAATCATGAAAAAATTACATGCAAATGTTTAACCACCCCCCACACTTAAACTTTACATTGTCCTCAATGTAAATTGAGTCATCCAAAGTAAGTCAAGGTGGGAAATCTTACATGATAATGTGACAAGCAATCAGAAAAAGTAAATGCAAGACAAGAAAAAGATAAAAACAAGACGTGAAAATGAAAATAAGACAAGAAATACTCATCCTATGGGTTGCCTCCCATTTAGCGCTTGGTTTACAGTCGTCAGCCCGACTATCTCCTTGCTTGCTAAGCCTCCTCCAGAGGGAGTACTTCCACAAAGTTAACTCCTTCCACCACTTCGGAAGTTAAATTCTCATAATCTGGTTTCAACCGGTGCCCATTAACTTTAAGTTCCTTGCCTGTAACTATGCTCCGAATTTCTACTGCACCATGAGAAAACACATTAGTAACAATAAAAGGTCCAATCCAACGTGACATCAATTTACCCGGAAATAATTGCAAGAGAGAATTAAACAAAAGCACTTTCTGCCCAACACAAAATTATTTTCTAGAAATCATAGTATCATGAAAGGCCTTCGTTTTCTCCTTGTAAATGCGCGAGCTTTCAAATGCATCATTGCGAAGCTCCTCTAGCTCTTGGAGTTGTAACTTCCTTTGCTTTCCAGCCCCATCCATCTCCATATTGCATTGCTGAATCGCCCAAAATGCCTTATGCTCAATTTCAACGGGTAAATGACAAGGTTTATCACACACAAGTCTAAAGGGAGACACCCCGATAGGTGTCTTGTATGCGGTTCTATAAGCCCACAAAGCATCATTAAGTCGCATTTTCCAATCCTTCCTTGTTGGATTCACCGTCTTCTCTAGAATGGATTTCACCTCTCGGTTGGAAACCCCGTCTTGTTCATTTGTTTGGGGATGATAAGGTGTTGCAGTCTTGTAAGATCCTTAAGACACATTTTACTTCTTCAACAAGCTTTGTAATATCCTGTTTTTGAAGTGAGAACCCCGATCGCTAATTATGGCTCTTGAAATTCCAAACCTTGCAAAAATATTAGCTTGCACAAAATCTGAAACCACTTTAGAATCATTAGATGGGGTGGCCTTAGCTTCCACCCATTTGGAAACATAATCAACAACAAGTAAGATATAAAAATTCCCATGAGAGTTGACAAAAGGACCCATAAAATCAATACCCCATACATCGAAAACTTCAATAATTGAATAAAAGTTTGTGGCATTTGATTTCGGTCACCTAGATTGCATGTTCTTTGGCACCTATCACAAGTTGTACAAAACGTATACGCATCCTTGAACAAGGTTGGCCAATAAAAACCGCTTTCAAGTACCTTGTGAGCTGTTCTCTTACTCCCAAAATGTCCTCCGCAAGCATAAGAGTGACAAAAAGACAAGATAGAATTAAATTCATATTCGGGAACGCACCTTCGTATTACTTGGTCACTGCAATGTTTCCATAAGTATGGATCATCCCATATGTATTGGTTTCCTAACTTCTTAAGTTCGTCCCTCTCAGCACGAGACAAGTTCTTTGGGATTTGTTTAGACACCAAGTAATTGACAATATCGGCATACCATGTTTCTCCAAAGGCAATTGAGAATAGTTGCTCATCCGGGAAACTTTCACGCAATGGGATAGCTTCCTTGTCTACAGCAAGACGGCTCAAGTGATCCGCAACGGTGTTCTGAATTCCTTTCTTGTCCTTGTTTTCAATTTCGAACTCTTGCAAGAGTAAAATCCATCGTATGAGCCTCGGTTTCGCTTCTTTCTTCATTAGCAAGTACCTAGGTGTTGCATGATCAGAAAAGACAACAACTTTTGTACCAATTAGATAAGAGCGAAACTTTTCCAAAGCAAAAATAATAGCTAACAACTCTTTTTCAGTGGTTGTGTAGTTTTGTTGGGCCTCATTTAACGTTTTGGATGCATAATAAATAGCATGAGGTATCTTCCCCACACATTGCCCAATCACTACACCAACCGCATAGTCACTTGCATCACACATGAGCTCAAAAGGCTTGCTCCAATCCGGTGGTTTAATGATAGGGGATGAAATCATAAGTTCTTTCAAACGGTTGAATGTCACCACACACTTTTCATCAAAGTTAAAAACCACATCTTTTTTCAATAAGTTGCAAAGTGGTGATGCTATCTTGGAAAAGTCCTTGATGAATCTACGATAAAAACCTGCATGACCAAGAAAAGAGCGTATCTCCCTCACCGTAGTGGGAGGGGTTAAAGCACGAATAAGGTATATCTTAGATTTATCAACTTCCAAGCCTTTAGAATATATTATATGGCCTAAAACTATGCCATGAGTTACCATGAAATGACACTTCTCCCAATTTAGCACAAGGTTTGTTTCAACACATCGTTCAAGGATTAGAGACAAGTTGTTCAAGCAAAGGTCAAATGAATCACCAAAGACACTAAAGTCTTCCATGAACACTTCAATTATGTTTTCAACATATTCTGAAAAAATACTTACCATACACCTTTGAAAGGTAGCTGGAGCATTGCACAAGCCAAAAGGCATCCTTCTATAAGCAAAAGTACCGAAAGGACAAGTGAAAGTAGTTTTCTTTGATCCTATGGCGCTATCATAATCTGATTGTAACCTGAATATCCATCAAGGAAGCAATAGTAAGAGTTTCCATCTAGACGTTTAAGGTTTACAAGCAACAGTACAGAAATGAGCAGATTTCAGATTCAAGTAAAGCAACAAGACAAGGAGCAGAATTTTTATAAGTTGAAGACTATTGTACAAGAGTGAATATTATCAAGATGAGAGTTCAAGAAGTTTATGATATCAAGACATACAAGTTGTGAAGAATCAAGCGGTAAAGTACTTACACCATGACCTTTGTACTTGCATTTTTATTTTATCGTATTTGTTAATTTATATTTTATTTTCTCTTGTCTCAAAAAAAAGACAACAGTAAATTCATTAGGTTCATAATTAGTTTTAATATTTTGTTTGTTTTCATTTTGTATTTACTTTATTTATCTTGCATATCAGAAAAAAAAAAAAAAGATTCATTTGGATGCTGGAAGACCGAAGAAGAAGATGGAGACAAGGATAGAATACCGAAGACGTTTCTATGGATGTTGTGAGAGTGGTGCTAACTGCACATCTAACGGATAACGAGGTAAGTAAGCATATTCCCACCTTCGTTAAGTGATTGATTTCCTTTCTTAGAGATCGTCAGAAAAAGTGTTTTCAAAATGAATAAAAGACGTGGGTTTTCAAAACAATTCGGAGGGTTTTTCCTTCCTACTATTTAACGTGTCACAAGATTCTCTCTTTATTCCTACCTGGACACATGTGTGACCCATAAAAAGCTATTTATTATTGAGAGAAACTTCATAAAACCTTTTCTTGTGGGCAGAGTCGAGACTTTCGATCACTCCGAACCCGAATTTCTCTCGATAAGGGATGGTTATTTATCTCTCAACTTTTAAGTATGAGATTATGTTCATATATGTGTCTAACTTCTTATTATTAGTGTGCAAAATTTCTATGTCTTCTTAGCGCGTTGGATGCTATCATTTCGGAGAACTTGCAAGTTGGAAAAGTAGGTTTTGTGGGTATATCTCTAGTAAACCCTCACGAGACTAAAACTCGTCCACTAGGGACACCTAGGGGTTCAAAGGATTGTTATACTTGCTAAGTGTGACCGTTTCCTCAACGACATAGAGTTGTATGTATCCTTTAGAATAAGTTTTGTTTGATTTGCTCGAGGACTAGCAAAGTCTAAGTGTGGGGGAATTTGATAGGTGTTGTAAAACGCCTAATTTTATGTCTAGTATTTATGCTTTCTTTGCTACTATCCTTGTGAATTGCATCTCTTATGTTTAGTTTTGAGCTTATTAGGTGCAATGGAGTCATTTGGAGCAAAAGAAGAAGAAAAAGTCCATTTGGAGCGTAAAGGGCAAGGAGGTCAATTCACATGCGAGCTATATTTGGAGCGGCCTAGGTGTGCGCTAAGGAGGTAAAAAATGAACTGCCAGATCTTCAAAACTGACAGTTAAGCAAGAAAGAATAGGTTGTTAGTTATCTGGAACCGACAAGCCATGTATGAGTCAGTGACCCTTATCCTAATGTACCGGGTGCCAATATCAATTCTTATTCCTACACAATACCTAAAATCCAGTGAGGAAATCATTTCCTATAATTATCCATTACTTATATCTCAATATCAACAAAACTGAGGTCTTTTGGCCATCCCATGATCCCAGGTGTTTAGAAAATGAGGTATTCCCTAGAGATATATGCAGGCCTGCAGTGGGTGTTAAACTGTTAGGTGGTCTAGTGAGTTTAAACCAACAATTCCGCGGTGATATCATAATGGGTCGTGTTGACAAAACAATACACCTGATGAACGCAGTCAAAAATTTAAAGGATATGCAGAGCGAACTCCTACTTCTTCGTAACTGTACAGGGGTATCAAGACTATACTTTACCATGCGTACTACCAATCCCATTGTTGATGGTGGATTTTCGTTTAAGGCTAAAATTGTAAAAGCCAAAATTATGCGCTAACATCCTGCAAAGGATAAAGCCCCTGATAAAATAAAGAATATTTCTCCATTGAAAACTTATAGCATTATCAATTAGTGCCTGACCAGGCTTGTATTTCCTGTCCTGCTTCACTCTTATCATTATTAGTGCAGCATGACGACTGAGTGTTGCTCTCAGCAGAGCAACACGAATCTCCAATCATTAAATAAGGATGCATGTACGAAATACCCGTACAGGCTATAACTCTCGGAGTGTTATACTAGCCCGATCGAGCATCTGGACTGTCCGTATCAGTCTCAGAAACGATCACGACCATCCAACTTCACCAGCATGATTGGATGACTTAGATCGAATCCATAACCCTCAAGCAGGTATTGGAATGTTCAACACCGGACCAATGCGGACCCCGCATGGGCGACCTCCCCAAAAGGGTAGCATGGCTTGCCAATTCGTCCATCCAAAGCAGCGTGGACGAGAAACCCTAAATTAGTGTTTGCAACACACTACATGTGTCGTAAATCAGTCTCAACCATCCATCTTCGCAGGCATAGATGGAGGGTGTAGATGTAGATTCAAAGAGCCCATAGCATGTCAACACAAACACTGTGGACCCGCCTACATACATGACCGATCAGTCAGGACCAAACATGGATGGTCGTCCCAATTCGTGTGTCCAAACAAAGCATGACGTACGGCTGGCAGAACCCTAATTAGGGTTTTCGATCACGAGCGTCCATTTTCACCTGATCGAACGAAGGGTCTAGGAGTTGATTAAGCAGGTCCAGTAAGTATCAGCATGATCACTATGGGTCCACATATCTCCACACCCGATCGGCCAAGGCATACCATGCCTGGTCGCCTCGATTCGCACGCACAAACTGGCATGGTCACACCTCCCAATCAAGAACTGATCTCGACCACTCAACTTCACCGGACAAATTGAGTGGCTTAGATCACGTTTCCATGGGACAATCAAGTATAGGCGTGAACACCAACCTATCACCTACACGCCAAACCAATCGGACGGGACCGACCAAGCTTGGTGGTCTCGAAACGCGCGCCTGAAGAAGGCATGGCGTACGACATTTACAGCACCACATTTATGTCGTAAATCAATCCTGAACGCTCCTCTTTGTCGGAAAAATTGAGCGGTCCAGATTACACTTTTACGGGACAACAAGGTATGGGCATGTACACCGGCATGCCGTCTACACACATACCCAATCGTGCATGCCAAAATCGTGTCCCAAGCTTGGATTCCACCAAGCTGAAAAGTGGTGCTTGCGCACCTCTTCCAAGAACCTAATTCCACTAACGGTCGCAGATGAGTGTCTCGAAGATCATCTCGTCCGTCCAACTTCACCGTCTTGGCTATACAACCCTGGTCAGGAGTTAATTGGTCAGTGAGGCGTCATGGTGATCACCACCCGTCACTCTACCACACCATGTGGTCGGCCAAGGGAGGACTTGCTTGCACAACCTCCAAACCATCACATGAATTAGGCTGGACATGAAGCTATTTTGAGACGCTCAAACAACGATGCTTCATACATGATGAATATACTTGATGCAGTACCTACATGGAATACACACGATACTTCACAAGTATCGACTTCCTAAACACTTAGTTATCTAATCTAGTATTACATGCTACTTTCTGTGGGTCCCACGATCCACACACTCGAGATATCAATCATGTCACAAACTGGGGGATACATACTGGGGTATTGGTATGGCGGTTTACAGCGTGCAGCGTGCAACGCTCCATCACAAGAACGTGTCAGGAAGTCATGAACGGTTAGTGATGATGGGAGAAGTGGGCAAGACTAATCGTGTAACACTAACACACGACTCCACTACCCTATCACTCCATTTTCTCCACTTACCACGAGATACGAGGTTCAGGCTCAAAGACTTGTATAAATAGGTTCTCCGCCCTATTTTCCAAGGAAGACAAGACAACAGAAGCAAGTGTTGATACAGCCGTATTCAAACACCGGAACTGATAGCTTACATTCTGCAAGCCAGTTCAGCTTTCTGATATAAGTCATACATAACCAACACCTTCACAATCTCAACACATTCTTCGCTTCCCTCCCTAAGATCAACCCCATCTCCTTCACTTTGTGACCGAAGCAATTCTGGAGCGACCATTTCTTGGTTTAGGACAGAATTGTACAGACTGATTTCTTGAATCACAAGCACTCCCGTGCAGTGCATTTATTTAGGGTTTAGATTCATTCCTCATCCACACACCCCAAATTACCAAATTCGGCAGGAATATTTTTCACCCATAAACACCCATACATCTTCAATCTGCTATTACACATTTTGACCAGCACTTACTCCAGTAGCTGCGAAAATTAATCACTGGCGACGCCGCTTGTTTTGGACCGGTTCAACAACGATTTGCTACACTTCCAATCAGAGATGGAGGCATGGGCGTATATACGATGGCTGATACAAGTAAGTATAGTTTTCTGGCTTCTTGTATACAGACACAGGAGGTTAATCTCTCGGTTGTAAAGTCAATTTCTTCAGAATACGATTCAAATTCATCAATTTCGAAGGGGTAGATGTTAGATTAAATTTAATCATCAACCTGTTTTAAGATGGTAGAACTTAGGTCGGGATCAGCAATCAATCCTGATGGAGCTAGTGCGGATAACACTCTTGGTATCGATGTACCTGTCAGTGGAGCTATTGTGGTCAATATATCTTGTGGAACCGTCTCTTCTGCCACCAAAGCCACCGGAGCAGGAGATATTCCAATAAGTGTAACGCCTCCTATCACCAGAGCCAGAGCAGCCGCAGACCTTGACATATCTTCAAGTGTAACACCTCCAGCGATCACCAGAACAACAACTTTCATTCCTTCATCAGGACGGGGAGCCGGAGGAGCAAGAGGAGGACCATCTCCAATTACCATCGCAGACTTGATGGAGAGGCAGGAAGCTCTTGATAAGACTCAAACAGATATGGATGCAACTCAGAAAGAGGTACTCACATTCCTCAAAACCTAAATTGAACGATTGCCACAAGACTCACGACAACCCCTGGAGCCAACAAGGGATGACTTCACGGCCAGAACAGGGGTTTCCACTCAGACCCACATGAATGAAGAAACTCGTGTTGTTCCTGAACGCCCAAGGGAGATGGACCGGTCTCCCAACTTCATCACACGTGAAGACCTTGAACGATTTCTCCAAAACCAAAGCAAAGGAAGCATGATGGAGGTGCACCAACATCAGCCGCCGTACCCTCAAGATGTACGACGAATTCCTCTCCCAAGAGGATACACCTATCCTCAGTTCTCTCTCTTTGATGGTACTGGTAACGCTCATGAACGCATCTCTCGATTTTTGGAATCATTAGGAGAACATGAATACAATCGTGTTCTCCGCCTAAAAGAATTCTCGAAGTCACTTACGGGAAGAGCGTACACCTGGTACAACAACATCGCGCCTAATAATATATCCAATTGGGATGGGATGGTAAGTGCTTTCTATAAAAATTACTTCTTCGTGTCCGAGCAGATCACCTTTTTAGACCTGGGGAGAATCTCTCAGCGGAACAACGAACATCCGAACGATTTCGTTAAAAGGTTCAGAACTCAAGCACTAGATTGTCATGATCCGAGTATCACTGAACGACAGTTGGTGGAGCTGTGCATCAACGAGATGATACCTATATACCGCGCCCTACTGGAGAATCTGGGCTTTCAGACGTTCTCCGAACTCCATGAAGCTGCCAAGCGTTCAGCCAGTACTTCCCCAGCATTACTAGAGAGAACCAGGGTTGTTCGAAATGAAGACCTACGTGAGAGTCGAGGAAGCAGGCGCCTCACCAACAAACAATACAACACTGGTCCTTCTGTGAGCGTGGTAGGCGAAGGAGGAAAAAGGAAAGCTTCAGCAACAGAACGACAACCCAAGCGTGCGGCTCCGGCACAGACGACCTCGTCTCAAAAAGGAGTAGGCAAGACTCCTGCACAAGACACCGAAGATGCAGGATTCCCATTCCCCATGAGTGAAGTGGTGGAACTCTTGGAGGCATGGATTCAAGACGACGCTATCAAGCCGCCTCCTTTCAGACGCCCGCCAACCGAGAAAGATATGGCGGATCCCAAGTACTGCCGCTACCATAGGTTTGTCCATCATCCGACTAAAGACTGCAACAGACTGAAGCAAATCTTCAAAGAAAAGGTAGAGGCAGGAGAACTCCAGCTTGGAAACAAAGGTGTTCATAGAGATCCTCTCCCTGTCAGGAACTGCATGATTTTCGGGGATTCTGTTCGCAAGACTGTACAATCTATGATGGAACATTTGTGCGAGATCTTGTACTTCTCCAAAGCACAGCGTCAGGACATATTTGCAGCCCTCAACCGCGTTGTCTCAGGCAGGCGCTTGTATCTGGAAAAGGAAGCGGTCTCGAAACCTCAGTCCTTACTGGAAGATGCAAGCCAGGGAAACTGGGGACTCTTAACCGTTGCTCGTTTGAGGGATGTCGAGTTCGGTATCACATTGATCGATACGGCCTCTGAATTCAACATCATCACTCTCCATACCTTGAAAGCATCAAATATTTCAAAGCAGGAAGCTACTCACAACCCAACTGTGATTAAGACTCCAGAAGGAGAACTTGGAGACGCATATGGGTACATCAATCTTGAATTTAAATTGGGTGACGTCCTAACGCAAGCAAAGTTCTACATAGTCAAGGAGCATCCTAATTACGACATGATCCTAGGATACTCTTGGATACACGACAACAAGGAAACACTGGAAGTTTGTCCTCTACCGGCTTCGGTACACGAAAGGATATCCAACAAGCCGTTCTGGACCTGGGGACTGTCTGTTGCCGCACCACCTACAGCTTGCCAACGTGATACAACTTCCTGGAGAGAGCCCGCCAGCGTACATTAAAAGGTTCTGAACCCAAGTAAGTCTCATCACACAATCCTTTTTGCAACCAATCACTCCTCACTCTGACAAGCACTGGGGACTGGTTCCGACTAACAAACCAAACCCGGCTAAGAGATGTGAATGGGAGGCCGGCCCCTTCAAGCGTTTTATCGAGAACTTAGAGGTTGTCTCAGTCAAATAAGATAAAGCCAAGGTCCAGGAATCTGCACGACCAAACCCATTTGGAATTGGATATCTGGTGACGAAGACGACTACATTCAAGGTTGGGAGCATGACGGTTAAAGTAACCAATCCACCCGGCTCACCCACTGAAAGAGAGGATGAACCATACCTGGTAGCAGACGTTATCCTAGGAGGCTACTGAAAGCTCATCAACGCTGACAAACTGGAAGGCTTAACGATTCACTCGCGATGGCTCAAACCCTACCGTACTTAAGACGATTCACTCGCGATGGCTCAAGCCCTACCATACTTAAGACGCTGTGCTACCACTTTCCAGCGTCCTCCACACTTTGAAACGCTATGTTGTTTTCTCCAGCGTGTCTTTTTACAATTACCTTCTCATGTCATATTTGTAATTCCTCCAGAAAATGATTGCAATACTTGCATCCATAATTAGGGTTTCAATTTTCAATTTCAAATTAATTGAAGTTTTATTTCCATCCAAGAACTTCTTTACCCCTAAAGGAAGACACAAAGTCCTGAGTCAGCCTAAACCCATTAGAGCAAAAAAGATAAGGAAACCCTAAGCAAATATTTCATAAGAAGTCAAGGAAATAGAATATGTGCGGAAAAAGAAGATGCTTTGAGCCATTCACCCAGCAAGACTAGGGAGATCTCACGTCAGGAGCACATACAGGTCCGTGGTATTCCATTATTCCATTATTTCTTTTATCATGAAGAATCACATACATATGAAGGCACACCATTGTGCCTGGAAATGTTCAGATGTAATCTTAACAAAGGATTATAACATAAAAACCTTTATTCAAGCAAGAAAAACAAAAGATCCTGGACTCAGCCGCCACTGAGTACAAGGAAGATGTTTATGAATTACGGGAATGTATTTAAAGAGAAAGAAAAGCAAAAGCCTAGCCGTCAACAAGGTCTACCGTGTCAGCACCACTACTAGGTCCTGCTTCATTGCCATCGCCATCGTGAGCCGTTACTGCTTCTTCCTTCGGATCTGCCTCAGCTTCCGCTTCAGATGTTTCTAC
The DNA here is from genome assembly GCF_003573695.1 of Papaver somniferum. Taxonomy (NCBI): domain Eukaryota; kingdom Viridiplantae; phylum Streptophyta; class Magnoliopsida; order Ranunculales; family Papaveraceae; genus Papaver; species Papaver somniferum. The sequence goes on along the minus strand of NC_039358.1, from coordinate 188,574,026 downwards.
AGCAACACTCTCCACCCCAACATCGTTAGAAGGAACAGCTTCCATGTCTTCCTCAAAGTCCACAGCAACGTTAGGGATTTTATTGACTGCTTTTAGACGCTCAGGTTCATCTGTGTCAGAATCAAGGATTGTCACACCGTCGTGGATTGTATAATCACATTTATCTTCACCAAGAGGTCGTTTGTGTTCAACCATCACGCCTCTATTGCTCCTCCATGTCGATTTCAGCTGAAAGGGCACAGATACGTCCCCTGACAATACGCAGGTGCAGAATGGACATCCCTTGTATAGCACGACCAACTTCGCGAAGTGGAAGATCGATTTTAGCCATTACTTCTTTGTGCGCATCATCTCCGGGCTTGTCGACTTCAAAACGTTTTTCTGGAGAAGTTACAGAATGGTCATCGTCCACCGCTTCCATGATAAGCTGCAAAGAAGAAGAAGTTATGAGAACAAAAAAATGTGTGTATATCATCATCAATCAAATAATAAGATCACATAAGTGTGGAAAAATACCTGGATATACGACTATGGATGAGAAGAATCCTTGGAATATATATCTTGCAAGTCAACAGAATCCCAGTAGAAGAGAAGTATTTACTGGCCACCTCTGAAGGCTACTAATTCGGGATAATGATCAACGAGGCGTATCAGATATATCTGGGAAAAGCTGTCGTGCAATGGAGGAGAGTACACCCAGTTCAAGAAGTGGGCCAAGCTCTGTCCAGATGTACATGGAGGAAACCAAAAGCGACTCGCCTGACCAAGTCCTGCCTCCTTCATGACCCTAATCAAGACTTCCAGGACATCACCTGACGATCTATGCGGTAAATACATATTTACTTTACTTTAGCTTAATTTTTTCAGCATACAAAATCGTCACCATCTCATGCCTACCCCACAATAGTGTAACCATTACGTGCTAGGCAGGGGACTTAATGTTGATGGTGGATTTCGTTTAAGGCTAAAATTGTAAAAGCCGAAATTATGCGCTAACATCCTGCAAAGGATAAAGCCCCTGATAAATTAGAGAATACTTCTCCATTTAAAACTTATAGCATTATCAATTAATGCATGACCAGCCTTGTATTTCCTGTACTGCTTCACTCTTATCATTATTGGTGCGGCATGACGACTGAGTGTTGCTCTCAACAGAGCAACACGAATATCCAAGCATTAAATAAGGAGGCATGTACGAAATACCCGTACAGGCTATAACTCTCGGAGTGTTATACTAGCCCGATCGAGCATCTGGACTGTCCGTATCAGTCTCAGAAACGATCACGACCATCCAACTTCACCAGCATGATTGGATGGATTAGATCGAATCCATAACCCTCAAGCAGGTATTGGAATGTTGAACATCGGACCATGCGGACCCCGCATGGTCGGCCTCCCCAAAAGGGTAGCATGGATTTCCAATTCGTCCAACCAAAGTAGCGTGTACGAGAAACCCTAAATTAGTGTTTGCATCACATTACATGTGTCGCAAATCAGTCTCAACCATCCATCTTCGAAGGAATAGATGGAGGATGTAGATGTAGATTCAAAGAGCCCAGAGCATGTCAACACAAACACCGTGGGCCCTCCTACATATATGACCGATCGGTCAGGACCAAACATGGATGGTCGTCCAAATTCGTGCGTCCAAACAAGGCATGACGCACGGCTGGCAGAACCCTAATTAGGGTTTTCGATCACGAGCGTCCATTTTCACCTGATCGAGTGAAAGGTCTAAGAGTCGATTAAGCAGGTCCAGTAAGTATCAACACGATTAATGTGGGACCACATATCTCCACACCCGATCGGCCAAGGCATACCATGCCTGGTCGCCTCGATTCGCACGCCCAAACTGGCGTGGTCACACCTACCAATCACGAACTGATCTCGACCACTCAACTTCACCGGACAAATTGAGTGGCTTAGATCACGTTTCCATGGGACAGTCAAGTATAGGCGTGAACACCATCCTATCACCTACACGTCGAACCAATCGGCCGAGACCGACCAAGCTTGGTGGTCTCGAAACGCGCGCATGAAGAAGGCATGGCGCACGACATTTTCGGCACCACACTTCTGTCGTAAATCAATCCTGACAGCTCCTCTTTGTCGGACAAATTGAGCGGTCCAGATTACACTTTCACGGGACAACAAGGTATGGGCATGTACACCGGCATGCCGTCTACACACATACCCAATCGGGCATGCCAAAATCGTGTCCCAAGCTTGGATTCGACCAAGCTGAAAAGTGGTGCTTGCGCACCTCTTCCAAAAACCTAATTCCACTAACGGTCCCAGATGAGTGTCTCAAAGATCATCTCGTACGTCCAACTTCACCGGCTTGGCTATACAACCCTGGTCAGGAGTTAATTGGTCAGTGAGGCGTCATGGTGATCACCACCCGTCACTCTACCACACCATGTGGTCGGCCAACGGAGGACTTGCTTGCACAACCTCCAAACCATCACATGAAGTAGGCTGGACATGAAGCTATTTTGAGACGCTCAAACAGCGATGCTTCATACATGATGAATATACTCGATGCAGTACCTGCATAGAATACACACGATACTTCACAAGTATCGACTTCCTAAACACTTAGTTATCTAATCTAGCATTACATGCTACTTTCTGTGGGTCCCACGATCCACACACTCGAGACATCAATTATGTCACAAACTGGGGGATACATACTGGGGTATTGGTATGGAGGTTTACAGCGTGCAGCGTGCAACGCATGATGGTTTATCAAAAGTGATTGTAGTAGTGGTAAAAACAGGGTCTTTTCAGACTTGTGAAGGTAACAAAATTTCTAGATTTAAATAAAATTTAGGAAAAATAGCAAACTGAAGTAAAATTTTATGGAGAAATAGGGGTTAAGATTCCACCAATCAACAATACTTATGTGATCTAAATTTTTTTTACTATGCAATTTAAATAATTGGGTTGATTCTAAATATTGCCAAGAGCAGATTTTCCAAAATATCAAATGTTAATCACAAGTATAATGCATCAAGAGTCTAAAACTAAGCATGCATTATCAAGGGAAAACACAGTTGATTAATAAAAACCATTTAAATCATTTTTATCAATGCAATTAATCATATAAAAATATTGCATAAATTAATAAAATAGAGATTACCACATAATTATTGTGAGAATGGCTTCCTCTGTCACCCCTGGGATTGGGTTTAGCTCCTCATATCAAAAACACACTCACAAGATGTATTCATGGCTAAATAAGTGTTTTTATTGATGAAAATAATTGATAATTGAAGTTTGTAACGCTGTTGTACTGTTGCAGCGTCACTGTTACAAAGGGGTAGTGCTGAAAATAATCGATAGAACACAAGTGTTGTATAACAACGACACAGAGAGCTCGCTGTTTGCACTGTTGAAGAACTACGACCCGCAGTGGACAGTCGATGTCACTGTTGATAAACGACGGCCTTGGAGAGTCTGTTCTTCACGTTCTTCCTCCTCGCAGCAGCAGCAGCAGCAACAATCAATGGTATCTTCCTTGTTTCGGCTCTGAACTCTCTCCTATTTCTCTCTAAACTTTTCTAACCCTTTTTATGACTTGAAACCACTCTTATATATCCCACAGACCCCAAATATCTCGTATAAATTCCGACTTTTTCTTTTCTTTTTCTTCTCTGCGCTGTTGAGAGAATAATCCCTTCTGTTGAGCTTTTTCACGTGCTGTTAGCTATAAAATAGCTACCAAACTCTTCCCTAGACTTAAATAAGACCGTGTACATGTTAATCCATCGTCAAAGTCCTCCAGAAATCTCTCAAAAATCTTTGAAAGTGCACAACAGGACACGTCTCTCTGTTTTAACTTTGATTGCTTCTCCCGGATATTCTAGCCCAATTAAGCCCATGAAATCATCCATACTAGAATTTTATATCCATATCACGTCCAGCCCAATCAATTTCCGGTGTTTAATCTCCCTAAAACAGCTCCAACAATCGGATCAAAATTCAACAGCGATATGCATGGCCTTTCCCGCCAAAAACCAGTATTTGAAATTTGAAGAAGACCTCCCCCTATCCAGTTCTGGTGTCCCTTTAGCAGCTGCCTGGAAATGGGTCACCCCTTAGTAATTAGGTTACCCCTTATCCAAAGTGAGAGTCCGTATAGTAATTTTCTCCCACGAGCGCAAAAACCACTTTCTTAGCCAATTTCGCCGCAAAAGCTTATTTCTCCGGAAATACCTACAGGGACATAAAAAGCCATAATAAGTACAAAAATGGGTACTAACACAATATACAATGGGGCTATATTAGACACATAAATGCGTCTATCAAATACCCCCAAACTTATTATTTGCTAGTCCAGAGCAAATCAAATAGAAAATAAAATCCTAACTCACTGTCGCAGGCATCGTCGATTGCATTTAGCGTATGCAATAAGCCTTTAAACCCCTAGGTGGCCCTAGTGGCCGAGTTATAGTCTCGGGAGGGCTTACCAGAGATATACCCACAAAACCTTAATACTCCAGACCTTAGCTATCTACGCAGAACCTTGGAAGGCACTAAAGAATCTCCTTGGTTGGCATACTTATTGACTACAGGAAGAAGTACCCTGATGCGAAATTCCAATTGTTGTACACGAGTTTGCACTCAAGCATACTAAAATTCATATAAAGTGACAGAGCTCTACTCAGATAGTTGCACTATGGACATCATATTCGGAGTCAAAACTAATCACATGGATAGATCAAGAAGATGGATATAGAAAACATAGATGGTTTTGATGTTTACTAAGTGAACGACGTTTCCCATATCTGTCTGAAGGCCTCCGCCAAAATGAACCTATCCTAATGGATTGAGATACTAGTCTGACTAATATCAACACACTGGCATATACAAGGGTACCAGTGGTCGATAACCTAACTCTAGGTCAACACAACTGGCATATACAAGGGTACCAGTGGTCGACTTTATTGAATTTATTCCTTTTGGTCAAATGGTCTGGTCTCAATTTTTTTTTTTTTTTTTTTTTTTTTTTCAACTTTTTTTTTTTCATTTTTTTTTTTTTTCAACTTTTTTTTTTTTTTTCATGGTATCTCAATCACTCTAATTCACCCTAGCATTGGTAACAACTTGAATCGTGGGCCCCACCTATCACTTAGAGAAACATAGTTTAAAAACAAAATAAAAAAAAATAGAAGTGAAAAGGACTCAACGAGATATGGTGAAACTATCATGTTATTTCTAACACCTGAGCTCTGTGCTTTTATGAATAGACTCTTTAGATGTTTCCATCTAATCAGATTGGTTCCTCAAACTCCTACAATCAAAATGCTTCCATCCACTTAGATTAGTTAGTGCAATCCTCAATAGGCATAAATTTCTAGGCTCTGGAGTTTATTTATTTATTGCAACTAAAAGCTAACAAAAAGTTTCTTCCCCACCCCCAAACTTAAATCTAACATTGTCCTCAATGTTTCTCATGAAAGAACAGTACCAAGAATATAAGTAACATGAGGAAATAGTAAAGAGAGAGTTCGGAAAGATAGTACCTGAGTGAAGTGAAACCAAAAACTGAATATAGAAATTATACAACATACAAATCACCTCGATGGTCAATCAAGGGTAAACAGGGTCCTCCAGAGGGACCTCCTCAACATCACCTGTAGGAAAAGGCTCTAAAAAGGGCTTCAATCGCTGACCGTTAACCTTTGAAGAACTACTACCATCCAGTGTCTCGATTTCAACAGCTCCATGAGGAAAAACAGTACGGACCACAAAAGGACCGGTCCACCGAGAGCGCAGTTTCCCGGGGAATAGATGCAAACGAGTGTCATACAGAAGAACTTTTTGACCTGGAGAAAATGACTTCCGTAATATGTTTCTATCATGCACAAGTTTCATTTTGTTCTTATACTCCTTCGCACTATCGTAAGCATCTATACGAATCTCGTCCAACTCATTGAGCTGGAGTTTCCTATGGGCTCCTGCCTTGTCAAGTGAAAAATTTAGCTGCTTAACAGCCCAATAAGCTCTGTGTTCTAACTCAACAGGTAAGTGACATGCCTTGCCATAAACAAGCCGATAAGGCGACATTCCAATGGGGGTCTTAAACGCAGTACGGTAAGCCCATAAGGCATCAGTAAGCCTAGACGACCAGTCTTTCCGATTAGGATTAACTGTTTTCTCTAATATACGTTTTATCTCCCTATTGGAAACCTCTACCTGACCACTAGTCTGTGGATGATACGGGGTAGCTATCTTATGTGTAATACCATATTTCTTCATCAGAAGTCTAAAAGTCCCATTACAAAAGTGCGACCCTCCATCACTAATTATAGCTCGCGGTGTACCAAAACGTGTAAGTATATTATTTTTCAAGAACTCAATCACAACCCTATGGTCATTGGTTTTACACGCAACCGCCTCAATCCACTTAGAGACATAGTCTACGGCGACAAGGATGTATAGGTTACCAAAAGAATTAGGAAACGGACCCATAAAGTCAATACCCCACACATCAAAGACCTCAACAATTAAAATAGGGTTCAAGGGCATCATGTTCCTACGGGAAATGGTTTCTTAATTTCTGGCATCGTTCACAAGTAACGCAGAGTAACTGTGGGAATCTTTAAACAACGAAGGCCAATAGAATCCACACTGCAATATCTTAGCAGCAGTTTTCTTAGCACTAAAGTGACCCCCACAAGCATGATCATGACAAAAGGAAATAATACTGGACTGGTCACTCTCAGGTATACATCTCCTAATAATCTGGTCTGGGCAATACTTAAATAAATAAGGATCATCCCAAAAGAAGTGCTTAACCTCAGCTAAAAATCTAGAACGATCTTGTTTACCCCAATGTTGGGGCATTCGACCAGTAACAAGATAGTTCACTATATTCGCATACCAAGGTAATTGGGTAACAAAGAACAATTGTTCATCAGGAAAGCTATCCCTTATAGGAAGGGAATCATCTGGGGAACTAACAACTAGCCTAGACAAGTGATCTGCTACAACATTTTCGGCACCCTTTTTGTCTCTAATGTCTGGAGAAAACTCTTGCAACAACAGAATCCACCTAATCAATCTAGGTTTAGTATCCTTCTTAGACAAAAGATATTTTAAAGCAGCATGATCAGTATATATGATGATCTTAGAACCTAAGAGATAGGGTCTAAACTTGTCTAAGGCAAACACAATGGCTAATAGTTCCTTCTCGGTAGTGGTATAGTTCAACTGGGCATCATTCAGAGTTTTGCTAGCATAGTAAATCACATGAAGTAACTTATTTTCTCGCTGACCTAGCACAACACCAATAGCATAATCTGAAGCATCACACATGATCTCAAAGGGTAGGTTCCAGTTGGGTGCCTGGACTATGGGGGCGGTAGTGAGTAATGACTTAAGCTTCTCAAAAGCCTCTAAACAAGCATCATCAAAAACAAACTTAACATCTTTTGCAAGCAAATTGCAAAGAGGTCTAGACATCAAGCTAAAATCCTTAATGAAACGACGATAAAAACCAGCATGTCCTAAGAATGACCTAATATCTCTTACGGTTTTTGGGACCGGTAAAGTTTTAATAAGGTCAACTTTTGCTCTATCCACCTCTATACCCTTTGAAGATACAATATGCCCTAGAACAATTCCTGAACGAACCATAAAGTGACATTTCTCCCAATTAAGCACTAAATTCTTTTCCTTACACCTAGTCAAAACTAATGACAAATGATGCAAGCACTCATCGAAAGACGAACCAAACACTGAAAAATCATCCATAAAGACCTCTAAGAACCGTTCTACCATGTCAGAAAATATGCTCATCATGCAACGCTGAAAAGTCGCTGGGGCATTACATAGCCCGAAAGGCATGCGTCTATACGCAAAGGTACCAAAGGGACAGGTAAAAGTGGTTTTCTCCTGGTCTTCTGGGGCAATAACGATCTGATTATATCCAGAGTAGCCATCTAAAAAGCAGTAGTGACTATGTCCAGCTAATCTCTCTAGCATCTGGTCGATGAAGGGAAGGGGAAAGTGGTCCTTCCTAGTGACCTTGTTCAATTTCCTATAGTCAATACAAACACGCCAACCCGTGGTCATTCGGGTCGGGATTAACTCATTGTTATTATTCTGGACTACAGTAATACCAGATTTCTTGGGAACAACCTGAACGGGGCTGACCCACTTACTGTCTGAAATAGGGTAGATAATTCCTGCATCTAATAGCTTAAGAACCTCAGTTCGAACTACTTCTTTCATATTGGGGTTTAGTCGACGTTGCATCTCCCTAGAAGGTTTGGTGTCTTCCTCTAAATAGATCTGATGCATACAAACAGTAGGACTTATACCCTTAATGTCTGCTATGGTCCACCCTAAAGCTTCCTTGTTGTTTTGAATGACGGTTACTAGCCTACTTTCTTGATCTCTATCCAAGTCGGAAGAAACAATCACAGGTAAAGTCTCAGACGGGCCTAAAAACACATACTTCAGGGTATCTGGCAATGGTTTTAGGTCCAACTTAGGAGGCTTTCTAAAGAAGGAACTAGGGTAGACTTAGAAACTGGTAGTGGTTCGAACTTAGGTTTCCATCCATTACTAGTATCTAACAAAGGGTTGAATCTAACAAAGCATTCACCTCATTAATTACATTATCATCATCAAAATCAATCCCAAAGTGAGCTAGGCATTTTTCTAATGGATCTTCTAACAAAGTGTTTGGTAATGACTCCTCGACTAATGTTCCTATCATGTTCACCTCTTCTATATTCGAGTCATCTAGTTCAGAGGGTAGCTTACTAATATTAAAAATATTCAGCTCAATAGTCATATTACCAAAAGACAAATTCATAATACCATTTCGACAGTTAATGATCGCATTGGATGTAGCTAAAAACGGGCGACCTAAAATCACTGGTATTTGGTTCTCTGGGTCAGGGACAGGTTGGGTATCTAGGATAACAAAATCCACTGGATAAATAAACTTGTCAACCTCTATGAGAACATCCTCGATCACACCACGAGGAATTTAACGGACCTATCAGCTAACTGAGTGTTATCTGGGTAGGTTTCATCTCACCAAGTCCTAGCTTAAGGTACACATGGTATGGCAGTAAGTTCACACTGGCTCCTAAGTCAAGCAACGCTTTCTCAACACGGTACTTACCTATTGTACAAGAATGGTAGGGGACCTGGGTCTTTATACTTAGGAGTAGTGGTATTCTGAATAATAGAACTCACATGACTAGCTATGAAGGCTTTCTTCTGGACACTGAGCTTACGCTTTCGCGTACACAAGTCCTTAAGGAACTTGGCATAAGAGGGAATCTGCCTAATTGCATCTAATAATGGAAGGTTGATATTAACCTGCTTAAAAACCTCCAATATATCATTAAAGTTGGACTCCCTCTTAGTCGGAACTAGCAGCTGGGGAAACGGGGCTCTAGGAACAAAGCCGGGCTTAACAGGACCCTCATTGGTCTCTTGGAGACTCTATCAGTCTCCTCATTTTCTGGCTCAGCAGGGTGAACTACAGCATGTTCACTATCAGGCATGGCGACCTTGTTGTCAACTTTCTTTCCACTCCTAAGGGTTGTGACAGCATTCACATGATTGTACGATTTCTCTCCTTTTGGGTTGGGATCAGTACGACTAGGGAACCTTCCATCTTCTCTCTCACTTATGAACTTAGCTATTTGTCCTACTTGAAGTTCTAATTTGGCAAGACTCTGGGAATTATTCTTCAATTCTTGCCTAGTTTCTTGTTGAAAGCTCATGTGGTTCTTTGTTAGCATTTCATGGTTATTTGCTAACATAGTGAGAGTATCCTCTAAGGTAGAGATCTTTTTCTCGGAAGTGTTCTGAAACTGGGTTTGACCTGAAGAGTTCTTAAAACCAAAACCTGGGGGAGGCTGAGAATTGCTAGACTGGCCTTGACTCTGGCCCTTAGACCAAGAGAAATTAGGATGGTTTCTCCAACCAGGGTTGTAGGTTTCTGAGTATGGGTCAAACTTCTGACGGTTCTCAAACCTAGCATTGTTATAGACAGCATGGGCTTGCTCTTCACTAACCTGACCTTCCCAAAATGAATTATCAGGCTCTATTCCACAACTAGAGACTTGAGAGGCTCTATTAGGTTCAACAAGGGACCTATTTTTAGACTGGCCCATTTCCAAAGCTTCTAACCTTCTAGATAAAGCAGCAAACTTAGCATCTGAACCAAAACTTGTATCTACCACATTGGTGCTACTTCTATTGACCAAGAGTCTTTTAGGGGGTTCAACACAAGATTCCCACTGTTGGGATTTTTCAGCGATAGCTCCTAAGAAGGTAAAAGCATCATCAGCATTTTTACTAGTGAACTCACCAGCGCACATAGACTCAACCATGGCTTTGGTCGAATAGTCTAAACCATCATAAATAATCTGTACAAGTTTCATATTATCAAATCCATGGTGAGGACACTGAGATAGGAGATCATTGAATCGCTCTAAAAACCTATAAAGAGACTCTCCCTCTTGTTGCACACTAGCACTAATTTTCTGCCTAACAGCTGCAGTTTTATGCTTAGGGTAGAATTTCATATAGAAGGCAGCGATAAGTTCCTGCCATGTTTCTATGGATTCAGACGGTAGGTTGTTAAGCCAGGTCTTGGCTTTATCTCTCAAGGAAAAGGGAAACATCTTAAGTTTCAAGACTTCATCGGTAAGGTCCTTTATCCTAATTGTCCCACAGATTTCCTCAAAGTCCCTAATATGAAAATAAGGGTTCTCATCATCTTTTCCTAAGAATATAGGGATCATTTGAAGAATACTAGGTTTTATCTCAAAATTAGCCGTAGTGGCTGGCAATTTAATGCATGAAGCTCGGTTGGTCCTAGTTGGGAACATGTAATCTTTCAAAGTTGCCATAGCTGGCACAACAGAAGTACTAGGGTACTTTCCTCACAAAGAGACAGATTCTCAAAACAGAAGTTTCCAAAAACAGGGCTCTAAAGAAGAATCTTCGAGCTCCCTGCTTAAATCAGAAGAACTACTAGGTTTTTCGCTAATCAATCGACCTAGAGTATCTCTTTTCCAAGCCCTAACAAAATCGGGCATACACTAAAAAGAATTCAAAAAGAAATAAAAATCCTAACAGGAAGGTTCTAGCAACACACAGCAGGCTGACTCGACTTTACCACAGCAAACCTAAAGATTTCTAGCAAACAACAAGCATGATGGCTCCACTTAGATTGTTTCTAGACCAGCTTCTAATCCTTCGAAAGGGAATTCGTTACAATTTGAGCAAACCCCTCTGGAATCAATCCGAGTTAAAGCAAGTTGAATCGAGGCGAGGGAAGCTCAGAGGAGCTTTGATACCCAAAACCTCACCGATCCAATGCGGCGCAGTCACGCATTCAACTCGCAGAAACCTTCAAGAACTTCGAGGTGTGCTTAAAAGAGTAACCAATATTTTTCGAATGATGTCCTGTTAAGCTCGATACCCTATAGGTCTCTTTCTAGTCCAAATTTTAGGCTTAGGTTCGCTTTAGGTTTCGTTTTCCTAAGGCGGGCAAGAAGGGAGCGGTGATGAAATCCGAACCCTTATCTTATATGGTCCAGTCCTTGCCCTTTACTAGGAATTTAAAAACAGTCCATATTCAAGTCCTCAGCATATATTCACCTTAAGGAGTCCAGTAACCCGCTTGCAGGAGATTCGCGGGTGTTTAGAATTTTACCTCCCGTACCAGACGGGCGAAGAACCGCTGAAGTCGACTCGGGCCACGACTCCTATGCCGTGTGCGAACCCGAGGGGCCGAGACGATATTGTAATCGTCGTCCTTCCCTGCAAACAGTTTATATTTAAGGGTACCCTTCCGTAGGGTTTAAAAATAAAAATAAAAATGTCCCAAAATTAATGTCCAAAGTCCATAAAAAAAATACAAAAGAAAAGAAAGTCTAAAAAAAAAAATTACAAAAAAAATGTCTCTCTTTTTTTTTCTCTCTTTTTATCAAAATAAATAAATAAAATTCTTCTTCTTTCGCTCCTTTAGCTTTGCTTTTCGCTCCCAAACTTTAAGTAAATCACCACAAGCTTTGGCAAAATTGTCTTTAGCTCCAATCTTCAAAAATCTGCAAGGAAACAAAAAAAAAACAAAAACGTAAAGAAGAACAAAAATAATAAAAATAAAAAAATCTAAAAAAAATGCTAACTAAACACAGGTCCGCGTCGGCGGCGCCAAAAATTTGATGGTTTATCAAAAGTGATTGTAGTAGTGGTAAAACAGGGTCTTTTCAGACTTGTGAAGGTAACAAAATTTCTAGATTTAAATAAAATTTAGGAAAAATAGCAAACTGAAGTAAAATTTTATGGAGAAATAGGGGTTAAGATTCCACCAATCAACAATACTTATGTGATCTAAATTTTTTTTACTATGCAATTTAAATAATTGGGTTGATTCTAAATATTGCCAAGAGCAGATTTTCCAAAATATCAAATGTTAATCACAAGTATAATGCATCAAGAGTCTAAAACTAAGCATGCATTATCAAGGGAAAACACAGTTGATTAATAAAAACCATTTAAATCATTTTTATCAATGCAATTAATCATATAAAAATATTGCATAAATTAATAAAATAGAGATTACCACATAATTATTGTGAGAATGGCTTCCTCTGTCACCCCTGGGATTGGGTTTAGCTCCTCATCTCAAAAACACACTCACAAGATGTATTCATGGCTAAATAAGTGTTTTTATTGATGAAAATAATTGATAATTGAAGTTTGTAACGCTGTTGTACTGTTGCAGCGTCACTGTTACAAAGGGGTAGTGCTGAAAATAATCGATAGAACACAAGTGTTGTATAACAACGACACAGAGAGCTCGCTGTTTGCACTGTTGAAGAACTACGACCCGCAGTGGACAGTCGATGTCACTGTTGATAAACGACGGCCTTGGAGAGTCTGTTCTTCACGTTCTTCCTCCTCGCAGCAGCAGCAGCAACAATCAATGGTATCTTCCTTGTTTCGGCTCTGAACTCTCTCCTATTTCTCTCTAAACTTTTCTAACCCTTTTTATGACTTGAAACCACTCTTATATATCCCACAGACCCCAAATATCTCGTATAAATTCCGACTTTTTCTTTTCTTTTTCTTCTCTGCGCTGTTGAGAGAATAATCCCTTCTGTTGAGCTTTTTCACGTGTTGTTAGCTATAAAATAGCTACCAAACTCTTACCTAGACTTGATAAGACCGTGTACATGTTAATCCATCGTCAAAGTCCTCCAGAAATCTCTCAAAAATCTTTGAAAGTGCACAACAGGACACGTCTCTCTGTTTTAACTTTGATTGCTTCTCCCGGATATTCTAGCCCAATTAAGCCCATGAAATCATCCATACTAGAATTTTATATCCATATCACGTCCAGCCCAATCAATTTCCGGTGTTTAATCTCCCTAAAACAGCTCCAACAATCGGATCAAAATTCAACAGCGATATGCATGGCCTTTCCCGCCAAAACCAGTATTTGAAATTTGAAGAAGACCTCCCCCTATCCAGTTCTGGTGTCCCTTTAGCAGCTGCCTGGAAATGGGTCACCCTTAGTAATTAGGTTACCCCTTATCCAAAGTGAGAGTCCGTATAGTAATTTTCTCCCACGAGCGCAAAAACCACTTTCTTAGCCAATTTCGCCGCAAAAGCTTATTTCTCCGGAAATACCTACAGGGACATAAAAAGCCATAATAAGTACAAAAATGGGTACTAACAAAATATACAATGGGGCTATATTAGACACATAAATGCGTCTATCAATGCACCATCACAAGAACGTGTCAGGAAGTCATGGACGTTTAGTGATGATGGGAGAAGTGGGCAAGACTAATCGTGTAACACTAACACACGACTCCACTACCCTATCACTCCATTTTCTCCACTTCCCACGGGATACGAGGTTCAGGCTCAAAGACTTGTATAAATAGGTTCTCCGCCCTGTTTCCAAGGAAGACAAGACAACAGAAGCAAGTGTTGATACAACCGTATTCAAACACCGGAACTGATAGCTTACATTCTGCAAGCCAGTTCAGCTTTCTGATACAAGTCATAGATAGCCAACACCTTCACAATCTCAACACATTCTTCGCTTCCCTCCCTAAGATCAACCCCATCTCCTTCACTTTGTGACCGAAGCAAGTCTGGAGCTGCCATTTCTTGGTTTAGGACAGAATTGTACAGATTGATTTCTCGAATCACAAGCACTCCCGTGCAGTGCATTTATTTGGGGTTTAGATTCATTCCTCATCCACACACACCAAATTACCAAATTCGGCAGGAATAGTTTTCACCCATAAACACCCATACATCTTTAATCTGCTATTACACATTTTGACCAGCACTTACTCCAGTACCTGCGACAATTAATCACTGGCGACGCCGCTGGTTTTGGACCGGTTCAACAACGATTTGCTACACTTCCAATCAGAGATGGAGGCATGGGCGTATATACGATGGCTGATACAAGTAAGTCCAGTTTTCTGGCTTCTTGTGTACAGACACAGGAGTTACAATGCTCTATTTTGAACCTCCCTCTTGCTACTGAATCGAGCCCTAGCTTTCAACATGCTTTACAAGAATTTACACAGGCCTGCAAGATATCTCCGTCCTCTATCAATCTTAAAGAAAATACCCCCCATCCCATGAACTCACTGGAAGATAGATACTTTGGGGTGGTTAAACGGGAGTTGCCTCTGCAGTTCTCTCTATCAGACCGTGAAGCATACTTGTGGTAAAGCAAAAAAATGGAGCATGCCTTAGACTTTCTGAAAGCAGTACCTATTTCTGGGCTTAACCAATCTATTGTGCTGAGACAATTCCATGTTATACTTAAGTACAGGTTGGGTATCCCCCTCTTTGACGCTGATACTTTGTGCGTCGGGCGCAACAGAACCATGGATATCTACGGTGATCACGCGTTACACTGTGCAAAGGATGTTGGCCTTGAATTTCGGCATGATATGGTTCGATATGTCTTTGCTGATATATGTTATAAAGCCGGTGTTGCAGCTCGAAAAGAGGTTTCCTTGGGTTTCTGGTCCAACAGTGGCACGGGTTTGAAACCAGCTGATCTTCTTGTGTATAATTGGGAGAACGGACAAGATGTTTGTTTTGATGTTACTGGTGTTTCCACTTTCACTAGTGTTGTCACCTGTACTTTTGTACCACGCCATGCGATTGCAGCTGCAACTACGCAAAAACGCAATAAATATTTAGACAAATGTATCTCTCACGGCTACGGGTTTGGAATGTTGGCTTTCACCACCTAGGCGGATTGGGTGAGGACACTGTTGTATTTCTGAAGAGACTGAAGAATTGCCTTGCAAGTCATGATGCAAACTGTAAAGTGGGTGGTTCTCTTTTTCATAGAATTGGGCTTGTTATTCAAAAAGCAGTTAGAGCTCAGATTGTTGTTAGGCTCCCAACTGTCCCTGTATAAATTACTATGTGTTTGTTAATAAAATCCCTTGTGGCCATCTTTCATAATAATAATAATAATAATAAATAAATAAATAAGCGTGAATAACAATATGTGTATGTTCTCCCTGTCTCCGTCGCCTGAACAAGCGTGGAATGCAGAATCCATAGGAATTACCACGTAATCTGCTGACAAGAAGCATGTGCTTGGATCCGAAAGATCTAATCATGTTGTTAATTCTTAAAAAAAATTTTGATAATTATCAGACCAGATCTTCAAACCAACCGGAATAAATTGTTCAACAAAATCGACCACTTCCCTTGTATATGCCAGCTGAGTTGATCTAGAATTAGGATTATCTACCACTGGTTCCCTTGTATATGCCAGTTGAGTTGATATTAGTCCAAACCAGTATCTCAATCTATTAGGATAGGTTCATCCTGGAAGTGGCTTTCAGACAGATATGGGAAACACCGCTCACCTTATTCAACATCTAAAACCATCTACGTTTTTCTCTATATCCATCATCATAATCTATCCGTGTGATTTGTTTGATTCGAGTATGGATGTGGCTATCTGAGTAGAGCTCTGTCACTCACATTAAGGTACTTCCTCCTCAATGAGAATATGTCAACCAAGGATATTCTTTAGTGCCGTTCCAAGGTTCTGCATAGATAGCTAGGGTCTGGAGTAAAGGTTTTATGGGTACACCTCTTGTAAACCCTTACGAGACTATTACTCAGTCACTAGGGCCACCTAGGGGTTCAAAGGCTTGTTGCACACGCTAAGTGCAATCGCGATGCGTGCGATAGTGAGTTAGGATTTTATTTTCTAAATTAGATTTGCTAGAGGACTAGCAAATAATAAGTTTGGGGGTATTTGATAGATGCATTTATGTGTCTATTTTGATCTTAATTATATATATTGTTAGTGCTCATTTTTATACTTATTACGGGTTTTTATGCCTTTATAGGTATTCTTGGAGAAATAAGCTTTTGCGGAGAAATTGGCTCGAAAAGTGGTATTTGCACCCCCGGAGGAATTACTAAGGGCGCCCCAGAAATGTGTTAAATGCACCCGGAGGAGTTGTTAAAGGCACCAACTAAAACTACTATTTACGCCCAAAAATTATTATTTGCACCCACTGGGGCATGTGCTAAATGGACCCTATCAGTGGATAAGGGGTACCCAAATTACTAAGGAGCACAAAATTATTATGGCACCCAACAACAGGATAAGGGGCAACCATCTTCAGCATTTCAAATCCGATAATTGGCGTGAAAACCAGTTACAGAAAGTTCAAAATTAGGGTTCGAATTTTGAAGATGTTTTAATGAGATTCAACTGCTGATTTTTTCTGGGATGACTCGAAATGACGAAAAGTGGAAGGAATAGTCATTAAAATTGGTTAGTTTGGGCTGGATTATTGAATTGAAACGAAACAGGGGAGGATAGTTCTTCTCGAGTTTGTTTGGATTCTTGAGATGTTTTTGTGGAGATTCAATTATTAAAATTGATTAGGTTGGACTCATTAAAGCATAACAGGGATGGTAAGAGTAATTGGATTGATCGAATTGGGTTGTATAATCAAATTGAAGAAAACAGGTGATAAAAGTTACGGGTTTTGGGTGAAGTCTGATTTTGGAAGTTTTATCGAGAGATAAGGAAATAATGTATTTTGAGAGATTTGTTTCTATCATATGAAGGTTCTGGAATGATCTTTACAGTTCAGATACGTGCAAGAAAAGAAAGAAGAGAAAGAGAGGAAACTTCAGGAGAGGTTTGGAAGAGAACAGAGCACTGAAATCACGAATTGGAGAATTGTTTCTGCTGTTGCATCATCAAGAACACGAAGAACAAAAGACCCACAAAAAATGTCGTTTATTTAATTGTTCCATTAACACTGTTCATCTGCGAAAAATAGATTTTATCGTTTCCCTCTGCAACAGTGTATTCGCAACACCTATATCCGCTGCAAATTCATGTATTATCACTTTTCACCTCTTTAATCAACTTTTGAGCGATAAACATATATTTTGAGAAAATGATTAATATGAGGAGTTAAACCTCATTGCTGAGGGGACGGAGGAAGCCATTTTTTCCAATTATAATGTGGTAATTTTTATTTAATTTAATTATTGCAATTTTTTTTATGATATCTGCACTAAACAAAAAATTGATTATATGATTTTGATTAAATAGTTGTATTCTATCTTAATGGTACATGCTTAGCCTAGGGTTTTTGATGTCCCGTACTTGCGATTAACAACTATTCTTTTGAAAGTCTACTTGTCTAGGCAATATATTATAATCAAATTAAATGTTTTGAGTTGCATAATTATTGATTAGATTGAATCATTAAAATTGGATAGTGGTGGAATCCTTTGTCTCAGTTTCTCTACAATCTTGAAATCAAATTTTAATTGAGTTTTCTTTGTTTTAGCACTAGAAGATAAATATACAATCAACTTTCACAAGTCTTAAACGAACAAATTTTCTTATCACTATAAAAACTACATCAAGCAACCACGTCCTTAAGGCATGGCATAGTTTTTCATCACCATGGTTGATTATAGCTCCATCGTGATGAGATAAAGTAAGTAGAGGAGAGATCCCCTACTTCACGGCTACCCATGCGTCGCTGGGACTACTGAGTTATCTTGTA
Source organism: Papaver somniferum (assembly GCF_003573695.1). Lineage (NCBI taxonomy): Eukaryota > Viridiplantae > Streptophyta > Magnoliopsida > Ranunculales > Papaveraceae > Papaver > Papaver somniferum. The sequence goes on along the minus strand of NC_039358.1, from coordinate 188,555,931 downwards.
TATGCTCGCCCAGATGGTGACACGTGTTCGAAAGTTAAATGGTATCCACATTTTTCCCTTTTCTTTCGTATTCTACCGAGGGTAGGATGGGAAAAAAATCCTCCCACTAAAACACCCTTTCAACATGCCTGATTTGTGGTCCCCGCCCGTACATTCATGCAATAACTTCTCCTCGGATTTTGGGACAACTTCTATTTTGGATTACCAATCTGCATATAAAAGGAAGCTTTTAAAGAACAATAATCATAACTCCCTTTTATTTTTCCAGTCGCTTTCTCTCTCTGTCTCTTTCAACAAAGTTTCTTCAACTGTTCCTCTTCTCCTGACACTCACTTTCCTCCTGCAACTGTTTTTCTTCTCTGCTTGGCTATGAGAGATTTGGCTCGGAAACTTTGACTGCTACTCTTCGCTCTTCTAATTTAGTAAGTCATAATTGCCTTTACTTTACTTTTTATTTTCTCATCTTTACCGAAATCAGTGCTTGCATGCCCTAACTTGCTAATTTCGAGTTTAGGTCCCCCCCCCCCCCCCCCCTTTTCATGCCTTAATCATGATAATCATCACAACCTCTTGCTATGGTTTGTTTCTTCGAGATGGGTTTTAATCTCCAAGTATGCTTGATTGATTTCACGTTGGATTTCTGATTTTGACAATCAAAAGTTTTTGATTTTGTGATTATCTGTAGATATTTGATGGTTTGTATCTGCTGATGTTAGTGACAATGAGGCTTCCGTAAAAACCTACCAGTAAGGATTCTAAGGGTAGATCTTCTTCTCATCTACCTTCCTAAATAGATCATCTGGATGCTACACCCTCTCCGCCTCCTGAGGTACCCGAGGAAGTTGAAGAGGCTACGCCCGTCGAAATTATTGTTGAGGATCTTCCTCCGCCTCCTCCGCATTATGAATTGCAAAGGTTATAGTTGGAGGACAAAGATAGCTACCGAAGTTGGTCTCTTGCTTAAATTTCCAAGTATTTTCGTTTAAAGAAGTTTGAGATCTTCATTGCTGATGGTCTGGATGTTCTCACTGAGTCTATGATTCGAGATTTCTTTTACGATGAAAATAATTTGCCGATAAGTGTTGGACAACGAGACTCATGTATGCTTCTTCCTTTGTTTAGTAGAAAAGACCCCTTGTATTACGAATTACTGTCCGCAAGGGACAATCCTGCGAATAAGACTCAGGTTCGGGGAGTCATGAAATAAACTAGAAACTTATGGCGTAATCTTAATGAGTACTGGCTCCGTAGTAGGGGTAAGAATAACATCAATTCTTACGATCCATTTTCTCCTAGGAGGTGTAAGAATAAAGATTTTACTCATGTAAACTTTAATGATACCTACGTGGATGTTATTCAAAGGAGAAATCTTCTTCCTTGAAGGTAGGTCCCCGTCGTATTCATGTTACAACTACGCAGTTCATAGAGGGTGATACCCTTCGTCTGTTGGAGGAGATTGACAAAATTGGTCTGACCATCGTTCCTTATGAAAAAGCGGGGATCTAACAACCTCACCCAATATTTCGATTAGCAATCTGTATGGACTAACTCCAATATACTTTCTAGAGAATCAACTAGACAGTCAGACTCAATCTAGATAAAAGTATATCAAAGAGTTAATATCTTAATCTCTCGATTTGATCTATACTCAAGCAAATGGAAATTTGCGAGTCTTTATCAAATACTAGAGAGATAAACTTAGATGGTACCAAAGACCAATATCCAAGTGTCAATCAATTTAAATCAACAACCAAATGTTGGATATTCTAATTGATTGATCTTAACGCACAACCTGTGATATTTCAATTATATAACAAAATATAATGTGGAATAGAAATAACACAGACACCAGAAATTTTGTTAACGAGGAAACCGCAAATGCAGAAAAACCCCGGGACCTAGTCCAGATTGAACACCATATTGTATTAAGCCGCGACAGACACTAGCCTACTACAAACTAACTTCGGTCTGGACTGTAATTGAACCCTAATCAATATCACACTGATTCAAGGTATAGTTGCGCTCCTTACGTCTCTGATCCCAGCAGGATACTACGCACTTGATTCCCTTAACTGATCTCACCCACGACCAAGAGTTGCTATGACCCAAAGTCGAAGGCTTTAATAAACAAATCTGTATCACACAGAAAAGTCTATGATGATAGATAAATCTGTCTAACCTAAGAGTTTTGTTCCGTCTTTTGATAAAATCAAGGTGAACAGGAACCAACTGATAACTCGGACTTATATTCCCGAAGAACAACCTAGAATTATCAATCACCTCACAATAATCCAAATCGTATGGTAGCGAAACTAGATATTGTGGAATCAAAAACGATGAGACGAAGATGTTTGTGATTTCTTTTTATCTTGCGATATCAGAGATATAATCTCAAGTCAATTATTCAATTGAACTCGTACGATAGAAAATAGGAAGATCAGATCGCTCAACTACAAGAGAAGTAGTTTCGTCTGGCTTCACAATCCCAATGAAGTTTTTCAGTCGTTAACCTACAGGGTCTCGAGAAGAAACCTAAGGTTAAAGGAGAATCGACTCTAGCAAAACCAACTAGTATCACACAGGAGGTGTGGTGATTAGTTTTTCCAGTTGCTAGATGTCTCGTTTATATAGTTTTTAAATCAGGGTTTGCAATCCAAGTTACCTTGGTAACAAAGCATTCAATATTCACCGTTAGATAAAAAACCCGATTTAACCAAGCTAATATCTTTCAACCGTTAGATCGAAACTTAACTTGTCACACAAAAATGAAATGTATTTCATTTAGGTTTGAGTAACTGTACCTAAACGTGTACACTTAGTTGGTTCACAAATAGTTAAACAATGGTGATAGGTGTCATAAACACCTTATATTTATCTATTATTTATGCTTTTTTGGCGAGTTTTCATTTAAATTATGTATCTTATGTTTCTTTTTGAGTTTAGAGCAAGTCTTATGGTGGAATCCAACCTATTCCAAGAGTGGAAAATCCATGGAATGTCAAGTCTAATGACTTCCAAGTTGGGGTCTTCCATAGAAAATCCAAGCAGGGTTCCATGATTTGGTGGAATGGTCTGTGGAATCCATGGAAACGCTAATAAGAATAGCGTAAAACGCCATTAAGAATAGCGCCTAAAAGACAAAAAAAAAACGCTAATAAGAATGGAGCATAGATTTAAACTGAGTTGTTGAAAATCTAACGGCTGGAAAAAAGCTCCATTCTTAATAGCGTTTTTTTCTTATCCGTAGATTTAAATTGAGTTGTTGAGAATCTAACGGTTGAGAAAAAAGCTCCATTCTTAATGGAGCTAAGCTCCAATCTTAATAGCGTTTTTTTAGCGCTATTAAGAATAGCACTGAGCGCTATTAAGAATAGCGTTTCTACTATTCCACCATTACACTTGCGCTTCCATCCACAGTTCCAAGTGCTGAGGTGGCGTGGAAGATGGAAGATGGATGGATTCCACCATAAGACTTGCTCTTACTAGGTGCGATGGAATCATTTAGAGCAAAAGAAGAAGAAATTGTCAATTTACAGCGAAAAGGACAAAAGGATCAATTCACGGGCGAGTCATATTTGGAGCCAGCTGAGGTTGCGCAAGGAGGATGTGAAGAAAGAACTGAAGAAAGAATAGGCTGTCAGTTATCTGGAACTGACATGCCAAATATCACTTCGGTGGCCCTTATTCTAATGTGCGGGGTGCCAATATAAATTCCTTTTCCTACAGATAACCAAAAACTCAGAGAGATGAGCTTTTATTTCATCTCCTCTCCCTGAAACCAATGGCGGCTGTTGCTGAGGGAAATCAGATCGAGAAATTCACAGAAGTAGGGAGAAATTCAAGATGATGGATGGGTTGGTTATAGTTCTCGAGTTTCTAGTAATGAACTGATGATTGAAGTTAGGGTTTGGTTGAATCTAACTACAGATGGAGAAGGTTAGGGATGTATTTGTGTTGAATGTGTGTATGGAATAGAAGGAGAATTGAAGATGGCAGTAGCCGCAGTTGATTCATGGTTGCAATATGTGAACAGAGAGAATGAAGACATGGGTTAGAGCTCGAAATAGTGTTTGCTGCCATTAATGGTTGCATCTGGTGAAAGTTTGAGGATGGAGTTGCTGCTGCTGGTGGTGGTGATGAAATTGAATTCTCTGAGATGATGAGATTCTGGGTTTTGAGACCAAATCAAAGAAGAACAGAAGCTGGAGTTGGCTCTGAGATGGACTTGCAGAATGAATTGCAGCTGAAATTCTGGTACTGGTAGTGGTGGAAACTTTGGTTTGGTTGACACAGTGATGATGTTACAGATGACCAGCTGAGATGAGGAGATGTGCAGGAGCTGCTAATGAAGTTATAGCTGAAGAACTGAAATGGTTGCAATCAAGCAGATCTGATATTGGTGGTGCACTGATGCTGTTGCAGGTCTACAGGGAATTAGGAGATGGAGCTGGTCCGTGCTGAACAATAGGTACTGAAATGAATGGCAAGATTGGAATGGATGCTCATGTTGTTGTGTTACAGGGAATTACAGTTCTGCAATTGAAGAATGAAGTGCAGTTGCAGTGGCTCTGAGCCTGAGAAGATGCAAGTAATGGCAGATATACATTGAGATTGTTGCTGTGAGCTAATGGCTTTGAGGCACTGGTGGTGATTCGGAACGATGCAGTGACTGATGCTGCAGATGACAAGCTGAGGCTGCATGTCTAGGATGAACGAATTTGCAGTGGTGGATGAAGTGCAGGTACTGGAGACAATGAAGCTGCAGAGCAGGGTTGTAATGCAGGAGTAGAGTTGAGATGGAAGCAAGCAGGGGCAATAGTGGTATGAAACTGCAGGTGATGGCGAACTCGCAAGTGAAGTTGAACTGTAGAAGGTGATGGATTGTGTGAGATTGCAGCACGGAATGAAGTTACAGGTGCAGCTGCGAGCTGGTTGTTACAATGGGTTAAGCTGCTGTGCCAGTTGAAGTTGAGCTGCAGTGGGAGATGGCCTGCTTTCTGACGCAGAAGCTACAGAAAGTGGAGATTGATGAGCTATACGGGTGTGTGTCGAATCAACAACAAACTGAGTACAATGTGAACGACGAGTCTGGCGGCTTGCTGCCACTGCTAAGAAGAGATGCTGTTAAAACGGGTTTCTACAGGTTGCGAAGATGGGAAAGATGAATGAATCATTGTGTAGATGAATGTTAGGTTGGTACTGTTGAATCTGGTGGATGAGATGGGATTGGTTTGTCGAAGGCAATAGCTGGGACTGAATTGCAGGTGGCCAAAGGAAGATGTTTCAATGGGGTTTATGGTGTATGAGGTGAGATGCCAGCTGATGGAGTTTGTGCTGGTGATTGACAATTCAAGAAGTTCTGTTGCAGTTGCACTTTGGTTGTGCCGAATAAGAATGCGTTGCTGTACTTGGTTGTTAATAAAGAGAATGAAATGGACAATAGATGAATGTTTTAGGACAGGTACGGATTGCAGTTCAGATTGTGTGTTGTAGTCCATGGGTTTCGGTGCAACGGAGTTGCAGAAATGGCTAGGCTCTAGTGGATTTGGTCTGCAGTGTTGGCTGTGGCAGCTACAGGTGGTGCGAGATTTGAATTGCAACTGAGGTCGCAGGAACGCAGTGATTTTGGTGCTGAGTTAGAATTGGTACTGTGGGTTAGAGCTGGAAGGGCAAGGATCTGGAGTTGGCCTGGAGAGATGCTGTAATGTGCAGTTTCAGTTGGTGCTGGTAAATTGTGCAATGAGCAAATCTGGAACTGCAGGAATGAAGTGACAAGTGATGCTGTTTGAATCAGATGGACTTGGTTCTGTTTTATATGGGCTTGTTTGATGGGCTGTCAGAGACGCACTTTGGGCAGTGGACTAACTAGTTCCAGGGATTGAAGCAGAAGGGTGCGACCTAAATTGCAGAGTATATAAAAGGGATATCTCTTTACACATAGGAAAATCTTATCTTTTCTTCTACTTTCAATTTCTAGGGTTTAGAAACATGATAGGTTTTATCTTCCTCCTTGTTATGAACTCCACGAATATGAGTACCTAGGTTGTTTCATTGGTTAAGGAATAAGTTGGATTTCCAAACATGGGTTGTGTTCAATAAATTAGTTTTGTCCCCATACTTTATCGTTTATGATTCATCGTTAATATTGTTATGTGAATTGAATGCTTGTTTGGTCGAATCTAGAATCGATTGAGTTTGTTTTCATCTCTATTGCTAGATTAGAGTTTGTTATGCGTAAAAGTGATAAATTTGTGATTGCAAGTAGCATATTGTGAATATTGCTTGTAGTGATGCATCCTAGTAGTCACATATGAATCATAACCTTTGTTAAATTGGATTAGTGCTTTTACACGTTCGATTGCTTTGATTGGCCTGATTTCATAGAACTTAATGCATCTAGGGAATTAAACTTGATTAGTGCTTTTACACATTAGGTTGTTCTCTAAGGTAGAACTCATACTCGCATCTTTTAATGTGTTTGTTGATGACAAGAGAAAATTAGCGGGGTATTCTTGCGATCAAGGTATCCTAGGGCCTTTGATAAAAGTTGAGATTAAATATCAATTCTAATTATTGTTTCAAATACATGTTTGTGAATGAAAATCAATCCTTGACCAATATTATAATCTTATTGATTTTGCTTTAATTATTTGTTTTTCTTTTATTTTATTTTAGTATATAAAAATCAGAAAACCCCACATTGTTATTTATAGGAAACTGAAACAACTTGACAACCATAGTCCTCTCTGTGGGAACGATCCTTTCTTACCCTTGCTATATTATATATTTTGAGTAGTGAGAAAGTGTAATTTATTTTTGACGCATACGACAGCGATCAAATGGTTAGCCATATGAGTACTTTCATATTAACCGTATTCATCTTCTTCACATAACTAGTTCAAATGACTAATAAGAACTAGTTGAAGAGTTGTTCAATTGCTTAGGTCTTTATGAATAGACACAATTGAAACAAAATCGGTTTTATTCACTTGAATCAATTCATGAATAATATAGCCACGGTTTGCAAAGATTGCATTCCTTATTGATTTATTGTTTAAGTTCATGAACTTCTGATTTGAGAAATATAACCAGCTTGGGGTACGCGTACGGGTACGTGTACCATAGTTACCGGATTTGAGTTTAGAAACTCAGCAGAAATTTTCGGTTCGAAAACTTTTGTGGGTACGCATACGGATACGCGTACCTAAGGTGACTGGTTTAACAGTTTGCAAACTTACAAACTCAGCAGAAATCTCCGGTTCGAAAACTTCCGCTAGTACGCGTACCCAACCTGTCTCCTTCACCAATACAGTATGCACACATATGCACACACTTGGTTTCCGGCACATGGATTTATACACTAATGTGCGAACACACTATATATGCTTATATCCATAGTTGGTTACGTAATCTCAACTCTACATTTTAATCATTGAAACATTCTTCTATAATGTTATAACAGTAGTTATTCACAACTATCGTCATCAAAGCTATTTTCAAGATTGAAACGTCATCATGGCTTTCTTCACGGGTTAAGATGAAAAGTGGTTAAAGCGAAAGCTTACCAACACGTATTTCGATAAAAAGATAGGCGAGTAAACTCGGCTCGAAATAGCAAATGTGTATGTATGAAAACTATCATACTTATACGACTTTGTCTCAAGAGTAGGAGATAAATAGACTTTTGAGTGATAGATAAGTTCAAGTCTCCACATACCTTTTAGTCGGATGAAGTTTCACTGGTTCCTTGAGTAGTTCTTCGTCTTCGTAAGATGATTGTCACGGAGTCTGGAGCTCAACTACAGTAAATTGTCCTAAACCGAGACTTAGCTATAAGTAGTCTAAAATCAAGACATATAGTTTTGACAGCTAAACTTGACAAACATGCTTGAGATAGCAACGCATGCGAGTTCGACCGAGCAATGCTCTAACAATCTCCCCCCTTTGTCAATTTTAGTGGCAAAACTATCAATACATATGGATTACAAAATAAATAAAACTTTGTAGTCCACATGCTTGATCTCCTTGGTGCTTCAACATTACTCGAAAACTTCGTCTTTTCCAAGTACTCCGATGATTCCATAGATGTTCAATTTAGCATCATAGTTGTTGAAGATCCGTAGCCATAACAATGAGAAAACAAAAGCTCTCGATCATTGTTATATAATGTCATAATATTATTACACAATATCAAAGTTCTTATATCACAACTTCGATAACAATACTATGGTGATATGTATCACTCCCCCTTAGTCAATACTTTCATCTCAACATGAAAACCACTCCCCCTTACACAATGATCCGTAAAGCACGTAAACCATATGTATTTGTAGTGTGAACCACATATTAATTCTCCCCCTTTTTGTCAATAAAATTGGCAAAGGTACGAAAACGGGATCCTAATGAAATTGCCACGGAGATGCTTCAAGACCAAAGAAAAGTACATATCAACTTGTTTAGATGCAATCATAAGGCCGAAGCTAAATGCATTCATCAAGAAGTTTATAAAGATACAAGATAACCCCTAAAAATATTCCACATCCGCACTCCCCACAAAGATATGGAAATTAAGCGCAAGTTCAAAAGAACTCTCTCCCATTTGATGTCATTCCCGAAAGAACAACAAGAGCGACCTTACTTTTACACGAAAAGAAGGATTTCTTTGGACACCAAAAACCATAAGGAAATGATTTTGTATCCAAAAATTCTCAATTAAACTAATCACAAGAGAACCCATGATTAATTTAATCGGAATACACGACCAAATTAATCACAAACGAATCTATGATTAGTCTAGTCGGAAATGCTCACATAAGAAGACTTATGGAGTGATAGGTGTCTAAAACACCTAATTTTATATCTAGTATTTATGCTTTCTTTGCTATTGTCTTTGTAAATTATGTATCTTATGTTTGCTTTTGAGTGTTATCAGGTGTTTTGGAGTCATACGGGGGAAAAGAAGAAGAAATCATCCAGGTTGAGTCAAAAAGGGCAAAGTAATCATTTCGCAGGCTTAACACTGTTTGGAGCCAAAACAAAGGTTAAAGGACGACCCTTTCAGAGGAGTGTTAAACAAAGATCAGTCGGGGCTAAGGGGATGCCAGCTGGGTGGTTCTACAGTTGGGTGTCTAAATTCCACCCAAATCATTACAAGTTTACAACCCTAATATTGAAAAGAATTGTTTCCTCTCAATCATTATTGACACCTGAACCTGAAATTGAGAAACAAAAGAAAGCAGCGCAGCTGCTGCTGAAATCGAGAGAGATTGGAAGGGACATAAGAGCAAAGATGATGTTCATAGCTCGTAGAGAGAAAGAATTAGCAAGACCTGTTGCTGGAATAAGAAATGATGAAGGAGGAGCAGTTGGAGTTAGGGTTTGCTGAAAATGGAGAAATTGAAGCTTTGTAATGAATTACTGAGTTGGGATTGAGCTCGATTTGAAACCAGAAGAAGGTATTGATGTTCCTGCTACAATTCGACAGAAAGGGAGGAGATTAGACGCGGGTTTGGTTTAACATCGAAAATGGATTTTTTTGGTGGCTGTTCTTGAAGGGGTTGAGAGCATCAATCAGTGATGTCATGGCCGTAATTGATTAGGGTTTCAGTTAGTTTCTTGTTAAGGGAGTGATGGCAAGAAGGTTCAGGGTTTGATTTCATGTAATTTGAAGACAAGAAGAATCAGAGATGTTGTTGAAGAGAGTTGATGAGCCATAGACAAACTCCGCTTGTAATGCACACAAGGTGTTTGAGTGAATGCCTGAGTTACCAGGGAAGCTGAAGTTGTTGCAGCTGATTCTGCCAGTCATGGTTCAAGGGACAAGTAGAAGGGGTGTGTGTTCGACAAAGCCAAGACTTGTGCGCTGTAAGTTGGTGGTGATGCTGTCAGGTTGAGCTGGAGTTAGATGGAAGAGTCTGTAATGAGTCGAGCTTGAGACAGCGTGTTTGATATTGAAGATGGCATGGAGGTGATGCTCAGAACAAGAATTGTGGTGGCTTAAGGCCGGGAAATGGTTGCAGGTGGATGAATGTTGAGCATATGGCTGTGACAATTGGTGGATCTAGACAGCTAAAATGAGTTCTGAGATAGAAACTGTGAGCTGATGAGATGGAGGAATTGAATTGCAAAGGTGTTATGGACTAATGCACTGCAATGAGAATGAAGTGTATTAGATGTAATCTAGGACATTACAATGGAAGCTTGATGAATTATGGGTCATTGGTGTTGCTATTGTGGGCTTGAGGATCTGGTGGTGCTGAGTTCAAATGGTGAAGCTGAACTGGAGTACAGTTAGCTGGGAACAACGATTGCAAAGCTGAGTATGGCTCAATGGTGAACAAGAAGGGTTAAGCTCATTCTTGAGCTGTGAAGTAACAGAGAAGGTGGTGGTTGCGGCTACAAATGGGTTATGCTGGTTGCAAGTGATGCAGGGTTACAGGGCAATGCTGTGAAGGGTGCAGAACCTCAATGAGAAACGGATGATGGTCCTGGTGGTGTTGTTTTGGAAATGCAATGGACAAGTTTGTGGTGGTTGAATGGTTCAAGCTTATGAAATTGCAGGTGGTAGCTGGTGCAGTTGATATTGCAGTGCAAAGCTCAAGGAAACGGTGAACTGAAATTGCTTGAATTTAGAAGGTTGGCGAGTGCCTGAAGTGGAATGAATTGCAAGCTGATGAGCAGGTGCTGGATGGATTGAGTCTGTGCATTACAGGGAGTAGGCCGTTGTGTTACTAGGCTGAGTTCTGGTGGCAATGGGAATGTAATATTGGCTCAACTATGTTGCTGTTGGCCTAACTGAATAGCTGGGAATTATGAATTGGTGCTGAGTGATTGTTGTTGCAGATGCAAGTTGGTAATGGCAGTTCTGGTTTCAAGGCCGTGAGAATGGGTTTACTGGAGATTATGTTGCTGAGAAGTTGTAATAGAAGGTTTGGCAAGAACTGAAGTCCTCTTGGAGTGCTGCATTAGATGAATGATTAGGAATGAAGCAGGTGTAGGAAGCTGAGACAAAGAATGATGCAGAGGCTGGTCTGAGATGGCAGTTGAGCTGCAAATGCTGACTGCAATTGACGTTGGTGGTTGAGATGATAATTGCAGCTGCAGTTCGAGACTCGCATGTGGTGCAGTGTAGGAATGAAGACTGGTGGAGCTGTTGCCATGGAGTTGAGCTTGCTACTGTCTCAGTGGGGTGACTAAATTGGTGGTGTCCTTGAATTGCAGTTGAGATTAAGAAGCTGCTACGACTGGTTTGTGAATGGTGTTGATACAGAGAATGGCTGATGCAATGGTGAATGGGAGCATATGAATCAAATGTATAGATGTATGCTAGGATTGCAGGGGAGGACCTAATGAGAAATGGTAAATGGAGCAAAAACAGACATAACTCGGCTGGAATTCTGTTTCAGCGAGTTGACTCACCGATCCAGGCATGACTCAGATGTACTTGGACCTGGGCTTCACACATGGGCTGGTTTAGTAACTGACTTTTGGATGCGACCGAAAGTATGAGATGGAAGGTGAAGGCAGTATATATAAAAAGAGGAGTTCCATTCTAATTGAATATCTAATCTCTTCTTCGACTTTTGTTCTAGGGGTTTAGAAACATGAGTTTTCTCTTTATCCTTGTTATGAACTCCATTAACATGAGTAGTTAATCTTATTATTGGTTATGGATTAGTTGGATTTCCTAACATGATTTTTTTCTCCATGCTTTATCGTTTATGATTCACTATTGATATTTTCTTATGATTTGAATACTTGTTTGATCGAGTCGCGAATCGGTTGATTTTGTGTTCATCTCCATTGCTAGATTAGGATTTATTATACGCAAAAGTGACAGATTCCTGATTACAAGTAGCATGATTGTGATTATTGCTTGTAGTGATACATCCTAGTAGTCACATGTGAGTCATAACTTTTTTTAAATCGGATTAGTGCTTTTACACGTTCGATTGCTTTGATTGGCCTGATTTCATAAAACTTAATGCATCTAGGGAATTAAACTTGATTAGTGCTTTTACACGTTAGGTTGTTCTCTTAGGTAGAATTCATATGCACATCTTTTAATGTGTTTGTTGATGATAAGAGGGAATTAGCGGGATATTCTTGCGATCAAGGTATCCTAGGGCCTTTGATAAAAGTTGAGATTAAAATATCAATTCTAGTTATTGTGTAGAAAACATGTTTGTGAATGAAGATGAAATCCATGACCAATACTTTCTCATCCTTGATTTTATTTGTTTACCTTTATTGTTTGCTTTTATTTAGTTTATTATATAAAAATCAGAAAACCCCCTATTGTTATTTATAGGAAACCGAAGCATATTGACAACCTAAGTCCTCTCTGTTGAACGATCCTTTCGTGCCCTTGATATATTTATATTTTGAGTAGTAAGAAAGTGTAATTATTTTTGACGCCTACGACAGCGATCAAATTTTGGCGTCGTTGACGAGGAGGCAGCGGTTGTCACTTGTTTTTGGTTTCTTATTTTTAGTTTTGTTTTTAGTTTTTATTATTTTCTGTTTTTGACGTAGTTTTAAGAACTCTTGTTTCAGGTACTTATTGTCATATGGAAGGAGCATATTGGAGCAACGGATACGGTTTTCAACCTCCTCAACACTATGACGATTGCCCACCATCTACGGAATACGATCGGAACCAATTTATTGGTTATGATCAATATCCAAGAGCTTATGGTGATTTTCATACATACCAACAACCCTGCAGTGGGTATGTAATTCAAGCACCTAGGTGGGACAATTCTACTTCCAATTTTCTTTATCCGAGATGTATGAATGTTATAAATGGACTGAACATCGCACAAACCGGTTTCTGCAACACTTTTTCTCACCCGACTCCGGGTCGTAGTTATGATCATTCACCCATTCAAAGGGAAGAGTCATGGGAAATAGAACCTATTGTAGCCAATGGTGGTAAGCGTGTGAACGTTAGAAAACTTGCACATAAATTATACAAGTTGGAAGATGATGGAGCCTCAGAAGAGCTTGTCGATGAAATTAGTAGGACCATTCATATGGAACTTAAACGACGTCGTGATAAAGGTTGGGAAACTGACGACGATTCTTATTATGGTGAGTCTGGAAATGAAGATGATTATGTTGAAAAGGATCAACCTTTGGAGATATTTGATGACGTTAGTGTAGTTGACTCAACTCTTGATCTTTATAATGATCAAACACTTATTCAAAAGGTACATGAGTATCATGAAACTAGTGTTTTACAGAACTTCCTTGCAACAAGGTTTGAGCCTAATGATGACGAGTGTGTTGAGAATGTGACCTATTTGACCAATATTGTGGAAGACCCAATTGAGCTTGCAAAGAATTGTAATGATGATGTTTATGTCGAACTTTGGTTAAGGCAGAAACGGACAAAGAATGGTTGCAAGGTTTGATAGAGGACCATGATATAAAACAGGTGAGTAATTCACTTGAGTTTTTCAAGGATGAAGAGGATTATGCGATACAAGAGATTGTGCAAGGTTTGTCTAACCCTTTGCATATTGTTTCTTCTCCTTTACCTCTTGTTGGTTTGAATGTATGTGCTTCGAGAATATTGTTGAATGACTTTGTTTCTTTTCCACCATTAGAAACATTTGATTCTCATACTATGCAAGTTTGCAAAGAAGAAACCACAGAAGTTCCTGAATTTTATGTTCTTTATACACTTCCAAGTGTGGACAAGAATAAGTGTGGGGGAAACTTCTATTGGGATATAGCTTCACTTTTGCTTTATTATACTAATGTTTGTGTGAAGTTACTATTTGCAAAACAGGTTACATGGAAGGATCCCCAACTTTTCAAATTATTGGTGTATGGGGAATTCGTCGTGCAAGTCGGGCTGACGACTTTAAACCAAGCGCTAAATGGGAGGCAACCCATAGGATGAGTATTTCTTGTCTTATTTTTATATTCTTGTTTTGTTTTTAGCTTTTTCTTGTCTTGCATTTACTTTTTTTGATTTCTTGTCACAATATCATTATAAGATTCCCCACCTTGACTTTCTTTGGACGATTCAATTTACATTGAGGACAATGTAAAGTTTAAGTGTGGGGGAGTGGTTAAGCATTTGCATTGTAAAATTTTCAACTTTTGTGTAAAATAGTGAATAAAAAAGTTCAACTTGTAGTTAGTTTAGAGTCACATAGTTGTAGATGGTGAATTTTCGACAAAGGCTAAAATTGTAAACTCATGATTATACGAAGCTCTGATTCAGCAATCAGACGTGAGTATCGAGACACGGCTCTCTCATCGAATTCTCAACGGAGAGTACTTTCTCTCAGAGTACATGTAGATATCTAGTCTCACGACTGGACAACGGATTATCTCATGAATACTGAACACTTTCAGTGATTATTTCTATATAGTATCACGAGATGGACGGCTCCTAGACAGCTTCCTCTGCTAGTATAGAGCGATAACGTCTTCAGGAACAAACAACGAGTTTACCCTGACTATATAAAGGATATGACTCACCGACAAGCTCATATCGGGATAATTAATGCTCCTAGACAGCTTGCTCTGCTAGTATAGAGCCACAAAGTTAATTATTCCTAATTTCTCCTATTCCATGGTTGAATCCACGACTGGTCCCGTGGAATGGCAATAACAATTGTTCTGATTCTATGATCGAATCCACGAATTGATCTCATACAATAACAATAACTATATTATCCCAATACTCCGATTTCATGATCAAATCCACAACTGGTCTCATAAATGGTAATAGATAAATCTTAATTACTCCGATTCTATGGTCGAATCTACGATCCCATGGAATGGTAATGCTCACTTTATTATTCTGAATTCGTAGTCGAATCCTTAGCTGATCCTATAAATTAATAATAAACATCTTATTACTCAGTTTTGTGAATTATTCTCCACTGGATTCCACAATTACTAATAAATAATCAACAACTGGGCGTCTGAGCTACCTCTAAGTAAGCCCCGATTCAAATGGTGAAGGTGTATTCAACGATGATACACTAACAGTCATCGCATGAACGAGTATTTCAAAAATACAACGAAACGATGAACCTATGCAAAATAGAGAAGAAAATAATAAATAATTAAAAAATATTGACAGGGTGCTGGGAGCACGGACACACGACCGACCGACCGTGTCGTGGTCAATCCCACGCCAGTTTTATATTTTTTATGCATTTTTATTATTTTCCATGATTTAATGAAAATTCTCGGTTTCATGGTACTTCCATAAATGCATAAAAAATAATATAAAATTAAGGAAAGGAGTGTGGGGCGTGACCATTGGCCAACCGGCCATGCCTTGGTCCCAACCGTCCCCACACCCCACGGTTCCTTATTATTTTATTATTATTATTATTATTATTATTTCTCTAATTTCATGAAAAAAATCCTTGATTTCATGGTATTTTTCACAAATCATCAAATGATAATAAAATAAAATAAATTATGAAAACTTGTGGGACCGGGCCTTGGCCGGCCGGCCATGCCCTAGCCGGTCCCACACGCCCCTTTGTTTTATTATTAGTTTTCCTTGAATTCATCAAATTCCTTGATTTCATGGTATTTCTTTCAAATTAGGAAAAATTCCCTCAAATCATCAAAATACCTAAAAATATTAAAAAATTGGGGAAACTCGCGGGACCGGGCCCTAGCCGGCCGACCATGCCTTCCACGGTCCAACACGCCCTTTTTTTTATTATTTTAATATTTTTTGCTTCCCTGAACTCATGAAAACTCCTTCAATTCATGGAAACTACCTAAATTCATCAAATTTCTCAAAATTCATGAATTTTTCATAAAATCATCAAAATATTATAAAATTAAGGAAAAGGCACCATGGGACCGTGGTCACGACCGGCCGACCATGCCTTGATCACGGCGGTCCCACGCCTCCTCATTCCTTATTTTATAATTATTTTTCATTATCTCATGGTGTTTTCCTCAGTTTCGTCGAAACCCTAATTTTAGCATATTTTCTCGAATGGATGCTCAATTGCACGCCAGAAAATATCAAAATTCTCAGGACTGAGACGCGGACGCCTTGGGGACACGAGCACGCTATCTTAACCGACCAAGATTGTCTCTTTGGCTCACGGAAGCCGGTCCCATCAATTTTCACAGTTTTGACCTAATTTGCACAATTGCTCGTATTAGGTCCAAAACTCTTCCAAACACTTTGGATTTTCATGAAGTGATCGTCAGGCGGTCACGTGACAACCCAGGGCCGGTTTCATGACTCCATGGTCGGTCCCTCGCCTCGTCATAATTAATTAGGTTTTCTCACCTAAGTCTCAGACGAGGATTTTTCGAATAAATGATTAAATCAGCATTTGATCATTATTTCACCAACAAATCGTCAACTCTTCATGAGTTCTTTGTATTTGCTCACGTGAGCATATGGACACTACATGGTTGACCTACGGTCCATGTAGTCGCTCCTTTCTTCGTCCCATGGTTGAAATTCTGACGAACCATGAATTGATCATCAATTGATCAAATTAGGGTTTCTGAATCCAAGGATCATCATTCCAGATTCCAACCTTAATAATTTTACGACGGCCTCATGGTCATTAATTTTATTAATTATGCTCGGTTCAACGATCAGTATTCTAATTAATATTTTTGGTACGCTGCCAATAATCCATCAGATGAGCAACACATGCTCAGACGATCAAATATTCAACAATTCATCACATGAGCAGCACTTGCTCATATGAGGAATATTTTCTCAATATTGGTTCAACAATCAATATTCAACGATTCATCGAATGAGCAATACTTGCTCACTTCATCGTAAGAACTATACATCTGTCTCATGACATGTTCAATTCATGAGTTTCAGAACATCATGTTCAACTCAACGACTACATGGACTCATCGTCCCATCAAACCACGAAGTCATCAATTGACTAACAAACCACGAGACGTCAATCGTGTCACTTGGGGGGATATCACTTAGGGTTTTGGTCTGGCGGTCTACGGCACGTGTGTTTAAACACACGATGAAATGTGAGCAAGTCGTGCAATCAGTTGAAGGAATTCACGAGGTAGTGGGTGGAAAATCGACCAAGTCTCCACACGTTGAGCAACTGGTTTCAAACACGATCTCCACTTCCCCACTCCTTGATTCCATCAACTGTCACACTTCATGGGATCATGGTGTCTACAATTCCAGCAATATAAATAAGTCTCTGAATCATGATTGAAGGATAAGCATCATCAATATCATCAATCTCACGTCTCATCGACAACACGAGATCATCAACTCATCAATTGAGCAACTACTCTCAATTGAGCAATTTCAATCAATCAGAGCTTATCGTATTCGGAATTCACACTCCCACAATATTTGATTACCATTGATTCCACACATTACTCAGCTTCCCTCCTACAGATCAATACATCCTCTCTTGTGACCGAATTTACTCTGAAACGGTCATTGTCTTGATTTAGGCCAGAGTACTACAGATTGATCTCTCGAATCTAAAGCACCCCCTTTGCAGCGGTACATCTGTATGAGGTTTAACATTTCGCTCGGTTCGAGGAGTCTCCTCAGTACGGTCGTCTCCTCAATTCCTTAAAAACCAACAAATCTTTTTCCCCATCTACAATAGTATACATTTCGCTAAGATTACATCGAGATTCTCATAAGAGTGACTGAACTTAGAGATGACAGAGAACCTGATCGGGTTTCTTACTTGTATGAGAGTTAAAGTTGGATTTAACCATGCCAGTGGCAAATGAGGTGCAGACTGAATTCGGTATTAGAGTTGTGATCGCCTATAGTGGAGACTACCCATGTTACATTATGAGAGGCACCGACCTTCATTTCTTTGTACGTGTCTAAATATGTGCTTTTAGAGTGTGTGTCATCGTACGTAAACTCCGGGTAGAATGGTGAGCTACCCAACCTCCCACCAATAGAAGCACTACTTTGGTCTCTTGAGTGCTATTTTTTCAATCATGATGGTGACATCGAATTGCTAACTTACATACCACTTGTAATCTTGTTCGCAGTTAGCACCATCCACTTTATCTCTCTCTACACCAAAGTGTCCATAGAAACAACATCATCATCAACAAGAGGAGCATCACAAATTCGAAGGAAAGTTGAAGACGTTCAAGGTTTACAAGCAACAATACAAAAATGAGCAGATTTCATATTCAAGTAAAGCAACAAGATAAGGAGCAGAATTTTTACAAGTTGAAGACTATTGTACAAGAGTGAAGATTATTAAGATGAGAGTTCAAGAAGTTTATGATATCGAGACATAGAAGTTGTGAAGAATCAAGCGGTAAAGTACTTACACCATGGCCTTTGTACTTGCAATTTTTATTTTATCATATTTGTATATTATTTTCTCTTGTTCTAAAAAAAAACTACTTGGGACATGGTCATCATTATGCTAGGTCTCTTGTCAAAAAAAAAGAGACAAAAGAAAAGTTCATTAGGTTCATCATTAGTTTGTTTTCATTTTGTATTTACTTTATTTATTTTGCATTTAAAAAATAAAAAGAAAAAAAAAAAGAAAAAAAAAGAAAAAAAAAAAGAGTTCATTGATTTATATTTGGTTTGTTTTAGTTCGTTTTTGGTTTTGTATTCATTCAATAAAGCCAATGGAAAGAAGGAATATCAATAATGAAGTTTCAAGCAACAAGGAATTAGAGGAAAGAATCACATTGTCAAGATTCTACGAAGTTCAAGATTTCATCATCAAAAGTTGAAGACCGAAGACGTTTCTATGGATGCTGTGAGAGTGGTGCTAACTGCACGCCGTACGGATAACGAGGTAAGTAAGCATATTCCCACCTTCGTTAAGTGGTTGATTTCCTTTCGTAGAGATCGTCAGAAAAAGGATTTTCAAAACAATTCGGAGGGTTTTTGCCTTCCTACCATTCAAAGTGTCACAGGATTCTCTCTTCACTCCTACCTGGACACATGTGTGACCCATAAAGAGCTATTTATTATTCAGAGCAACTTCATAAAACCCTTTCTTGTGAGGCAGAGTCGAGAATTTTGATCACTTCGAACCTGAATTTCTTTCGAGAAGGGATGGTTATTTCTCTTTCAACTTTTAAGGATGAGATTGTGTTCATTTATGTGTCTAACTTCTTATGACTAGTGTGCAGAATCTCTATGTCTTCTTAGCGCGTTGGATGCTATCATTTCGGAGAACTAGTAAATTGGAAAAGTAGGTTTTGTGGGTATATCTCTAGTAAACCCTCACGAGACTATAACTCGTCCACTAGGGACACCTAGAGGTTTAAAGGCTTGTTATTTATGCTAAGAGTAACCGTAGCCTCGACGACACGGAGTTGTATGTATCCTTTAGAATAAGTTTTGTTTGATTTGCTCGAGGACTAGAAAAGTCTAAGTGTGAGGGAATTTGATAGGTGTCTAAAACACCTAATTTTATATCTAGTATTTATGCTTTCTTTGCTATTGTCTTTGTAAATTATGTATCTTATGTTTGCTTTTGAGTGTTATTAGGTGTTTTGGAGTCATACGGAGGAAAAGAAGAAGAAATCATCCAGGTTGAGTCAAAAAGGGCAAAGTAATCATTTCGCAGGCTTAACACTGTTTGGAGCCAAAACAAAGGTTAAAGGACGACCCTTTTAGAGGAGTGTTAAACAAAGATCAGTCGAGGCTAAGGGGATGCCAGCCGGGTGGTTCTACAGTTGGGTGTCTAAATCCCACCCAAATCATTACAAGTTTACAACCCTAATATTGAGAAGAATTGTTTCCTCTCAATCATTATTGACACCTGTACCTGAATTTGAGAAAGAAAAGAAAGCAGCGCAGCTGCTGCTGAAATCGAGAGAGATTGGAAGGGACATAAGAGCAAAGATGATGTTCATAGCTCGTAGAGAGAAAGAATTAGCAAGAACTGTTGCTGGAATAAGAAATCATGAAGAAGGAGCAGTTGGAGTTAGGGTTTGCTGAAAATGGAGAAATTGAAGCTCTGTAATGAATTACTGAGTTGGGATTGATCTCGATTTGAAACCAGAAGAAGGTATTGATGTTCCTGCTACAATTCGACAGAAAGGGAGGAGATTAGACGCGGGTTTGGTTTAACATCGAAAATGGATTTTTTTGGTGGCTGTTCTTGAAGGGGTTGAGAGCATCAATCAGTGATGTCATGGCCGTAATTGATTAGGGTTTCAGTTAGTTTCTTGTTAAGGGAGTGATGGCAAGAAGGTTCAGGGTTTGATTTCATGTAATTTGAAGACAAGAAGAATCAGAGATGTTGTTGTTGAGGAGAGTTGATGAGCCATAGACAAACTCCGCTTGTAATACACACAAGGTGTTTGAGTGAATGCCTGAGTTACCAGGGAAGCTGAAGTTGTTGCAGCTGATTTTTCCAGTCATGGTTCAAGGGCCAAGTAGAAGGGGTATGTGTTCGACAAAGACAAGACTTGTGCGCTGTAAGTTGGTGGTGATGCTGTCAGGTTGAGTTGGAGTTGGATGGAAGAGTCTGTAATGAGTTGAGCTTGAGACATCGTGTTTGATATTGAAGATGGCATGGAGGTGATGCTCAGATTACAAGAATTGTGGTGGCTTAAGGCTGGGAAATGATTGCAGTTCAGATGGAATTGAGTAGAATGTTGCAGTGGTGATTGCAGGTGGATGGATGTTGAGCATATGGCTGTGACAATTGGTGGATCTAGACAGCTAAATTGAGTTCTGAGATAGAAGCTGTGAGCTGATGAGATGGAGGAATTGAATTGCAAAGGTGTTATGGACTGATGCACTGCAATGAGAATGAAGTGTATTAGATGTAAGCTAGGACATTACAATGGAAGCTTGATGAATTATGGGTCATTGGTGTTGCTATTGTGGGCTTGAGGATCTGGTGGTGCTGAGTTCAAATGATGAAGCTGAACTGGAGTACAGTTGGCTGGGAACAACAATTGCAAAGCTGAGTATGGCTCAATGGTGAACAAGAAGGGTTAAGTTCATTATTGAGCTGTGAAGTAACAAAGAAGGTGGTGGTTGCGGCTAAAAATGGGTTATGCTGGTTGCAGGTGATGCAGGGTTACTGGGAAATGCTGTGAAGGGTGCAGAACCTCAATGAGAAACGGATGATGGTCCTGGTGTTGTTGTTTTGGAGATGTAATGGACAAGTTTGTGGTGGTTGAATGGTTCAAGCTTATGAAATTGCAGGTGGTAGCTGGTGCAGTTGATGTTGCAGTGCAAAACTCAAGGAAACGGTGAACTGAAATTGCTTGAATTTAGAAGGCTGGCGAGTGCCTGAGGTAGAATGAATTGCAAGCTGATGAGCAGGTGCTGGATGAATTGAGTCTGTGCATTACAGGGAGTAGGCCGTTGTGTTACTAGGCTGAGTTCTGGTGGCAATGGGAATGTAATATTGGCTCAACTATGTTGCTGTTGGCCTAACTGAATAGCTGGGAATTATGAATTGGTGCTGAGTGATTGTTGTTGCAGATGCAAGTTGGTAATGGCAGTTCTGGTTTCAAGGCCGTGAGAATGGGTTTACTGGAGATTATGTTGCTGAGAAGTTGTAATAGAAGGTTTGGCAAGAACTGAAGTCCTCTTGGAGTGCTGCATTAGATGAATGATTAGGAATGAAGCAGGTGTAGGAAGCTGAGACAAAGAATGATGCAGAGGCTGGTATGAGATGGCAGTTGAGCTGCAAATGCTGACTGCAATTGACGTTGGTGGTTGAGATGATAATTGCAGCTGCAGTTCGAGACTCGCATGTGGTGCAGTGCAGGAATGGAGACTGGTGGAGCTGTTGCCGTGGAGTTGAGCTTGCTACTGTCTCAGTGGGGCGACTAAATTGGTGGTGTCCTTGAATTGCGGTTGAGATTAAGAAGCTGCTACGACTGGTTTGTGAATGGTGTTGATACAGAGAATGGCTGATGCAGTGGTGAATGGGAGCATATGAAGCAAATGTATAGATGTATGCTAGGATTGCAGGGGAGGACCTAATGAGAAATGGGAAATGGAGCAAAAACAGACATAACTCGGCTGGAATTCTGTTTCAGCGAGTTGACTCACCGATCCAGGCATGACTCAGATGTACTTGGACCTGGGCTTCACACATGGGCTGGTTCAGTAACTTACTTTTGGATGCGACCTAAAGTATGAGATAGAAGGCGAAGGCAGTATATATAAAAAGAGGAGTTCCATTCTAATTGAATATCTAGTCTCTTCTTCGACTTTTGTTCTAGAGTTTAGAAACATGAGTTTTTTCTTTATCCTTGTTATGAGCTCCATTAACATGAGTAGTTAATCTTATCATTATTTATGGATTAGTTGGATTTTCAAACATGAGTTTTTGTTCAATAAATTAGTTTTGTCTCCATGCTTTATCGTTTATGATTCAATATTGAAATTTTCTTATGATTTGAATACTTGTTTGATCGAGTCGCGAATCGGTTGATTTTGTGTTCATCTCCATTGCTAGATTAGGATTTATTATACGTAAAAGTGATAGATTCCTGATTACAAGTAGCATGATTGTGATTATTGCTTGTAGTGATACATCCTAGTAGTCACATGTGAGTCATAACCTTTGTTAAATCGGATTAGTGCTTTTACACGTTCGATTGCTTTGATTGGCCTGATTTCATAAAACTTAATGCATCTAGGGAATTAAACTTGATTAGTGCTTTTACACGTTAGGTTGTTCTCTTAGGTAGAATTCATATGCGCATCTTTTAATGTGTTTGTTGATGATAAGAGGGAATTAGCGGGATATTCTTGCGATCAAGGTATCCTAGGGCCTTTGATAAAAGTTGAGATTAAAATATCAATCCTAGTTATTGTGTAGAAAACATGTTTGTGAATGAATATGAAATCCGTGATCAATACTTTCTCATCCTTGATTTGTTTACCTTTATTGTTTGCTTTTATTTAGTTTATTATATAAAAATCAGAACCCCCCCCCCCCACCCCCCATTGTTATTTATAGGAAACCGAAGCATATTGACAACCTAAGTCCTCTCTGTGAGAACGATCCTTTCTTGCCCTTGCTATATTATATTTTGAGTAGTAAGAAAGTGTAATTATTTTTTACACCTATGACAGCGATCATGGAGCCGCACAGTATATACATAAAATATGGATCAGGGAATATCAATAATGCGGAATATACAAAGATTCATTCTATCTTCATCACTATTTGCATAATGACATATAATAGGCATAATCTTTGTAAACAAAAGATTTTAACCTATCTTCCATCAAAGAATTGACATAATAGGCTTAACTTTTGTTTGTCAAAAGTTCATCGATCTTGTATCAATACATGCATATCGACATATGAAAGAGATAACTTTTGACATCGTATGGGACAATAATAGTTCACATACGCAAACACACATATCCCATAACATATTGCAATATATAAAACCATAAAGATTAATACTGCAAACATCTTCTTCCAAATCACTTTATAATTTAAATAAATAAATCTCAAAACATTGCAAGATGAAAACGTTGTACATAGATATGTGTACTCACAATAATGGCTATTCCAAACCCTAGTTATCCTTCTTAAACAAAAACAAGAATAAAAATTCTCTTAAGAAGTTTCCTAGACAAATGAGAGTCAAGACAATTTAACACCAATAAAAAGAAGCACAAGAGGCTACTCACATCTTCATCTTCGGAGACCATGAAGGTGAAACGAACTTTGTCCATGTCTTCTTTAATATCGGGATACTTGGTAGCAATCACAAGTAATTGTTCTTGAACACAATTTACTTTGGTATTCAACTTACAAACACCTTTGTAAATTTGGCGAAGAAGCTTCGTTGAAGAATCACTCGAGTCATTAATTGTGTCACACCTTTGCCTCTTGCATTCATATTCCCTCATTCGACTGAAGGTACACGGTCGAACAAGCTTGGTAGTTCCAATGGAATTCCCAATTGTCTCAATTGAGAAGTTGCGACCAATACACTCAATCAAACAAGGGAAGCCTAACTTCTTGTCAACGGATGTCATGTCTATCATTTGCAAAATAATGAATCCAAAAATGTCAAGACCTTTGGTTTCCATCACAAAGTAATAGACTAATTCTGAAAACTCACGGCTCCAACGAGAATTCTCAACCGTGGAAGGACAAAGATTCGAAATACCCAATTTTCCAAAATACTTTAAAGGAAAATTTAGTTGATTAGTGAGAAATTTTCCTCTATTCCACACAACACTCTTTCCACAAAGCACTTTTGAAATAGCTTCTTGTGAAGGTCGTTCATCACTTGGTCTAGGGACGCGAAAATCACCCAAAGGAATTCCGGTAATTTTCGAAATCAATTCTTTATTAACTAAAATCCTCACTCTATTAACCATGGTCTTGAATTTCATGTCCTCAGGGACAACATCGTAAATGTTGGCATAGAAGATTCTAGTAAGAGTATCAAAATATTCACCAAGGCCATCAAAGATGTTTCCAAGCTTGAATTTTTCAAAACAAGATAAATCCTCCTTATACCCACTTGTATTATCCAATTTCTTTTCTAAAATAAACCCAGTAGAAGAAATCTTTTCAAATACTTTGCTACAGGATTCATCCACAAATCTAATCCTAATAAAATTTTGTTCAATAGGAAGATCCATTGAAGAGGATGAAGAACCTAGGTTATTTGGAAAACCTTTTGAACCCTTAACAATCTTCATGATTCTAGAAGGAAATAAGGGAGTGGGCAAGAGATTACTTACTTGACTTTTATCTTGAGGAATCCCTTCACAAGTTGTTCTCCAACAAGCTTTAATGGAGAGAAAAAAATTGAACCCTAAAAGTTCACGAACACGGACCGATGAGGGAGGAAGGAGGGTTTGCGTACCCGTACTTCTTTTATACCACCAGTTGGGCTTGGACCCGTTCAGAACCGCGACCCACATAAGGAATGTAGGATTTTTAGAGGTACACGTACTGGGATAAAAATACCAGTATGAAGAATAAATACCTGCACAAACCTTTTGAAAAGCTTTTGTCACAAGGAAAAAAGGAAAAAGAATTCATAAACAAAGTCAACCAGCTACTTGCCCCATTTCAAGTTATATACAAATGCGGTGACGCCATTCCTGAATTTAGGTGGTGTAGAATGCAGAGAATTTCTCATGCAAATTCTTTGGTTGAAACTTGTGGCTAGAATTAGGAGTAAAATCATAATGATAAAACTCAGAATCCGTTGGACACTTTTTCTTATAACATAGAAATGACTTTTTCTGATACTTAGAGTCTACATTTAACTCACTGGAAGTCTTGTTATCAACTTCTAATGAGTTGGTAGAGGAGCAAGTTCGTACATCATGTGCACATGATTTGATGGGTACAAAACTTTTGTCAGAACAATTATTTTCCTCAATCGAATGGAGTTTTTCTAAGAGTTTAAAAACACTTGCAAACGCTCTAGACAGATCTTTGTCAATTGATCCATTCTGAAAATATTCCTCAAAAATATTAAGAGTAAATCTAGTGAGA
Source organism: Papaver somniferum (assembly GCF_003573695.1). NCBI lineage: Eukaryota > Viridiplantae > Streptophyta > Magnoliopsida > Ranunculales > Papaveraceae > Papaver > Papaver somniferum. The sequence goes on along the minus strand of NC_039358.1, from coordinate 188,530,465 downwards.
TTCCATTCCTTTGAGCGTTGACTACATTTTTTTAACCATCTTTTCTTAGAAGAACTTTTAGTTTTCCCTTTGGACTGTTTTTCACCGTCTAGAATTTTAGATGGAATATGATTATTATGAGTGACCATAGGTCTAGAAAATAATAATAATAATTGAACAGTCTTTAAGGGACTCTGGTGTGCGTTACAGATGCCATTAGCAAGTCTCCCAAAAAGATTTCCCATAGGGATAGACTTTTGAGGATCAAACAAACACAAACTTATAAGTTTAAGGTGTTTGCCTGCTCTGATACCAATTGAAAAAGCGGGGGTCTAACAAGCTCACCCAATATTTCGATTAGCAATCTGTATGGACTAACTCCAATATACTTTCTAGAGAATCAACTAGACAGTCAGACTCAATCTAGATAAAAGTACATCAAAGAGTTAATATCTCAATCTCTCGATTTGATCTATACTCAAGCAAATGGAAATTTGCGAGTCTTTATCAAATACTAGAGAGATAAACTTGGATGGTACCAAAGACCAATATCCAAGTGTCAATCAATTTAAATCAACAACCAAAGGTTGGATATTCTAATTGATTGATCTTAATGCACAACCTGTGATTTTTCAATTATATAACAAAATATAATGCGGAATAGAAATAACACAGACACCAGAAATTTTGTTAACGAGGAAACCACAAATGCAGAAAAACCCCGGGACCTAGTCCAGATTGAACACCACACTGCATTAAGCCGCTACAGACACTAGCCTACTACACACCAACTTCGGTCTGGACTGTAGTTGAACCCTAATCAATATCACAGTGATTCAAGGTACAATTGTGCTCCTTACGTCTCTGATCCCAGCAGGATACTACGCACTTGATTCCCTTAGCTGATCTCACCCACAACCAAGAGTTGCTACGACCCAAAGTTGAAGACTTTAATAAACAAATTTGTATCACACAGAAAAGTCTATGATGATAGATAAATCTGTCTCCCACAGATAAACCTAAGAGTTTTGTTCCATCTTTTGATAAAATCGAGGTGAACATGAACCAATTGATAACCCGGACTTATATTCCCGAAGAACAGCCTAGAATTATCAATCACCTCACAATAATCTAAATCGTATGGTAGCGAAACTAGATATTGTGGAATCACAAACGATGAGACGAAGATGTTTGTGATTTCTTTTTATCTTGCCCTATCGGAGATATAATCTCAAGTCAATTATTCAGTTGAACTCGTACGATAGAAAGTGGCAAGATCAGATCGCTCAACTACAAGAGAAGTAGTTCCGTCTGGCTTCACAATCCCAATGAAGTCTTTCAGTCGTTAACCTACAGGGTCTCGAGAAGAAACCTAAGGTTAAAGGAGAATCAACTCTAGCAAAACCAACTACTATCATACAGGAGGTGTGGGGATTAGTTTTTCCAGTTGCTAAATGTCTCTTTTATATAGTTTTCAAATCAGGGTTTGCAATCCAAGTTACCTTGGTAACAAAGCATTCAATATTCACCGTTAGATGAAAAACCCGATTTAACCAAGATAATATCTTTCAACCGTTAGATCGAAACTTAGCTTGTCACACACAAATGAAATGTATTTCATTTAGGTTTGAGTAACCATACCTAAACTGTACACTTAGTTGGTTCACAAATAGTTAACCAATGGTTAGTCATATGAGTACTTTCATATTAACCGTATTCATCTTCTTCACATAACTAGTTCAAATGACTCACAAGAACTAGTTGAAGAGTTGTTCAATTGCTTAGGTCCTTATGAATAGAAACAATTAAAACAAAATCAGTTTGATTCACTTGAATCAATTCATGAACAATATAGCCACGGTTTTCAAAGATTGCATTCCTTATTGATTTATTGTCTAAGTTCATGAACTTCCGTTTGAGAAATATAACCAGCTTGGGTACGCGTACGGGTACGTGTACCATAGCTACCAGATTTGAGTTTAGAACCTCAGCATAAATTTTTGGTTCGAAAACTTTCGTGGGTACGCGTACGGGTAGGCGTACCTAAGGTGACTGGTTTAACAGTTTGCAAACTTACAAACTCAACAGAAATTTTCGGTTCGAAAACTTCCGCTGGTACGCGTACCCAACCTGTCTCCTTCACCAATACCGTACGCACACATATGCACACACTTGGTTTCTGACACATGGATTTATACACTAATGTGCGAACACACTATATATGATTATATCCATAATTGGTTACGTAATCTCAACTCTACATTTCAATCATTGAAACATTCTTCTATAATGTTATAATAGTCGTTATTCACAACTATCGTCATCAAAATTATTTTCAAGATTGAAACGTCATCATGACTTTCGTCACGGGTTAAGATGAAAAGTGGTTAAAGCGAAAGCTTACCAACATATATTTCGAGAAAAAGATAGGCGAGTAAACTCGGCTCAAAATAGCAAATGTGTATGTATGAAAACTATCATACTTATACGACTTTATCTTAAGAGTAGGAGATAGATAGAATTTTTAGTGACAGATAAGTTCAAGTCTCCACATACCTTTTAGTCGGATGAAGTTTCACTGGTTCCTTGAGTAGTTCCTCGTCTTCGTAAGATGATTGCCATGGAGTCTAGAGCTCAACTACACTAAACTGTCCTAAACCGAGACTTAGCTATAAGTAGTCTATAAATCAAGACATATAGTTTTGACAACTAAACTTGAAAAACATTCTTAAGATAGCAACACATGCGAGTTCGACCGAGCAATGATCTAACATCTTATAATAACAAACTCATTATGCCCCTAGTTAAATGTATTTGAATGGATCATGATGAGCAGTGGTATAGAACACCCATACAACTTGTTGGTCATATGGCACGTGGGTTCACTTCCGCATCCTAATATTCCTCGCCCTTCTTCTTATTTTCCTTAAAAGTATGCTGATTACAAGCCTTAGATTTTCAACTCTACTTTCCCTGCAGAGGTAAAATGAGATGTGATTTTTTATTACCTCATTTTTATGTCTTCTTCCTTGGTCTTTGAGGTTTCGTCATTTTTGCTTGCAGTCTGCCTCTGTGTCATCTGTTGGTACGCATGGTTCCGCTGGTATCTCTATTGCTACTACCCGGAAGCGAAAGGCTAAGGCAGAAGCATCCAAGTCTGAGGTTGTACCTTATCCTGAGGAGGTAAGAATCATTACCTTTACTTTGTATGTATGAGAAATTTTACCATGATTCTTATAGACTGTAATGGCACCTTCAGCCTTTGAGGAAGAGGGGTAAGCATAAACAAGTTGTTGTTAAAGTAAAAGAATCCGATGAGGATGTTGAAGATATTGGTGAGTTCCCTTCTATGAATGACGTGGATGAAGATTTTGAGAAGGATAACCCTGCGAGGATATGACCAAGTCTGTGGAAGGTGATAATCTTCTTATTCATTTTATCCTTGATAACAAAGGTGACATTGTATCTCAGGCTAAGTCCAGGATCATTTCTGTAACCGTGTCAGCTGATACGTATTGATCTCTGTACCTTGGTGACTATTATTATAGAGGCGGAATTTAGAATAATAATAGGCGAAAACTAGAAAACAAAACACACTATAAACCAGATTCGAAGAAATATATCTTCTCTAGATTATGAACAAGAAAACTATTACAATTCTCTCTTTGTTACGCTCACAATCTCTCTAGGTAAATAAGCTTAAAAATTTGCTAAGCTTGCTTTGACAATAATTAATATTGTCTCACAAACTTCTCTCTAGTCTAGGTGTGTCTGTACAGACCACACTCTAGATGTCTTATCTATGAGCTAAAGATCTATATTTATAGATTTAATGCACTATACCATATCCTGCATTTTGCAACATATCAATTCCGGGGATGCGCAACGGATATTGACGTTGCACAATCCGTTGCACACCTAAAAATACGTTGCACAAAATAAGTAATATTGGTTTATTATATAAACTTAGTGGAGCAACGTTTCTGAAACGTGCAAAAACGTTGTACATCAATGGCATTTATGTAATATCAGGCATTTTTATGGGCTTTTAGTAGACTTGTTTTATTAATTTCAGATTTTTTTTATTTTTAGTTTAGATATATCACTTTTATTTTCTCAAATATTTTCATTCTTATTTTTACCCTCTCTCTCTTATTTTCAGAGAGTTTTTCTTCCGAGGAAAGTCGAACGTCTCTTTCGGATGATTTGGTGTAGTGACGGTTTCCCAAACCTTTTAGGAATCTATTTCCTTATCTAGGAGTAATTCCTTTTCTATGAATATTACCTTGTTCTAGGAATAATTCCTTTTCTAAGTATATATTTCCTTATCTAGAAATATTACCTAGTCTGGGAAATATTCCTTTGCTAGGTATATTTCTTTATCTAAGAATATTAACTTGTTTAGGAATATTTCCTTATCTAAGAATACTGCCTAAAAATCAGTATTCCTCCGAAATTACAATTCTATCATCAATCCGTCTCGAGGATCACTAGTTCCCGAAGAAAGAAAGATACACATGTATCATCAGTTGCTTCCCCTTCTCATGCGAGTAACCAGCTTTTGTCAACAGTTGGGCTTCTGAACTCCCCGGTGGCTTCTCAGCATTCCGCGAATTCATTTATCAAGGAGTTCGTCCCCACTTTGGTGGCTAACGGGTCTGGTTCTCATGCGAAGAAGAAGGTCCCGATCTCTCTTCAAAATTTCTCTTTCAATGTAACTCCTATACTTTATTAGGAAGTGCTCAATCGATTTCTACTGCCCCTGCTAGCAAGGTTGATATTGTTCTACCTTCGTCACCCGATTGGTCAGTATTTGTCAACCTTCCATCTGCTGGTGATATGGAATTTAATGGAGGTTTGGTGAAGGCTCCCCTTGGTACATCTTCTGTTATTCCTATTTCATTTTCCATGCCTTCCCTTAGCAGTGAGAACTTATTTGCTCGAGGATTTGAAGCTAAGGCCTTAGTCTTCCATGATCGTGTTGAAACAAGCGTTGGTCCATCTTTAACCCGTAGCTAAGGTAAGCATGTTGAGAGTTTGGCTATTGGGAGTTTGGATGATACTATTCTAGAATCCATTCTACAGGATTCGAAGGGTCCATTTTCTGCTCTCATACCTCCGCATCAAGTTAATGAATCTCTAGAAGATGCTTCAAAAATGGATGCTTTAGTGGCTTAGTATCACATGGCCAAAAATTTGTTCCTTGATCCATATTGGATTCACTACTCCCATGTCTTTGGTGATTCTCGCAGAGGTGGCGTCCAGGAGATGGAGGCTTACATAGATAGTCATGCTGACTTTCTTCCTCGACTTTCCATGTTATTGGTTAGTGTCGCTCTCCTTTTTTCGTCTTTGTTTGCGTGTAATTTATTAACTCACGTGTTCCGTGTCATTTGCAAATTTCAATCAAATTGATATTGGCTTCACCATGTTCAAGTTTTATAGGGCTAAGTGCACTCATCTGAGTTCCCTTTTTGAGCGTACTCATCAAGATCAAGGCTTCGTGAATACTTAACCTTCTTCTTATCAGCAGGTGTCAGATCCTCGGGGGGTGATTTCTTCTACTAAGATATTGTCGCTTGAGCAGGCACTTCGGAATTCTCAGATGGCATTTGAGGATTGCTTAATTTCTCTTAATAAGGCGACTGGCACTCAGAAGATTGCTAAGGATACTCACAAGGAAGCCGATGCTGTGTTGGCTAATAAATCTTTCAAAGTTATATGTTCATAGGTTCTTTCCTTAGTCATCTTTTTTATTCTTCACGTAGTTGCATTCTAAAGGGCCCCTGCTAATACTCAATGGGAAGTACCAGAGAATTTCTACGCCTGTATGAGCAAGTGTCTAAACTTACTTCCGATGTCTAGTACTATTAAAAGAAGTATGATAGATTAATGAATATCACGATTCATAATGAGGCTCAGATTTCCCTCATTTCCGCCCATAATTATGACCTTATCGAGAAAAAGGACCGTCTTTGCAAAGATTGTGAAGATATCCTTAAGTGGAAAGAGAAGTTGGTTTTGAAGCAAAAGATGATATTACTGTTAGAGCACTGCTCGGTCAAACTCGCAAGCATTGTTATCTCAAGCTTGTTTGTCAAGTTCAGTTGTCAAAACTGTAAGTCTTGATTTCTAGTCTACTTATAGCTGAGTCTCGGATTAGGATAGAAAGTGTAGTTGAGCATTAGACTTCACGGCGTTCATCGATTGAAGACGAAGAACTACTAAGGGGAGCTTGTGGAACTTCATCAAAAAAAGGTATGTGGAGACTTGAACTCATCTATCACTCAAAAGTCTATCTACTCTATCTCCTATTTGAGACAAAAGTCGTATAGTTATATAGAATTCAATTATACACATTTGATATTTCGAGCTTAGTTTAACTCGCTTACATATTCAAAATATGTGTTGGTAAGCTTTCGCTTTAACTAAGTTCATCTTATATTCTTGACGAAAGTCAAAATATGATCATGTGAAAATCGACTTGTAACATCTTACATGATTTGTGTGAGACAGTCATTTGATGTAGACTCGGAATGTTTCGTATTGATCATTCGATCACTTGAAAATTTCTTTGAAGCTAGACAGCCATTCCCGTCTTTCGAGAATGTTTCAATGATTAAAATTGGAGTTTAGAACGATTAATCATGATTGGATATTCTTTGAGGGCAAAAACTGATTCTACTGTTTTTGGTAAATTTGGGTGTGTTGATGAGAAACGATTTCAAACCCTAAACAAACGCACTGCACGAGAGTACTTTTAGATTCGAGAGATCAATATGTAAGACTCTGGCCTAGACCAAGAAATGGTCGTTTCATATTCAATTCGGTCACAAGGTGAAGGAGAAGGGTTGATCTTAGGGAGGGAAGCGAAGAAGGTGTTTGAGATCAGAATGTTGAATTATGAAGGTATGGTTGTTTATGACTTGTGTATCAGAAAAATGGTTTCTGGCTACTTGTGTTGATAACACTTATGTTGTTTTCGAAATAGATTGAAAACCTATTTATACAAGTCATTGAATGCACACCTTGATCTCTTAGGAAGTGGAGAAATTGAAGTAGTGGAGAAGTGGGTTCGTGCGGAAGGTAGTGATCATCGTGTTTCCGTTATGAGAGAAGACTGATCACACGTTCACCCACTACTCTCATTATTGTTAACCGTCCATCTTTCCTGTCACATTCTCGTAATGGGCGCGTTGCACGCCGCACGCTGTAAACCGCCAGACCAATACCCAGTATGTATCCCCCAGCTTGTGACATGTTTGATGTCTCGAGTGAATGGGTCAAGTCACGTGACTTGCCGCTAAAATCATCACATAATGCTTTTAGGTTAAATAATAGGTTATTTGTAAAACCGATATTTATAAAGCATTGCTTATAATCGACGTATGTAAAGCATCACTTTCGAATAAGCAGCTGAAAGTAATCGATGCGTTAGAAGCATCGCTGTTTTTGAGATCGATCGAATCAGTCACGGATTGAGCGTCTTAAAAGCAGCACGACCGGCCCTCTTTGGATGATCGTTTGAGGACTCTATGGTTGAGCCGCTGATCGAATTTTATATAGTGTTAAGTAGAGTTTGTCGTTCACTCGGACTTGACGAGATTGATTTCAGATTTAATAAACGAAAATGCTAGAAATAAATAAAATATATACAAAATATGTCACAGGATGAAGAATTTACTGGGACTTAGGATTTCACTATTTTTCATATTCAAGTGGTTCGGAAATTAATCCTAGGAAATTATAGCTCAAAATAAAAGAAATATTAACTATATTCTTTGCCAAAGTAGATTTCAGAAAATATTAGTTGTATATTGTAAGTATGAAGCATCAAAATTACCTAGAACTAAGCATGCGTCATCAAACAAAGTCAGAAATAATTAATTGAAATCATAAATCGTTAAAAATCGGTGCAAAAAGTAAATGAAGAATTAATTGAATTACCACAGGAATGAAGAAAAACCGCTTCCTCCGTCGTCCCAGTGATGGGGTCTACCTCTGCATATTGAAAACACGCTCAAAATTCATTTTTATTGCGCAAAGGGTGTTTACAAAGATGAAAATGGAGGGAAAATGATTAAATCGGGTTTGTAACACTTATTTTTGTTGCAAACCGAACTGTTACAGAGAAAAATAAAAACCAATTGTCGTTGTCACTGTAGCACAACGACTTCTCTTGTCTGTCTTATGTTCTTCGTGTTCTTGAGGTGCAGCAACAGCAGAAACGACTCTGCAACCTCTGATTTGTTCTCTGCAGCTCAGAAGTCACCTCTGTTTTCACCCCTAACTCACCATCCCCTTCTCTGTGATGCCAGCAGACTATATATACCCACACAGGCCTTCAAATATCACCCCATTACTCCAAATAATCTCCATAACTCTGGCAGTAAAGAAAAATATTCTCGGAATATTTTCTTTCCCTTCTCGTCTTCTGAAGTTTCCAATGAGCGTTTACACGTTCCAATAATGCAGAAAATACATCAAAGAATGAGCCAACATGCTGAAGACACACTCAGTCTTTCCAAAATGACTCCAACAGAATCTCGTGTGTCACTTTTGTACGTGAATGCCTTGTTTCTTTGAAACTGATTATCCATCCCATTCTACTCGAATCAAGCGACTATACCAAACCTGCCTAAGAGTAAAAGGCCCACAACAATCCATAGGAGAGATTAAATCTCTACAGAAATCTCCCAAATCAGAAACAACAACTCTCGGACTTTCAAAAAAAGAAAACCCGTAACTCCCTGTTTCACTTAATCCCGATGATTCAGGCAATTATGATCAATTCCAGCAAACTTACCACGCCTGTTAAGACAAATCTATTCATCCCAACAAATATCCGCCATTGAGTTTCCTTCAATCCTGACCAAAATGCGAACCCTAATTCTGCCACTTGAATTCCCGGCAAAACTGAAATTTGAATGGGGAAGATGAAGGTGCCCCTTATCCTGTTCGGGGTGCTGATAGCACTAGAGTGTAAATAAAGTGCCCCTTAGTAGTTGGGCGGCCCTTATCGACTAGGTTCCCCTTATCCAAACTGAGAGTCCGAATAGCAAATCTCCTCCGGGGTGCTTTGGACAACTTTTCGAGCCGATTTTTTCCAAAAAGGTTTATTTCCCAAAAATACCTACAAACACATAAAACACCATAATAAGTACAAAATCGAGCACTAACAATACAAACACTGAGGACAATGTAGACACAAAAATGTGTCTATCAGCCGTCACTTGGTCGATCACTCCCTGTGGAGGAGGGATGGCCGTTGATCACAATGATACTTTGATAGTTTTCCAAAAATAAATCTACACCATCCAACTAGGCTAGCGAAGTTGGATGGACGAGATGATTTGCGACAGTTGTATACTACCATTGACGCAACTTTAGGGTTTAGGGGGCCGCGCGGCCAACCCTCATTGGGAGAGCGATTCGAGGCATCGGTCGTTAGCTCGAGCAGGCCGGTCGGTCATGTGTAAAGGTGGGACGACAGTGAGCACGTTGACACCTCCGGGACCGCCTGAAATTAAGTCTAAGCCACTCAAATAAGTTGGCGAAGATCGATGGTCGTGATCGATTTGCGGCAGTAATATGTTGCCGAAAAGTAATTTTAGGGTTTTTGAAACAACGCGTTCACCCTACTTTGGGAAAGTGATTTGATACTCCCCGGTTTTGTCATGGACAGGTCGATCGACCAAGGAAGGAGTTGGGCCAATATTGAATACGTTGGCACTTCTTTGATCGCTCAAGATGCGATCCAAGCCGTCCAACTAGGCTGGCTAACTTGGACGGATGTGATCGGTTTGCGACAGTAGCATACTGCCGCAACCCAAAATTTAGGGTTTTGAAATAGCGTGTTTGCTCGAGTTCGGGCAAACGATTTAGCGCCCTATAGGCTTGCCACGGGCAAATCGATCGGGCAAGGGGAGAGTTGGGCCGCCAATGTGCATGCTGGCGCCTCTTTGATCATTCCAGGGAATATCTCAGTCAAGGCTGGCAAAGTTGGATGGTCATAATGTATTTAAGACCTTTTTTTAAGGGTCTTAGATCGTTTGAGCTTTCTTTCGAACAACGCAAACACCCATTTTAGGGGTTGGCGTTCGATGTCGTTGAAGCATGTTAGATGAAGTCCGACCGGTCGGGGTATTAGTGGGCCCGATGACGGTCATCGCGATGATTGCTTATTTCTGCCAAGGCTTGGCCAGGCTTGTTGAATTGCACGGCCAATTTATGTGGCCGTGATCAAGTTGAGACTGATATGGATAGTCTAGATTTCCCTTAAGGAATTTAAACATGTTTGATCGAGCTATTTTTAACTAAAAGTGCGTCGATACGAAAATCTCTTTGTCAGAGAGTGATGTAGCATGTGTGAGTATTTTCATGCAGATTTCAATATTGGCACTTCGGGAGATTCATGCCACTCTGCTGAGAGTGAACACTTAATCGTCATGTCATGTAAATAATGAGAGTTCGGCTGGGAACATAGAACGTGAAAATACCAGGCGAGTCATGCATTAATGGGCAATGCTGGTAGAAGAAAAAATTCACAGAATATTTTGGGTTTGCTGCTACGCGCACCATTCTGAATGAATTTCATATATATTGAATTTATTAATGAGCGAGGAGGGTGTTTTTACTCGTCATTTTTCAAATGGATTTATCCCTTGCAGGGTGATACGCATTAAATACAGGATTTTACAGTTTTGACCCTGAACTAAAAACCACCATCAACATTAAGTCCCCTGCTTAGAAAGTAATAGTGACACTATTGCGGGGTATGCACTAGATGGTGACAGTAAAAAATTTACAAGAAGAGTTTTGGTGTACAATACCAGGATAGATAGAGCCTGGCTCGTCTCTTGAGCGAAATACCTTTGGCGCACGTCAGTTGTCTTCAGATACATGAGTATCTATTTGATTGTTATCCCGTATATGGAGCCTTTATACGTGGCGAGTAGAGACTCCTTTTCTTCTTGGGATCTTGTTGATTTGTGGAATATAAATAAGACGCCAAAGCCTTTCTCCCATCGCAGAATCGTTTTTCTTCTTTGTTCCAGGTATTGTTTCACGTTCATCATGTAATTTTATTTTTAATAGATGAAGATTGATTGATTATATATATATATATATATATATATATATATATATATATATATATATATATATATATATATATATATATATATATATATATATAATCAATCAATCTTCATCTATTAAAAATAAATATATATATATTGTTGACATATAATCATAATGCCTTTTTGCAATATATGATGGGATCTGTTGGTGATGATTACTCCTTTACTTCTCCAGTAAAAAGCTTTGAAGTCGACAAACCCAAGGTAAATGCGTTCGAGGAGGTGATGGACAAAATAGATCGCCCGTTTCGTGAAGCTGGTTGTGCCATACAGGGTATGTCTCTTTTGCACCTACGTCTCGTTTGGGAGCGTGCTCAGGCTTTCTTAGCTTCAGTTCGCAAGGAGGAAGAATGGAGGCGCGAGGAAGCGTGTCAGCCGCCGAGCGCGAGAGATGAAAGGTTTGCAGCTCGGCTAAAGCGGAGAAGAATCGAGCATGAGCGACCTTCCAGTGAAAACAAGTATGATTACCCTATCCTTAACGGAATCATCATCCTCGATTCCGACATGGACGAACCGGAGCATCCCCAGAAGGCTGTTGGGGCAGTTCCTGAGGGAGAGGTGGAAGTAGCTTCTGTGGAGGGTATTGAAGCAACCGTCGGAGGGAACACTGAAGTGGCTGCTGAGGAGATCATGGTAGCGGCATCATGGTAGCGGCATCTGGAGAAGATGTTGAAACAACTTCCAAGGATGATGTCTACGCGTCTCTTGGAGGGAATATTGAAGCAGCTATTGAGGAAGCCTTTGAAACGACATCCGAAAGGGAAGTCGAGGCGGACTCCAAAGAGGATGTAGTGGCTTGTGATGAAGGTGTTGAAGCAGTTTCCAATGATGGCTCCGGTGAAGACACTGATGATTAGACTTTACTTCTGTTATCCTCTATCTCCTTTTTTTTGTTTTTTTTTTTGTAGATGAACGCTCCTTCATAGTTTGTAGGCATTTCTTTTAATACTCAGCGGTGACTGAGTTTAGGTTTATTTAAACAATGGTTCTTTTATTCACGTTATCTTGATACCCCAACTGTGACGCTCTCCAGTAGGGTTAGAATCTTTCCATTTTGTTGTTCATCCAAAGAGAATGCGACATTCATAAGTGATGACGCGTTATGTGACTGTGAACTTTCTTCATGATGATTGCATGTAACCCTAAGAACAATGAAGGGGATGCAATAATGGAATCATAAATTGACCACGAACCTGTCTGCCCTATGCTGCAACCTCCCTAATTACATGATGATAGAGAAACACTTTTTTGTTGGAGTGAACCGCTCTTCATAGTACACTTGCCCAAATCCTTTTCCTCGTTTCTTTCTGCGTGCACTCCTTTAATGTTTCTCAAAAGATATGAGATGTTTCTTTTTGGTTTGAACTGATGGATACTGGTGAGGGTTTTAGGTTTGTTCAAGACTTTGTATCATGATTCAGGAGTAAAGAGATTAAAAAGAAATAATACTTTGATTAGCTAACAAATTGAAACCATAATTATGAACGCAAGCAATGCAATCATTATGAAGGAATTACAAATATTGCATGAAAGAGGAAATTGCTGGAAGAAATACTAAAGAGAACGCTGGAGGAAAAGGTAGCACAACGTTTTAGGTATTGAAAGGTTTGATCCATCGTGAGTGGATTGTCAGGCCCTCCAGTTTGTCGGCGTTGATGAGCTTGCAGTACCCCCCTAATATAACATCTGCTACCAAGTACGGTTTATCTTCCCTTTCTGTAGGAGAATCAGACTGAGCGGTCACCTTCACTGTCACATCTTCAACTTGAAACGCGGTTGCCTTCATTACCAAATCTCCAATTTGAAACGGGTTTGGGTATTGTACAACTACTTGATCCTTGGGCTCGCCGTCTTTGACCGAGACAGCTTCTATACTTTTAACAAAGCGTTTGAATGGACCAGCCTCCCATTCACATCTCCTAGTGACGACTGGGTTGTTGATTGGAGCGAGTCCCCGAGACTCAACGGAAGGAGGAGTAACTGGTTGCAAAAAAGGTTGTTCAATAAAACTTACTTGGGTTCAGAACCTTCTAATGTATGTTGATGGGCTCTCTCCGGGTAATTGCGTCATACTGCCAAGTTGTCGATACGGCAACAAATAATCTTCGAGGTTTGACGGCTTGTTGGCAATCCTTTCAGGTATAGACACTGGAAAAGGACACACCCCTGGCTTTGCTTTGTTTTTATGTACCCACGAGCGCCCCAGAATCATATCATAGTTCAGGTAATCTTTCACAATATGAAACTTACCGCGTGTTATATCGTCTCCTATCTTGATTTCGAGGTCGATGTACCCATAAGCGTCTCTAGACTCTCCTTTAGAACTTTTAATTATGGTTGGGCAATGAAAAACTTCCTGCTTCGAAATCTTTGCAACTTTCAGGGCCTTGACAGTGACAATATTGAAATCAGATGCTACATCAATCAGCGGGTTGTCAAACTCGACATCCTTCAAACGAACGATGGTAAGGAATACCCAGTTATATCTCGCGTTTCCCAGGAAGGATTGGGGTTAGGGAGAGGCTTCCTTAACTGGAAACAGACGCTTTCCTGAGGTGGGCCGACAGTGATCACGTTGACACCTCTGGGACCGCCTGAAATTAAATCTAAGCCACTCAAATCAGTTGGCGAAGATGGATGGTCGTGATCAATTTGCAGAAGTAATATGTTGCCGCAAAGTAATTTTAGGGTTTTTGAAACAGCACGTTCACTTCACCCTACTTTGGGAAAGTGATTTGATACGCCCCGGTTTTGTCATGGACAGGTCGATCGACCAAGGAAGGAGTTGGGCCAATAGTGAATACGTTGGCACTTCTTTGATCGCTCAAGATGCAATCCAAGCCGTCCAACTAGGCTGGCTAAGTTGGATGGACGTGATCGGTTTTCCACAGTAGCATACTGCCGAAACCCAAAATTTAGGGTTTGGAAATAGCGTGTTTGCTCGAGTTCGGGCAAACAATTTAGCACCCTATAAGTTTTCGTGGGCAAATCGATCGGGCAAGGGGAGAGTTGGGCCTCCAATGTGCATGTTGGCGCCTCTTTGATTGTTACAGGGAAGATCTCAGTCGTCCAACAAGGCTGGCAAAGTTGGATGGTCATGATGTATTTAAGACCCTTTTTAACGGTCTTAGCTCATTTGAGCTTGTTTTCGAACAACGCAAACACCCATTTTAGGGGTTGGAGTTCGATGTCATTGAAGCATGTTATATGAAGTCCGACCGATCGGGGTATTAGTGGGCCCGCTGACAGTCATCGCGATGATTGCTTATTTCTGCCAGGGCTTGGCCAGGCATGTTGAATTGCGGGGCCAATTTGTGTGGCCGTAATCAATTTGAGACTGATATGGATAGCCTAGATTTCCCTTAAGAAGTTTAAACATGTTCGATCGAGCTATTTTCAATTAAAAGTGCGTCGATACAAAAATCTCTTTGTCAGAGAGTGATGTAGCCTGTGTGAGTATTTTCATGCAGACCTCAATATTGGCACTTCGGGAGATTCATGCTACTCTGCTGACAGTGAACACTTAATCGTGATGTCATGTCAATAATGAGAGTTTGGATGGGAACATAGCACGGGAAAATACCAGGCGAGTCATGCATTAATGGGTAATGTTAGTAGAAGAAAGAATTCACAGAATATTTTGGGATTGCTGCTACCCGCACCATTCTGAGTGAATTTCATATATATTGAATTGATTAATGAGCGAGGAGGGTGTTTGCACTCATCATTTTTCAAATGGATTTATCCCTTGCAGGGTGATAACGCATTAAATACAGGATTTTATAGTTTTGACCCTAAACTAAAAACCACCATCAACAGATATAAAAACACAGTATGCATATTTGCATATGTGTAGTCCAAGACCGGAAATTGAGTATGCATACCCCGTATACTTACTGGTTGGACAGGTGAAGTCCGGGAGCAATAGTATGCACACCCGTACGCGTACTGGCGAAGTCAGTTGAAGTTCGGGAGCTTTATTATGCGTACCGATACGCGCACTACATTCAACTGAGTTCGGATGTGACGACAGTATGTGTACCAGTTTGCATACTAGCGAACACAGTCCAAGTCCGGCTACTTAGGTATGCGTACCCGTTTGCATATTTGAGTAGGTTATGTTCTAAAAATCGGTTTGTTCATGAACAAATACATTTATATATTAAGGAATGCAATCTTTTGCAAACCGTGGCTATAATGTTCATGAATTGATTCGAGCGAATCAAAATCGATTTTGCTTCAATTGTGTCTTGTATACTTCTATGAGAATATAAACAATTGAACAACTCTAGAACTAGTTTCATTTGAGTCATTTGAACTAGTTATGGATAAGATGAACATGGTTGATATGAATGTGTTCATATAGCTAACTTCGGTTAACTATTGTTGAGCCAACAAAGGTGCACACATTTAGGTACGGTTACTCATATCTAAATGAAGTCACTTTTCATTTGTGTGCAACAAGCTAAGTTTGATCTAACGGTTGAAAGATACTATCTTGAGTCTAATCAGGTTTTCATCTAACGGTGAATATTGAATGCTTTGTTACCAAGGTAACATTGATTGCAAATACTGATTTGAAGACTATATAAGGGAGCACTTTATCAACTTGGAAACCTAATCCCAACACCTCCTGTGTGATACTAGTTGCGACGAGAGTCGATTCTCCTTTAACCTTAGGTTTTCCAAAACCCTGCAGGTTAACGACTTGAAAACTTCATTGGGATTGTGAAGCCAGACCCAACTGTTTTCTCTGTAGTTGCGTGTTCTGATCTTGCTATTTTCTATCGTGATTGAGTATTATCTTCTCTAAGATGGGCTCGAGATTTGATGTCCGATATGCAAGATAAAAAGTAGTCACAAACATCTTCGTCTCATCGTTTGAGATTCAATATCTTGTTTCGCTACCATACGATTAACATTATTGTGAGGTGATTGATTTTTCTAGGTTGTTCTTCGGCAATATAAGTCATGTATATCAATTGGTTCTTGTTCACCTTGATTTATCAAAAGACGGAACAAAACTCATAGGTATATTTGCGGGAGACAGATTTATCTATTCAATAGACTTTTCTGTGTGAGACAGATTATTTTATCAAGTCTTCGACTTTGGGTCGTAGCAACTCTTAGTTGTGGCTGAGATCAGCTAAGGGAATCAAGTGTGTAGAGTCCTGCTGGGATTCAGAGACGTAAGGAGCGCAAATGTACCTTGATCAGTGTGAGATTGGTTAGGGCTCAACTACATTCCAGCCCTAAGTTAACTTTGAGTAGGCTATTGTCTGTAGCGGCTTAATACAGTGTGGTGTTCAAATATGGATTAGGTCCGGGTTTTTTTTGCATTTGTGGTTTCCTCGTTAACAAAATTCCTGGTGTCTGTGTTCTTTTCCGCATTATATTAGTTTATATAATTGACATATCACAGGTTGTGCGTAAGTTCAATCAATTGTGGATCCAACCTTTTGTTGTTGATTAAATTGGTTGACACTTGGATGTTGGTTTTTGATACCGTCCAAGTTATTTCTTATATTCAATTGGGCTTGCAAGTTCCTATTTATTTGATTGCAGATTGAATTGAGAAATTTAGATATAACTCTTTGATATACAGTTCTTAAGATTGAGTCTGATTGTCTAGTTGATTCTCTTGAAAGTATATTGGAGTTAGTCCATACATATTGCTAAGCGAAATATTTGGTGTGGTTGTTAGACCCCCGCTTTTTCAATTGGTATCAGAGCAGGCAAACACGTTTAAGACCTCATAAGTTTGTGTTTATAGCGATCTGACTCTATGGAAAAAAGTGTTATCTCTATAAATGTACCACCAGTCTTCAATAGCTCGAATTACTTAAGGTGGAAAATTTCTATGCGTGCCTTTCTTCAAGCGCGTAATTTTCAATCATGGGTTTATATAGTTATAGAAGGAGATGTAATTGTTCCAAAGGATATTGGTAATACGATGCTGCCGAGATTCTTGCTGCAAAGCAAAATTCTGACAATTAAATGCCATCATCGGTGACATTACCCAAGATCTTCAGCACCATGTGACTATGTGTACTCGGTCTAAAGATGTGTGGGATATCTTAAAATCCGTATTTGAAGGGAATACCTGTGAAAAAGAAGCTAGGCTTCAAAACCTAAATTCTGATTGGGAAAACCTTCGTATGGCAGATGAAGATTCATTTGATGAGTTTAATCACAAAGTGTCTGAAATTGTTAATGCATTTTTTCGTTGGGTAAGACTATTCCTGAAAAGGACATTGTGATGAAAATTCTCAGATCATTGCCATCTAGATACGATTCTAAGAAACATGCCATCGTTGAAGGAAATAACCTTTATAAGCTTTCTAGATATACTCTTGTTAGAAAGTATAAATACTTGATCTTGATCATAACACAGTCATAACATCTGCGTTCAATGTTGTGACCAACACAAGCGAATCTTCTAACTTGTCTTGGGATGATGAATATTGTTCCAATCATGTTGATTTTGATAAATCAATGATTACACAAAAGATCAAGGATATTGTAAAAAGAAGCAAAAGATGTGAGAAAGGACTCTCTCTAGTTAATGCTTCAGAAGATTCAATACAAGAAAAATCATCCTAGGTTGTCGATATCTTGCACACTTCCAATGTGAGTAATGAATTTTCAACTCTCGTAGCAGAAACTTCTTCCTACTGAAATTCTGATTCAGAGTTTGAGTCTGACACTGAGATTTTTGAATTCTTGGATAAATGTGAAGAAATTCACCAAGAAAATCTCCAACTAAAGGCTTCGTTGGAAAAACTTGAATCGTCACTTCTGGTGAAAAATCTTGAGATAAATTGTCTTAATGATTAATTCACCAGGACCCTATCTCTGAAGGAAAAAGAGATTAATACTCTTAAGTGTGACCTTCAAAGGTTGTCTAGAAGTTCTGACTAAATATCAGGAATGTTATTTGGTCAGAAGTATTTTGGAAACACAAATGGTTTAGGGTTCAAAAGTAAAACTGTGAGCACAAACAACTCTTTTGTTCCATCCGGTTTTGGAATAATTGATGTTGAAAGTTGTGATAAACATGAGGCAAGTAAGCAAGAGAATAAATCTTCTTTGATTTGTTCGCTTTGCGGAAATGCAAATCATGTCCAAAATAAGTGTTGGAAATTCAAGAGGAACAACTAATGGATTGCCAAACTTCAAAAAGACATGAAAAGAATGAATCTGGCCTTGAGTAATCAACAGGGCATTCTTGAAAACGAGAAGAAATCTAAAAAAAACAGATTCATACGAGGTAAGATAAGTCACTATGTGATAAAAGATGTGAGCATTTGGCTCACTCCGTCAGTATCTAATACTAATGACGTCTGGATCCTCATCTTTAACTTGAGAAAATGAGGATTGCATCAAGGTTTCTCAAGTTTTGTATAATTGTTAATTTCTTATTTTTTATGTTAAGAAAATATTTTCTTAGTTAAAATAGATAATGGATCATGAACCTTAAAAGACTTTTTCAAAGCACTTCTAGGGTTTGGATGTCTATTGGTCTATTTATATTCATTTATGATCAAAATGCCCTTCACTTCTTTTATCTTGAAAGATACAGTTCATGGCTCCTGTAACTAGAGGTACCACAAAAAGAGATGCAGTTGAAGCAGTTAATGTCTATCTCTGTGAAGGAATCAAGTCCTCAAGGAAGAAGAAGGAGAAATCCACAAATTATTAAGAAGGTTCTTCCTCTAACTGCCTCTTGTCTGTTTGTCATTTTGATAATAACTTTAGAGGTATGGTGAAGGATTTCATCAACAAAACAAATGATTTAAAATCTCAAATCATTTCCTCTTTGGAAAAGATAACTCACTATGAACATATGTTTTCTCTAACAAGGAACACCTTGGGTGAACTAAAAAGTGAACTTAGTGAGTTAGCTGATATTTCTCAAGATGTAGAGGAATTGAATGATCCCATAATCAATGGTTTTCTCAATAATGAGAAGGAATTCTCAGTAGATGCCCTTAGAAAGCTCTAAGATGTCTAGGAAAATTCTTATGAGAATTTATTCTTGTGTTTTAAGAAGGATAACTAGGTTTTTGAATAACACTTATTGTGAGTACACATAGCTATTGCCAACGATTTTCATCTTGCAGAGTTTTTAGATTTATTTATTTAAATTCTAAAGTTTATTTGTAAGATGATTTTGCAATATTAATCTTTATGGTTTTGTATATTGCAACTTGTTATGGGATATGTGTGTTTGCATTCGTGAACTGTGATTGTCCCATATTTTACTCAAAAGTTAAGTCTATCATATGTCTTTATTGATAAAAGATAGAATGAACTTTTGGCAACAAAAGTTAAGCCTATTATGTCATTATGCAAATATTGATGAAGATAGGGTGAACTTTTGTCTGCAAAGATTAAGTCTATTATATGACTTTATGCAAATATTTATGAAAAATAGAATGAATCTTTGAATATTTTGTAGTATTGGTCTTTTCCTGATCCACATCTTTGTGTAAATGTTGTGCGGCTCCGAAGTACTCTTATGTGAGCATTTCCGATTAAATGAATCATGGGTTCTCTTGTGGTTAATCTAATTGATTTTCTGGATACAAATTCATGTGATTTGTTGATGTCCAAAGAAATCCCTCTTTTCTTGTAAAAGTAAGGTCGCTCTTGTTGTTCTCTCAGGAATGACATTTTATGGGGGAGAGTTCTTATTTGATCTTGTGCTTAATTGCCAAATATTTGTGGGGAGTGCAGCTGTGGAATATTGTAGGAGTTTTCTTGTATCTTTATTAACTCCTTGATGAATGCATTTAGTTTTGACTATATGATTGCATCTAAACAAAGGTGATATGTTTTATTTTGGTCATGAAGTATCTCCATGAGAATTTCATTAGGATCCCACTAGTTTTCGTACCTTTGCCAATTTATATTGACAAAAAGGGGGAGAATTAATGTGTAGTTCACACTACAGATACATATGATTTACAGATCATTATGTAGGGGGAATGGTTTTCATATGAGATGGGGAGTGATACATATCACCATAATATTGTTCTCAAAGTTGTGATACAATTGGACTTTGATGTTGTGTAATGATACTATGACATTGTATAACAATGATTGAGAGCAACTGTGTTCTCATTGTTATGGCTACGGATCTTCAACAACTATGATGTTGAGTTGAACACATTCGGAATCACTGGAGTACTTGGAAGTGACGAAGATTTAGAGTAATGTTGAAGAACCAAGGAAATCAAGCATTTGGATGAGAAGCTACAAAGTTTATTTATTTTGTAATCCATATGTATTGATAGTTTTGTCACTAAAATTGACAAAGGGGGAGATTGTTAGAGCACTGTTTGGCTGAACTCGCAAGCGTTGCTATCTCAAGCTTGTTTTTCAAGTTTAGTTGTCAAAACTATAAGTCTTGATTTCTAGTCTACTTATAGCTAAGTCTCAGATTAGGATAGAAAGTGTAGTTGAACATTAGACTTCACGGCATTCATCGATTGAAGACGAAGAACTACTAAGGAGAGCTTGTAGAACTTCATCAACAATAGTTATGTGGAGGCTTGAACTCATCTATCACTCAAAAGTATATCTATTATATCTCCTATTTAACTCGCTTACATATTTCTCGAAATATGTGTTGGTAAGATTTCTCTTTAACCAAGTTCATCTTATATTCTTGACGAACGTCAAAAGATGATCATGTGAAAATATCCTTGTAACATCTTACATGATTTATGAGAGACAGTCATTTGATGTAGACTCAGAATGTTTCGTATTGATCATTTGATCACTTGAAAATTGCTTTGAAGCTAATAGTTTGTGTGAGACAGCTATTCCCGTCTTTCGAGAATGTTTCAATGATTGAAATGGTAGTTTAGAACGATTAACCATGATTGGATATAACCATAGTATGCGTACTTGCATATGTGTAGTCCAAGACCGACAATCTAGTGTGCATACCCGTATGCGTACTGGTTGGTCAGGTGAAGTACAGGAGCAATAGTATGCATACCCCGTATGCGTACTGGCGAAGTCAGTTGAAGTCCGAGAACTTTAGTATGCATAGCCTGCGCACTATATTCAACTGAGTTCGGATGTGAATGACAGTATGCGTACTCGTTTGCATATTGGTGAACACAGTCCAAGTCCGGCTACTTAGGTATGCGTACCTGTTTGCATATTTGAGTAGGTTATGTTCTAAAATCGGTTTGTTCATGAACTAATACATTTATATATTAAGGAATGCAATATTTTGCAAACCGTGGCTATAATGTTCATGAATTGATTCAAGTGAATCAAAATCGATTTTGCTTCAATTGTGTCTTGTATATCTCTATGAGAATATAAACAATTGAACAACTCTAGAAATAGTTTCATTTGAGTCATTTGAACTAGTTATGGTTAAGATGAATACGGTTGATATGAAAGTGTTCATGTGGCTAACTTCGGTTAACTATTGTTGAGCCAACATGGTGTACACATTTAGGTACAGTTACATAAACCTAAATGAGGGTACATTTCATTTATGTGTAACAAGCTAAGTTCGATCTAACGGTTGAAAGATATTAGCTTGAGTCTAATCAGGTTTTCATCTAATGGTGAATACTGAATGCTTCGTTACCAAGATAGCATTGATTGCAAACCCTGATTTGAAGACTATATAAGGGAGAAATCTAGCAACTGGGAAACCTAATCCCCACACCTCCTGTGTGATACTAGTTGCGACTAGAGTCATTTCTCCTTTAACCTTAGGTTTTTCCAAAACCCTGTAGGTTAACGACTTAAAGACTTCATTGGGATTGAGAAGTCGGACCCAACTATTTTCTCGGTAGTTGTGTGTTCTGATCTTGTTGTTTTCTATTGTGATTGAGTACTATCTTTTCTAGAGATTTAATCTCCGATAGGCAAGATAAAAAGTAGTCACAAACATCTCCGTCTCATCGTTTGTGATTCCACAATATGTTGTTTCGCTACCATACGATTAAGATTATTGTGAGGTTATTGATATTTATAGGTTGTTCTTCGGGAATATAAGTCTGGTATATCAATTAGTTCATGTTCACCTTGATTTATCAAAAGACAGAACAAAACTCATAGGTATATCCGTGGGATACAGATTTATCTAGTCAATAGACTTTTCTGTGTGAGACAGATTGGTTTATCAAGTCTTCGACTTTGGGTCGTATCAACTCTTAGTTGTGGGTGATATCAGCTAAGGGAATCAAGTGCATAGAGTCCTGCTGGGATTCAGAGACGTAAGAACGCAACTGTACCTTGATCAGTATGAGATTGATTGGTGATCAACTACAGTCCAGACCGAAGTTAGTTTTTAGTAGGCTAGTGTCTGTAGCGGATTAATATTGAAAAAGCGGGGGTACAACAACCACACCCAATATTTCGCTTAGAAATCTGTATGGACAAACTCCAATACACTTTTTAGAGAATCAACTAGACATTCAGACTCAATCTAGATAAAAAAATATATCAAAGAGTTTATATCTAAATCTCTCGATTTGATATATACTCAAGCAAATAGAAATCTGCGAGTCTCTATCAAATACTAGAGAGATAACTTGGATGGTACCAAAGACCAATATCCAAGTGTCAATCAATTTAAATCAACAACCAAAAGGTCGGATATTCTAATTGATTAAACAACGCACAACCTGTAATATTTCAATTATATAACAAAATATAATGCGGAAAAGAAATAACACAGACACCAGAATTTTGTTAACGAGGAAACCGCAAATGCAGAAAAACCCGGGACCTAGTCCAGATTAAACACACATTATGTTAAGCCGCTACAGACGCTAGCCTACTTCAAACTAACTTCGGTCTTGAAAAAGCGGGGGTCTAACAATACCACCCAATATTTCGCTTAGCAATCTGTATGGACTAACTCAGAAATACTTTGCAAGAGAATCAACTAGATAGTCAGACTCAATATAGATAAAAGTATCTCAAGGAGTTAATATCTCTCTCTTGATTTGATTTTTACTTAAGCTAAAAACAATAGCGAGTCTTTATCAAATACAAGGAATAATTGGACGGTACCAAAGACCAATGTCCAAGGATCAATCAATATCAATCAACAACCAAAGGTTGGATTTCCAATTGATGATCACGAACGCACAACCTGTATTATTTCAATTATATAAAATATAACGTGGAAAAGAAATAACACAGACACCAGAAATTTTGTTGACGAGGAAACCGCAAATGCAGAAAAACCCTGGGACCTAGTCTAGATTGAATACACACTGTATTAAGCCGCTACATACACTAGCCTACTGCAAACTAACTTCGGACTGGACTATAGTTGAACCCCAATCAGTCTCCCACCGATCCAAGGTACAGTTGTACTCCTACGCCTCTGATCTCAGCAGGATACTGCGCACTTGATTCCCTTAGCTGATCTCACCCACAACCAAGAGTTGTTGTAACCAAAAATCACAGACTTGATAATAAACAGATCTGTCTCACACAGAAAAGTCTATAAGAGGATAAATCTGTCTCCCACAAATAAACCCTAGGTTTTGTTCCGTCTTTAGATATAAAATCAAGGTAACAGGAACCAATTGATAATCCGGTATTATATTCCCGAAGAACAACATAGATTAATCAATCACCTCTCTACAATCCTTCCTGACTACACAAGCGGATTGTCGAGGAATCACAAACAGTGAGACGAACATGTTTGTGACTTATTTATCTTGCCTATTGAAGAACTCTCACGATCTCAATCCAATCAATAGATTGTACTCGTACGATAGAAGATGCAAGATCATATCACACAACTATGATAAAGTAGTATCGGTCTGGCTTCACAATCCCAATGAAGTCTTTAAGTCGTTAACCTGATTTTAGAGAAGAAAATCAAAGGTTAATGGAGATCGACTCTAGCGGAGGCACTAGTAGCACACAGACGTGTGGGTATTAGTTTTGCACAATGCTAGATGTCTCTTTTATATAACCTTCAAATCAGGGTTTTGCATTAGTTACAAAGCAATCCATATTCACCGCTAGATGAAAATCTGATTTAGATTCAAGCTAATATTTCTCAACCGTTAGATCGAAAACTTATCTTGTCACACACACTTGGGTAGACGTTTACTGGGTTCGTGAAAACCATGCCCAAACGTGTACGTGTATGTTGGTTCAACATAGTAACCCAAAAGTTTAACCGTATGAGCATTTCCTATTAACCTCGTTCTTCTTCACCATAACTAGTTCAATTGACTCAAATGAACTAGTTAAAGAGTTGTTCAATTTCTATGAGATCTTATGTAACTACACAAGACACAATTGAAACAAAGATGATTCGATTCGATTGAATCGGCTCATGAACATTATAGCCACGGTTTGCATAAAACATTCCTTAGTAATTTAATATTTCATGTTCAAAGCACATCTTTAGATCATAACCTCTTAAGTTCACAAACAAGTTCGCGGACTTAAGTTAATCGGTTGAGTTTTCCAAACTCAGCAGAAATTCTCGGGATGAGAACTTCCGCCAGTTCGCGAACTGGGTTCGCGGACTGAGTTCGCGGACTTAGCACACAAACGAGTTTTGGAAAATCTCAGCAGAAATTCTCGGTCGTGAACTTCCGACAGTTCGCGGACTGAGTCTGCGAACTAGGTTCGCGGACTTTTCAAGCCAATTCCACAATCCTCCCGATTTCTCTTGATCAACAAAGTTCGAAAACTTCGGTTCAAGGAATACATGGTTATGTAATCTAAACTCTCATTTAAATCATTGAGACATTCTCAGAGGACGTTATGTATCCGTTATTCACAAACCGATTCACGTCAGAGCAATTCTCAAAGTGATTGAAACCTTTCATGACTTTCGTCACTAGGTGAATATAAACTTGATTAAAGAGAAACGCTTTACCAACACACGATTTCGAGATAAAAGATAAGCAATGAATGCTCTCGAAATGTCAAATGTGTATGATCTAGTCTATATAGCATACGACTTTTGTCTCATAAGAAGTAGGAGATAGAAGAGATAGACTTTTGAGTGATAGATAAGTTCAAGTCTTCGCATACCTTTTTGTTGATGAAGTTCTACGGTTACTTGTATAGATCTTCGTCGTTGTATGATGAATCTCCATGAAGTCCTTGAGCTCAACTACACTTTTCTATCCTAGTCCGAGACTTAGCTATGTAGGCTAGAAATCAAGACTTATAGTTTTGATCACTAACATTGACAAACATGCTTGAGATAGCAACGCATGCGAGGTTGACCGAGCTATGCTCTAACAATCTCCCCCTTTGTTAATTTTAGTGACAAAACTATTAATACATATGGAATACAAAAAAGATAAACTTTAGTGGCTCCTATTCCGTAGTCTAATCTTCAACGTTCCTTGAAATATTCGTCCTTCCAAGTACTCCAATGATCCCAAAGGTTGTAAGTTTAGCACCATCGTTGTTGAAGATCCGTAGCTATAACAATGAGAGAAATTGAGATTCTCGATCATTATTATACAGTGTCATAGTATTATTATATGACATCAAAGTCCAATTGTATCATGACTTTAACAATAATACTACTGTGATATGTATCACTCCCCCTTAGTCAATAATCCGTCTCGATCATGGAAACCACTCCCCCTTACACACTGATCCGAAAACCATATGTATTTGTAGTGTGAACTACAATATTTCTCCCCCTTTTTGTCAATAAAATTGGAAAAGGTACAAGAATGGGATCATAATGAAATTTCCACAAGAGACATTTCATGACCAAAAGAAAAATAAATACCAACTTAATTTAGATGCAATCTAATATCCGAAGCTAACAACATTCATCAAGGAGTTTTAAGATAAAAGATAACCCCTATAAAATTCCACAGCCGTACTCCCCGCAAGATATTACCATTAAGCACAAGTTCAAAAGAACTCTCCCCCATTTGATGTCATTCCCGAGAGAAAAACAAGAGCGACCTTAATTTCGAAAGAAAAGAAGGATTTTATATTGGACACCAAAAACCATAGGAATGATTTTCTATATCCAAAGCTTAACCAAATTAACCACAAGTAAACCCATGATTAATTCAATTGGAATACGCAACTAAATCAAACCACAAAAGTGATCAATTTAATTGAAAGTGCTCAACATAAGTAAACTCACGGAGCTACGACTAAGTCAATCACACGGAGATGACTAACTTAACCGTTCAAATACTCAACATAAGGAAAACCTTACGGAATATATGACTACATTAACCAAAGAAAATGATAGTGTAGCCTTTCATATACTCAACAAAAGAACTTGTGGAATATATGAAAAATCAACTAGATTAATTACAAGAGAACCTATAATTAATTTAATTGGAATGCAAATAACCAAACTAATCACCGAAGTAATCAATTTAATTATTTTGGTCTCAACATAAGAGAACTTATGGAACCCCGACTAAGTTCATCATAGAATATGACAACCTTAACCGTACATGTACTCGACATAAGAAAGAAAACTTATGGAGTACAAATTAAATAACCAAACAGGTTGATTAATTTAGTTATTAATGCTCGACATATAGCATCTTATGGAACAACCAACGAAGCCAAGGTAAATCGACTTAGTTGTAAGGTGCTCAACATAAGACACACAATGGAGCCTTCACGGTAAAACATAATAAAATGGATCAATGAAGATCAATACCGTGGATAACATACAAGGATCTATTCTATTTTCCATCATAACGACATAATAGACTTTATCCTTGTTTAACAAAAGATTTTATCCTATTTTCTATCAAATTAATGATTGCATAGGCTTAACTTTTGTATATGTCAAAAGTCCATTCGTCCTTTCATCAATCCGAATACCGATTCATGAACGACTTTACTTTTGACTGCAATATGGAACCTTCAAGTTCACGGACGTAAACAAAACATATCCCATAAAAATATTGCAATATTACAAACCATTAAAATACTGCAATAAACATCATCCTCCAAATATTTTTTGAATTTAATAACAATAAACCTAAAAAATAACATAAGAAGATGAAAACAAAAATAGCTATGTGTAGTCACAATCATCGCTATTCAAATCACTAGTTATTCTTCCAACTAATCCAAAAAGAAGACATCCTAGGCAACAATGCCTTTGAGAAATTCAGCATCATTCCCAAACTTCTTGTTGTCAACAATCATTGGAACATAAGGTTCACGAAGATAGGAGTTTGTATCAACGAACTGTCTTGGCCTATTATGTCGTACCAAGGCTCTCTGAATTTCTAAGGACATTGACACAAAAGCCTTTATTTCACGAATCTCCTTTCTTACTTCCTTCAACTCATCAAGAACATCGGAAAACTTCTGAGAGTTAGAAGGTACAGCCCTGGGATTTCTTGTATTCCTTTTTTTCTTTTCAGGGACTTAGAAACATGAGATTTTTATTTTTCCTTGATTGAAGATTTAACAATCATGTTGACATCCTTTCCATCTGACATGGTGTTTTGAGAACAGTTATAAACAACTGGATTTGTGTGATTGAATCACCTAACTCAACAAGCAATCTTATATAGGATGTCAAAAATGAAAAAGGAATGTAGGGTTCGAAACTTATTGACAGGTTCGTATACGCCCAACTCTAAAACCCTATAAAGAGTAGAATTGTCGATAATAACCCTTTATTTGATAGATAGAAAATAACAAATCTAAGAAAAGAAGGAAAAACTTTACTGAAGCCTGAATCAACACTCAATCTTGTCTCTTTTCATCAGGCACATGAGACAAGATTTTCCCAACAACACAATCAAGTTGTGTTGCGATGAACAACGATTTGTCCATATTTTTCCTCAAGGGAGGAATCTTCAGACTTCTGTCTATCAAAACGATTCGACCATACTTTCTTTTCAAATGGTCTTACTCTATCCCTGGAAACCAACTTCTTAGACGAAGATAAGATCCTACATACCTCGGTGGTCTTCTGAGCAAGTTTCAGCTTCCTTGCTAATCGATCTGCTCTTCGTTGAAGTTTGCTGGCGTGCCTTATTTGGTGCTTGTACTTGTAGCACCTTGATAGTTCGCGTCCCTTCATCGAACAAAACGAGCACGTCAAACTTGGATAGTATTCAGGAATCTGAGATGTGCAAGTAGCTAGACATACAGTAGATCCTGAAACATTACTGACAGGGTTTCCAGTTAGAGAATCTTCCAGCTTGATTGGGTTTCCTTCTTCTCCGAACCCATTGAGATTGATATATGTATTGCTACAAGTATCAAAATCGATGTTTTCACCAAGGGCCCTACACTTGATTTCCTATCTTCATAGAAATCATAGGTTTCAGACATTTCATCAAGTGTTACAGCTAGACCTTTGTTCCCAGTGTATTTTCTACGATTTGGGCATTCGTTAGCAAAATGACCAAAACCCTTACACTTAAAGCACTGAGGCATGTCCTCGTCATCAGCCTCGTCAGCATCCCTGTTTTTAGGAGGTACGCGACCGTGAGGTTTGTCTGATGACCTAGGTTTGTCTCTTGAAAACCGTTTACTTCTCTTCAACAGAAGATCCCTAAACTGTCTTGTGATCAAGGAGACCGACTTGTTAAGGTCTTCATCTGAAAAATCATTCTCAGACTGATCATCCTCAGAGACATGAACACTTTTACTTTTGGCAAGTAATTTAGTGCTCTTCTGTGCTTAGGGCTGATCATGGTCGGTTTTGGTTCGGTTTCTAGCCAAACCAAAACCGAAACCAATACTATTGGTTTCTAAAAATCTAAACCAAACCAATCCATTAATCATTGGTTCGGTTTCCAAATGGTTCCAGTTGGTTTCGGTTTGTCCCAGTGGTTTTTGGTTAACCAATAATTATGTCAAACCAAAAAAAAAATACACAAATTTACAGATAAAAAAATCGTAGTTGCCGATAGTATTGGTTTACACAAATATACAGACAAAAAAAGAAAAATCAAGAATAGTTAAAGCTTACTCTAATTCTAGAGATCAAAAGAAGATATATAATATATCTTAATTTAGTTATTGACAAATAAAAAAGAAGGAAGACGGGAAGAAAAAAGTCGAGTAGCAGCAGCTGTAGTTGGGGGTGGAGAAGGGAGACGGCTGAGACAAAGAGAAAGAGTGAGAATATCATAATGAAATATTAGATTTAGGGTTTCTATTTATCCTCTAAATCAATGGGTAGAATCTAATACTTTTAAATCGACGGTAAAAACTAAGTTTAAAAATTAATCGGTTCCCCAATGGTTTTTGGTTCGGTTTTCAGGTCAAACCAAAACCAAACCAGTAATGTCGGTTTTTCAACTTTTTTTGCCAAACTAATCCAAATCTAAATGGTTTGGTTCGGTTTCTTTCTTATTGGTATGGTTCGGTCGGTTTCCAACGGTTAACCGACACCATGTTCAGCCCTATCTGTGCTTTATAGGAAACATCCTTACCGACTTTAGATGTATGCTCATGGTCAAAGATCTTTAGCTTACCAACCAAAGTGTTTCTGGAAAGATTATTGAGGTTATTCCCCTCAACGATGGAATGCTTCTTAGACTCGTATCTAGATGGCAGCGATCTGAGAATTTTCATCACAATATCCTTTTCAGGAATAGTCTTACCCAATGCAAAAGATGCATTAACAATTTCAGACACTTTGTGATTAAACTCATCAAATGTTTCTTCATCTGTCATACGAAGGTTCTCCCAATCGGAATTAAGGTTTTGAAGCCTAGCTTCCTTTTCACTGGAGTTTCCTTCAAATACGGTTTCTAAGATATCCCAAGCATCTTTAGACCTAGTGCAATTAGACACATGGTGTTGAAGACTTGGGGCAATGGCATGTATGATAGCATTTAACCCTTAAGAATTCTGCTTTGCAGCAAGAATCTCGGCAGCATTATATTCACCAATATTCTTGGGAACAGTTCCGTCTCCAGCTGCAACAACGGGCGCATCATAACCATTCACCACATATACCCATGATTAAAAATCACGCGATTGAAGAAAAGCTCGCATAGAAATTTTACACCATAAGTAATTGGAGCCATCGAAGAATGGTGGTACGTTAATAGAGATAGCACCTCTGTCCATAGAGTCAGATCGCTACAAACACAGACTTGTTAGGTCTTGAACGTGTTAGCCTGCTCTGATACCAATTGAAAAAGAGGGGGTCTAACAACACCACCCAATATTTCGCTTAGAAATCTGTATGGACTAACTCCAAAATACTTTGCTAGAGAATCAACTAGACAGTCAGACTCAATCTAGATAAAAGTATCTCAAGGAGTTAATATCTCTCTCTTGATTTGATTTTTACTCAAGCTAAAAACAATAACGAGTCTTTATCAAATACGAGGAATACTTGGACGGTACCAAAGACCAATATCCAAGGATCAATCAATATCAATCAACAACCAAAGGTTAGATTTCCAATTGATGATCACGAACACACAACCTGTATTATTTCAATTATATAAAATATAATGCGGAAAAGAAATAATACATACACCATAAATTTTGTTAACGAGGAAACCGCAAATGCAGAAAAATCCCGGGACCTAGTCCAGATTGAATACACACTGTATTGAGCCGCTACAGACACTAGCCTACTGGAAACTAACTTCAGAATGGACTATAGTTGAACCCCAATCAGTCTCCCACCGATCCAAGGTACAGTTGTACTCCTACGCCTCTGATCCCAGCAGGATAATGCGCACTTTATTCCCTTAGCTGATCTCACCCACAACCAAGAGTTGTTGTAACCCAAAATCACAGACTTGATAATAAACAGATCTGTCTCACACAGAAAAGTCTATAAGAGGATAAATCTGTCTCCCACAAATAAACCCTAGGTTTTGTTCCGTCTTTAGATATAAAATCAAGGTAACAGGAACCAATTGATAATCCGGTCTTATATTCCCGAAGAACAGCCTAGATTAATCAATCACCTCTCTAAAATCCTTCCTGACTACACAAGCGGATTATCGAGGAATCACAAACAGTGAGACGAAGATGTTTGTGACTTCTTTACCCTGCTTATCGGAGAACTCTCACGATCTCAAGCCAATCAATCGATTGTACTCGTACGATAGAAGATGCAAGATCAGATCACACAACTACGATAAAGTAGTATCGGTTTGGATTCACAATCCCAATAAAGTCTTTAAGTCGTTAACCTGATTTTAGAGAAGAAAATCAAAGGTTAATGGAGATCGACTCTAGCGGGCGCACTAGTAGCACACAGACGTGTGGGGATTAGTTTTGCACAATGCTAGATGTCTCCTTTATATAGCCTTCAAATCATGGTTTTGCCTTAGTTACAAAGCAATCCATATTCACCGTTAGATGAAAACCTGATTTAGATTCAAGCTAATATTTCTCAACCGTTAGATCGAAAACTTAGCTTGTCACACACACTTGGGTAGACGTTTACTGGGTTCGTGGAAACCATTCCCAAACGTGTACGTGTATGTTGGTTCAACATAGTAACCCAAAAGGTTAACCATATGAGGATTTCATATTAACCTTGTTCTTCTTCACCATAACTAGTTCAATTGACTCAAATGAACTAGTTAAAGAGTTGTTCAATTGCTATGAGATCTTATGTAACTACACAAGACACAATTGAAACAAAGATGATTCGATTCGATTGAATCAGCTCATGAACATTATATCCACGGTTTTCATAAAGCATTCCTTAGTAATTTAATGTTTCATGTTCAGAGCACATCTTTAGATCATAACCTCTTAAGTTCACAAATAAGTTCGCGGACTTAATTTAATCGGTTGAGTTTTCCAAACTCAGCAGAAATTCTCTGGATGAGAACTTCCGCCAGTTCGCGGACTGGGTTCGCGGACTTAGCACACAAACGAGTTTTGGAATATCCCAGCAGAAATTCTCGGTCGAGAACTTCCGACACTTCGCGGACTTGGCAAGCCAATTCCACAATCCTCCCGATTTCTCTTGATCAACAAAGTTCGAAAACTTCTGTTCAAGGAATACATGGTTATGTAATCTAAACTCTCATTTCAATCATTGAGATATTCTCAGAGGACGCTATGTAGCCGTTATTCACAGACCGATTCACGTCAGAGCAATTCTCAAAGTGATTGAAACTTTTCATGACTTTCGTCACTAGGTGAAGATAAACTTGATCAAAACGAAACGCTTTACCAACACACGATTTCGAGATAAAAGATAAGCAATGAATGCTCAGCTCGAAATGTCAAATGTGTATGATCTAGTCTATATAGCATACGACTTTTGTCTCATAAGAAGTAGGAGATAGAAGAGATAGACTTTTGAGTGATAGATAAGTTCAAGTATCCACATACCTTTTTGTTGATGAAGTTCCACAGTTCCTTGTATATATCTTCGTCGTTGTATGATGAATCTCCATGAAGTCCTTGAGCTCAAATGCACTTTTCTATCCTAGTCCGAGACTTAGCTATGTAGGCTAGAAATCAAGACTTATAGTTTTGATCACTAACATTGACAAACATGCTTGAGATAGCAACGCATGCGAGGTTGACCGGGCTATGCTCTAACAGGTCTGGACTGTAGTTGAACCCCAATCAAACTCATATTGATCCAAGGTACAGTTCCTACGTCTCTGATCCCAGCAGGATACTATGCATTTGATTCCCTTAGTTGATCTCACCCACAACTTAGAGTTGCTACGACCCAAAGTCGAAGACTTTAATAAACAAATATGTATCACACAGAAAAGTCTACAGAATATATAAATCCGTCCCCCACAAATATATCTACGAGTTTTTGTTCAGTCTTTTGATAATTCAAGGTGAACAGGAACCAATTGATAAACCAGACTTATATTCCCGAAGAACATCCTAGTATTATCAATCACCTCACAATAATCTTAATCGACGCAGCGGAAAAAGATATTGTGGAATCACAAACGATGTGACGAAGATATTTGTGACTACTTTTCTATCTTGCCTATCGGAGATATCAATCTCAAGACAATCGTTACGATTGTAGTCAACACGATAGAATCAACAAGATCAGATCACACAACTACGAGAAAGTAGTATCGGTCTGGCTTCACAATCCCAATGAAGTCTTTAAATCGTTAACCTGGTTTAGAGAAGAAACCAAAGGTTAAAGGAGAATCAACTCTAGCTTACACAACTAGTATCACATGTAAGGTGTGGGGATTAGGTTTCTCAGTTGCTAGAGTTCTCCCTTATATAGTCTTTCAAATCAGGGTTTGCAATCAATGTTAGCTTGGTAATAAAGCATTCAATATTCACTGTTAGATGAAAACCTGATTAGATTCAAGCTAATATTTTTCAACCGTTAGATCGAAAACTTAGCTTGTTACACATAATTGAAATGTACTATTTTGGGTTTATGTAACCGTACCCAAACATGAACATTTGTTGGTTCAACAATAGTTAACCAATGGTTAGCCATATGAGCACTTTCATATCAACCATGTTCTTCTTCACCATAACTAGTTCAAATAACTCAAATGAACTAGTTAGAGAGTTGTTCAATTGCAAGGAGATCATACGTAACTACACAAGACACAATTGAAGCAAAAAGATTTGATTCACTCGAATCGGTTCATGAACTATATAGCCACAGCTTGCATTTGAGTTAATATGAATAAGTTCACAAACAATCGTTATTAGATATAACCAACTCAAGTTCGCGGACTGGGTTCGTGGACTTAAGTTCCCGGAAGGAGTTCACAAACTCCAGCAGATTTTCTCGGGTCGAGAACTTCCGCCAGTTCGTGGACTTAGCTTACGCCACTATTCCGGTTCTCTTGATCAACAAAGTTCGCAAACTTCGGTTCAAGGAATAAGGACTTATACATATATGTGTTTCCACAACAATGCTTATATCCACCAATGGTTATATAATCTAAACTCTCATTTCAATCATTAAAACATTCTCAAAGGACGTTATATAGTTGTTATTCACAAACCATTTTTCGTCAGAGTAATTCAAAGTGATTGAAACATAACATGACTTTCGTCACTAGGTAAAGATGAACTTGGCCAAAGCAAAAGCTTACCAACACATATTTCGAGAAATATATAGGCGAGATAAACTCGGCTCGAAATAGCAAATGTGTATAATCAAAGTGTACATAACAAAACGACTTTTGTCTCAAAAATAGGAGATAGAGTAGATAGACTTTTGATTGATAGATAAGTTCATGTCTCCACATACCTTTTAGTCGATGAAGATCCACCAGTTCCTTGAGTAGTCCTTCGTATTGTATGATGATTTCCATGGAGTTCTTGAGCTCAACTACACCTTATATCCTAGTCCGAGACCTTAGCTATAGTAGGCTAGAAATCAAGACTTATATTTTTGATCACTAACATTGACAAACATGCTTGAGATAGCAACGCATGCGAGTTTGACCGAGCAATGCTCTAACAATCTCCCCCTTTGTCAATTTTAGTGACAAAACTATTAATACATATGGAATACAAAAAATAAATAAATTAAAATTTTATAGCTCCTATTCCACATGTCTAATCTTCAACATTACTCGAAATCTTTGTTACTTCCAAGTAATCCAATGATCCCAAAGGTTGTAAGTCAAGCATCATCATTGTTGAAAATCTGTAGCTATAACAATGAGAAAACATAATTCTCGATCATTTTTATATAGTGTCATAGTATCAATATACAACGTCAAAGTTCAATTGTATCACAACTTCAACAACAATACTATGGTGGTATGTATCACTCCCCCTTAGTCAATACTCCATCTCACATGGAAACCACTCCCCCTTACATAATGATCAGAAAACCATATGTATTTGTAGTGTGAACTACATATTAATTATCCCCCTTTTTGTCAATAAAATTGGCAAAGGTACAAGAACGGGATCCTAATGAAATATCCGAAAGAGACATTTCTTGACCAAAAGATAGCAAAAGTATATCATCTTATTTAGATGCAATCATAAAGCCGAAGTTAAATGCATTCATTAAGGAGTTTGTAAAGATACAAGATAACCCCTAAAATATTCCACAGCCGCACTCCCCACAAAGATTTGACAATTAAGCACAAGTTCAATTAAGAACTCTCCCCCATGATATGTCATTCCCGAAAGAACAACAAGAGCGACCTTAATTTCGAAAGAAAAGAAGGGTTTCTTTGGACATAACAAATCACATACAAGTATGAATTTGAATCCAAAATACTCAATTAAATTAACCACAAGAGAATTCATGATTAATTTAACCGGAAATGCTCAACATAAGTGAACTTATGGAGACTAAAAAATACTCAATTAGATTAATCACAAGAGAACCCATAATTAATCTAATCGGAATATACAACCAAACTAATCACAAAAAGTATTCAATTTAATTGGTCATGCTCGACATAAGAAAACTTACAAAGAAACAACTAAATAACCAAACAAGATGATTAACTTAGTTGAATATGCTCGACATAAAGTACCTCACGGAGCAACAACTAAGCCAAAACAATAACTCAGTCGATACAGCTCAACATAAGACACCTTATGGAACAACACAGTATATACACAAAAATTGTGGATCGGAGATCGACCTAATACCGTGGAATAAGCAAGGACTCATTCTATTTTCCATCACCATTTGCACAGTGACATACAATAGACATAATCCTTGAAAACAAAAGATTTTAACCTATCTTCCATCAATAATTGACATAATAGGTTTAACTTTTGTATTTGTTAAAAGTCCATTCATTCTTTTATCAATACATGCATATCAACTTACGAAAGACTTTATTTTTGACAAGGTATGGGACAATCATAGTTCACGGACTTTTTTAACATTTACCATAATAATTTACAATATATAAAACCATAAAGATTAATACTGCAAAAATCATCTTCCAAACAATTTAGAATTTAAACCAATAAATCTAAAAACAAGAAGATGAAAACGTTGTACATAGCTATGTGTGATCACAATAATGACTATTCCAAACTCTAGTTATTCTTCTAAACAAAACAACAAAATAGAATATTTACTAGGAAATCTAGAAGAAAAAACAAGCTAAACCAAAAACAGACTTTTATGCCAATGCCGAACACGAACTGAAGTCATATAGACGGTTCTGGATCCTCATGAGTCTTGAGATCGTTGAACTTGTGATCGAAAGCATCTACTACATCTTTAGAAAAGATATTTTCATTGAGAAGGTCTTTAATTTTTTCTTTCATGAGACCAAGGTCAAAGGTAACTTTTTCCAACTCAGTTCTTAACACATCAAGACCTTTCAAGGTATCAACAAGTTGCAGCTTTGATTCCTTAAAATATTTAAGGAAATCATGAACCACTTCAGCAGAGATAATATCCCCTTTCTCAACATCCTCATGAGTATAGGCATAGTAACATGAGGCATTAGGATGATCTTCATATACAAGGGTTCTTTTCTTCCTCCCTTCGGAGTCAAAACCAATACCTTTATCAAGAAAGCCTTTAGAAAAACCACAAGCTCGTGAAGAGGATGAAATTCTTGATAAACCAAAATAACCTGAGTACGCAAACGTAACTCAGAGGTTTGGTATTTATATGGTTTATTAAGGAAGAAGACCTTTAGGGTTTCAAGGAATTGATTCGTAATAGTAATAGGGGTACCCGTACGAACACAACTCGACCCAAGGAAAAGCTTTAAAAAAAAACTTTTTGCTACATGAAAATTCATAGATGGCTCAATAAATTCCATACCAACATATGAGTAATTTAGAGCACAAGTGTAGCAGACCACATAATTGTAATAAAAATTGCATAAAAAGAGAGAAACGATACTAGACACCACAAATACTTTTTAGGAAATATTGTCTGCAGACGCTAGTTTAGATGTAAACGATAAGAGGATAGCTCAACTAAGCAGAACACCAAATTGTCACAGTGTACCTGAATTTTACACATCTTGCTCATCAGGATTTTTATGAGCAAGTTCTTAACCCTTGTGATTAATTAGCACAAGTATGAGCTCTGAGCTCATTAAAAGAATTGTGTTTATGGTCGAGTCTCTTTTTACTTCTGAATCTAGAGAGGGATCCCTTTTGATGTGAGAAATTATCATAAAACTTACTGTCATCAAAATACGAGACATAGTTTGAGTTCTTACCAGAAGAATTTTGACTTGAGGAGGATGACAACCTGTCAACAGTTTCTTTGTATCCTTCAATTATCTCCATCAGGTTATTTCTCATATCATCAATTTTTCTTCTTTCTTCTGAGATTTCATTCACGTCAAGGGTAATGTTGTTTCCATAGGAAACGACTTGATCTTTCTTTAGACGATTCTTGTTAAGACTTCTATTCTGCTTTAGGGCAGTTGAGGAACTCATCGAACTGGCCTTCCTGGTAACATACACAGGGTAAGTACGAAAACCAACTGGTTTAGACATACGAATGTCAGTTACACCTTCGAAAATTAAGTCTAAGGTGTGTTGAAGTTGAATCAAGGAGTTTTTATTCAACCTAGAGTTTCTCTTTTGTTTAGCAGAGCTTTCGCATTGCAAAAGAGGCATACTTTCTGATCACAAGAGTGATCATACAAAGTATTCTTAACAACCTCGTTAGGAGATTTCTTCCTTCCATGTGATGTGGAACATCCTTGATCAATGGGGATTTCAGACACATTCTTTTTGACTGGAAATGATTCCGATTTTACTTCTGGAGATGGAACGTTTTTAGTTGTAGCAGAAGTACTTGGTGTATTAGACTGCTTAGAGCATCCTTTAATAGAGAGTTTCTTCAAGCGTTGTTCTATTTCCACAGCATCTTTTTTGAGGCTTGCCTCGAGAACCATACGCGAAGAGTGATCCTCAGTATTTTCTTTGAAATTACAGTCCCGTATTATACCAAGGAGAACGTTGACATGATGTTTTCACCGATTAAATCTATCAGCTTGGAATATTTAGAATCAAATCACTCTCTTCAGCTATTTCCCGTTCATTTAGAGAGATAAACTCTTTTGAAGGGTAATCGGAAAAACACATGTCGAAGTTTGTCTGTCTTGTTTGAAAACAAGGTTCGTCTATATTTGAGATTGAAGAATCTTTCTCTTTAATAGAAATAGACGAGACAAAACTTTTATTTCTGGTGACGCGTTTATCAGAGACAGTACTCTTGTCCATAGAGTCAGATCGCTACAAACACAGACTTGTAAGGTCTTAAACGTGTTTGCCTGCTCTGATACCAATTGAAAAAGCGGGAGGACAACAACCACACCCAATATTTCGCTTAGCAATCTGTATGGACAAACTCCAATATACTTTCTAGAGAATCAACTAGACAGTCAGACTCAATCTAGATAAAAAGTATATCAAAGAGTTTATATCTCAATCTATCGATTTGATATATACTCAAGCAAATAGAAATCTGCGAGTCTTTATCAAATACTAGAGAGATAACTTCGATGGTACCAAAGACCAATATCCAAATGTCAATCAATTTAAATCAACAACCAAAAGGTTGGATATTCTAATTGATTGAACAACGCATAACCTGTGATATTTCAATTATATAACAAAATATAATACGGAAAAGAAATAACACAGACACCAGAATTTTGTTAACGAGGAAACCGCAAATACAGAAAACCCCCAGGACCTAGTCCATATTGAACACACACTGTATTAAGCCGCTACAGACACTAGCCTACTTCAAACTAACTTCGGTCTGGACTGTAGTTGAACCCCAATCAATCTCACACTAATCCAAGGTACAGTTATGCTCCTACGTCTCTGATCCCAGCAGGATACTATGCACTTGATTCCCTTAGCTGATCTCACCCACAACTAAGAGTTGCTACGACCCAAAGTCGAAGACTTTAATAAACAAATATGTATCACACAAAAAAGTCTACAGAATAGATAAATTCGTCTTCCACGAATATACCTACGAGTTTTTGTTCCGTCTTTTGATAAATCAAGGTGAACAGAAACCAATTGATAAACCGGACTTATATTCCCGAAGAACAGCCTAGTATTATCAATCACCTCACAATAATCTTAATGGACGCAGCGAAAAAAGATATTGTGGAATCACAAACGATGAGACGAAAATGTTTGTGACTACTTTTATATCTTGCATATCGGAGATATCAATCTCAAGACAATCGTTACGATTGTACTCAACACGATAGAATCAGCAAGATCAGATCACACAACTACGAGAAAGTAGTACCGGTCTGGCTTCACAATCCCAACGAAGTCTTTAAATCGTTAACCTGGTTTAGAGAAGAAACCAAAGGTTAAAGGATAATCGACTCTAGCTTACACAACTAGTATCACACGTAAGGTGCGGGGATTAGGTTTCCCAGCTGCTAGAGTTCTCCCTTATATAGTCTTTCAAATCAGGGTTTGCAATCAATGTTAGCTTGGTAAAAAAGCATTCAATATTCATCGTTAGATGAAAACCTGATTAGATTCAAGCTAATATTTCTCAACCGTTAGATCGAAAACTTAGCTTGTTACACACAATTGAAATGTACTATTTTGGGTTTATGTAACCGTTCCCAAACATGAACATTTGTGGGTTCTACAATAGTTAACCAATGGTTAGCCATATGAGCACTTTCATATCAACCATGTTCTTTTTCACCATAACTAGTTCAAATGACTCAAATGAACTAGTTAGTGATAAAACTATTAATACATATGGAATACAAAAAATAAATAAATTAAATTTTGTAGATCCTATTCCACATGTCTAATCTTCAACATTACTCGAAATCTTCGTTACTTCCAAGTACTCCAATGATCCCAAAGGTTGTAAGTTCACTATCATCGTTGTTGAAAATTCGTAGCTATAACAATGAGAAAACATAATTCTCGATCATTGTTATACAGTGTCATAATATCAATATACAACGTCAAAGTTCAATTGTATCACAACTTCAACAACAATACTATGGTGATATGTATCACTCCCCCTTAGTCAATACTCCATCTCACATGGAAACCACTCCCCCTTACATAATGATCCGAAAACCATATGTATTTGTAGTGTGAACTACATATTAATTATCCCCCTTTTTGTCAATAAAATTGGCAAAGGTACAAGAACGGGATCCTAATGAAATATCCGAAAGAGATATTTCTTGACAAAAAGAAAGCAAAATTATATCATCTTATTTAGATGCAATCATAAAGCCGAAGCTAAATGCATTCATCAAGGAGTTTGTAAAGATACAAGATAACCCCTAAAATATTCCACAGCCGCACTCCCCACAAGGATTTGGAAATTAAGCACAAGTTCAATTAAGAACTCTCCCCCATAATATGTCATTCCCGAAAGAACAACAAGCGCGACCTTAATTTCGAAAGAAAAGAAGGGTTTCTTTGGACATAACAAATCACATACAAGTATGAATTTTGTAGGATCATAATCTCGCAGCAATAATGCCTCAACGAAATTATTAACAACACAACACGACAGCGTCGCAGAATAACTTCAGAAACGAAATACTAAACGACGTCAGCTAAATCATGAGAAAAATGTGATGGTCTTGCGAAAATTAGAGAGTTTGCGAGATTAATATTTGTAAGGTCGCGAGAATGTCGCAAGCCATATCCGAAAATAAATGACATATTAGCTGTCATCCACTATGTAATTCCCTATAAATAGCCGCTCAGTTGTAAAGGAAAGGGAGAGATCTTTTTCTGAGTGAGAAGCAAGTAAATAGGAGAGAGAAATTCTAAAGCAGCGGTTATTCTTGATTCCTTTATCTTTTCTTGTAAGATTGTTCAAAGATTGATCAATAAAATTAAGATTGTTAATCTAAAATGAGTTGAAAGTTAATGAAATCTTGTGAGGGGTGTAGTGTAGGATTTCCTGCAATTACATAATGGCGCTAGAAACAGGGACGATGAAAGATTGAAGATTATTCTAGAAAAAATTGAAGATTAATATTGAGATTTGTGAAGATTTGGAGTGATTGATTAAGAATTTTACATAATCTCTTCCAATTTATTAATATTGAAGAAATGGCTAGAAGAAGAAATACATCAGAACAACCAACTACTGTTAGAAGAAGCAAGAGAATTGCTGGAAGGGAAAGAAGTGAAATGGGAGAATCTAATAGAATGAGAAATAATGGAGAAAATCAAATTCAACCACCAGTTCAACCAACACTAATACAAGGAAGGAATACAGATTATGATAGGGTGAGTATACACACTTGGCAGTCAAATTCAGCAGAAGAAGTAGAAGAAGAGCAGCAAACCAGAAATCATAGACAGGTAGAGAGAAATCAAGAAGCAGATGAAGGAATAATTCATGGAGATGAGGAAATTGGAGCATTAGAAACGTTGAGACGAAAAATACATGAAGAAAGAAGAGCTGAGGCAGAAGAACGTGCGAATCTAACAAGGAAAAATCACGAATTGAGGATGGAAAATATGAGACTACAGAGTAGAAGATCGAGAAGTATTACAAAATCATATTCAATATCGACTAGAAGAGAGATGAGGCGAAACTCACCCAAAACTAATGCCGGAAATAATATTCAAGTAGAAATATCAAATCCTAATGAAGAACATTGCGAATATAGAGAAAGGAATGATGATCGTTACGTTCCACAAAATGAAACTTTTGATGATAGGCAAAATGATAGAAATCAAGAAAATGGACAACATCAGGGACAAAATAATCAAGATGGCGAAGGGAATCGAGAGGAAGGAAGGAGAATTTTACATGAGAGAGAAGCTCAAAGAAATCAACAAACGATTGAAGAAGAAATTGAAAGACATTATGTTGAACAAGCACGTTTAATTTACGAACGTGAAAGACTGAGAGCAGAAATGGAAGAACAAGAGATTTGGGAGACAATTCGCCAGAATAATCATGAAAATCGAGAAAGAAGGCGTACACAAAACCGGAATAACGGTAATACCAATGAAGAGTATGATAGAGTACAGAGGGTGGCTGAAAGACAGCGAATGGAATTGATAAGAAATGAAAAAAATCATGGAGGGGAAGATGAGAGACATCATCATATGCGAATTCAAGTTAGAGATGAGGAAGAGATCACAGAAGAAGACGAGATGAAGATGATGAAGAGGAAATACAAATTTCGCGAGAGAAGAAAGACATGAACGCAGAAGAAGGGAGGCGAAATTAAAAAGACCAATGGATCAAAATTCAGGTGTAAATAAACAAATCTTAAAAGAATTAGAAGAAATGAGAGGAATGCTAAATAATAGAGGAGAAATGGGCAGAAGGCAATTAGATGAAGCTATAGAAGAAGCTGCGAAAACTCCATTTACAAGGGAAGTACAACTAGGAGGAATACCACCGAAATGCAATTTGCCCGCATTAACCAGCATTTTTGATGGAACAACTTGTGCAATTCAACACATTAAAGCCTACGTGAGGTGCATGTTGCAATGGGAAAATCATGATGCGTATTATGCAAGTATTTGCATCCAGCTTAACAGGGGAGGCGTTAAAATGGTTCGAAGGTCTACCAAAGAATACAATAACATCCTTCAATCATTTGCAGACTACATTCCTGGGGGCAATATAAGTAATAATTCTTCGCGACCTGGTATTGAAGACGTGTTTGGATTAAAACAAAGGATTGGCGAAAGTTTGAAGCACCTAACTAAAAGATGGAGGACTATGTGTAGCGAAATGGCTGGCCGTGTGATGAGAGATATCTATCTTATCATTTATCAATGCTATGTTTGCAACCAACCTATTGTATATCCAAATTTTCAGAGTCAAGAATACATCACAATGACTGAATTGCGAGAACTTCAGGAAGAATATATTGCTCTAGAGGAAAGGCAAAATGAAATGGAATCATATCCGTTGCGAACACCAGTTCACAAACAGCGAATGCAAGCTTATTACCCAAACTAATAAACACAGTGGCGAGCACTTCGCAAGTACAACAAGAAAGGTGACGGGCAACAATCAACAGAAACTGGTGGCTATGGGAAGCCGAGATCAAGAGGAGTATGAAAGAAAGAAATTTCTACAATCGTGGTGGAAATAACAAATTCAAAGACTCGATCAGCCGCAAGAAACTTATGGAGGTCAAAGACAAAACTATAATAGAGGACAAGGAGGTCACAAAGTGGTGTGGGAAGAAATGAAGATGCCACCTCTAAATGCAAGTGTGGAGAAAATATGGGAAGCTATAATTTTGATGGAGAATATAGCAACACCATGGAACATGGGAACGGAACCACCTCCAAACCACAGAAGTCATGAATTCTGTTCTTATCATCATTTTCATGGACATACTACAAATGATTGCAGAAATGTAAAAAGAATTATTCTGAGAATAATAGATCAAGGAAAACTAAACCACTTTTTGGTAGAGCACCCACAATCACAACCATTACCACCACCACCAGAGCATCACAAAGTAAACACGATGAAAAAGAAGGAAACATTCTTCATAGAAGTTGGTGCAAAAGCAAAGAATCTATTATGTCACTCTATCATACATTCATACAAGACAATTGAAGATTTTCATGACAATGTTTTGAGTAGAGTGTTCGCAAGAGATAATGATGGAAGAGAAATTATGAATATTGCGAAATCTCGCCACTAGAGGAATGGCAGAAACAGACTATTTCTTTTACCGCAGAAGAGTCCCCGAAGGTGGAGAGGTAAATGACAATCCATTGGTGGTAAAATTAGAAATTAATCCAAAACCGAACGAAGATGAGGATGATGAAGCTGAAGATTCATGGGAAATTAATAAGATTTTAACCGATACTAGAAGCTCTGTGAACATCTTATTTTATCATACTTATAAAACTATGGGAGGAAGAGATGATGATCTTATACCATCAACATATAAGATATATGGTTTTAATGGTACTTCCAACAAGCCTAAAGGGGAGATTACTATGCGAATTCCATTGAAGGGAATATCTTTTGAAATCCTGTTCTGTGTCGTTGACGTAGAGTCACCCTACAATTCATTAATTGGTCGACCTTGGTTACATGGGATTCTAGGTGTAGCTTCAACTTTCCATCAGTGCATCAAATTCCCTCACCTCAGCGGTGTAGGAATCATAAAGGGAGATTGGGTTGAAGGAAAGAGGTGTTACGAAACTGAGGTGGAATCCTGCGAAGGAAGAGCAAACAAGAAGGAAAGTTGGCGACAAAAAATCAAAGAGACACAAAGAAGTGAGAGGTTGATGGTGGATGCAATCGAAAGAAAAGAAGAAGAGATGTTGCGAAACTAATGCTAGTTCAGAATAAAAAATGGTGAACATACCACTACCAAGGAAACAGTAGAAGAAAATTACAAAGAAGCAGAGGATAACAAAGGTAATGTATGAATAATTGATTTGTTGCGACATTCTCGCAATAAATAAAATTCTCAAAAATACATTTTATTGAATGACAAAAT
Organism: Papaver somniferum; assembly: GCF_003573695.1. NCBI lineage: Eukaryota > Viridiplantae > Streptophyta > Magnoliopsida > Ranunculales > Papaveraceae > Papaver > Papaver somniferum. The sequence goes on along the minus strand of NC_039358.1, from coordinate 188,485,992 downwards.
TGAGATTGCGAAATGCAAATACAATATGATGATGTGCAAGAATCTCGCATAGATAATGAATTCTACAAAAGACAATCAGAGAACAATGACAAAATAGAAAGGGGCGAACCTTTATGGCGTACACCCTAGTTCACGACTACAATTTCGCAAGAGGCAAATATAAGACCTAAAGTACGTCATATAAGGGGGTACCTGTTGCATGGCTCAGGGAAAGGCTACACCGCCACCGGAACCTGAGTCATGGATATTTGGGGTCAATAAAGCCCATCCGGGAGAGGCACCTTGGATTCTCAGCTTAAGCATATGACTTAGTTTGGGCGACTAAGGTAATAAGGATTCTCCCAAGGAGTGCAGAATCTGATCAAGGCGCCGAGGTACACGGTTGAGTCAAGAGTGCCAGGGGCGTCTGGAGCGTACCTTACCATTCTTGACAAGTCTTGACTTATACTGCACTCGGCCTGAAGAAAACCCCACTTAGGGTGCAGTCTCGTAACCATAAACCCTATAGGTAAAAGGGATAAGAGGCTGCGAAAACAACTGGTTGTTGTTAGGACTGGATGGGAGGATCTAACCTTGTATGGTAGAAGTACGCCTCCTTGAAGGGGCAACCAGGGTGGAGATAAGAGCGGCACCCTCCATTAGGGAGCTGATAAGTGTCTTAAGACGCAAATGTCATGAGGATTTTTACTCGCAAGGGTATTAAGTCTTGTCATATTTGTGCAACAATCCTGAAGAGGCAATAATACTAAAGAAAAAGATAAGACGAGATCAATGGGTTTTCGCATGAAAGTGCGAAGACGTCCTGCGATTTCGTCGCACGACGGCAATGTAATGGGGCTTTATTTTCGCAAGAATGTTTAGGACTGTTATATTGCTGGAACATTCCTGAAGAGGCCATAATACAAAAGAAAAAAGTTAAGGCAAGATCAATAGGTTTTTGCATGAAAGTGCAAGGACGTCCTGCGATTTTGTCGCAATGACAAGAGGTGGCATAATAAGACCTTTATCTAGGAAGGGAAAATAAGACCACACATGGATGAGATTTCGAAAATAATCAAAATTCACTTGCATATGATTGCGAAATTATGCATAAACAACTGCGAAATTGAGGCACAAAATAAGAAAAATCTGCAAAATCTCTCATTTGGATACAAATAACAGAGGCAAGTATGGGAATGAATGAAATTAGAAAATGTTATTTGTCTCCACATGATAGATTTACGCAAGAGTTAAAAAATTGATGATTATATTGATTAACCATATTGCAAGGAAGAATTGTTTTAATGAATGCAGGTCAAAATGAAATAAACTCATATATTAAGGAATATGGAGAACCAAAAGAATTCGTAAATATACAGAAAGGAGGAATAAATATACAAGTATTACAGAAGATTAAAGAAAGAAACAAAGACTACTTCTTAGTTGATCCTTCATCATCTTCATCAGACTTTTCCCCTTCTTCATCTGCATCAGAACTTTTATCTCCATCAGAACCTTCATCACCATCAGATTCTTCATCATCAGCTTTGCTATCAGAAATAGTCAGACTAGGAATGTTCTTTGGTATCTCCTCCAAAAGACAAGGATAATCAGAATGAGGAATACTATGGTCATCACAAACCATTTGAATAGTTTGATTGCGAAAATGCATAGCATCGTTCTTAAAGTTCGCAACAGTGATCTTGATTTGATTATTTAATCTAGAATACTTATCGTTGCGAGAAGAAAGATTCTTTGCGATTTCCTCTTTTCCAGCTTCAAGTTCCTCAATTTTTTCGCGATATCTACTTTCAGAATCTGCGAGCAAAAGGCAATCAATTAATAACTTGATGAAAAGTCATAAGAAACAAAAGATTAGTGAAGAACAACAGTTAATAACCTTCTCTGTTAGAAATCATATCTCTAATCAAGGCTGTATGCTCAACTTGGAGACTAACATTTACACCTAAATCTTTTCTGGCATCGTCTAAGATTTTCGCAGCCCAAGCGAATTCATCCTCATTATTTATAAGGAGACGAGAACGAATTTGGTTTTCTCTTTCGCAGAGCTCGGTATTCTTGCGGTTAGATTCATCTCGTTCAAGTTGAACTTCAAGAAGGGTCTCTTGGAATTTCTCCAGATCCTTAGCACCTTGATCCGAGATGCGGTCCTTATCATCTATGAGACTGCTAATTTTGGTTCTTAGCTCATTGAGTTTCTCTTTAGAATTAAGAAAGAGACGCTTAAATCAATTGGCTAAACCTAAACTAGATCTATGGTCAATCTCTAAGAGGAGAAATTTGGATCTCAGTTCATTCAAAGAAAAAGATGAAATTCTATCATTTGAGAAACTATTTAAAGATTTATTAAGACGCTCAATAAGAGTATCATTATCCAAGGCATTAGGAAATGAACGAAGAATGGTGGCTTCATCAGAAAGACCATAAATATCTGCAAAAAGGATCAATTAAATAAGATAAAATAACAGGAAGAATGAATGAAGGGAAAGGAGAAAAGTAACATACCATAAAGTTGATTATTAGCTTGCTGAAGACTAGAAATTTTATTCTTGTATGAAGAAGAATCAATTTCTAGTTGTTTGTTCTTCTTGCGAAGATCTTTGACTTCAATTTCCAATTCCTCATTCTTTGCACGAAATTGAAGATTCTTCTTTTCAAGAATTTCGCATCTCCTCTCCAGATCTGAGGCAACAACGAAAGAAGCTTTTCCATCCTGCGAGAAAATGTAAAAAGTATTAAAATAGAAAGAGATTTTGAGTTACTGTAATGAAGAAGTAAAAAGAAGAAAGCATACCAGACTATTGAGAGAATGCAGGAAGTTGGGAGTAATCGATCTAGAAACTCCACGAAGAGAATTATCACCATCCAGTAAAGGAACATCGCAAATTATAGCGAGAGCTTTGCAGGTATTAACGAATTGATTATCTCCCATTCCTTGCAAAGAATCAGAAAAAAGGCCAGAGAGCTTAGCCATAGAAGATTCAGATGTAGAATCTTCATTTGCAGCAAGGTCATCATTATCCTCATCATTCTCATCACTCTCGGATTTTTCATGAGAAGGAATATTTGAAGGAGAGTAAGAACGGATTTTTCTCTTATTTGAAGGAGGATCAGTTGGTTTTTCCCTGCGAAGATCACCTTTGCCTTTATCACCAGTCTTCGCAACATGGGCAGGCTCTTCTATTTCAACAATAACCTTCACACACGGATAGAAATAAGAAATAGAGGCAACGGTATACTGTTTAAAATCATAAGAGAATATTTCTTACCTCATCTGTGTATGAGCGAAGAGCTAACAAGGTACTAGCCTTCCCAGTCCTGTGATAGCTATCTTTCAATTTCTGGATCTGTAGAATTTCGCAAGAATCAACGAACAAAAGGATGAAGATAAATAAAGAAATGTAAAATGAGTGAAACAGGAAGAAACATACCTCTTTCTCCTTCTCGGGCCAAGAGAATACCCAAGGTTGATAAGTAGCGAGATTCTCAGGAAGAACATTTGACCCAGCAATGTAAGGTCCTTTCAGCATCAAGGGAAAAATACATCATTTATCATCTTTAGATTGGCGAGGAGCTGTGTTCTTACCAGAGTGCCAATCAATGTCTTGCATGAGTATTTTAGCTTCATCGATGTTATCTTTCCCTTTTAAGCGAATACCCCAGCGAGTATTCTCTTTCTTCATGGAGATCAATTCATAATTCTCAAAGAAACTCGCTACTGTATATTTTTCAGCGATTATCTCCAAGTCTGCGAATTTAGGATCCCTAAGTTCTTTGGAATAAAGAGATCCTTTACCAGCACCACGGTTAGCGAACTCCAGCATCAGAAGGATGCAATCCCCACTCAATTGGAAGATAGCTCGCGAAAATCCCGAGTGAGCGAGAATTTCATAGAACAGAGGAATATCTGGGTCATAAAGAGGAATGGGGAGACCTGCGAGAATTTGACCTAGTGAAATTATGATTGATTGATCATCACAATATTGATCAGAGAAAAGTTTGATAGAAAGAATTGACTTGGCACTCTCACCAGGAATGGTAGAAAGTGTGAAACCTTTCTCAGCAAGATCTTTTTGGACGTCTTTTAAATTTTTCTCATGTTTATGGCCACTTGGAGGCATATCTGATTATAAAGTATGGGAATGGATAAAAAGTAAGAAGATTGAAGAGGGAATAATTTCAGCAGCAGAACTTACGGAAGAACAATAGAGTTGCAGAGATGAGAGAATAAAAACAGAAGAGAAAGTAAAAAGAAAATGGAAAGAAGAGTAAGAAGAATATATGAAGAAAATTTTTTACTCGAAGAAATAAACACCATTAATGCGAAAAGACGTAAGCGGTTGAAAAGTAGTGGTTACAGAAGACGTGTCAAGAAATAGATGGAAGAAAGAACACGTGTGATAAATACAGAATATGAAGAGATGAACAGCTGCGACATTTCTCACATCATTCCTTACTTCGCAGAGAATATATGAGAAGAGGAAAGATGTAGGATCAGAATCTCGCAGTAATAATGCCTCAGCGAAATTATTAACAATACAACACGTCAGCGTCGCAGAATAACTTCAGAAACGAAATAATAAACGACGTCAGCTAAATCATGAGAAAAATGTGATGGTCTTGCGAAAATTAGAGAGTTTGCGAGATTAACATTTGTAAGGTCGCGAGAATGTCGCAAGCCATATCCGAAAATAAATGATATATTAGCTGTCATCCACTATGTAATTCCTTATAAATAGCCGCTCAGTTGTAAAGGAAAGGGAGAGATCTTTTTCTGAGTGAGAAGCAAGTAAATAGGAGAGAGAAAATCTAGAGCAGTGGTTATTCTTGATTCCTTTATCTTTTCTTGTAAGATTGTTCAAAGATTGATCAAAAAAATTAAGATTGTTAATCTAAAATGAGTTGAAAGTTAATGAAATCTTGTGAGGGGTGTAGTGTAGGATTTCCTGCAACTACAAATTTGAATCCAAAATACTCAATTAAATTAACCACAAGAGAATTCATGATTAATTTAACCGGAAATGCTCAACATAAGTGAACTCATGGAGAGTAAAAAATACTCAATTAGATTAATCACAAAAGAACCCATAATTAATTTAATCGGAATATACAACCAAACTAATCACAAAAAGTAATCAATTTAATTGGTCATGTTCGACATAAGAAAACTTACAAAGCAACAACTAAATAACCAAACAAGATGATTAACTTAGTTTAATATGCTCGACATAAAGTACCTCACGGAGCAACAACTAATCCAAAACAATAACTCAGTCGATAGATCTCAACATAAGACACCTTATGGAACAACACAGTCGATAGAGCTCAACATAAGACACCTTATGGAACAACATAGTATATACACAAAAATTGTGGATCGGAGATCGACCTAATACCGTGGAATAAGCAAGGACTCATTATATTTTCCATCACCATTTGCACAATGACATACAATAGACATAATCCTTGAAAACAAAAGATTTTAACCTATCTTCCATCAATAATTGACATAATAGGTTTAACTTTTGTATTTGTTAAAATTTCATTCATTCTTTTATCAATACAGGCATATCGACTTACGAAAGACTTTACTTTTGACAAGGTATGGGACAATCATAGTTCACGGACGCAAACACACATATCCCATAATAATTTACAATATATAAAACCATAAAGATTAATACTGCAAAAATCATCTTCCAAACAATTTAGAATTTAAACCAATAAATCTAAAAACAAGAAGATGAAAACGTTGGACATAGCTATGTGTGATCACAATAATGGCTATTCCAAACTCTAGTTATTCTTCTAAACAAAACAACAAAATAGAAGATTTACTAGGCAAACTAGAAGAAAAAATAAGCTAAACCAAAAACATACTTCTATGCCAATGCCGAACACGAACTGAAGTCATATAGACGGTTCTGGATCCTCATGAGTCTTGAGATCGTTGAACTTGTGATCGACAGCATCTACTGCATCTTTAGAAAAGATATCTTCATTGAGAAGGTCTTTAATTTGTGCTTTCATGAGACCAAGGTCAGGCGTAACTTTTTCCAACTCAGTTCTTAACACATCAAGACCTTTCAAGGTATCAACAAGCTGCAGCTTTGATTCCTTAAAATATTTAAGGAAATCATGAACCACTTCAGCAATTATCGTATCCCCCTTCTCAACATCCTCATGAGTATAGGCATAGTAACATGAGGCATTAGGATGATCTTCATATACAAGGGTTCTTTTCTTCCTCCCTTCGGAGTCAAAACCAATACCTTTATCAAGAAAGCCTTTAGCAAAACCACAAGCTCGTGAAGAGGATGAAATTCTTGATAAACCAAAATAACCTAGAGTACGCAAACGTAACTCAGAGGTTTGGTATTTATATGGTTTCTTAGGGAATAAGACCTTTAGGGTTTCAAGGAATTGATTCGTAATAGTAATAGGGGTACCCGTACGAACACAACTCGACCCAAGGAAAAACTTTAAAAAAAATACTTTTTGCTACATGAAAATTCATAGATGGCTCAATAAATTCGATACCAACATATGAGTAATTTAGAGCACAAGTGTAGAAGACCACATAATTGTAATAAGAATTGCATAAAAATAGAGAAACAATACTAGACACCACAAATACTTTTTAGGCAATATTGTCTGCAGACGCTAGTTTAGCTATAAACGATAAGAGGATAGCTCAACTAAGCAGAACACCAAATTGTCACAGTATACCTGAATTTTACACATCTTGCTCATCAGGATTTTTATGAGCAAGTTCTTAACCCTTGTGATTAATTAGCACAAGTATGAGCTCTGAGCTCATTAAAAGAATTGTGTTTATGATCGATTCTCTTTTTCCTTCTGAATCTAGAGAGGGATCCATTTTGATGTGAGAAATTATCATAAAACTTACTATCATCAAAATACGAGACATAGTTTGAGTTCTTACCAGAAGAATTTTGACTTGAGGAGGATGAAAACCTGTCAACAATTTCTTTGTATCCTTCAATTATCTCCATCAGGTTATTTCTCATATCATCAATTTTTCTTCTTTCTTCTGGGATTTCATTCACGTCAAGGGTAATGTTGTTTCCAGAGGAAACGACTTGATCTTTCTTTAGACGATTCTTGTTAAGACTTCTATTATGCTTCAGGGCATTTGAGGAACTCATCGAACTGACCTTCCTGGTAACATACACAGGGTAAGTACGAAAACCAACTGGTTTAGACATACGAATGTCAGTTACACCTTTGAGAATTAAGTCTAAGATGTGTTGAAGTTGAATCAAGGAGTTTTTATTCAACCTAGAGTTTCTCTTTTGTTTAGCAGAGCCTTTCGCATTGCAATAGAGGCATACTTTCTGATCACAAGAGTGATCATACAAAGTAGTCTTAACAACCTCGTTAGGAGATTTCTTCCTTCCATGTGATGTGGAACATCCTTGATCATGGGGATTTCAGACACATTTTTTGACTGGAAATGATTCCGATTTTACTCCTGGAGCTGGAATGTTTTTAGTCGTAGCATAAGTACTTGGTGTATTAGACTTCTTAGAGTATCCTTTAATAGAGAATTTCTTAAAGCGTTGTTCTATTTCCACGGCATCCTTTTTGAGTCTTGCCTCGAGAACCATACGCGAAGAGTGATCCTCAGTATTTTCTTTGAAATTGTAGTCACGTACTGTACCAAGGAGAACGTTGACATGATGTTTTCACCGATTAAATCTATCAGCTTGGATTCTAGCAAGATTTAGAATCAAATCACTCTCTTCAGCTGTTTCCCGTTCATTTAGAGAGATAACCTCTTTTGAAGGGTAATTGGAAAAATACATGTCGAAGTTTGTCTGTCTTGTTTGAACACAAGGTTCGTCTATATTTGAGATTGAAGAATCTTTCTCTTTAATAGAAATAGACGAGACAGAACTTTTATTTCTGGTGACGCGTTTATCAGAGATAGTACTCTTTTCCATAGAGTCAGATCGCCACAAACACAGACTTGTAAGGTCTTAAACGTGTTTGCCTGCTCTGATACCAATTGAAAAAGAGGGGGTACAACAACCACACCCAATATTTCGCTTACCAATCTGTATGGACAAACTCTAATATACTTTCTAGAGAATCAACTAGACAGTCAGACTCAATCTAGATAAAAAGTATATCAAAGAGTTTATATCACAATCTCTCGATTTGATATATACTCAAGCAAATAAAAATCTGCGAGACTTTATCAAATACTAGAGAGATAACTTCGATGGTACCAAAGACCAATATCCAATTGTCAATCAATTTAAATCAACAACCAAAAGGTCGGATATTCTAATTGATTGAACAACGCACAACCTGTGATATTTCAATTATATAACAAAATATAATGTGGAAAAGAAATAACACAGACACCAAAATTTTGTTAACGAGGAAACCGCAAATGCAGAAAAACCCCAGGACCTAGTCCAGATTGAACACACACTGTATTAAGCCGCTACAGACACTAGACTACTTCAAACTAACTTCGGTATGGACTGTAGTTGAACCCCAATCAATCTCACACTAATCCAAGGTACAGTTATGAATCTACGTCTCTAATCCCAGCAGGATACTACACACTTGATTTCCTTAGCTGATCTCACCCACAACTAAGAGTTGCTACGACCCAAAGTCGAAGACTTTAATAAACAAATATGTATCACACAGAAAAGTCTACATAATAGATAAATCCGTCTCCCACGAATATACCTACGAGTTTTTTTCCGTCTTTTGATAAATCAAGGAGAACAGAAACCAATTGATAAACCGGACTTATATTCCCGAAGAACAGCCTAGTATTATCAATCACCTCACAATAATCTTAATCGACGCAGCGAAAAAAGATATTGTGGAATCACAAACGATGAGACGAAAATGTTTGTGACTACTTTTCTATCTTTCCTATCGGAGATATCAATCTCAAGCCAATCGTTACGATTGTACTCAACACGATAGAATCAGCAAGATCAGATCACACAACTACGAGAAAGTAGTACCGGTCTGGCTTCACAATCCCAATGAAGTCTTTAAATCGTTAACCTGGTTTAGAGAAGAAACCAAAGGTTAAAGGAGAATCATCTCTAGCTTACACAACTAGTATCACACGTAAGGTGCGGGGATTAGGTTTCCCAGCTGCTAGAGTTCTCCCTTATATAGTCTTTCAAATCAGGGTTTGCAATCAATGTTAGCTTGGTAACAAAGCATTCAATATTCACCGTTAGATGAAAACCTGATTAGATTCAAGCTAATATTTCTCAACCGTTAGATCGAAAACTTAGCTTGTTACACACAACTGAAATGTACTATTTTGGGTTTATGTAACTGTGCCCAAACATGAACATTTGTGGGTTCTACAATAATTAACCAATGGTTAGCCATATGAGCACTTTCATATCAACCATGTTCTTCTTCACCATAACTAGTTCAAATGACTCAAATGAACTAGTTAGAGAGTTGTTCAATTGCAAGGAAATCTTATGCAACTACACAAGACACGATTGAAGCAAAAACGATTTGATTCACTCGAATCGGTTCATGAACTATATAGCCACGGTTTTCATGTAGCATTCCTTAGTTAATATGAATAAGTTCACAAACAATCGTTTTTAGATATAACCAACTCAAGTTCGCGGACTGGGTTCGCGGACTTAAGTTCCCGGAAGGAGTTCACAAACTCCAACAGATTTTCTCGGGTCGAGAACTTCCGCCAGTTCGCGGACTGGGTTCGCAGACTGAGTTCTCGGACTTTGCTCACACAACTATTCCGGTTCTCTTGATCAAAAAAGTTCGCAAACTTCGGTTCAAGGAATAAGGACTTATACATATATGTGTTTCCACAATAATGCTTATATCCACCAATGGCTATATAATCTAAACTCTCATTTCAATCATTGCAACATTCTCAAAGGACGTTATATAGTTGTTATTCACAAACTATTTTTCGTCAGAGCAATTTTCAAAGTGATTGAAACATAACATGACTTTCGTCACTAGGTAAAGATGAACTTGTCCAAAGCAAAAGCTTACCAACACATATTTCGAAAAATAGATAGGCGAGATAAACTCGGCTCGAAATAGCAAATGTGTATAATCAAAGTCTATATAACAAAACGACTTTTGTCTCAAGAATAGGAGATAAAGTAGATAAACTTTTGAGTGATAGATAAGTTCAAGTCTCCACATACCTTTTAGTCGATGAAGATCCACCAGTTCCTTGAGTAGTCCTTCGTCTTGTATGATGATTTTCATGGAGTTCTTGAGCTCAACTACACTTTCTATCCTAGTCCGAGACCTTAGCTATAGTAGGCTAGAAATCAAGACTTATATTTTTGATCACTAACATTGACAAACATGCTTGAGATAGCAACGCATGCGAGTTTGACCGAGCAATGCTCTAACAAATATAGTGTGTGTTCAATCTGGACTAGGTCCCGGGGTTTTTCTGCATTTGCGGTTTCCTCGTTAACAAAATTTGGGTGTCTATGTTATTTCTTTTCTGCATTATATTTTTTTATATAATTGAAATATCATAGGTTGTGCATTGTTCAATCAATTAGAATATCCGACCTTTTGGTTGTTGATTTAAATTGATTGACACTTGGATATTGGTCTTTGGTACCATCCAAGTTATCTCTCTTTGATAAAGACTCGCAGATTTCTATTTGCTTGTGTAAAGATCAAGTCGAGAGATTGAGATATAAACTATTTGATATACTTTTTATCTAGATTGAGTCTGACTGTCTAGTTGATTCTCTAGAAAGTATATTGGAGTTTGTCCATACAGATTGCTAAGAAAAATATTGGGTGTGGTTGTTGTACCCCCACTTTTTCAATTGGTATCAGAGCAGGCAAACACGTTTAAGACCTTACAAGTCTGTGTTTGTGGCAATCTGAGTCTGAGGGCAGAATCTCTGACGTTTACGCATACCAAGATGTCTTCTAAAGCTTTTAACTATGCCAAATGTCTTGGGAATACCTCAAAGGATTACTTCTTAGATGATTCTTCCGAATCCCGAGGTAAGAACATTGTCCCATCTTGTGATGACATATCTCTCTCTGATGAGACATTGGGCACTATGGAAAAAGCTAAAATGAAGCTCACTAGAATCTCAAAAAATTCTAATGAGATCATTGATTTTCAGGATCATGATCAGCTTATTGAAGAATTTGAAAAGTCTCTTGATCGAGAACATGAACTCTACAGCATCATTGAGTCTTTCTCTAAGAATATTGAAAAACTTCTCCAAGAAACTACTCAACAACGTGAAAAGATTAGTGTTCTTGAGGATATTGTTAAGGAAGACTCAGTTAGAGAGAAACGTTTGATCAAGACGCATTCATCAGAGCTTAACAAGCTTCGTGTAGAAAAAGGGAAACTAAAAGCATCCCTTACTCTAGCCGATGAACAGTGCTGATCCTTGGAAAAGGAAAACTCTGTCTTAAAGAGAATTTCTTTTGGATTGCAGTACATGAAGGATCTTCCAGAAGAAGGTTGTGTCAAGAAAGGTTTACATAACTTGCAATCTTCTCATATGGCTATGAAGTTGAAACATGTGTTGTTTATTGCTTCTCCTCCACGAACCTATACCTTCTGTAGGAAAAATAATCATTATACTATCCATTGTTTTGCCAGGAGGAAACAAATTTCTAAACTTCATAATTTGCTTCTGTTCACTGTCAATGGAACAAATAGTCAGTTGATTACTGCAGTGAATCGCATGCCCACAGAAAATCAGAAACCTTATAAATGTGATTTCTTTTCTAGAAATCATCACAGGGTTCAAATGTATTCTGGTGGTGTAAATTCTTGTGCTCCTAATAAAATCATTCCCTGTGTTTATAAGACCGTTTCTGTCAAATCTAAGTCTAGAAAATGGAATCCTATCTATTCTAATCCTCTTGAACCAGTTGCAAGAGGTCCTAGATTTAGTCCTCAGAGAAAGCCTTCTGACGGATATGAGAAACACTCCGTGTCTTACTCTTCTGGGATGAAAGACAACCAAAGAAAGGCGAAGAACACGAAGATCAAACTGTCAGATGATATATACAACTCCTTTTTCGATGATCACAGTGGGATTAATTTCCACTCTACCACCTGACTCCAGGTATTCTCTTCCTTGTTTCTAACTTGAGAGGTGCAAGGAAATTTATTGAGAAACACTCAAGTATGTTGTATATTATTTCAGTTTGAGTTTTTTTTGTGTGCTGACGGTCCACAAACGTCCGCGTCCTCCTCTTGAGAGTTCTTAGGGTTTCCAAAAACAAGAGTTTCCTTCTCCTATTTTCATACACATATATATTACTCTATATTGTGTGTCTCCATCCATAACAAAAATATATGGAGAACTATGCAAAATCTCAAGAGATAGTGCATCTTGATATGGAGGAAGACGCTCAAGGACGTGAGTCAATTCAAGAGATGGTTCTAAAGAAGATGCTTGAAAGAAAGGATCACAACTCCTGGATTTATGATTCTGTCAAGGATTTGATTCGTGTTCAAAACGATTCAAAGGTCGAGTTTGCAAATCTTCAACTGCAAATAAACCAACTCTTGGATGGTCAGGCCAGAATCCTTGTTAATCAGAATATTCTGATATGGAATCAAAAGAAGCTCATCATGGACTGCACCAAGGCTAGACAACTTGCTCGGGTTGTTGATCGGAAAGTTAGTGTTCTAACTCATGAACATGGTGTGCCTACAGTCAAGAGAATAAAGGAAATCAGTGATACCTTCTTTGATGGAATCATTGAAAGATATGAGGTTCTTAACGAACTTTTATTCTCCTTTATTTGTCTAGTAAATCTTCTATTTTCTTGTTTTTGTTTAGAAGAATAACTAGAGTTTGGAATAGCTATTATTGTGATTAAACATAGCTATGCCCAACGTTTTCATCTTCATGTTTTTAGATTTATTATATTAAATTCTAAATTTGTTTGGAAGATGATTTTTACAGTATTAATCTTTATGATTTCATATATTGCAATATTGTTATGGGACTTGTGTGTTTACGTCCGTGAACTTGACTATCCCATATCTTGTCAAAAGTAAAGTCTTTCGTATGTCGATATTCATATGTATTGATAAAAGAATGAATAGACTTTTGACAAATACAAAAGTTAAGCCTATTATGTCAATTATTGATGGAAGATAGGTTAAAATCTTTTGTTTTCAAGGATTATGTCTATTGAATGTCGTTATGCGAATAGTGATGGAAAATAGAATGAATCCTTGTGTATTCCGCAGTAATTGATCTTCCCTGATCTATTTTATGTATTACTGTAAGGCTCCGTAAAGTGTCTTATGTTGAGCATTGAACGATCAAGTTCATTATTTTTATGATTAGCTATGTTGTTGTTCCGTGAGGTACTTTATGTCGAGCATTTTTCAACTAAAATAATCATCTTGTTTGGTTATTTAGTTGTTGCTCCGTAAGTTTTCTTATGTCGAGCACGACCAATTAAATTGATTACTTTTTTGATTAGTTTGATTGTGTATGTCGATTAGATTAATTATGGGTTCTCTTGTGATTAATCTAATTGTATATTTTGAGTCTCCATAAGTTCACTTATGTTGAGCATTTGTCGATTAGATTCATCATGGGATTCTCTTGTGGTTAGTTTAATTGAATATTTTTGATTCAAATTCATACTTGTATGTGATTTGTTAAGTCCAAAGAAATCCTTCTTTTTTTTCGAAATTAAGGTCGCTCTTGTTGTTCTTTCGGGAATGACATTTTATGGGGGAGAGTTCTTTTGAACTTGTGCTTAATTGCCAAATATTTGTGGGGAGTGCGGATGTGGAATATTTTAGGGTTATCTTGTATCTTTACAAACTCCTTGATGAATGCATTTATCTTCGGCTTTATGATTGCATCTAAATAAGATGATATACTTTTGCTTTGTTTTTGTCAAGAAATGTCTCTTTCGGATATTTCATTAGGATCCCGTTCTTGTACCTTTGCCAATTTTATTGACAAAAAGGGGGAGAATTAATATGTAATTCACACTACAAATACATATGGTTTTCAGATCATTATGTAAGGGGGAGTGGTTTCCATGTGAGATGGAGTATTGACTAAGGGGAGTGATACATATCACCATAGTATTGTTGTTGAAGTTGTGATACAATTGGACTTTGGCGCTGTGTAATGATACTATGACATTGTATAACAATGATTGAGAACTATTATTTTCTCGTTGTTTTAGCTACGGATTTTCAACAACGATGATGCTAAACTTACAACCTTTGGGATCATTGGAGTACTTGGAAGTGACGAAGATTTCGAGTAATGTTGAAGATTAAGCATGTGGAATAGGAGCTACAAAAGTTAATTTATTTATTTTTTGTATTCCATATGTAATAATAGTTTTGTCACTAAAATTGACAAAGGGGGAGATTGTTAGAGCATTGCTCGGTCGAACTCGCATGCGTTGCTATCTCAATCATGTTTGTCAATGTTAGTGATCAAAACTATAAGTCTTGATTTCTAGCCTATATAGCTAAAGGTCTCAGACTAGGATAGAAAGTGTAGTTGAGCTCAAGACTCCATGGAAATCATCATACAAGGCGAAGGAATACTCAAGGAACTGGTGGATCTTCATCGAATAAAAGGTATGTGGAGAATTGAACTTATCTGTCACTCAAAAGTCTATCTACTCTATCTCCTATTCTTGAGATAAAAGACGTTTTGATATATAGACTTTCATTATACACATTTGCTATTTCGAGCTGAGTGTAACTCGCCTATCTATTTCTCGAAATATGTGTTGGTAAGCTTTCGCTTTAGCCAAATTCATATTTACCTAGTGACGAATGTCATGTTATGTTTCAATCACTTTGGAAATTTCTCTGACGAAAAATGGTTTGTGAATAACGACTATATAACGTCCTATGAGAATGTTTCAATGATTGAAATGAGAGTTTAGATTACGTAACCATTGGTAGGATATAAGCATTATTGTGAAAACACATATATGTGTAAGTACTTATTCCTTGAACTAAAGTCTGTGAACTTTGTTGATCAAGAGAAACGAAATGTGGCGTGAGCCAAGTCCGCGAACTCAGTCCGCGAATTGGCGAAAGTTCTCGACCCGAGAATTTTTGCTGGAGTTTGTGAACTCCTTCCGTGAGCTTAAGTCCACGAATCCAGTCCGCGAACTTGAGAAGGTTATATCTAAAATCGGTTGTTCTTGAAATCATGTTTATATAAACTAAGGAATGTTTTTGCAAACCGTGGCTATAAAGTTCATGAACCGATTCGAGTGAATCAAACCGTTTTTGCTTCGATTGTGTCTTGTGTAGTTACATAAGATCTAAGCAATTGAACAACTCTCTAACTACTTCATTTGAGTCATTTGAACTAGTTATGGTGAAGAAGGATATGGTGGATATGAAAGTGATCATATGGATAACCATTTGGTTAACTACTGTTGAACCAACAAATGTTAATTTTTGGGAACGGCTACACAAACCCAAAATTGGAAATTTTATTTGTGTGTAACAAGCTAAGTTTTTGATCCAACTGTTGAGAAATATTAGCTTGAATCTAATCAGGTTTTCATCTAACGGTAAATATTGAATGCTTTGTTACCAAGATAACATTGATTGCAAACCCTGATTTGAAAGACTATATAAGGGAGCACTCTAGCAACTGGGAAACCTAATCCCCACACCTTACGTGTGATACTAGTTGCATATCTAGAGTCGATTCTCCTTTAACCTTTGGTTTCTTCTTCTAAACCAGGTTAACGACTTAAAGACTTCATTGGGATTGTGAAGCCAGACCGATACTACTTTTCTTGTAGTTGTGTGATTTGATCTTGCATCTTCTATCGTTACCGAGTATGATTGTAATAATTGGCTCCAGATTTATATCTCCGATAGGCAAGATAGAAAAGTTATCACAAACACTTCGTCTCATCGTTTGTGATTCCACAATATATTTTTTCGCTGCGTAGATTAGGATTATTGTGAGGTGATTGATAATACTAGGTTGTTCTTCGGGAATATAAGTCTGGTTTATCAATTGGTTTTGTTCACCTTGATTTATCAAAAGACGGAACAAAACTCGTAGGTATATTCATGGGAGACGGATTTATCTATTACCGTAGACTTTTCTGTGTGATACAGATTTGTTTATTAAAGTCTTCGACTTTGGGTCGTAGCAACTCTTAGTTGTGGGTGAGATCAGCTAAGGGAATCAAGTACGTAGCATCCTGCTGGGATCAGAGACGTATGAGCATAACTGAACCTTGGGTCAGTGTGAGATTGATTGGGGTTCAACTACAGTCCAGAGCGAAGTTAGTTTGGAGTAGGATAGTGTCTGTAGCGGCTTAATACAGTGTGTGTTCAATCTAGACTAGGTCCCGGTGTTTTTCTGCATTTACGGTTTCCTCATTAACAAAATGCTGGTGTCTGTATTATTTCTTTTCCGCATTATATTTTGTTATATAATTGAAATATCACAGGTTGTGCGTTGTTTAATCAATTAGAATATCCGACCTTTTGGTTGTTGATTTAAATTGATTGACACTTGGATATTGGTCTTTGGTACCATCCAAGTTATCTCTCTTTGATAAAGACTCGCAGATTTCTATTTGCTTGAGTAAAGATCAAATCGAGAGATTGAGATATAAACTCTTTAATATACTTTTTATCTAGATTGAGTTTGACTGTCTAGTTGATTCTCTATAAAGTATATTGGAGTTTGTCCATACAGATTGCTAAGCGAAATATTGGGTGTGGTTGTTGTACCCTCACTTTTTCAAGTAGTTCTTCGTCTTGTATGATGATCTCCGTGGAATTCTTGAGCTCAACTACACTTTCTATCCTAGTCCGAGACTTAGCTATAGTAAACTAGAAATCAAAACTTATAGTTTTGATCACTAACATTGAAAAACATGCTTGTCAGCAAAAGTTGCTTGCTGAGAGTTAATCCTTGTTTCAGTTTCTGCAAGTTTCTCTTCCAACAAAAAGTACTTTTGATAAAGATTATCACATTCAAGTGACTTCATACGTAGGTTTTTCTCAGAATCCTTGAGGGTCGATTCGTTAGAACGATTCGAAAAATAAACACATGCGTAACATCTTCTCAATTTCTTATTTGTACGACAGAGATTAGTCTGAAAAGGTGTGACATGAGAAGTTGTCATCTTTTTCTTTTCCAACAAATTCAAAAGCTTAACATACTCTGAGACTTCCTCATCAACATCTCTATTAATATCTGAATCACCTTCATCAGAAAGTTCATCTAACTGTTCTTCTAGGCGTGTTTCCAAGACTTCAACAGGTTCTACATTAAGAGAATGTTTAGATACTGACCTAGATGTGAGAGTTTTCTCAAGTGAATCCAAGCTTTGAAAAACATTTGGTAATTTATGAACTGGTACGTTATTAGAGATAGACTCGTCCATAATCAGAGTGCTACAAACACAGACTTATGAGGTCTTTAACGTGTTTGTCGGCTTTGATACCAATTGAAAAAGTGGGGGTACAACAACCACACCCAATATTTCGTTTAGAAATCTGTATGGACCAACTCCAATATACTTTTAAGAGAATCAACTAGACTCAATCTTATTGACATTATATCAAAGAGTTATATTATCTCGATCTTTCGATTAATTCTTACTCAAGCAAATAGAATTCTGCGAGTCTAATTAAATACAAGAGAGATAACTTGTATGGTACCAAATACCAATATCCAAGTATCAATCAATGTAAATCAACAACCAAAGGTTGGATATTCTAATTGATTGATCTAACACACAACCTGTGATATTTCAATTATATAAAAAAATATAATGCGGAAAAGAAATAACACAGACACCAGAAGTTTTGTTAACGAGGAAACCTCAAATGCAGAAACACCCCGGGACCTAGTCCAGATGGAACACACACTGTATTAAGCCGCAACAGACACTAGCCTACTACAAACTAACTTCGGTCTGGACTGTAGTTTAACCCCAATCAATATCACACTGATCCAAGGTACAGTTGCGTTCCTTACGTCTCTGATCCCAGCAAGATACTGTGCACTTGATTCCCCTAGCTGATCTCACCCATAACTAAGAGTTGCTACGACCCAAAGTCGAAGACTTTAATAAACAAATTTGTATCACACAGAAAAGTCTACGGTAATAGATAAATCTGTCTCCCACAAAAATACCTACGAGTTTTGTTCCGTCTTTTGATAAATCAAGGTGAACAAGAACCAATTGATAACCCGGAATTATATTCCCGAAGAACATCCTAGTATTATTAATCACCTCACAATAATCTTAATCGACGCGGCGAAAGAAGATATTGTGGAATCACAAACGATGAGACGAAGATGTTTGTGATTACTTTTATATCTTGCCTATCGGAGATATCAATCTCAACCCAATCGTTACGATTGTACTCAATACGATAGAAACAGCAAGATCAGATCACACAACTATAAGAAAGTAGTATCGGTCTGGCTTCACAATCCCAATAAAGTCTTCAAGTCGTTAACCTACAGGGTCTCGGTAAAAACCTAAGGTTAAAGGAGAATCGAATCTAGATTATACAACTAGTATCACACAGGAGGTGTGGAGATTAGATTTCCCAGTTGCTAGAGTTCTCATTTATATAGTCTTTCAAATCAGGGTTTGCAATCAATGTTAGCTTAGTAACAAAGCATTCAATATTCACCATTAGATGAAAACATGATTAGATTCAAGCTAATATATTTCAACCGTTAGATCGAAAACTTAGATTGTTACACACAAATGAAATGCACGTTTTAGGTTTGTGTAACCGTACCCAAACATGTACATTTGTTGGTTCACCAATAGTTAACCAAATGGTTATCCATATGAGCACTTTTCATATCAACCATATTCATCTTCACCATAACTAGTTCAAATGACTCAAATGAACTAGTTAGAGAGTTTTTCAATTGCTTATATCTTATAGAAGTATACAAGACACAATCGACGCAAAAACGATTTGATTCACTCGCATCAATTCATGAACTTTATAGCCACGGTTTGCAAACTTGCATTCCTTAGTTAATATATGTATAAGTTCACAAATAATCGTTTTTAGAATATAACCAACCTAAGTACGCGGACTTAAGTACTCGGAATAAGTTTGTAAATAGTTTACAAACTCCAGCAGATTTTCTCGGGAAGAGAACCTCTGACAGTACGCGGACTGGGTTCGCGGACTCTGTTCCGGTTTCCTGAGCAGCAAAGTACACAGACTTTGGTGGTTCAAGGAATAAAGACTTATACATGTATGTGTTACCACACAATTCTTATATCCAACATTGTTTATATAATCTAAACTCTCATTTCAAACATTGAAACATTCTTAGAGGACGTTATATAGTTGTTATTCACAAACCATTTTTCGTCAAAGCCATTTTCAAGTGATTGAAACACAACATGACTTTCGTCACTAGGTAAAGATGAACTTGGCCAAAGAGAAATCTTACCAACCCATATTTCGAGAAATAGATAAGCGAGATAAACTCGGCTCGAAATAGCAAATGTGTATAATCAAAGTCTATATAGCAAAATGACTTTTGTCTCAAGATATGAGATAGAATAGATAGACTTTTGAGTGATAGATAAGTTTAAGTATCCACATACCTTTTAGTCGATGAAGTTCCACCAGTTCCTTGAGTAGTTCTTCGTCTTGTATGATGATCGCCATGGAGTTCTTGAGCTCAACTACACTTTCTATCCTAGTCCGAGACTTAGCTATAGTAGACTAGAAATCAAGACTTATAATTTTGATCACTAACATTGACAAACATGCTTGAGATAGAAACGCATGCGAGTTCGACCGAGAAGTGCTCTAACAGTATGGACTAACTCCAATATATTCAAGAGAATCAACTAGACAGTCAGACTCAATCAATAAAAATATATCCCAGAGTTATATCTCAATTTCTCAAATCAATCTGCAATCGAACAGATAGAAATCTGTGAGCCGAATTAATAAGAGAAATAACTTGGATGGTACCAAAGACCAATATCCAAGCGTCAATCAATTTCAATCAACAAACCAAAGGTTGGATTCACCAATTGATTGAACTATGCACAACTTGTGGTATTTCAATTATATAGAAAATATTATGCGGAAAAGAAATAATACAGACTCCAGAAATTTTGTTAACGAGGAAACCGCAAATGCAGAAAAACCCCGGGACCTAGTCCAGATTTGAATACCACACTGTATTAAGCCGTTATAGACTTTAGCCTACTAAAAGTTAACTTCGGACTGGAATGTAGTTGAGCCTTAACCAATCTCCCACTGATTAAGGTACAGTCGCGTTCCTTACGCCTCTGAATCCCATCAGGACTCTACGCACTTGATTCCCTTAGTTGATTCACCCACAACTAAGAGTTGCTGCAACCCAAATTCGAAGACTTGATAAACAAATCTGTCTCACATAGAAAATTCTATTGAATAGATAAATCTGTCTCCCACAAAAATACCTACGAGTTTTTTGTTCCGTCTTTTGATAAATCAATGTGAACAAGAACCAATTGATACATCGGACTTATATTCCCGAATAAAAACCTAGTAATATCAATCACCTCACAATAATCTTAATTGTATGGTAGCGGAACAAGATATTGTAGAATCACAAAGAATGAGACGAAGAGCTTTCTGACTACTTTTTATCTTACCTATCGGAGATTAAATCTCGAGCAATCTTAGAGAAGATAGTACTCAATACGATAGAACAAAGTAAGATCGGAACACGCAACTACAGAGAAAATATTTGGGTCTGGCTTCAGAATCCCTATGAAGTCTTTAAGTCGTTAACCTATAATGGTTTTAGGAAAAACCTAGGTTAAAGAAGAATCGACTCTAGTCGCAAATAGTATCACACAGAAGGTGTGGGGATTAGGTTTCCCAGTTGCTAGAGTTCTCCCTTATATAGTCTTCAAATCAGGGTTTGCAATCAATGCTACCTTGGTAACATAACATTCAATATTCACCGTTAGATATAAACCTGATTAGAGTCAAGCTATCTTTCAACTGTTAGATTGAATTAGATTGTTACACACAAATGAAATGTGCCTTCATTTAGATATGGGTAACCGTACCTAAACGTGTACACTTGGTTGGCTCAACAATATTTAACCGAAGTTAGCAATATGAACACTTTCATATAAACCTTGTTCATCTTTATCACAACTAGTTCAAATGACTCAAATGAAACTAGTTATAGAGTTGTTCATTTGTTTATATTCTCATAAAAGTATACAAGACACAATTGAAGCAAAATCGGTTTTGATTCACTCGAATCAATTCATGAACACTATAGTGTATTTTTTTCATGCGTATGTAAACATACATAACCGATTTTAGAACTTAACCCACTCAGGTTTGCAAACGGGTACGCATACCTAAGTTCCCGAATTTGGTCTTGTTCGCCAGTATGCAAACGGGTACGCATACTTTCGTTCATGACCAAACTCAGTTGATTCAGTATGCATACAGGTATGCATACTATAGTTCCCGGACTCCAACTGTTGAATAAGTATGCGTTCCCGGACTTTGAATACACATGCAACAATTAGCATACAAGTACGCATACTATGCTATATCCAATCAATGGTTAATTGTTCCAAGCTCCCATTTCAATCATTGAAACATTCTTGGAAGAAGATAATAGCTGTCTCACACAAACTATTAGCTTCAAAGCAATTTTCAAGTGATCGAATGATCAATACGAAACATTCTGAGTCTACATAAAATGACTGTCTCGCACAAATCATGTAAGATGTTACCAGGCGATTTTCACATGATCATCTTTTGACTTTCGTCAAGAACAAAAGATGAACTTGGTTAAAGCGAAAGCTTAGCAAGACATATTTCGAGAAATATGTAAGCGAGTTACTTTTTTTCACTGGAGTTACCTTCGAATACGGTTTCTAAGATATCCCAAGCTTCTTTAGACTTAGTACAATTTGACACATGGTGTTGAAGATTTGGGGTAATGGCATGTATAATGGCATTCAAACCGTTGGAGTTTTGCTTTGCAGCAAGTATTTTGGCAGGGGTGTATTCACCAATGTCTTTGGGAACGCTTACATCTCCAACTGCCACAACGGGAGCATTATAGACATTAACAACATATACCCATGATTGAAAATCACATGCTTGAAGAAAAGCTCGCATAGAAATTTTCCACCATAAGTAATTAGAGCCATCGAAGACTGGTGGTACGTTAATAGAGATAAAACCTCTGTCCATAGAGTCGGATTGCTACAAACACATACTTGTAAGGTCTTAAACGTGTTTGCCTTCTCTGATACCAATTGAAAAAGCGTGGGTACAACAACCACACCCAATATTTCACTTAGCAATCTGTATGGACAAACTCCAATATACTTTCTAGAGAATCAACTAGACAGTCAGACTCAATCTAGATAAAAAGTATATCAAAGAGTTTATATCTCAATCTCTCGATTTGATATGTACTCAAGCAAATATAAATCTTCGAGTCTTTATCAAATACTAGAGAGATAACTTGGATGGTACCAAAGACCAATATCCAAGTGTCAATCAATTTAAATCAACAACCAAAAGGTCAAATATTCTAACTGATTGAACAATGCACAACCTGTGATATTTCAATTATATAACAAAATATAATGCGAAAAGAAATAACACAGACACCAGAATTTTGTTAACGAGGAAACCGCAAATGCAGAAAAAACCCCGGGACCTAGTCCAGATTGAACACACACTGTATCACCTCACAATAATCTTAATCGACGCAGCGAAAAAAGATATTGCGGAATCACAAACGATGAGACGAACATGTTTGTGACTACTTTTATATCTTGCCTATCGGAGATATCAATCTCAAGCCAATCGTTACGATTGTACTCAACACGATAGAATCAGCAAGATCAGATCACACAACTACGAGAAAGTAGTATCGGTCTGGCTTCACAATCCCAATGAAGTCTTTAAGTCGTTAACCTGGTTTAGAGAAGAAACCAAAGGTTAAAGGAGAATCGACTCTAGCTTACACAACTAGTATCACACATAAGGTGTGGGGATTAGGTTTCCCAGTTGCTAAAGTTCTCCCTTATGTAGTCTTTCAAATCAGGGTTTGCAATCAATGTTAGCTTGGTAACAAAGCATTCAATATTCACCGTTAGATGAAAACCTGATTAGATTCAAGCTAATATTTCTCAACCGTTAGATCGAAAACTTAGCTTGTTACACACAAATGAAATGTACTATTTTTGGTTTATGTAACCGTACCCAAACATGAACATTTGTTGGTTCAACAATAGTTAACCAATGGTTAGCCATATGATCACTTTCATATCAACCATGTTCTTCTTCACCATAACTAGTTCAAATGACTCAAATGAACTAGTTAGAGAGTTAATTGCAAGGAAATCTTATGTAACTACACAAGACACAATTGAAGCAAAAATGATTTGATTCACTCAAATCGGTTCATGAACTATATAGCCACGGTTTGCATTTTGCATTCCTTAGTTAAAATTAATAAGTTCACAAACAATCTTTTTTAGATATAACCAACTCAAGTTCGCGGACTTAAGTTCCCGGAAGGAGTTCACAAACTCCAGCAGATTTTCTCGGGTCGAGAACTTCCGCTAGTTCGCCGACTGGGTTCGTGGACTTAGCTCACGCCACTATTCCGGTTCTCTTGATCAACAAAGTTCACAAACTTCGGTTCAAGGAATAAGGACTTATACATATACGTGTTTCCACAACAATGCTTATATCCACCAATGGTTATATAATCTAAACTCTCATTTTAGTCATTGGAACATTCTCAGAGGACGTTATATAGTTGTTATTCACAAACCATTTTTCATCAGAGAAATTTTCAAAGTGATTGAAACATAACATGACTTTCGTCACTAGGTAAAGATGAACTTGGCCAAAGCAAAAGCTTACCAACACATATTTCGAGAAATAGATAGGCGAGATAAACTCGGCTCGAAATAGCAAATGTGTATAATCAAAGTCTATATAACAAAACGACTTTTGTCTCAAGAATAGGAGATAAAGTAGATAAACTTTTGAGTGATAGATAAGTTCAAGTCCCACATACCTTTTAGTCGATGAAGATCCACCAGTTCCTTGAGGAGTCCTTCGTCTTGTATGATGATTGTCATGGAGTTCTTGAGCTCAACTACACTTTTTATCCTAGTCCGAGACCTTAGCTATAGTAGGCTAGAAATCAAGACTTATAGTTTTGATCACTAACATTGACAAACATGCTTGAGATAGCAACGCATGCGAGTTTGACCAAGCAATGCTCTAACAGGTGTCTCCTGTGGTAATCAAGGAAAGCAAAATAAAAGGCCATATATGGGATCCATGCGTGGCAAAGAGGGTTATGGGATGCCATGCGTGGCAAAGAGAGTAAAAATCCAAAAGGCCATATAAACGACCATGTGGATATGATATCTATCAACATGGATATCTAGAACTCTTATTTATCGGAGATGGCACAACACTTGTCCTTCCTGAATACAAAGATAATATTAATGAAACTGTAACTGTTAGTGAAATGTCTCCGATTAGAACTTAATCGAAACCAACCGTAAGACAATTACAATTGGTTTATACAATATTATACTTAAACGTAATCTTATTTTCTTCTTTTAAAATTTTGATATTTACGGTTAGGAAACCTAACCGTGAATATATGTAAATCTAGATTTACGGTTGGATGTTCTTTAAACCCAACCGTAACACATTCATTAATTGAATTTACGATTGAGAATGAAAAACTCCCAACCGTAAATCCCTCTGCACCCTATTTTTCCACACTAATTTCGGTTAATTTAACCTATTGACACACAAAAGTAGCAATTAAAAATGGGATTTTCAAGTTTTACGTCATATAAACCATGGCAATCCGGTGGTTGAAAGGTTTGAAATTCTTGTTCTTGATCAATTGGACCTTGATTAATAATCAGAGGATGTTGTTGATCGGAGGCACAACATTCTTAATCAACCTTCTACTTCCCCATCTTTAACATAGATTTAATTGACAATTATAAGTTAATCGAAAATAATGAAATGCTTTCGGTTGAAGAAAAAAAATGGTTTGTTTTCTAAGTCTAGGGAGATGGAGAAGAAGAAGAGGGTAACTTAGACATTTGTAATTGTCCTAAGGACACCCCCTAACCAACTTTTTAGTCACTGAAAACCAATGTAAAGCCCCTCTATTGGAAAATGAAGCCCCAATAATAGGCTTCATTAATAAAATAAATAAATACCTATTGACTATTCCATTGTTATTCCACCCCTAGCTATTCTGCAATTCATCATTTGATAATTAACTGAGCTATGTTGCCTTTTTGCGTGCAGTATGTTGAGTGAAATGGGATAGCTATAGGGAGTTCAGTGGCGGAACCGGGATTTCAGAATAGGGGGGGCTAAAAAATTTTTTTGCCGCAGCTTAGTGAATGTCTATTGCTAGCAAAGGTAAGAAACAAGCATAAGAAGAATAATCTCTCCATCCCCAACATTAGTAAAACAGGAGGCAACTTTATTTTACCCTGTAAAGTGTGCCAGTCGGAAAAAAAACCATTCCATCCTCAAGTTCCTGCAGATGATATCACTCGCTTAGATTTCATGGGACAGAGAGACAAGGTCTGAATCTTAGAAACTAATTATAGTTGCGTACTTATCATGATCTTTTGCTGGGACTATATTATAACCTAACTAACTAAAAACATGATCAAGGGAAGGGAAATGTAATTCTTTTGACACACTTATTCAAGTTGGATGAATTTTGATAGTCATTTGATATACCTGTGACTAGATTATAACCTATCTAACCAACAATACAGATGCACACAACTGTAGCATCCAAGCAGTCAGGCTTGCTGTGTCTTAAATGGGTTCTTGCAAACTTCAGGATTTGCAGGTCAGAAATATGTTCCAAAGTAGTTCAAGCCTCGTGTAGCCCTTAACGACTAGTAGATACAACTTTAAGTATCTGCATCACCATAGCCTCGACTATTTAGCAACAGCCTTGACGAGACCCCCGAGATTCGTTGATAAAAAAATGCTAAATCAAACCCAAACAAGAAACTAAACCATTGAAATCAGTTCACATCATTAAGTTTTTTCAAATCTGTAAAACCTAATTGAGTATCATGAAACAAAATAATACTAATTAGGTATTGCTCTTGTGGATGATAACTCTATTGGATGATACTGAGAAGGAAAGAAGAAAAGTTTATACCCTGTTGATCTTGTGAACGATAACTGCATCGAGTCTCTGTCTCTTTTTTTTCTCTGTTCTTCTTGGTGGACTAATTTACCGTGCTTGGTGGACTAAATCAATTAGCTTGGTGGACTAAACTGCATTTGTTATTTCTGATAAGGGTAAAATCCTAACTTAGTGAGGTTTTGCAAGAAAAAAGGGGGGCTACAGTTTAGTCAACCTGTGTTTCCGCACACGAGGGAGTTTGTTCGTCTGTCGTGGTGGTGTAAGGCAGATTAAGCACGCTTCACATTTATTTATTTTTTGAAGCATAACACGCTTCACATTTGATCTAGCTACCGAACAGTGCCAATTAGATTTGCAGCAGGCAGGCAGGGCTATACAGAAGTAGACACCAGCTAGTTGTATTTTTCCGTTAATTCTTTCTAACTGTTTTACGCGCTAAATACCAACATTAATCGACACGCGACAGCTCGAAAGTGGGACCCACCTTTGAAATCCTGTCATAATCTAAGGATGTCGACACGAGAGACATCGTCTCGGCAATGCCAAATGCGAAAGAATGACAAGTGAAAAATAATTAATTAAATACTGTAATAAACTAAACAAATAATATTCGTTAGGAATCATGAATCAGACATTCTTCTTCTTTGATTGTTCCGTTAGGCTCCACAACCAGAGCAGCAGCAGCTGGTATATCCTAGCAACACAAAGAGAAGAAGAAGCTTTTTTGCTACAATCCTTCCTTACTGACAACGAACAACAAAGAAACAGAGGATCAACATTTTGTTTTTATTCAGCGTTGACATTATATTCAGAAAAAAAAATCTGGGGGTTTTGAAATTTGGAGAAAAAAATATCAAATTTTTGTTATGGGTTGGTAATAAAGAAGGTCGATGATGATATGATCAAATTTCAGTAACGTGTTGTTGAAATTTGATCGTATGAGATTTGTAAATTCAGACGCGCGCAGAAATATCATGATTTTATGATCCTATCGAGTTATTAAATTACTTGATTCAATATTGATAATCAACAAGTATTAGGTTCATTATCTTTTTGAAGAGAGAGGAGAATAATTTATATGGCCTTGTCCAAACCTAAACCAAAGAGACTCTATCAAGTATGGAAAGGAAGCAATGTAAGTCTTTTTCCTTCTTCTTCTTCTTCTCAATTTTTGTGAATATATTATTTGGTTAATTAGAAACCCTTTTTTTTAGTTTTATCATGAAATGAATTGGGTATAGTATTCTCTTGGTGATCATTGATGAATTCATGTTGTCTTATTATCATTGGAATCGAATTGCGAATTTTATGATGTTTAATGTGGGGTTGATGTTTTAGTATCTAGATATTTTTTCCTGTGATGTATATTATGATTTGAGACCTTTTCATGGCTCCAATTTGCCAAAGATATCTTTTTCTTGTGTTGAACTTATGATGAAATTTAGTTGTTTTTGTATTCATTAGGAAATCCAAAGATCAAGTACTTCTGGGATTATGTGCATCTTTCGTGTTCCTAAATTACCAAGTAGATTGTAAACTAATATTTGTGTTTTACTTCATTTGTGTTTGACGGCAAAACATGAATCAGAGATTCTGCTGTGGTGGGCGAATGATCTTTGGCCCTGATGTGGGATCACTGTTTTTATCAACACTCTTAATAGGTGTGCCGGCATTAGTATTTTGTTCTCAGGTTCTTAAGAAAATCGAACGCCATGATCCATGTCTTGGGTATCCTGTACTAGCTTTGGCATTGGCTATCACCATACTGGTTAGTAGTATTCCTTTCCCAAGACTTACTTTCTTATAGAAATCAAAATTGCTGTTTTCCGTTTCTACTCCAACAATTCTGTTTTGGAGGAAAAAAAAGTCTTATAGAATTGCTCGACACACTTTTTTTTTTTCTGTAGGACTTGGTATTTCTCTTCATGACTTCCGGTAGAGATCCAGGTATCGTGCCTAGGAACCTAAAACCACCAGATTCAGAGGACGGATTAGATGCAACTACACCCTCTATGGAGTGGGTAAATGGAAGAACTCCTCACTTGAAACTACCGAGAACAAAGGATGTCTTGGTTAATGGTCATTCAGTAAGAGTGAAGTTTTGTGACACGTGCTTGCTGTATCGGCCACCCCGTGCATCTCATTGCTCGATTTGTAACAATTGTGTACAGAGGTTTGATCATCATTGCCCGTGGGTCGGTCAGTGCATTGGAATCGTAAGTTCTTTTAAATTCACAAACATTTTCTGTTTAGGACGTAAATCAAATGCTAGGATGAGTTACCATATTGATACTTCTATTCTGCTTGCTTACGTTTTTTTATGCTCCTGAGAATAATGCTAGTATATGTATAGCTTAAAGGTATCTGCCGGGTTTCTAAGTATGGTAATCCAAGCGTAATGGTAGAACTTCTCTTCAATGAGCATCAATAATATGCATGTTTTGTTTGTGTGTTTTCACCACTAAAAATCTACAATATAAAGTAGATTAATCCAGTTCCCAAAGTCATAGGTGCAAGTTATAGTTTCAACTTTTGGCTATTTTAATTGTAGGGTTAAATCTTAACTGTGTGTCCTTTTGCTTCTCTTGGCGAAAAACTGATGGATTTCCCCTGTCTGCTGATTTTGGTGCAGCGTAACTATCGGTTCTTCTTCTTGTTCATATTGTTCTCGACATTTTTGTGTATTTACGTTTTTGTATTTTCTTGGATCAACATCCTCGAACAAAAGAATGAAAATACCCTACGGAAAACATTGTCTAGAGAGGTTCTATCAGTGATACTTATTGTTTACTGCTTCATAGCTGTTTGGTTTGTCGGCGGGCTTACAGTTTTCCATTCCTATCTGATCTGCACAAACCAGGTGATTTTCATAAGAAGTTATGTATGGTGTGATCAATCTTGGATGCGGATATGTACTCATTCTTGTTTTTTCTTATTATTACAGACAACTTACGAGAATTTCAGGTACAGATATGATAAGAACGGGAATCCACATAATAGGGGTATGCTAGCCAACATCAAGAAAATCTTTTTCTCCAAGATGCCACCTTCACTAAACAATTTCCGGGCATTGGTTGTGGAAGAAGATCATTCAGAAGACGGGGCCATAACTCCGACTGCTGGAGGAAATGTAACAAGTTCAAAGGAAAGAATAATTGACATAGAAATGACAAGTAAACTAGGGGAGGATACCAGAAATCTTACACTTCCTGAGATTTTGCAGAACTTGGATTACACCGATATCGATGATGACATGAAACGAAAGGATTCAGATGTTGGTGACATAACTGATCCAATTCTCTTTTCTAACCGCCAAAATTCAAAAGACCTGGAACGAAGCTCTACCCATGACATCATTTCTATAAAAGATGAAGGGTCTGATGAAGGCAATAACTCCCATCGAGCTATGCTTGCAACTCTTCCATCATAGTTGTGAGTTTCTTTAATTCTCTTTCGGTTTCTATATGCTACAAGTCCTCCAATACAATTTACATTTAGATGTCCTGAGGCACTTGAGAGAGATTGAAATAGGAGTTCTGATGTTTGTTTTAACAGGTTGGTAGATACATGGATCCATAATGAACGGGCGTACCATGATAGAAACATGTTGGACACTGCACTCACAATTTCGTAGAAGGGAAGCTTTAATTAGCACTGTTAATTTAGATGCCGATTGTAAGCTAAGCGATGTTGTCTATAGTAGAAAACAAATAGAGGAAGCAGTTCGAAATGAACCAATTAAGAAAAAATATTCGAAAGGATTTCCAGTGGAACGAGGTTTAGGTTGTCTTATTTGAAGAATAAGCAGTACTTATATGGTTTATATTGCTGCTATTTTTTGGGGTTCATGATCAGTGCTGTATTTTTTTTGTAAGTATTTAGAGATAACTATCATTTCTAAGTTCCTAACTTGGTTTGTATGTTTAGTTTTACACGGTGCTTGTGAATGTGATTATTATGAGATCGGAAATTGTTGTGCAGAAGAAGTAACAAAGTTGTGTTTAGTGATTCTTAAACATGATAAGAATGCTGTTTATCAATTTTCGCTTACCAATTTCTGTTATTTATTTTATTTTTAAGCAACAATCATATGCATGATGCTGAGATCATTAATTCGAAAACCAATCTCTGATGCTCTTCTAGTGAAGACTAACATGTTAGACCAAGCACTATTAGTGGGCGGGGGGGACCCTATCTATGGGGAAAAAACAGGTGCCAGATTATATTTTGAAGTCTTGAACATTGAGGCAGAAGATTATAGATAGATAGTGTATAATACCTGTCTTCAGATATTACATTTTTGTGCAGAAATCTACTGGGATATCCCCCAACATCAACAACCCGTCTTAAGAACTGGAGAAACGACCCATAGTAAACCAAAGCGCAACCAACAGTTCCTTTTTACCAACCATAGTTTCCCTGTGCGATAAATCCTAAACCAAAATACATACTGAACTGACAGATTTTGGAAATAATGGATAATATGAAAACTTTAACTATATGCTATATATAGATAATTACAAATGAAACTACAACTTATACAGTATATGCTAAATACAATTTACTAATTTCACACTCACCAAAATCATCACAACCTTTAGCACAAAAAACTAGAGGGATTTCTGAAATTTTTGAATTCCGAGAGGAAAATGGTATGGTGATTCACAAGATATTGAAATGAAATACTGCACAGAAGTACTTCTTCAGATCTATGAGAAATACCACAAGTTGCAGAAGTACTGCACAGAAGTTAAAGGTTTACTGGGGCACCATTAACATCCTTCAGTTGCACAATTCTAATTCACACAAGGTCATATTCACCTTAGGGTTTCCTTTCAATCATACCAGTCCTAGAAAATTCTCATCAAGCTGCATCAACCTCGTGGGATTATCTTTTCCTTCAGAGATGGAAATTCAAATTTCCTAGTGTTTTAGACCTGTAACACTGGTTTGGTGCTCTGGGGCGAAAAAAAAGTTTATGCCCTAACCTGACGCGACGACTTCCTTCACATGGTGATCCTCGTGGAAAGTTGTCCTCATTCTTCTAAGCCATATTTCATAGTCCATAGTATATGGTGTTCCACAGAGACTGTCTACGTAATCCGCAAAGGCTTTAAGAATAGCTGAAATTTCCCCAACTTTCTGCTGAATCAATCTTCTTGACCATGCTTTCTCTCTCCATTGCAGTGCACCCTCAACAGAATCTAGCTTGGGCAACAGCCCACCACCACTACATGAGAAATAAAGCAAGTAGATTAAGCTCTCTGCATCTGAAGCAGAGCACAACTTCCCTTCCTGTAGAGCATACGTTGAAGAAAAATGAAGATTCATGGTTGGTCGATCCCTTTCTTCAATAATTGCATGTCCCCAACCAATAAGAACATAATATGGATGTCTCACACCAGAGCTTACACGTATTACATTCTCTGGACGGATATCTCCATGCCGAATTCCTGCTGAGGAAGCAGTTGACAGGGCAGATAAGCAGTCATGACAGCACCTGAGAGCCTCATCTGGTCCAAATCGCTGATCACTTACCAACTCTGAAACTAATTCACCGACTGGATTGGTTACAAGGACTGGGGTCCCACACCAGGGGTGGTCACAATTCGCACCAGAGCTAGGTCTTCGACACTGACCAGGGTGAATTATTACACCAGATGCAACCAGCTGAGGAAGATACTTGCTAGCAAGACCATTTTGTTTCATAAGAGTCAGTATCTTAGTCTGCCTCTGAACTTGATACCATAACGTCATATCTTCCAATGCTGGTTCCAGCTGAGAAGGATGTGAACCTACATACAGAAATAGAGCCTTTCCTGGTTCTTCCACTGGAGTTGCACTATAAAATGGAAGTTCACCATCACTGAAAACTTCATTTATCTGAAAACCCTTCTGCCAATTCGAGTCTTCTAGCCATAAAATAGATCCTGCCTCCAAATTTATTACCTGTTTGGATTCATCATGAAGTTCAACAATTTCAGGGCAAACACTGGACTGCTGGAACCGAAATACACCATTTCCATTTACTCTACCATTACCCACGTGTCTTTCAGCCCTTCGGAACTGAAGATGAGAACTGCGGGCTGCCGCCAAATCATCAATAGACTGTTTTGGCAATCCTGCAAACTGAAAAATACAATGAAACGTTGCTAGAAGTGCCTGACGAGCGCCAATATCTCCCCAGTTTGCATTTCCAAGCTTGTTCCAGATCCTATCTATTGAAGACACTGAGATATGTGAATGCTCTCTGACCCATTCAGATGCACATTCATAGACATTGTTTGGATCAAGGTTCAATTTATTCACATCACCTTCAACTTTTACAACCCCACCGTACTGAGAATCAACAAAAAGTACAAATACAGATTTAGAACCATGATGAGCATTTGATCTGCTTAGGGTTCTTGTCAATAATATACGCAGCGCGAAGAAGACTGCATCCCCTAACACAGAAAGAGATAGTTGGCCATTTTCGACAGCGGGACTTCGAATATCGGGTCTTACAAGTGCTAGCTCAAGAATTTGGTCGCGTTTCCCATGTGGATGCCAAGTATCCTTCAATATTATGGTCATGGCACATATTCCTCCAAGTTTTCCACTTGCAATTGCCTTCTCAGCATGATAAAATTTGAAACTTTCATGGTGTAGACAAGCGACAGAAAAAGGCAAAGATCCATCCTGATTCCAAAATGTCTCCCACAAGCCCTTTACACCTGCATGTAGGAAGTCTTCAATTGCAAGATATGTAGTTGCTGCCATAGCATCTGAAGTTGAAGCGTAAACAGTATTCGGCATCCGAATCAGCTGCTGAAATTGAACCCCTTCTAACGCATAGTCAAACTTTTGAAGGTCTTTTAACTCAAAAAGAACATCAAATACAGGCTTTTTAGGCAATGAAGTTTGTGATAATTCAGAAAACCAGTCCTCAAGACTTGCTGTCAAGATTCCACTATCGACGAACTTCCGAAGAAACTCTTTACGATTACAATGCCTACCAAGTGACGATAGGCTAACCCCTTTAGTCCCAGACCCTCTTGATCCTTGGTCGGGGGATTCCCCTGTCAATTAGAAATTTTTAATCACACAAGTCGGTTAGCATAAACAATACTACCAAATTAGCAAATCAAACAACATAAAAATAATGCATCTAATTTTGACAGCTTCATCAAGTTCCATTCAAACAGCATAAATACATAAATCAAAATAATAGCTTAAGAGAAAATGAGCACCCAAATCATAACTCCAGTAACATTTTAGTCTCAAGCAAGAAATACAAAGATACGGTGAACTCATTATTCACTCAAAATTAAGGATCGGTTCAGATCCCAATCACTTGATTATATTTTACAGGGTCTTAATTCGATCAAATTTTTTTTTCGAAAAAGAGTCCTATAATTGAGTTAAAAAAAAAAAGGATACTAGAACGCTTCTTAAATGATCCTCTAACTAATTCCACCAAATCCATACAGAGATGAAAACGAACAAAATCCTAACTTTCGGTTCTTTAACCGTGCAGTGCTCTGTTCACTTAATAAAACCTAAATTTGGTAAAAGAAAAAAACAAATCAATTTTGTGTAATAACTGTGACGAGTGAAGAAGAGAATAAGGTGTTTGGAGTAATGAAATATTTTACCTTCCATTTATTTAAGGTTAGGGTTTTGAAGTCAACAGTATTTTATTGTATTTTGGATCAAAAACATCCAGGTCTTGAGCAAATCCTCTTTGAAGCTTTCACAGAAGAAAGAGAAACACGACCTCTTTCTCGTATTCATTATTTTATTTTATTTTATATTTTGATTTGATTTGATTTGTTATATTATGATATTGTTAGGGGGAGCCACTTTTGCGGTGGATTCATAAAAAAAAAAAAAACAATAAACAAAAAAACCTTCCTCATCAATGATTTTCCAACAGTGTACTACTACATCAGTTGAATAGATTGTCGTGCTAGTTGTCACATGTCCATTTAATCTCCTAAAATTTTTATGGGACATGACCGGTAATGATTGTGATTCAGTGAATCAACTTCACCCATAATCACTTAGCCTTGCATACTTGCATCAAAGTACACATCTGCCTTCACTCTAAAGGCTTTGCACAACGGGGGTCTTTTCTTCTTTCTCTCTAACTCTGCATGCCCCCATAAGCATAAGAGGTTCTGCCATGTACTTAAACAATTCTCACACAAATCAGCAACACAATGAACACAAAGAATATTGCAACAACCCCATTTGATTGCGCTAAAGGAAGATTACAAAACTCGTCCATCATATGGACCAAAACAGGCCATTCACCCTTTTGGTGAATGCCTAAAACACTCTCTACATTAGTGGTTCTTCTCTCCAATCGAACAACACCAAACTTATTAATCTCTAGGTTATTTATACAAGCTAAAGATCAGCCCAAAACTTTCGTGCAACCGCTTGCACAAGCCTTGGACAGCCAAGTGTCCAAGTAGTTTCCATAACCACCAACTTCAACTGCCACCTTTTGTATTGTCACGCCAAATGGTGCCACACCTGTTCTTGTTGGTTATGGACACTCTAATATGATTATAAACTGTTGGGATCCTAGTCCCACATTGGTTAGATGAGGCTTAATTGGGTAGTTTATAAGTCAATGGGATCCCTCATCTAGTGAACAAGTTTCGAGTTGAGTTCTATCCATGGGCTTATGACGAGTTGGGGTCGGTACCCTAACATAAACACACTTTATAACCGTTCTCACTTGTCTCACTTCATTGGCATGCTCGCAAAGCCAATAACCAACTCCTAACCGTCACTTGAGTTGTATTGCACAACTATTGCGCTTTACTGAGTTCGGCCTTGATCCAATGTTCAGCCATCTGGGCCCTGCATGGTTCTTTCTCTAAGATAATGCACGAACAATCCTTGTGCTTCAAACATCAAGGAAAACTCTTTAAGATCATTCTGGTTTCTCATGCGTCATATGCTTCACTTAGCCAATTTGATTGACAATAACAATGTCGCTCTTGCATTGCTAGCTTGTTTTCACTGTTCAAGCTTTGGCCATCCTTGAACTAATGCCATAGACCAACTCTTGTCCTATTCTATATTCTTGCATCATCCTTGAGTTTGGGCCAACTCAGATCCATGGATATGCTTTAATGCCAACATCGCATGTTGCATCTTGCCACTTTGGCCTTGTCTTGTCTTTCCCTCAATGAAGCTTCATTGTGTCGGCCAATAAGCTTCATTACTAAGCCAAATGTCTTTACAGTGTAGCACTACCTTTGCGCTTCACTGGCCCTGCAGGATTACACCATTCTTAGCACTCGACAGTCTATGTAGTATCGCGTAATCATTGTCAGACATTGACTTGGCCTGCAAATCTGTAACGCGTAATCATTGTGCGTCACTTGCCTGACCGGTCATAGACCTCCCCCACCTAATACGTTCAACGCCCTCGTTGAACGCAACCATGTATAAAATCTATACTGGTCTCAATCTTCGCTGCATGCACTTTCAGAACCTTTTCTGAAATTCAGCAACCTTTGCTAGCTTTTGCAAAACACCCTTAGCCAACTTTTATGCTTTAGCATCATCATCACTTAGCTTTACTTCTTTTCCATTGATCCTACTGATCTTGAGCTTTGTTGTTACGTTGAGCATACATTGCAACTCTACTTCAAATTGTATGTCAGCACCCAAATGCAACTGAAATTCTTCTTGCCAATTCCCCGAATTAGGCTTAAACTTCGCATGAATCATTTGTGCCTAAGTGTACACAAGCAATGATTCTCCTCAACTGATCACCAATGATCATTGCCATAGTCTTATGCCTTTACTTTTCGACTTTAGTTGCACCACGCAACATAACAGGACTTATACAAAACTTGGCCTCATTCTTAAATCATATGCGCCTACGCCAAATCTTGTCATGCCTTAAGGTATTCACTCTATACCTATAGCCTTTGTTGTACTTTGCCAACATCATCACTTTCACTAGATTTGGCCTCCAAATCATATTGCAAACTTCACCTTCTTGGACTTGCATCATTTGTATGCCAAAGAACCAACACCTCGTTGTTCTTTGCTTGCATTATCGCAACATCATGATTGAAATGCATGACTTTTGTATAGTCATGACTTAGGATTACCCGGGACATCCCAGCGTCACTTTGGACCAGGTATCCTCTTCACGCGCCTTGTAAACCAGCAATTTAAGAATCACTTGCTTTTTCAAACTGCTACGCTTTAATGTTGCGGAAAAACAACATCATGGTCTTCCAAACTATGAGTTACTATTAACTCATATACTTGATGGACTTACATCTTCATTCTTGCTGTGTTACTCCATGCTATCGCCGCCAAACGCCGTTGCACTTCCACATAACTCTTAACAACAAACTCGACTATGCCACCACCTCTCCTATTTGCTTCTTTCACTTACAATGTCTCCTATTGCATATTTTGGCTTAATATGCTACATAGCATCTTCCACATGAACTAGATTTACATTGAACGAAAGAGACAAGAACTTTCACTTCAAATGCCATCATTCACTCCTACCTTACATAGAGAGACAATTCCCAACACCAAGGTCCACTCGACCCAAACTGAAAGTATACCCAAACTTGAGCAAATACTCGCGCCAACTGATTGCAACTTGTAAGACCTAAAAAGCCTTGCAATACTGACTTCATCTTCGCTTCTAAGCAACAAAGGAAGCGATACATCACCTACTGTCCTCAATGTAGCAATTCACTTTGCCACATGTACTCTTCCAACTATCAACGTTCTTATGCAACTCCCATGACGAAGCATAATATAATTGACACTTAGTTGAATACTCCTTCAAACTGATGTTATCATGTTGCTTTAGCTTTCATGAAGATTTCTCCAGAAATGACCTCATGCCATTCTCCTGCATCACCACTACTTTGTCCTTATCTTTTCTGCATCCAAAATTTGTCCTAACTTGCACCTCCAAACGCATTATACATCTTGGCCATGCTCAAATCCCATTTGGCGCATGCTACTGTTGCATACCTGCTATGCCAATTAGCACCCAAATCTTGACACAAACTTGTGCATCTTTGCACAACTGGAACAGACTTGACTTGGTGATTCTGAGCATCACCATAGAGCTCAGCAAAGTCATGTTACACAATGACTTTCGTGGACAAATTTCCTTGGACAATATCAACAAGGCCATAATCCTTGCAAATGAGGCACCCACTGCCTATGTTCCTTGAAACAAGAATGACACATTATTCTTCAAACTTGGAACTCATTTTTATTTCCCATGCACATCTGGTTTCTCTTGTCTTTCTTCGCCAAAATCAACTTCAGTAGCAACAATCGTTGATTTGCAGTCGACAAGAACCTCCGCTTGTGGTTATGATCAAATGCAGGTCTTTGGAAACCCTTGTCCAAGCATAATGATCCCACTTTCATAAACCAAGTGTAAGCACACTCTTTGTGCTCATCTAGCATCAATGAAGAACTCTTTGCAAATGCAAGACCGTGGTGTATCGGTTTTTCCCTAACTTGCGCTTATTTCTTCATCGTTTCCATAAGCTTTATGCTAGAAAACAATTGGCCATCCAATTCTTCTCTTATGGCATCACATTGCCATAAAAATACTGGTTTGTAACCAGAATTTGCATTACCACCAAGGTATATGCATTCAAGAGAGATAATTATAATCTTCCATCAACTGGCTATGATGAAAACGCCTTCAATCTTTCGCACAGACAAGTCCTCCATCTTCTTTGCCACTGCAAAGGCCATCAACTTCTTTGAGTTCAGGAATTTTCGCAAAATTCCCATGACCACTTGTAATCTATTCGCTACTAATAACACTACGAAAGAATGCATTCCAAATGCACAATCTTCGCATACTTGTGAGAAATATGGACTTTAACATCTGACTTGCACCATAGAAGTCAGCATACTCTTTAGTTTTGTCATGCAATCACTTGAAAACCCGGTTTTCAATGATTCTCGCATGTTTGTTTAACACTTTGGGTAGGAATTTTGACACCTTTGTCATAAACTTTCACGACATGTTGCTACATCAATCTTCAAAGTTCATTCCAATTGATCTTTCCACACAAGACCAACTTCTTCTAGTCTCCATACAGCAAAACCCAAATAATTCACCACTGAATTTGACAAAAAAATGACACCAACTTGAGTAAAAAGAGAGAAAAATCAGCAACTGTGTCCCCAAACACAACTCTGATACCAGCTGTCACATGCCCATTTAATCTCCTAATATTTTCATGGGACATGACCGGCAATGATCGTGGTTCAGTGAATCAACTTCACCCACAATCACTCATCCTTGCAAACGTGCATCAAAGTACACATCTGCCTTCACTCTAAAGGCTTTGACAACGAAAGTCTTTTCTTCTTTCTCTCTAACTCTTCATGCCCCCATAAGCATAAGAGGTTTTTCCATGTACTTAAACAATTCTCACACAAATCAGCAGCACAATGAACACAAATAATACTGCAACAAACCCATTTTATTGCACTAAAGGAAGATTACAAAACTCGTCCATCATATGGACCAAAACAGGTCATTCACCCTCTTGGTGAATGCCTAAAACACTCTCTACATTAGTGATTATTCTTTCCAATAGAACAACACCAAACTTATTAATCTCTAGGATATTTATACAAGCTAAAGATCAGGCCAAAACTTTTGTGCAACCGCTTGCACAAGCCTTGGATAGCCAAGTGTCCAAGTAGTTTCCATAACCGCCAACTTCAACTGCCACCTTTTGTGTTGTCACGCCAAATGGTGCCACACCTGTTCTTGTTGCTTGTAAACACTCTAATATGGTTATAAACATACTTTATAACCGTTCTCACTTATCTCACTTCATTAGAATGCTCGCAAAGCCAATAACCAACTCTTAACCGTCACTTGAGCTGTATTGCACAACTGTTGCTATTTACTGAGTTCGGCCTTGATCCAATGTTCAGCCATCTTGTCCCTGCATGCTTCTTGCTCTAAGATAATGCATGAACAATCCTTGTGCTTCAAACATCAAGGCCAACTCTTTAAGCTCATTCTGGTTGCTCACGCGTCATGTGCTTCACTTAGCCATTTGCTTGACAATAACAATGCGACTCTTGCATTGATAGCTTGTTTGCACTGTTCAGGCTTTGGACAACCTTGAAATAATGCCATAGACCAATTTGGCTATGTCTTGTCTTTCCCTCAATGAAGCTTCATTGTGTCGGCCAATAAACTTCATTACTTAGCCAAATGTCTTTACAGTGTAGCACTACCTTTGCGCTTCACTGGCCCTGCAGGGTTACGCCATTCTTAGCACTTGACAGTCTATGTAGTATCGCGCAATCATTGTTGGACACTGACTTGGCCTGCAACTCTGTAACGCGCAATCAATGTACGTCACTTGCCTGACCGGTCATACAATCCTACCAGCGAGCCTCATGAGGAACTAGTTAAGGGAGCCGAAGCGAATAGGGGTTGATTATGTCGCAAGGGGGAAGCTACTATACCTGCCAATCATGTCAAATTCTGCAATATTGCGTCATCGGGGACTCAAACCAAGGACCTCCTGGAGCGCATCAAACCTTCAAGGAACGGGAATGACCAACTGATCTAGTTACCCGTTCACTCTTACCCTGCCTAAAATAAGTTGAATTTGAGAGATAAATGGGAAAACATTCTTATACATTGGCTTAAGGAAGAAGAACAAGCTCTTAATCAAGGAAATTGAGTATAATGACGAATCAAATGACAAATTTTAATGGGATTCGACAAAATATTTAAAGCGTTAATATGATAGTGAATAACCATCAACAATTCTTTCTATAGATTTTCTTCTTTTTTTTAAGTCTCTTTTTAGTGCACTAAGATATGTTATAGTACAAGTTTAAGTGTTTTTTGTGCTTCGGTTTTCCTGATGCATGTCAAGACCTATGCATGCTTATAAAAGTTTAAATAGGGCGTTCCAAATCATGATAGTTCCCAACTGATGACAAACTGTTGACAAGGTAGGCTCCGTGCAAGTCTTATACTTTCGTAGCACACTTTCTTTTTCACTTCAAATTGGAAAACTATTTCATGCTTGTCAAGTGCTCCATGACTGCCTGCTCATGGCACACTTTGGCAACTCATAATGGTCCATGCATTGTCTTCATTACACCTAATTTCAAAGAAAATGTAAACCAACTCGACAATGAAACAATATCAAGAACATATACAATAAATTCAAAACCATTATTTGTTTGTTATCCAATTTGGTTTCCTCAATTGCTGCAAAAATTAGCTTATATGGTGAATAATATAGATGATCTTTTATGTCCAGCCTAAGGGAATTTAAGTTAGCTTACTTAGAGTTGAACTCCATAACCAAAAGGTGAGATGGAAAATCAAAATAAAAAGTGAGTAAGTGGAAGTTTTTTTTTTTTAAATTCATCCCAAAATCAGCTTTCCCTTAAGTAAAAGTGGTTTTCCCTCTCACACATTCCTAAATCATCTCTTTCGACTTTTGTATGACCTAGGAGTTGATCCTCTTGGATTTATTTATACTATTTTACATACCACATTCTTAACTCCTTGAGAATTTATTTCTGTTAATTATGGGATTCGAACTCCTGCCTCCTAGTGGGAGGTTGGTCTGACGGTCTCGAATCGGAGCTGACCTTTACTGGGGCTCACTCACTATCGGCGCCCTTCTAATAGATCTATGAGCAACCCTCGTTAATTCACTGTAGCGATGACTAGCTCTGTCTGTGCCTTCGTGTCACGGTGCCTTGGTCTTGCTACAAGTGTGTACCCTATCTTACTAATCAATATTGCTTGGCGCGGGGACCCCTCTAATTCTCTGTACCAAACACTTCTCTTTACTTCACCTGTCCACTAAATCTAAGTCATGTCCCATCTTCACTGTTGTATGTACGTCTTTAACATTTCTTCGCATTACTTTTGTTAGTCTTCATTGGCGCGTAGAGATAAGGGCACCGTGCGCCAACTATGCTCCCTTCGTCAGCTCCCCTCATTAGTTCTCATTGGCGGGTGGGGGTATGAGTGCCCCTCACCAACCACGTCTCTGTTACCATTAACTTTCATTTTTTGGTTGTTTATGGGTGAAAATTGTTTCTATTGGTTTGGTAAATTTGGTTGTGTGGATGAGAAACGAATCTAAACCCTAAACAAATGCACTGCACGGGAGTGCTTTTTATTCGAGAGATCAATCTATACAATTCTGGCCTAAACCAAGAAATGGTCGTTCCAGACTTGCTTCGGTCACAAAGTGAAGGAGATGGGGTTGATCTTAGGAAGGGAAGCGAAGAAGGTGTTGAGATTATGAAGGTGTTGGTTGTTTGTCACTTGTATCAGAATGATGAACTGGCTTGCACAATGAAAGCTATCAATTCTGGGTGTTTTCTGAATACTGATGACAACACTTGGTTTCTTCTGTGTTGTTTGGAAACAGGTGAAGGACCTATTTATACAAGTCATTGAGCGCAACCCTCATCTCGTAGGAAGTGGAGGAAGTGAAGTGATGGAGTAGTGGGGTCGTGTATGGATAGTGATTGTCACATGATCACATCTTTACCCACTTCCCTCATCACTGTTAACCTTCCACCTTTTCCTGACACGTTCTCGTAATGGCGCATTGCACGCTGCACGCTGTAAACCGCCAGACCAATACCCCAGTAAGTATCCCCCAGTTTGTGACATGTTTGATGTCTCGAATGAGTGGGTCTAGTCGTAGGACCCGCCGCAGGAAATAACATGTGGTGCTATTAGGTTAAATAACTAAGTTATTTAAAGAGTTGATATTCGTGAAATATCGTGTATGCTCGATGCATTACTTTTAAGCAAGCAACTCAAAACAATCGATATATATGAAGCATCATTGTTTTAAAGCTTGACTGAAAAGTCGCGGATTAAGCGTCTTAAAACCGCAGCACGTCCAACTATCTTCGAGTGATCGTTTGGAGGCCACATGGTGGGCCACCATCTGGTCGATCATTCTCTGTGGCAGAGTGGCGGACGGTAACCGTTGAGGCATTTTATTGATCGCCTAATTTTTAATCCAAGCCGTCCGACCAAGCTGGCAAAGTTGGAAGGGCGAGATGATTTACGACACATATTTGCTGTCGTGGATGGATTTTAGGGTTTTTAGAGGTGCGCAAACATCCCCTCTCTGGCTTGATGGAATCCTAGTGTGGCGCTAATTTTTGGAGAGGCCGACCAGGCGTGTGTGGAGACGTCCCGCCGACAAGCATGTCTACACCTCTCGGATTCACAAGGATTCGATTTAGGCCACTCAATTTGTCCGGCAAAGATGAGTGGTCGTGATCGATTTGCGACAGAAATTCATTACCGCAAAGGATTTAAAAGTCGTGTGGTATGCCACTTTTGGGCGTGCGTTTCGAGGCGCCGGGACATAGTATGCCTAGACCGGCTGGTCACACGCAAAGGTGGGCCCACAGTGATCGCATTGACATCCTTGGGACATCCTGAGTCTATATCTACACCCTCCGTTTAGGCTGACGAAGATGGATGACCGCGATCGAACTACGATAGATGTGCATTGCCGGAAACCCTAATTAAGCTTTTGAAACAGTCACGCACACGTGACTTTGGCCAAACGATTTGGTGAGTTGTGCTTCTTCTTTAGGAAGACCGATCGTGTGGGGCCCACGTTGGGCTGATGGTGAACATATGTGCACCTTCCTGATGGTTCTAGGTGCGATCTAAGCCATCCAAATACGCTGGCTAAGTTGGATGGTTGTGATTAATTTAAGACACTAGTGGGATTTCCACGACCCTTTAAAGCATCACGTCATCCTTGTTTTGAGCAAACTTTTCATTGCTCCATGGCTTTGCCGTGAGAAAACCGATCAGGTAGGGGAGAAGTGGGCCCGCCAACGTATGTGTTAGCACTTCCTTGATCATTCGCGGGATGATTTAATCCTTCCAACCAGTCTGGAGAAGTTGGACGATCGTGATGGTTCTAAGACTGCCTTGAACAGTCTTGCTCATTCGAGCCTTTCCCAAAGCAACGCGGCCATCCTTCTTCTGACCGGCGTTTGACGGGTGTTGGGAGTGTAGTGTGGTGTTCGACCGGCTAGGGCATAAGCAGGCCTGCCGGTGGTCATCACAACAATTTCCTATTTTTGTCGGGGTTTGACTGGGCTTGTTGATATGATGCTCAATTGAGTTGTAGTAAAAGGTTCGTTGAGGCTTGTGAAAGCAAAAGATTCTAGACTTAATAAAATTTAAAAGTAAATAAAACTTAGATCAAAATTTGATTTCAAGATATTAGGAATAACCAAGACACTGATTCCACTATTACACATGAATAAATTATGATAAATAATCCAAAACTCTAATTATCTTTTAAGTCCCTTATTTCTTAATTCACATATAATCAAGCAAATTCTCAAATATTAATTGTATCCCCTAAGCATAGATTATCTAAAAAAAGTATAACCTATCTAATTGAATCACAACTAATGAAAAAAATTATGCAAACAATTAAAAACTATGCAAAGGCAGTGATTGAGTGAATTATAAATTATAAATTAAAGAAAATAAATAATTACCAATTATTCATGCATAAATCGCTTCCTCATTGCCTTGGTCACGTGAGAATTAACTCATCATCATGTTGGAAACACGCTCAAAATTCATCTTTATTGCTCAAAGGAGGTGTACAAATGATGAAATGGAGAAAAACTATTAAAAACCGGGTTTGTAACACTTATATTTGTTACAAACCGAATTGTTACAAAGAACGATAAATGATAACTGTCACAGACACTGTCGCTCTACGACCCCCGCTTCTGTGTCGTTCTCACTGTTGGAAAACGGCTGTCTTGGATGGTCTGTTCTTCGTGTTCTTCAGATATGCAGCAGCAGAAAAGAATTTTCCTGCAACTTGATTTTTCGACTCTGTGATGCTCTGTAATCTCCCAAACTCTTCGTCCCCTTCCTAAAACTCCTCAGCACTATATATATCCTCTCGTGCACAAGAAATATCCTTCATAACTCCAAGTAATTCTCCATTACTCGGCAGTAAAGAGAAAATAATATTCAGATATTTTTTTTCCTGAATTAACAATTCACGTGCTGGCATGATGCATAAACACTCCAAACATGATAGTACACGCTGTAGGATTGATTCAACACGCTTCAGATACAAATAATCTTTCCAAAATAACAAGAAATCCCGTGAATATCTCTCTCCTGAACGTGTTACCCTGTT
Organism: Papaver somniferum; assembly: GCF_003573695.1. Lineage (NCBI taxonomy): Eukaryota > Viridiplantae > Streptophyta > Magnoliopsida > Ranunculales > Papaveraceae > Papaver > Papaver somniferum. Next base: position 188,441,507 of record NC_039358.1, on the reverse strand, counting down.
TTCTTCTCGCGGAATATCCAGCCAAACTGGATCGAACCGAAGGTCTTTACCAAGCCTATTAGGCTAGTTAAATTCATCCCAATGAATATCAGCCATTGAATCTCCTTCTAGCACGCTAAAAAGTTCAAACCTAATTCTGTCTGTGTCTGAATTAGTTTCCCGCCAAATTTGAAATTCAAAATGTAGATGATGACCTCCCCCTAACAGAGACGGGGGTGCGAATAGCAGTTGGCCAACTGAGGTGCCCCATAGTAATTGAGGTACCCCTTAACCAAAATGAGAGCCCGTATAGCACATGTCCTCCGGGGGTGCTCCACATAATTTTTCGAGCCGAATTTTCCAACAATATTTATTTCCAAAAAATACCTACAAACACACAAAACACCATAATAAGGACGAAAACGAGTACTAACAATACGAAACATTGAGGACAAATTAGACATATAAATGCGTCTATCACTTGTTAAATCGCGCAGCCAACTTGCATGGTCGCGATCGTTTCTGAGACTGATATGGACAGTCCATATTTTCCTTAAGGAAATTAAATACATTCGATCGAGTTGTTTCGCGTCGATTTGAAATTCTCTTTGTCAGAGAGTGATGCAGCATGTACGGGTATTTCGTGCATATCACAAAATTGGCACTTGGAGATTCATGTTACTCTGCTGAGAATGAACACTCGGTCGTCATGTCATGCTAATAATGAGAGTTCGGCTAGGAACAACACATGAAATACTAGGAAAATCATGCATTAATTAATAATGCTAAAGAATTCACAAAATATTAGGGATTGTTGTTGCATGCACCATTCCGGGTGAATTTTGTGTATTTATTGAATTGCTTCGAATAATAGTGAAGAGGTTTTCTGCGCTCATCACTTATCAAACGGCTTTACCCTTTGCAGGATGTCAGCGCATTAAATACTGGTTTTACAATTTTAGCCCTGAACTAAAATCCACCATCAACATTAAGTCCCCTGCCTAGCACATAATGGTTGCACTATTATGGGGTAGGCATTAGATGGTGACATATACAACGTAAGAAGACAAGATAGAGGAAGTTTACCTGGAGGAACTCTGACCGTCCGTGCTAATCATCCATGTGGGTACGCTGGGTGTGACCATGACTTTAGTGGGACCGGCTTCCTCATTTGGGCGTTTGAGCTAGGAAAGGAATCCTCTTTCTATTGGGATTCTCCAATTACTCATGTATAAAAGGGGACTGACCCCTTTTCTTCTTTCTTATATTTTTTTTTCTCGCTCGAGCAGCCTCTCCCGTTCGCAACTTTTGTTGCCGCTGTTGGCGAGCATTGCTGACGCTGCGACCACCGCTGACGCCACCGAAACTTGCTACCGTTGCCCTCGCTCGTCCGCCAATAAGGTAGGTGCTTCATTGTTTTCTCATTGTTTTGTTGTTTTTTTTGTTTTTTTTTTCTGGCACAAACCCTAATTCTTAGGTAAACCTCTTTTCTTTTGAGAAAATTATCCTGTTGTAGATGAAACTTCTTTGCCATACATATCATGATTAATTACACTAACGAAGTTGATAGAAAAACCATCGATATTTCTAGGATTGCTTAGTAGAACAAGCCATGAATCCTACATGAATATACTGTTTTTTGCTCCTTTTGCATTATTGCATGCAAAACCTAGCCTTTGGCTATAATTTGATAAAACCCTGGCTTAGGCTTCGTAGGCATAACTCACATCCACCCATAGAAAACCGTGTCGTGATTATTTGCCCCTTGCGTAGCTTGCATGCGACCTTGAACGAATGGGGTCCCACTGTGTGCATGCTCTGCTCGAACGTGGGCCCGCTGCGTGCATGATCATTCCACGACCAAGGGAGTATTCGAGCATGATAATTATGCTTCACTGGCCACGGGCGCCTACTCCACGATTTTTTTTTTACTTCTTCATCCATACCATTAACACCCATATTGCATGACTTCTCCCTTAGCACGAAGTAGTGACTCCGTTAAGATGTCACCCGGGGATAATGCTGCTTCTAAAACAGGAGGTTTCAACAACTCCAAATACATGCCGAATATAGATGATGAGTTGTTTACTGCGCCTTTTCCAAACGTTAGAACCATCCAGGCCATAAGTGGACCCTGCTCACTGGCTCGGAAAATGAAGAGGCTACTCCGTCCGCTTCTCCAGCATACGTGATGAGATTCTGTCTTCGGAAGAACGAATATCCACCTTCTCCTATTGATTTCAAGGTTTGTCACACGCCACTGCGCTCTTATGAAGGATGGATGAGGCGCCTGTTGGGCAATGAGAGTATCAAAGATAATTTGACAAAAGCGCGGATCATCGAGGCTGTTATGGCGTCTGCAACTATTCACATTAAGAAAGACGCTGCTGGTTTGATTACTTTCATTTCTCGATGGCGCCCCTCCACACACACGGCCGTATGTAGATGGGGAGGGATGACCATCACCTTGGAAAGCGTGGCCGTGTTGATGAATCTTCATATTGCTGGAAGTTTCCATTATAAGCTATCTGCTGCAGAAAGCGTCATCCTCGATGCTATACTTCAGAGGGCAGGAGATTATGAACAATAGAAAAATGACGCGATTTTTTTTTACACTTGGTGGGTGTCTGAGTGGTCTCCCGCAAAACCAAAGCCGGGTCAAGCGTTGAATGATGAACTCAGCGTAGTTGCGTTTTTCTCTTTGTGGCTGTCTAGGGACATCTTTGATGACGGTTCTGGGAAGAAGACTATAAGAGAGGATCTCATCATGTTTGTTATAAAGTTGGAGAAAGGTGTGGTCCTCCCTTTGGGTGCCTTATTCCTTGGATCACTGTATTCTCATCTGGATGCTTTGGCGGTAGACATGCATGCTTCCAACGGGTATAAGAAAGCGGAATCGCATATCCATGTTGCTTTTCTTCAGGCGTGCCTGTGGGAAAATTTCAAAGGTTACGCCACTGTCCCTGCAACTTCGTCTTCTGGTTTGTATGGCGGTTCAAGGATACTCTGTTGGCAGAACAGACGTCCAAAACCCGGGTTGAGACTTGTGGATTTTATCGATAACGTGTACGCCATAGATTTCCATCTGTGGGGACCGGTCCATTCTTCCATGGTTCAAACGGAAACTTTCACTACTTCCCCTGACATTGTGTTGCACACTGAGGGAAAAACCATGAATCCTGGAGAAATCATTTTCCTGCGAAGTTGTATGCCAGGATATATTCCATCTTTATTTGATGAACTCCTTACTGTGGTTGCTTATAATATTGACAAGGCCGCTCACAAGATGGGATTTTACCAAGGCATTTTATTCCGTCATCCTCCAATGCCTTCAAAGGATCTCGTTCCATCTGTTCTCAATGCTGACATCTTCACACCAGAGCAGAGACTTCCATTCTTGCCTCTTGGAAGAAGGCCAGCTGCGACTGGTGGGTATAAGCATTTTTGGTAAGGAGAGTTGTTAGCTTTTCAAAAGTTCTCGGAAGAAGTTGCCACAGTTCCCCGCGGTGAGCCATCTTCCGAAATGTTGAAGCAGCACAAACGATTGAAGTCGCTTTCGGGTAAACGAACCAGGGGTAACACTACTGATGACTGCAGTCCCCAGGATGCAGGAGCGGGGTCTAAGAAGCAGGTGTGTGGTCCCGTGGTCTTCAATTCCTCTTATATGAAGGTACTTTGAACTTCTTCCTTTTGATCATCCTATTTTATTTATCTTGAGCAATCTCCACCAAAAGTGATTCTTTATTCGAAATCAGGGGTTACCGAAAGAGAACGCTTTCACAAGGTTGGCATGTAGTCATAATGAGAAATCCGGCGACACTGATCCTCTTGAAGGTGATGACAAGGATGGTGCAAGCTCGGTCGACGAAGGAAGCGTCTTCCAGAGCGACAAGGAGTCTGATCGTTTCAGTGAGCTTGTGGATTAAACCGTGACAGAAATCAACCTTCAGGGTGAAGCGAACGACACGGGGAATTCCGGAGGGGATACATCCATGATTTCAGAGGTGCTTCTCTCTGAAGAATCTTCTGCAGCTGATAAAGCGTTGGTGATGCATCCTGTCCATGGAGCTGTCTTCGATCCTCCTTTCGACACTCCTTACATAAATCATGTGCTGGTTGGAGGATTCAGCGTGCCAGCTAAGTATGAGGAGTTATACACCAAAATATGGAGAAAACATGGTCATATTTCCACTTCTATAAAACTTAAGAGTCGCTTCGCATTGGCCAAACGTGTTGAAGAAGCTTTATCCACTATATACGGCATGAGCGTTGTGACTGGGCGCACGGTTTCTGAAGAGATAATTTCAAACTGGGAGTTCCACCGGGACATATTTATGCAGTACGAGTTCAACGCTTCTTGGTTCTACAAAGGGTTTCCTAAATTTCAGAAGCTTCAAAGCGCAATGGACAAAATTCTTTCCATGGAATGCATTTCTCGACAGGAGCAAGATATCGAGAGGTTGTCCAAAGAGTTGAAGCTGAAGAAGCCGCCCTCTAGAACATGAAAGCTTCTCTTTCCCATAAGAACGAGTTGATGTTGAAAGACTTTCCTTGAATGCTCTAGGTTGCTTATTTATGCTTCTTTTAGGTTTTGAACTAATATGTGGTTGAATTTTGAATTGGTTTATTTTGAGATAGTTTTGTGAATGGTTTTTCCGAAAGAGAATTGTTTTTTAGAAGGAATTTGCATTTTGATTATAAATAATGTGACCATTCTAACGATATCGTACATGACATATGAAGTTGCAAATATCGTGTGAAAAGGGATACATCTAAGGGGAAAACAAAACATGATGTTTACGGTGATTTCAATCATTTGGTCTCTTTCTCAGTGCGGGACGTCAAGTCCCCAGTAGGCTCTAGAACTATATTTCTCGTAAATTTGTTTAATAGAAATTACTTGTTCTTCGGAATTCCATCTGCATGAAATTGGATCTTCCTGAGTATTCACTTCGATAAATTACACGCGCTAATCTTCAGAGAGAGGATGCAAATCTGCTGAATTAAGCTTCTTCTGGACAATGCGCTTCAGGGCGTTGCATTCATTGGTAGGGTGGTGAAGAAACCGGTGATAATGACAATATCTCAGACCTATCATCTCTTGATCAGTCGGTTGTCGCCACATAGGAGGCAGTTCGACTTCTCCGTCTCGCACCCATACTTCCAACAATTCGAAGACTTTCTTCATCGAGAATGGGAAATGCGGGTATCTTGAGCCGGGATTTTCTTGCGCCAACGGATGTTGCCGTGATATCTCCTGTTGACCTTGATATGAAGCACGTTTCGGAGATGGAGTTGGAGCGTGTGCGTATGTCAACATATATTCCGTCCGCTTGGTTTGGCGTCTTTGCTGGGATGCAGCTGATCTCGAGGGCCTCGTATCAGTGATAGTATCACCATTAGGAGGCTGAGTCGATTATTCCCAGTCCCTGTATTCATGTGACTCTTGGCTGATTTCTCCTTCTTCAGGCAGTTCTTCGTTGGGCTGAAAAGTCGCGGCAGATTGAACAACTTTCTGTACTTCGGCAAGGGTTTTGATATACAAATCTTCCAGCAAGGTTTCATAAGCTGGCCCTTTTCCCTTATCCGACAAATGTTGCGGCGTTCCTGACAAGTCCTTTCCTCTGTGGAATTGCTCTGGGCCTCCGTCGTTAGCCGGATCATGCTGCTCGTCCCTCCTTGGTCCCCTGGTGTGGCCATGCGTTCTTTCTGCATTTTCGCTGGTAAAGACACGACTCCCAGATAAAGATTCAATATTTTTTGCATCGTTATTCGTGGTACTCCCCGAGTAAACGCTTGTCGAGCCTTCTCGTAATCGAACTGCTATATCATTTAAAAGACGGAATGTCTCACTCTGTCTTCTGGCGATACCAGCTTGGTTTACCAGGACATCCTCTAGCATCCTGGACACACTTTCCATGAGGTTTGGATTATCTATGGCTTCTGTAGAATTTAGATGGCTAGGATACATCGTAGAATGGAAACTGGACTTTAGTGATTAAAAATAAATAGGTTAATGATTGCATTGGATCTAGGATCTACCCCTTCGAAATTGAGAAAACTGGAATGAATAATGAGAAACTGATTTTGCAACCGAGAGATTAATCTCCCACTGTGGTCGCCAGTTGTTTATGGGTGAAAACTGTTTCTACTGGTTTTGGTAAATTTGGGTGTGTGGATGAGAAAATAATCTAAACCCTAAACAAATGCACTGCATGGGAGTGCTTTTGATTCGAGAGATCAATCTATACAATTCTATCCTAAACCAAGAAATGGTCGTTCCAGACTTGCTTCGGTCACAAAGTGAAGGATATGAGGTTGATCTTAGGGAGGGAAGCGAAGAAGGTGTTGAGATTATGAAGGTGTTGGCTGTTTGTGACTTGTATCAGAATGATGAACTGGCTTGCACAATGAAAGCTATCAATTCTGGGTGTTTTCTGAATACTGATGACAACACTTGGTTTCTTTTGTGTTGTTTAGAAATAGGTGAAGGACCTATTTATACAAGTCATTGAGCGCAACCCTCATCTCGTAGGAAGTGGAGGAGGTGAAGTGATGGAGTAGAGGGGTCGTGTATGGATAGTGATTGTCACACGATCACATCTTTGCCCACTTCCCTCATCACTGTTAACCGTCCACCTTTTCCTGACACGTTCTCGTAATGGCGCATTGCACGTTGCACGTTGTAAACCGCCAGACCAATAACCCAGTAAGTATCCCCCAGTTTGTGACATGTTTGATGTCTCGAATGAGTGGGTCGAGTCGTGGGACCCGCCGCAGGAAATAGCATGTGGTGCTATTAGGTTAAATAACTAAGTTATTTAAGGATTTGATATTCGTGAAATATCGTGTATGCTCGATGCATTACTTTTAAGCAAACAACTCAAAACAATCGATATATATGAAGCATCATTGTTTTAAAGCTTGACAGAAAAAGTCGCGGATTAAGCGTCTTAAAACGGAAGCACGTCCAACCATCTTCGAGTGATCGTTTGGAGGCCGCATGGTGGGCTACCATCTGGTCGATCACTCTCTGTGGCAGAGTGGTGGACGGTAATCATTGAGGCATTTTATTGATCGCCTAATTTGTAATCCAAGCCGTCCGACCAAGCTGGCAAAGTTGGACGGACGAGATGATTTACGACACATATTTGCTGTCGTGGATGGATTTTAGGGTATTAGAGGTGCGCAAACATCCCCTCTCTGGATTGATCGAATCCTAGTGTGGCGCTAATTTTTGGAGAGGCCGACCAGGCGTGTATGGAGACGGCCCTCCGGCAAGCATGTCTACACCTCTCGGTTTCACAAGGATTCGATTTAGGCCACTCAATTTGACCGGCAAAGATGAGTGGTCGTGATCAATTTGCGACAAAAATTCATTGCCGCAAAGGATTTAAAAGCCGTGTGGTATGCCACATTTGGGCGTGCGTTTCGAGGCGCCGGGCCATAATATGCCTAGACCGACCGGTCACACGCAAAGGTGGGCCCACGGTGATCGCATTGGTATTATTGGGACCTCCTGAGTCTATATCTACACCCTCCGTTTAGGCTGATGAAGATGGATGGCCGCGATCGAACTACGACAGATGTGCATTGCCGCAAACCCTAATTAGGGTTTTGAAACTGTCATGCACACATGACTTTGGCCAAACGGTTTGGTGAGCTGTGCTTCTCCTTTGGGAAGACCGATCGTGTGGGGCCCACGTTGGGCTGATGGTGAACATATGTGCACCTTCCCGATGGTTCTAGGTGCGATCTATGCCATCCAAATACGCTGGCTAAGTTGGATGGTTGTGATCAATTTAAGACACTAGTGGGATTTCCACGACCCTTTAAAGCATCACGCCAGCCATGTTTTGAGCAAACGTTTCATTGCTCCATGGTTTTGTCGTGAGAAAACCGATCAGGTAGGGGAGATGTGGGCCCGCCAACATATGTGTTAGCGCTTACATGATCATTCGCGGGATGATCTAATCCTTCCAACCAGGCTGGAGAAGTTGGACGTTCATGATGGTTCTAAGACTGCCTTGAACAGTCTTTCTCATTCGAGCCTTTCCCAAAGCAACGCGGCCATCTTTCGGCGGACCGGCATTTGACGAGCGTTGGGAGTGTAGTGTGGTGTTCGACCGTCTAGGGCATAAGAGGGCCTGCCGGTGGTCATCACAACAATTGCCGATTTTTGTCGGGGTTTGACTAGGCTTGTTAAATCGCGCGGCCAACTTGCGTGGTCGCTATCGTTTCTGAGACTGATATGGACAGTCCAGATTTTCCTTAAGGAAATTAAATACATTCGATCGAGCTGTTTCGCGTTGATTCGAAATTCTCTTTGTCAGAGAGTGATGCAGCATGTACGGCTATTTCGTGCATCTCTCAAAATTGACACTTGGAGATTCATGTTACTCTGCTGAGAGTGAACACTCAGTCGTCATGTCATGCTAATAATGAGAGTTTGACTAGGAACAACACATGAAATACTAGGCAAATCATGCATTAATTAATAATGCTAAAGAAGTCACAGAATATTTGGGATTGCTGTTGCATGCACCATTCTGGGTGAATTTTGTGTATTTATTGAATTGCTTCGAATAATAGTGAAGAGGTTTTCTGCGCTCATCACTTATCAAACGGCTTTACCCTTTGCAGGATGTCAGCGCATTAAATACTGGTTTTTACAATTTTAGCCCTGAACTAAAATCCACCATCAACATTGGTACATCGATGTCGAGAGTGCTGCCTTCATCGTACACAATAGTTCCTTACCTCCCATGCCCACTGCACATGGGTATCTTACCTCTCTTGTCCACTACACCATGGGTGCCTTGACTCTCTTGTCCACTACACCTTAGCACCTTACCTTTATTGTCCACTACACCTTGGAACCTTACCTCTCTTGTCCACTACACCTTGGTACTTTGATACAAGAGTGTTATGTCCATCACACTTGCGCATATCCATGCAACCTTCGTACTCCCAACTTCTTGGCTATCTCGAAAGTGTAATCCTATTTATATCCTTCTCCCAATTTTTGGGTATCTACATTAAGTCTCATGGCTGTTTGGTTAGGCGTCAGACTATCCAGAATCCATATACCCAAAATTCTGTTATTCTTCTGTAACCGCTATTTTTCTCCTTCAAGTCCCCTAGTCATCATATATGTGCATGCGTTATAAGAAATAATGGAATTCTGCTCGATATACATGCATATGAGTCATGAAGTATGTATACATGTGTCGTCCTTGCTCTGAATGTGCTTGCATACATTTTTTGCATTATCTATTTTGTCCAAGTCTTAGCTTTACTTTAAGAAGATTCTCATTTTCTCTTTCTTCATCTTGTTACGAGCTCTTCTGATGATGACTGCTCACACATCGCTGGCTGATATGTATCTTAGACACCTTGGTATTTATCTATTGTTTATGCTTGGTTTCATAGTTTTCTTGTAAATTATGTTTCTTATGGGTGATTTTGAGTTTTTAGGTACTTTGGAGTCATTTGGAGCAAAATAAGAAGAAATCACTTAATTGGAGTGAAAAGGGTAAAAGCATCATATCACATGGCAAGTGATATTTGGAGACCACTTGAGATTAAGGGGAAGTCACTACGACATTGCTAAAGGGAGGCGTAGCTTGGATGGGGGTTGTCTATCAAGGATTGGAAATTATTAAAGTGAACCTTTAACATGTAGCACATATCAAAGTGTTGGGTGCCTAGATCCATTTCTTCGAACCTAAAGCCAGAACTTGACCCATTTGTTCTTATTCTAGGTTAAAAGACTCAAGACCAGTTCCCTCTTTTCTATATCTGCCAAAAGTTCACATCGTCAAGCCAGGGTCCCATGGGTAGTTAAATGGATTGATAAGTCATTAAAAACCGAAAAGAAATATGAGTGATGTTGTTGCCGTTGGTGTGCAGGACAGAGTTCAACGAGAAGTTTAGTAATGAAGAAGAAGAATTTGAAGTCAAGATAGAAATAGAAGTTAGGGTTCGAAATTACAATAGCTTTGGTTGATTTACATGAGAAGATTAATGAAGTAATTGGAGAGATTGATTCAATTAGAAAAAGGGTTCTAAATTAGGGTTTGAATTGTTGTTGGTGGTGATTTGATTTGGGAATCTATTGAAGATAAGAAGTGAAGAAGAGGATCTGGTGGATTCTGCAAATGATGAGATTTGAGTTCTGAAGTGATTGAAGAAATGAGTTTGATGTTGAGACGAATGTGGTATGTTGCTGGTTGTAACAAGATTGAAAAATTCAAGCAATAGAGAGAAGGAATTAGTAGCTTGTTCTTGATTCAAATCTGAATCTGACAGGAAATGGGTATGAGTCTGTACAATGATGTGGAGTTTGTTTGATTGAGAAGAGATAGAAGAGTCGGTGCTCGTGATCGATGGTTTGACTATCTGTTGAGGAAGATGATGAAGCTAAAATAGATGTATGCTTAGGTTGAATGAGTGTTCGACGTCTTAGAGTCAATGGCTTGCTGTCGGAATGGAGATTTATAGGGAAGAAATGAATTGATACTGACGTTCACAAGTGGCGGAGATGATGGTTGTTGGTCAGCAAGAAGTGGTTGCAGCTGAGGGATCATGAAGTTGTAATGGGTTGAATGAGTTTGCTGTGTAGAAGAAATTTAATGCAGAAAACTTCTTGTTTGTTGTTGCAACTAAGAATCAGATATGGTTGATGTTGAGAAGCCACAGACAGTGTTGGTGGTGGTTAGCGGAAGAAGAAATCTCTAAGACCGATAGGCCTAAACTTCCTAAGAGTATTAGCATACCTTACCTTAGCTAGCAGAATAACCAAGCTAGAATTTATGCCATTAGGAATAGACTTATGCTACCAGTAGTATATAAAAACCTTCAATAAATCATGTTATATAACGTCCCAACAGTATCTACAGAAGCAACCGGAGAAACCATCTGGTTCTGGTGCACTATCCGCACCCAAATCAAACACGACAGTTTTGATCTCTTCCACTGTATGTATTGAGTCCATCCTCTGATTTTCCTCTACCAAAATAGATTCATGCTCATATTTAAAAAGTTTTTCATCAATAGGTAAATCAATACCATTTAAATTTTGCCTCATAATAAGAAACTACATGATCCCAGAGCTGGACAGCATCGTTGATAGTAATACTATCCTCAGTAACAAGCTCAGAAATAATATATTGTTATTTCTTCTTGTTCGAATATTACTGTGGAAAAAAGAAGAGTTGTTAGACTCCTTCAATAGACATTTGTTTCTCTATATTTGCTTTAGCATATTATGTTGTTGCATACGCACATCCTGAACCATAACAAGAGCATATTTCATTGTATTAATTTCGGATACATCAGATGGATTTTTATCTGAATTTCCCAAGGCCACTTCAAGACACAACTGAGCTTGTTTCAACCGGGTGTTAACTACCAAAAACAATTTGATTCCACTCTTTTAAAGATATCTTTAAACACTTCAATTTATAAGCGAATATAAAATATAGAGATCTACTAACCGGAGCACTCCAATTGTCATGGACAAGATGCATGAAATCTGGGTGAGAAAACTACATTTTCTGAATCCTAAAAGGAGCACGTCTTGGCCTTTGAATAACAAAAGGGTATCATAAAAGAGTAGAGTGGTCAGAAACTTCCCTCGGAAGAGGTTTACACTTCCAATTCGCATATTTAGTTAACCAAGCTTCATTAATGATTGCACGATCCAATTTGCTAATTATACGTCGAGCACTAGACTGACCATTAGTCTAAGTGAATTTGCGGTCCAAAGAATCATCTTCAAACAAGTTATTTCCATCCGTATAATCACTAAATTCATTAGTACAAGAAGTTCTTGGTTCGTTAGCCCCCTCCCCCCTCTTTTCATCACCACGCAAAACACAATTAAAATCACCCATAATCATTCATGGGATTGTTAAGTCTGTCAACGTGAGTTGCTGCCAAAGTCTCCTACGAATAACTTGCAAATAGCTAGCATGAACAAAAGAAATAAAAAATCCTCCAGTTTTAATAATAATAGCATGCTTACTTGAGTTGACTACTACTGGTTCCACTAACTCTTCCAACCAAAGAATCCCGATGTTGCCTATAGAACTGGCCGTAAAATTATGAACCGATGCCTTCTTAAAACCCGGTAAATTGAGCCTCGAAATAACATTACCAGAATAAGTAACCTTATGTTATGCAATGCATAAAATTTCAGACCTAAAATCTCTAACTAACTTTCTCTCAATTTTTTAGCTGCTTCAACCTTTCCAACACCATTGATATTCCAAAAAAGTGTACGCATCATAAAATTGTTGGAGATGGTTTATTTTATAGCTTCAAAGAGTCATCTGAATCCCTCCCATTTAGATTATCAATCCTAGTCAGAATCGGATACCTCCATTTTTGGAATTTTATACCCAATTCGTTAGTTTTTGAATCCGAGACAGTTTTGGACTCCTTATCGGACATAGTTTCCTCAGCTGAGTTAACTTCTTTAGCTTCATTAGTATACGTACTAACACGTACATGCCTTGCTTTCCTCTTCTCAATTCTGGACATTTTCTCATCAGCATCCATCATACCCCACTTATTGCATTTGACACACTTAATAGTTGTTCATCAACAAATTCATCATTTGTGCAATGTCCTTCTATGATACCCTCTGATTGATTAGCATGATCAGTTAAGCCCAATCCATCACTATGGACATTCAACTTATTAGGAAACAAAAATCTCATATTATATCAATGTATTGTACAAAGGAGTTGAAGATGATGCAACATTCTTATCAAGCGGTGGATGCTTAGTTATTGACAGTTCAGCATCCACTCTTGACTTGGTAGGTTTAGTTTTCGCCAAGTTAACCTTTGAGACTAATATTTATTAGAGCATAGCTCGGTTGAACCCACCAAGCGTTGGTATGTCAAATTTGGTTGTCATATTTTAGTATCAAAACTCATCTAGAGTCGCTTGGTTAATTACTAGAGTCAACTTCGTTTATGTTATACTAGAAAGTTTAGAATGTTGTTTGATGGACCGGAAAATTACGCCTAGCGCGCCTGGGCACGTAGGCCATAGATTCCCCGACGTGTCACTCTACCGGGACTTAACACTAGGAAAATGCATATCCATTTTCCCTCGCAAGAATGCTCGTGGAGCATGATGCAGCTAATTTAGCTTCCACACCGTTCCAACTTACCCTTGTTATGCAAAGGGTTTAAAGCCATTGAGGCTAGTGCTGATGCATTATTTCATGCATCACTTGCCTTCGAGTCCTTTCTAGGCATAAAATATGCCTTGAACTTACGCATAGGCCATAACGTCCTAGTTCTAGCTTCTTTACTAGCTTAGGCATTGCTGAAAGCATGCACTTATCGTGCTCGTGCCAAGGGTGCATCAATCAGGCTCATGCGGTACTCTTCTTAGGATTATGCAAGCTCCACTAACTTTCATATTAACGTAGCTTACTTTCAAGGCCATGCCCAATGCGTCATTGGTACATGCCTATATCAAACACCTTGATAGGAAGTTTGAGCATCCAAGGAATGGAATGCATCTCGCCTCATCAAGTTTGGCCACAATCATCTCTTGTATCGCAATACTGAGCCAGATGATATGAGAGGCCAATATGCCGCAATCATCTCTAAATTATATGATATGAGCGAAAAAGTGATGGACCGGCAATGCTGTGATAGGTGCCATAAATACATCTTTTGAATGCCAATTTCTTATGCTTTTCTTTACTATTTATCTTGTATTATTGTATATTACTCTTCTTTTCCATTTTATAGGTACTTTGGAGTCATGTAGAGCGAAAGAAGATAAACCGGAGCTTAATTCATTGCTTGGCGATATTAGAATTGACGTATTCAAAATCGGGGAAGAACACAAAGCTGTATTACATAAGAAGCTGGAATTTCTGAAGCACCATACACTTTGCACTCATGGTCACCTCCCTCCTTATAAAACTAGCTTCTGAACTTGGGTTTAGTAAGACTTAGTAATTCATTCTTACAGTTCACGACCACTACCTTGCCAAGTCCTGCACGCTGGCACCATGGGTTCAAAGTTTGAGAACGATGGACCAAGACGTTTTTCCAAGGGTGAGAAGAATACAGAGCAAGTGGTACCGGTTTTGGGTTTATACTCGAGTTCTACAGGGAAGAAGACAACTTGCTTCCACTCATTGCAGCTGAATAATGGAGATGAAAGGAGGAGAAATTGTAGGCTTTCTTTGAGCTCTGTAATGATTAGAATGGGTTTTTGTTCGGCACCATTTTGGACAGAGTTTGAGCTTGTCAAAACAGGGAAGAAGATGTGTAAAGTATCATAAACATCAATCTCAAATCTGTGTTATCAGTTTCTTGCACACCAGGTGCTTGTAGAAAGACCTGAACGGTAGTTTCACAGCATCAATTTCAGCTGCAACTAGCTCAGTTCCACCAGGCTTCACCACTGCTGGTTAAGCCATGAATGTGTACACAAGGGGTTATAATGGTCGGTGGTTGTTCTCAACAGATTAGGTGTTGTTTTAGGAGTTGAAATGAAGGAAAGCTATGTATTGGTGGTGTTTTGAGTTAACAACCTTGGCTCGAGAAAGAGAGGAGAAACAAGTGATTTGGGTGAGGAGTTGTTTCCGGTCATAGGCGTAGTTCAGGGGTTGAGTACAAGGGCTGTCTGGAAATGTTTATGGTCAGATTTAGGAGCCGATACAGAGACTGAGATTTGGGTCACGATGGCTCCTTATTTTAGGTTAAGAGAGTATTTTCTGTTCAAGACAAAGAATGGTCAGTTGGGTTTGAGCTGGAATGCTAGTTTGTATGTGAAAATAACAGAAGAAGTGTTGCTGCTGCGTCGAGTTTTGCCGATGAAGGGTGAGGATTAAAGACATGATTTTAGAAGTTGCGATGTATTAGGAAATTGTTTTTGCGTGGGAGATAAGACAGCAAGAACACAAAGCTATAAAAAGAAGACCTAAACCTATAGAAAAGGTATCATCTCATACCCCCCTTACCACTACCGTTCACAGCCAAAAGAGAGGAGCTTTTGCTCCTCTCCAAACCCTTCCATCACCACCTGCACAATCATATACGACCTGCATATTATTACCATCTGCATACCATCATCTCCATCCACCTGCATCTCCACCAGCATCATCTCATACATCACCTACGTACATACATCATCTCCTGCATCTCCACCATCATATCTCCATTACATCTACACAACCTCCATTCCACCTCACCTGCATCCATCAGCATAACCATCTATAGCAGTTGTAGTTCCATCTTTTCCACCTGTATACACTCTCTGCAGTCTATACCACCATTATATCTCCTGCAGGCCACCACCAGTTCCATCGGAAACTCACCACTTCACAGCACCAAGGCAGCAGACCTGCAGGAAACTACTACAGCAGCAACATCCATCATCATTCCACTGTTACCAGGCCACGGAGTTCACCACTACCAGCTACATCATTCCACCACAACCATCAGTTGCTGTTTGTTTGCTTTTGTATTCCTGTTTTCCATTTGTTGTTTTGCTTTGTTTACTATGAACTCCAATAGCTAATTGCATCTTGATTAGGGACAAATTCGACGTTCGGGCATGAACTCAAATTGATATTTAAGCCTCTTGTTTTATTGCAATTTATTTGTTATTGCTTATTTTTTACCGTGCCAATAATGTTTATGAGTTATTTTTGAATCGTTTAAGTTGCAAATTAAATTGGTTTATTGATAATTCTATTGCTAGTTAAGACCTCTTCGACCCGTAATTGTCTAGAGATTATTAACACAAGTAGCGCTATATGAATATTGATGATGGGATTTTGTTAAATATTCGTATGTATTGAATGACACTAGTAGATGAATTGAGCTTTTGTGTTTGTCATTAGGAATAACCTATCTCATAAAACTTAATGCATTTGTTTAAGTCATACCTAGAGAGCGTACTTCTAGGAAACTTGATGAGTAGAATCCGGTAGCCGAGCGCTTCCGTGTCCGGTGAACTCATGAGATTGCGAAATATTTGAGCGTACTAAATATTCTAGGGTTGTTAGGAACAAGGTACCTTGCAGAAACATAGCTATATTGATAAGATTCCTGTTTCGTGACCGAGAAATAGTCTTTGATCATTCTCATCCTCATATTTGCATTATTCTTATTCAGAAATTGAATTGACAACTTTAGCTCAACTCTCCCTTAGGAACGAACCTTCTTATCATTGTACTACTAGTTAATGCAAGAGAAGTAAGGAATTTATTTTTGCGAGTTAGACACCTCGTCAAATTTGGCGCCGCTACCAGGGAGCAGTCGGTAGTTTAAGTTGTTATTTAATTTTCTGTTTTTGTATTTAGTTTTTTTATTTTTTTAGCTTTTACTAATTTATCTTTTTAGAATCTTATTTTCAGGTACAATCATTCTTTTGGCGTGTGCACAATTAGGAACAAGAGGTAAGTCTCTAAACTAGTTGTGTGCATAAGTTCTCAAGATGTATCCTTTTGGGAACAATATATATGGTTCACAAGATGTAACAATTCTGGTTTTCAATATCACTCTTACAATAACTTCCAACCATATGTGGGATATATATAATCACAACCAATCTTTTGGCTATGATGACTATTCTACAAGACCTTGTGATTATTCTCATACATCGCAACAACCTTTTGGTGGTTATGTAAGTGGACAATCACAAGGATGGGGGGATAGTTATACTTCTCATACGTTCAAATCTAATTTCATGCAGATGTTTGAGGATGAAAAGGTGAGGGTACCCAAATATACCTCAAGCTAAAACTTTTCCTACCTATAAGTCCTTTCTCCGAAAGTGATTTTCTATGGACTGAGTCGAGACAATATAACTAATCGGTTCACACTTCGTGTGATCGTCTATGGATACGAGATCGAGATAGTACAACAACGAAGTATGTTTACTTGATAAAAAGGTTTGGACTTAACCAAACACAATAGGATTTCTTATCAAGTAAATAGGAATTAACGTTTGTGTAATTTACTTTAATTATAATAAAACAATTATACTGCGGAAAATAAAAGTAAATGTCACAGCAACATTTTGTTAACGAGGAAAACGCAAATGCAGAAAAACACCGGGACCTTGTCCAGAATTGAATACTCTCAGGATTAAGCCACTACACAAAATTAAACCAACTTCGTATAGTTGAGACCAAGCAACTAAACCTATAGTTCACCTAGTTCCGTCTGTATTCCCATGCCTCCAACTTATGAATA
The DNA here is from genome assembly GCF_003573695.1 of Papaver somniferum. Lineage (NCBI taxonomy): Eukaryota > Viridiplantae > Streptophyta > Magnoliopsida > Ranunculales > Papaveraceae > Papaver > Papaver somniferum. The sequence continues at coordinate 188,424,285 of NC_039358.1, read as the reverse complement.
AGTCACGTACTTGGAACAATTCCTTTGGTTCGTATTCCATACAGTAAAGGAACAACAAATTTGTTTGGTAGCAACTCTCTTCAACCAAGTGATGTGAGTTCGACAAAGGCTCTTCTGTTTATCTCAACAAACTCCTTCGTCAGGTTCTTCTTAGATCTATATTATTCTCAACTACCCAAGGTAATTTTTAAAATTTTGCAATCAATACTTTTAATCACAAAGGATTGTATTGATGCCGATCTACACAACTAATCAATCCAATCTACCACAAGAATAAATCAATTATAGTTGGATCCTTATACCGAAACAAGTATTCTGCATACCAAAGATTATGAACCCCAAATCAGAAATCTTCAATATCTTCTTTGTCTTCAAATCTTCTTAAATCTTCAATAAAAACCTGCACACAACAACTTGAATCTCTTGTGATCAATCACACACAGAACGGAGTCTATTAACTCATAAGACATCTTTAGATCTACAAACAGTCTAAAGATCCATGTCGAAACTTCAATCTAGTTTGAGTGAATCTTATATCAGAATAGAAGATTCTCAAGCATAAACAAACTAGGTGAAATCAAAGTTTAACCACCGTTAGTCAATCAAATCAATCGAAAACACAAGATAAACCGCAATTATCTAGTTTCCCACCAACGGTACTAATAGAGATTCTCAATCCCAAAGAAGAATTTAAACTGAGCGGCCGTAAGAGATTTCGCCTAATTAGGTTACTCTCCTCTTCGAATAGGCGGCTTCACCAGTTTCAACACAACCAAGGAAGTTTGCTGTTATGAAGGATTAGTTTGCTATAAATGCAAACTTCAAGTATTTATATACAAGGAAGTTTGGACACCAAGGAATTTCCAAAACCGAAAATATTCTCAAGATATGCAATATATTCCAAATTCGGTTTCCATAATTCCTGGAAATGCTCTGTCCAAAATAATGACCGAAAATCTCTTTGGAAAATCTTCAACTAGTAAATGCACATTACTAATTCTCGTTTTCCTAAAATAAAATTAAAAACCTTAAATAAAAGATTCTTAACTTATTTATGTTTCGATCCTGGGATTTTCTTCCTTTAGCTATTAAGGAATAACTTTGAACAATAAAAGATAAGTGTTACTGTAGATGTTCAAAGTATGTCGACATCCTTACTCTGTAAGTCCTCTTTAATACTTAGAATCTTGAAACCGATTTGCCACACTTCCAAACAAGTTCAGAAATGGTTCAGCTGACTTTCAAGAACTATGTGATTGATCAAGAACACTCAATCACCAATCATGGGTTTAACGGTTCTACCAAAACAAGTTTCGGTTCTACCTTCATGTGAGTATTGTGCATAGTCACACTAGCTTTCCAAAATTTGGTTGACTAGGTACTAGGATTAGTTCCACACATATATATGGTATCTAACTTGAATGTGTAGCACATGTCCATAGGATCGGCTCCCCTTTGCCTAAAAACGTGTTGCACATGTCCATAGGATCGATTCCCCTTTCTGCTAAACCATGTTGCACCTCATATAAGGATCGATTCCCCTTTGTGATGTGTTGCACCTCTTACTAGGATCGGTTCCCCTTTACCCAGAGTCGGTCTTATACAAAATCACAAACTCGATCATACCATCTCAGGTGATTACTTAAGATCAGTTTCACTAATAAAAGTCATACCAATACATAAGTCAGGCCTTTGTGAATAGTTTTACCAAGAACACAAACAATTCATGAGAGGTTATACTAATCACACATATTGGTTGTTCACAAGATATGCAATGAATAACAATACCAATAACGCCTGGCGATTTCCTTTTCGATTCACAAAACAAGTTCATGAATTTACTTCCTTAAAACACATGTAAAACATTGTTTCCTAGGATGAAATCCTCACCTCATACCCATACATAATCACAATAGCATTTAAAATATTATGTCGATGTCTTATCCACAAAGTTTAATGGTTAAGCAATAAACCTCGTATTGTATTCCTTAATACTATGTCTATCTAGAGTGTTCATGCTTCGTAGTTTTGTTTTCAATATGGACGACTTGAAAGATACGTTAGGGAATGAAACAGTTCAAGTCAAATATCACTAACCTCAAGCGGAAGGATGATGTTTTCGTTGTAGCTTCTTACTTCTTCACTTCTTCAAGTCTTCGCGATACTTGTAATGTCTCATATCCTAATACTTTCAATCTAACCTATATGAAGTTGACTATAGTATATAATCAAACGACTCTTTAAATGATTTTTGATTCACTAAAATATGACAACCAAACTTGACATACCAACTCTTGGTGGGTTCAACCGAGCTATGCTCTAACAATATCCCCCTTTGTCTAGTGACAAAACTCTTACATCATATGGATAAACAAATTACAAAAATTCATTACACATACGCTTGATTCCCGAATTCAATAGCACAATAGCATGTATACATTCAATCCTTAAATGCCATTGTTGACATTATAATAACAAAGGATATTACTCCCACTAAAGGTAAGATAGGTAGATTTTATCAATCCGCACGTCTTTGTTATCCCTTTGTAATGATATGTTACTCCCCTTTAGTCTATGCTTTCACTCTTTCGTTAGATAAACGTTTAAGCAGCAATGTTCTTTTCCATTAGTGATACCAATACGTATAAAATCAATGCCAGTATCACTTGTTTACTCCATATATTTCTCCCCCTTTTGTCACAAAATGACAAAGAAACCAAAAAATAAAGGACAAACCGAAAAGAATCTTACAAATCTCAAAATAGACTTGCAGCCTATAGAGTTAAGCACGAGGGTTCCACACACCGTTCTGATAACCAATATCAAAATTGAAACTACAAAGTAATTTGTTTTGATATGTTATCAAGGAAACAATTGCCTGAAGCAATTTTCCCTAATAGTTTAGCAAACCAAAAATCAACTAAGCACCTTAGTTCCTTTGCTAAACCGATTGTACAAATACAATCGCTTGTTCGATAAGACCAAAATAAAGATAACTCTATTTTTCTCATCAGGCTCTAATTATCCATATAACTTAGACCTTTTAGTTTTAAACAAGACAAGTACTAGCTTAATTTGTCTGTAAGTTACAAGATCTCCTTTTTTTTGGAATTCGATTAGACTTGAATAACCAAAACCTCCACTTTGATAATTCTAACTAAGATCAGAATTAACTTAGTTTCTCTTATCCGGAATCGAATTGGACTAAGCAATTCATCCCGTAAACCTTTTCTTTCGTTAAGCCATAAACAATTCATACAAATCAACATAAATCAACTTGCATGATTATTCACCTCAACCGGAAGCGATTGAAACAACATAGACATTATAGCACCACAATTGCTCCGAAATTTTGTAAGCCTAAACAATTGAGACCACACAATAAAGTAAGATAACAAAAGTTTTTCTTAACCGGAAACAATTGAATCACACACACATCATGGAATAAAACATCAATTGTACCGAAATTTTGTTAAGAAAAATAAATAAATATATGAAATAACATCAGGCTTTTCTTAAACAGGAAAACAATTAACTAACAAGATTGTTACCTCAAATTTCGCATCCTCTTCTCCAATATGTTTACATCTTCTTTTAGGGAGAATTGATATCGAAATATCATTATGTTGTTATCCTTATGCAAATCAAAATAATAACAACAACCAACCTTTACCAGAGAAAGGTTGAAAACCGGTTTTTAACTATTGCAAGCAAAAGTTGAAAAACCTCCAAACACATATGCTTTTATGCTAAACCAAAAAGGATTCAACATATTGTGATTTTTTCACAAATTGTTTCTATCAGAACCCCTCATGATCCTTTGATAAAGCCTACCAACATGGGCTAGAACTTAATCCTGCTAAATCAAAAAGTCACCCAAACCATAAGGGTTCACATCATTATGAGATCAAATATCAATTGAAAAGGCGAAGGTACCCAAATATACCTCAAGCTAAAACTTTTCCTACCTATAAGTCCTTTATCCGAAAGTGATTGATCCAATCTACCACAAGGATAGACCGATTATAGTTGGATCCTCTATACCGAAACAAGTATTGTGCACACCAAAGAATTTGAACCCCAAATCAGAAATCTTCAATATCTTCTTTGTCTTCAAATCTTCTTAGATATTCAATAAACACCTGCACACAACAACTTGAATCTCTTGTAATCAATCACGCATAGAACGGAGTCTGTTAACAATGGATTATCACAAGACGTCTTTAGATCTACAAACAGTCTAAAGATCCATGTCGAAACTTCGATCTAGTTTAAGTGAATCTTATATCAGAAGAGAAGATTCTCATGCATAAACAAACTAGGTGCAATCAAAGGTCAACCACCGTTAGTCAATCAAATCAATCAAAAACACAAGATAAACCGCAATTATCTAATTTCCCACCAACGGTACTAATAGAGCTTCAATCCCAATGAAGACTTTAAACTGAGCGGCCGTAAAAGGTTTCGCCTAATTAGGTTACTCTCATCTCCGAATAGGCGGCTTCACCAGTAACAACACAACCGAGGAAGTTTGCTGTCACGAAGGATTAGTTTGATAGAAATGCAAACTTCAAGTATTTATAGACAAGGATGTTTGGACACCAAGGAATTTCCAAAACCGAAAATATTCTCAAGATATGCAATATATTCCAAATTCGGTTTCCATAATTCCTGGAAATGCTCTGTCCAAAATAATGACCGAAAATCTCTTTGGAAAATCTTCAACTAGTAAATGCACATTACTAATTCTTGTTTTCCTAAAATAAAATTAAAAACCTTAAATAAAATATTCTTAACTTATTTATGTTTCGATCCTGGGATTTTCTTCCTTTAGCTATTAAGGAATAACTTTGAACAATAAAAGATAAGTGTTACTGTAGATGTTCAAAGTATGTCGACATCCTTACTCTGTAAGTCCTCTTTAATACTTAGAATCTTGAAACCGATTTTCCACACTTCCAAACAAGTTCAGAATTGGTTCAGCTGACTTTCAAGAACTATGTGATTGATCAAGAACACTCAATCAACGATCATGGGTTTAACGGTTCTACCAAAACAAGTTTCGGTTCTACCTTCATGTGAGTACTGTGCATAGTCACACTAGCTTTCCAAAATTTGGTTGACTAGGTACTAGGATTAGTTCCCCACATATATATGGTATCTAACTTGAATGTGTAGCACATGTCCATAGGATCGGCTCCCCTTTGCCTAAAAACGTGTTGCACATGTCCATAGGATCGATTCCCCTTTCTGCTAAACCATGTTGCACCTCATACAAGGATCGATTCCCCTTTGTGATGTGTTGCACCTCTTACTAGGATCGGTTCCCCTTTACCCAGAGTCGGTCTTACACAAAATCACAAACTCGATCATATCATCTCAGATGATTACTTAAGATCGGTTTCACTAATAAAAGTCATACCAATACATAAGTCAGGCCTTTGTGAATAGTTTTACCAAGAACACAAACAAGTCATGAGCGGTTATAGTAATCACACATATTGGTTGTTCACAAGATATGTAATGAATAACAATACCAATAACGCTTGGCGATTTCCTTTTCGATTCACAAAACAAGTTCATGAATTTACTTCCTTAAAACACATGTAAAACATTGTTTCCTAGGATGAAATCCTCACCCCATACCCATACATAATCATAATAGCATTTAAACGATTATGTCGATGTCTTATCTACAAAGTTTAATTGTTAAGCAATAAACCTCGTATTATATTCCTTAATACTATGTCTATCTAGAGTGTTCATGCTTCGCAGTTTTGTTTTCAATATGCATGACTTCAAAGATACGTTAGAGAATGAAACAGTTCAAGTCAAATATCACTAACCTCAAGTGGAAGGATGATGTTGTCGTTGTAGCTTCTTACTTCTTCACTTCTTCAAGTCTTCACAATACTTGTAATGTCTCATATCCTAGTACTTTCAAGCTAACCTATACGAAGTTGACTCTAGTACATAATCAATCAACTTTTTAAATGAGTTTTGATTCACTAAAATATGACAACCAAACTTGACATACCAACGCTTGGTGGGTTCAACCGAGCTATGCTCTAACAGAGGAATTCAAGGATTTGTCACGTACATGGAACCAGATTAATTCAACTCCCAACATGCCGAGTTTCATACCAAGTAAAACATATGATAGTCTATTTAGATTTGCTCTGGATCGTACTTATGATCTTTCACCCATTCAACGGGAAGAGATGTGGTCTAAAGAACCTATTGTAAGTAGTAACGGAAAACGTGTTAACATAAAGAAACTCTTTAAAAAAATATGAACAGTTGGAAGAAAAGGGAGCAACGGAAGAGACTCTTCAAGCAATTTCTAGGGCCAAACATATGGAGGTTAACCGTCGTGTGGATAATGGAGAAGAGCCCCAAGAAGAAGATTCTGAGGATGATGAACCCTTGGAAAATATTGATACTGAAAGTGGTACTAGATCAACTCATGATTTTTATGATCATTCTCCTATTCAAAAGGAAGAATTTGAGTCTAGAAACACTACAATTATTGATGGTAAGACTTATGTTGTGTATGAGAGCGATGATAATTATGACTTCTTTGTGCACCGTACCCCAAATTCAGAGATAGTCGATACTTTGAATGAGAATTCAACTTGCAATGAAGAACGTAAGGATTACGATAATTTGCTTATGGAAGATCCTAATTTCTTTTCCGATGAAGTGGACTTGGTTATAGAAGAAACCAATGAATGTCTTACCAAGAGTTAGAGTGAGAATGATGATACTTGTGATGTGGGAATGAAAGTGTCCAACAGTACCGAGGGTCCCGAAATACAAGATATTTCGCAAGGTTTGTCTAACCCTTTATATGAGTCTTCATCTAATGATGATCCTCCCCAAGTAGTAATAGTTTCTCAAAGAGTTGATAATCCATCTTTTAGGAAAATACCTCATTTAGGGATGGAATTATGTGCTTCTAAAGTTCTCTCCGAATTTCTTGCTTCCAAGTATCCACCATATATTTTTGAGTCTTACACCATGCATATTTTCCAAAAGGAATGAATCGAAGTACCTTCCACTTATGTTTTGTATACATTTCCGAGTGTAGAAAAGACTAAGTGTGGGGGTGACTCTCATGGGATGATAGTTTCATTTTTCCCACCATTTGCTAATATTTTTGTGAGGCTTTTGCTATATATGCAGATTATTTTGTGGGTGGTAGTCTATTTTGAATGTTTCTCGTATGCGTCAATCAGGTGCACAATTTCAATTCTTACTTCCTTGTCTTTTTCAAGTATTCCTCTTATTCTTTTTGCAACGGTTTGAAACATTGAGGACAACGTTCGATTTAAGTGTGGGAGTAGATAAGAAAAACAATTGACGTATACAAAACTCCAACTTTTAGAGATTTTTGAACAATTTAGAATAAACACTAGCCTTTCTAAGTAGATGGCGTTTTTTCTTAGCGATGAGGTCAACTAAATAGTTTGTTTAGTGTTTATCCTCTATTGTTCAGAAATAACTATGAGTTGGAGTATCAGTTTATGTAATATGTATATAATTTGTAGAGTTTGATGCCTTTAATTAGAAAAATAAATAAATAAAAAATAAAAAATTGCATGGTAAACTCCGAAATCTAGAAACGTGAGCCTTCAGGATGACACTAGACAATATAAGTGGATGGAACCATCTTGGTTGCAGGAGTTGAGGAACCCATTAACTAAAAGGACAGAGCTCGGGTGTTAGAAATAACATGATAGTTGTAACCATATCTCGGAATCGTCATCATATCACTTTCTGTTTTTTATTTCACAAACTTTTTGTTTCTCTAAGTGATTTGGTGGGGCACTAACATCGAATTGTTATCACTATTAGGATAAAATAGAGTGATTGAGTTACTAAAAAAAAAAGACCCGACCAATTAGACCAATCGGAGTATATATGAAATAAAGATGAATTAAAAAATTTCCTGATGGCTATTCCTATTATTGGTTTAAATCAATAAATTGGTGCAAGGCTGTTCAGCGCGGTTTTATGGTATAGGCTTGGCATTCCTTTGTTTGAGTTGGATATTAAGTGCCCCTTCTGCAGTAGAGAGATGGATGTGTTTGGTGACCATGTTGTGTATTGTACAAACGAGGTAGGTCTGAAGTTTCGGCATGACTTGGTGCGTGATGTGATTGTTGATATATGTTATAGAGCGGGTGTGCCGACACGAAAAGAGGTGGATCTGGGGCTTCTTGCGAAAAATGGTACTTCTTTGAGGCCAGCTGATATTCTTGTGCTCAATTGGGATAATGGGCGGGATGTTTGCTTGGATGTGACGGTTGTTTCTCCCTTTGCTGGGAATGGTAGCCGTATTTTTGAGCTGGGTCAAGCTATTAAGGAGGCTGTGACTCGTAAGAATACCAAGTATTTGGAAAAGTGCACTTTGCAAGGTTATGGTTTTGGTGCTTTGGCTTTTATTACTCTTGGTGAGTTTGGGGATGCAACGACTGAGTTTGTTAAACGTCTTCGTAACTACATGGCCAGCCATGATGCTAATGTGCGAGTTGGAGATTTTCTTTTTCATAGGATAAGTGTGGTAGTACAAAAAGGGGTTGGAGCCCAGCTTGTTGCTCGGCTTCCGACTAGTTTCATGTCTGATAAGGATCCATTGTAAAATTACGATTTATTTTTTCTTATTTATAAATTAAGAAAAAAAAAAGATTGACACTTGGATAGCAATATGTGTGTGTTCTCGCTGTCTCCGTCGCCTAAACAAGCGTGGAACACAGGATCCATGGGAATTACCATATAATCTGCTGACAAGAAGCATGCGTTTGGATCTAAAAGATCTAATCATGTTGTCAAATTAAAAAAAAAAGAGAGAAAAAAAAAGAGAATAAAAAAAAGAAAAAGAAAAAAATTATTATTATTATTTGATAAATAAATCAATCACTGGTTCCCGTGTATATGCCAGCTGAGTTGATCTAGAATTAGGATTATCGACTACTGGTCCCCGTGTATATGCCAGCTGAGTTGATATTAGAATTCAGACCAGTATCTCAATCCATTAGGATTCATTAGGTTCATCTTGGCGGTGACCTTCAGATAGATATGGGAAACACCATTCACTTTAGTCAACATTCACAAACATTTATCTTTATATCCATCTTCTTAATCTATTCATGCGTGATTGTGGTTAGTTAGATTCCGAGTATTGTGGTTTGTTCGACTTTCTGAGTAGAGTTTTGTTTACTTATATATGAATTGGATTTGTATCAAGGTACCTCCTCATGTAGTCATTTTGGATTCGTTCATAGATTCTTCACAAGTAGTTGGAATTTGGAGTAAAAGGTTTTGTAGGTACAGCTCTTGTAAACCTTCACGAGACTATAACTCGTCCACTAGGGACACCTAGAGGTTTAAAGGCTTGTTATTTATGCTAAGAGTAACCGTAGCCTCGACGAAACGGAGTTGTTGTATTTTGGTTTTGTTTTGTTTGCTCGAGGACTAACAAAGATTAAGTGTGGGGGAATTTGATAGGTGCCTTAAATACATCTTTGTGAATGTCAATTTCTTATGCCTTTCTTTATTATTTCTCTTTTATTTTTGTATATTACGCTTCTTTTCCATTTTATAGGTACTTTGGAGTCATGTAGAGCGAAAGAAGATAAACCAGAGCTTAATTTACTGCTTGGCGATATTGGAATTGACGGATTCAAAATCGGGGAAGAACACAAGGCTTTATTACATAAGAAGTTGGAATTTCTGAAGCACCAGACACTTTGTACTTAGGGCCACCTCCCTCCTTATAAAACTACCTGCTGAACTTGGGTTTAGTAAGACTTAGTAATTCATTCTTACAGTTCACGACCACTACCTTTCCAAGTCCTACACGCTGGCACCATGGGTTCAAAGGTTGAGAACGATGGATCAAGACGTTTTTCCAAGGGTGAGAAGAATACAAATAAAGTGGTACCAGTTTTGGGTTTATACTCGAGTTCAACTTCTAGGAACAAAGACGAGAGAATACAGGGAAGAAGACAACTTGCTGCCACTCATTGTAGCTGAATAATGGAGATGAACTGAGGAGAAATTGCAGGCGTTCTTTGAGCTCTGTAATGATTAGAATGGGTTTCTGTTCAGCACCATTTTGGACAGAGTTTGAGCTGGTCAAAACAGGAAAGGAGATGTGCAAAGTATCATCAACAGCAAGCTCAAATCTCTGTTATCAGTTTCTTGCACACCAGGTGCTTGTAGAAAAACGTGAACAGTAGTTTCACAATATCAATTTCAGCTGCAACTAGCTCAGTTCCACCAGGCTTCACCACTGCTGGTTAAGCCATGAATGTGTACACAAGGGGTTATAATGGTCGGTGGTTGTTCTCAACAGATTAGGTGTTGTTTTAGGAGTTGAAATGAAGGAAAGCTAGGTACTGGTGGTGTTTTGAGTTAACAACCTTGGCTCGAGAAAGAGAGGAGAAACAAGTGATTTAGGTGAGGAGTTGCTACCGGTCGTAGCGTAGTTCAGGGGTTGAGTACAAAGGCTATCTGGAAATATCTAGGATCAGATTTAGAAGCCGAGGCTGAGACTGAGATTTGGGTCACGATGGCTCCTTAGTTTAGGCTAAGAGAGTATTTTCTGTTCAAGACAAAGAATGGTCAGTTGGGTTTGAGATGGAATTCTAGTTTGTACGTGAAAACATCAGAAGAACTGTTGCTGCTGCATCGAGTTTTGCCGCTGAAGGGTGAAGATTAAAGACATGATTTTAGAAGCTGTGATGTATTAGGAAATTGGTTTTGCGTGGGAAATAAGACAGCAAGAACACAAAGCTATAAAAAGAAGACCTAAACCTACATAAAAGGTATCATCTCATACCCCCCTACCACTACCGTTCACATCAGCTCCTCTCCAAACCCTTCCATCACCACATGCACAATCATATACCGCCTGCATATTATTACCATCATCTCCATCAACCTGCATCTCCACCAGCATCATCTCATACATACATCATCTCCTGCATCTCCACCATTATATATCCATTACCATCTGCATAACCTCCATTCCACCTCACTTGCATCCATCAGCATAACCATCTATATCAGCTGTAGTTCCATCTTTTCCACCTGCATACACTCTCCGCAGTCCATACCACCATTATATCTCTTGCAGTCCACCACCAGTTCCATATACATCTTACCACTTCACAACACCAAGGTAGCGGACCTGCAGGAAACTACTATAACAGCATCAACCATCATCATTCCACTGTTACCAGGCCACGAAGTTCACCACTATCAGCTACATCATTACACCACAACCATCAGTTACTGTTTGTTTGGTTTTGTATTACTGTTTTTCATTTGTTGTTTTGCTTTGTTTACTATGAACTCCAATAGCTAATTGCATCTTGATTAGGGACAAATTCGACGTCCGGGCATGAACTCAAATTGATAATTAAACCGCCTGTTTTCTTGTAATTTATTTGTTATTGCTTATTCTTTACCATGCCAATAATGTTTATGAGTTATTTGTGAATCATTTAAGTTGCAAATTAAATTGGTTTATTGATAATTCTATTTATAGTTAAGACATCTTCGACCCGTAATTGTCTAGAGATTCTTAATACAAGTAGAGTTATATGAATATTGATGATGGGATTTTGTTAAATATTCGTATGTATTGAATAACACTAGTATATGAATCGATCTTTTGTGTTTGTCACTAGGAATAACCTATATTACGGAACTTAATGCATTTGTTTAAGTCACACTTAGAGAGCGTACTTCTAGGAAACTTGATGAGTAGAATCCGGTAATCGAGCGCTTCCGTGTCCGGTGAATTCATGAGATTGCGGAATATTTGAGACACAAAATATTCTAGGGTTGTTAGTAACAAGGTACCTTGCAGAAACATAGCTATATTGATAAGATTCATGTTTCGTGATCGAGAAATAGTCCTTGATCATTATCATCGTTTGTGATTCCACAATATATTGTTTCGTTAATCGATTAAGATTATTGTGAGGTGATTGATAATACTAGGATGTTCTTCAGGAATATAAGTCTGGTTTATCAATTGTGTTAGAGCATAGCTCGGTCAACCTCGCATGTGTTGCTATCTCAAGCATGTATGTCAATGTTAGTGATCAAAACTATAAGTCTTCATTTCTAGCCTACATAGCTAAGTCTCAGACTAGGATAAAAAAGTGTAGTTGAGATCAAGAACTTCATGGCGATTCATCATACAACGACGAAGATCTATACAAGGAACCGTGGAACTTCATCAACAAAAAGGTATGTGGAGACTTGAACTTATCTATCACTCAAAATTTTATCTCTTCTATCTCCTACTTCTTATGAGACAAAAGTCGTATGCTATATAGACCAGATCATACACATTTGACATTTCGAGCTGAGCATTCATTGCTTATCTTTTATCTCGAAATCGTGTGCTGGTAAAGCGTTTCGCTTTGATCAAGTTTATCTTCACCTAGTGAAGAAAGTCATGAAAAGTTTCAATCACTTTGAGAATTGCTCTGACGTGAATCGGTCTGTGAGTGACGGCTACATAGCGTCCTCTGAGAATGTCTCAATGATTGAAATGAGAGTTTAGATTACATAACCATGTATTCCTTGAACCGAAGTTTTCGAACTTTGTTGATTAAGAGAAATCGGGAGGATTGTGGAATTGGCTTTCCAAGTCCGCGAACTGTCGGAATTTCTCGACCGAGAATTTCTGCTGGGATTTTCCAAAACTCGTTTGTGTGCTAAGTCCGTGAACTGGCGGAAGTTCTCATCCCGAGAATTTCTGCTGAGTTTGGAAAACTCAACCGATTAACTTAAGTCCGCGAACTTGTTTGTGAACTTAAGAGGTTATGATCTAAAGATGTGCTCTGAACATGAAACATTAAATTACTAAGGAATGCTTTATGCAAACCGTGGCTATAATGTTCATGAGCCGATTCAATCGAATCGAATCATCTTTGTTTCGATTGTGTCTTGTGTAGTTACATAAGATCTCATAGAAATTGAACAACTCTTTAACTAGTTCATTTGAGTCAATTGAACTAGTTATGGTGAAGAAGAACAAGGTTAATATGAAATACTCATATGGTTAACCTTTTGGGTTACTATGTTGAACCAACATACACGTATACGTTTGGGCATGGTTTTCACGAACCCAACAAACGTCTACCCAAGTGTGTGTGACAAGCTAAGTTTTTGATCTAACGGTTGAGAAATATTAGCTTGAATCTAAATTAGGTTTTCATCTAACAATGAATAAGGATTGCTTTGTAACTAAGGCAAAACCCTGATTTGAAGGCTATATAAAGGAGACATCTAGCATTGTGCAAAAATAATCCCCACACGTCTGTGTGCTACTAGTGCGCCCATTAGAGTCGATCTCCGTTAACCTTTGATTTTCTGATCTAAAATCAAGTTAACGACTTAAAGACTTCATTGGGATTGTGAAGCCAGAACGATACTACTTTATCGTAGTTGTGTGATCTGATCTTGCATCTTCTGTCGTACGAGTACAATCGATTGATTGACTTGAAATCGTGAGAGTTCTCCGATAGGCAAGATAAAGAAGTCACAAACATCTTCGTCTCACTGTTTGTGATTCCTCGACAATCCGCTTGTGTAGTCAGGAAGGATTGTAGAGAGGTGATTGATTAATCTAGGCTGTTCTTCGGGAATATAAGACCGGATTATCAATTGGTTCTTGTTACCTTGATTTTATATCTAAAGACGGAACAAAACCTAGGGTTTATATGTGGGAGACAGATTTATCCTCTTATAGACTTTTCTGTGTGAGACAGATCTGTTTATTATCAAGTCTGTGATTTTGGGATACAACAACTCTTGGTTGTGGGTGAGATTAGCTAAGGGAATCAGGTGCGCAGTATCCTGCTGGGATCAGAGGCATATGAGTACAACTGTACCTTGGATCGGTGGGAGACTGATTGGGGTTCAACTATAGTTCAGTCCGAAGTAAGTTTGCAGTAGGCTAGTGTATGTAGCTGCTTAATACACTGTGTATTCAATCTGGACTAGGTCCCGGGGTTTTTCTGCATTTGCGATTTCCTCGTTAACAAAATTTCTGGTGTCTGTGTTATTTCTTTTCCGCATTATATTTTATATAATTGAAATAATACAGGTTGTGCGTTCGTGATCATCAATTGGAAATACAACCTTTGGTTGTTGATTGATATTGATTGATCCTTGGACATTGGTCGTTGGTACCGTCGAAGTATTCCTTGTATTTGATAAAGACTCGCTATTGTTTTTAGCTTGAGTAAAAATCAAATCAAGAGAGAGATATTAACTCCTTGAGATACTTTTATCTAGATTGAGTCTGACTGTCTAGTTGATTCTCTAGCAAAGTATTTCGGAGTTAGTCCATACAGATTGATAAGAGAAATATTGGGTGGTGTTGTTAGACCCCCGTTTTTTCAATTGGTATCAGAGCAGGCAAACACTTTAAATACCTCATAAGTCTGTGTTTGTGGCAATCTGAGTCTGTGGACAGAATCTCATACGCATACCAAAATGCCTAATAAAGCTGTCAACTTTGTCAATTGTCTCGGGAATACCTCAAAGGGTCACTCCTTAGATGATTCTTCTGAATCCCGAGGTAGGAAGACTGTTCCATCATGTGTTGGTCATTCTTCCTCCAATGAGACGTTGAACATAATGGCAAAAGTTGAAATGGAGCTCACCAGAATTTCAAAAAAATTCTACAGAGTTCGTTGATCTCAAGGATCATGTACAGCTCATGGATGAATTCGAAAAGCCTATTGATCGTGAACAAGTACTCTACAACATTGTAGGGTCATTCTCTAAGGAAATTGAGAAACTTCTTCAAGAAACCAATTTACAGCGTGAAAAGATTTGTGTTCTTGAAAAGCTGGTCAAAGAAGGCTCAATTAGTGAAAACTGTTTGATCAAGACGCATTCATCCGATCTAGACAGACTTCGTGTTGAGAGGGAGAAACTTGAAGCATCGCTTCTCTTAGCCCATGGACAGTGCAAATCCTTGGAAAGGGAAAACTCTGTTTTAAAGAAAAATTCTTCTACACAAACTAATTCTCATGAGTTACCATACAGAATGAAATTTTCTCCAAGAGAAGATTGTGTCAAGAAAAGTTTTCATAACTTACAATCTTCTCCCGTGGCTATGAAGTTTAAACAAGTGCCAGTTGTTGCTTCTCCTCCACGAATATGTACCTTTTGTATAAAAGGAAATCACTATGCTATCCACTGTTTTGCTAAAAAGAAACGTGTTTCTGAACTCCACAAGTTGCTTCTTTCTACTGTCAATGGAGTAAATAGTCGAACGACTACTACAGTGAAGGTCCCTTTCACAGGAAACCAGGTATCTTATAAGAATGATCTCTCTCCTAGAAATCATTACAGAACATTTGTAAATTCTCGTGCTACCAATGAAAGTATGTCATGTGCTTATAAGAACATATCTGATAAATCTAAGTCTAGTGAGTGGAGACGAATTTCAGAAAATCTTCTAGAACCTATTTCTAGAGGTCCTAGACTCTGTCATCAGAAGGGTTTCCCGCCTGTGATTCCCAGAAGGACTGCGAGACACACCCTTCTTCCTGGAAACTGCAGTGAAAGGATAAGAATTGATGAGATAAGATATCCTAGAAGAATTTATAGGTAATCTCTCAGAACCGATGGTGAGACTATGTCTCCCTCTGCTACCTAGCAGCAGAATATTTTATCCTTGTGTCTAACTTGAGAGATACAAGGATGAGGATTTGAGAGATGCTCAAGTATTGTGCTATATTTTCTCTAGGATTGTATATCCCTTGTTGTAATGATCTTCTATAGTATCATTTTACTTTTGTCACTTTGATCTTTTGGGATGGTGGACATTTTGGAAGCTGCACAGTATCTCTTTCTAGGGCCATTCTTGGTCGGACACAAATGCCTGTATCTCCTCAAGGAAATCTAAGGTTTCTAGCCAGGGCATTCACGAACATATATAAATCTTATAGGTGCCTCATTTTTTTCAGAAAGGAGCTATATGGAAACTGTTCCCAAAGAAGAAATTAACCCTATGGTTGAGGATGATCTCAAAGGATGTGATTCTGGTCAAGAGTTTATATGGAAGAAGATGCTTGAAAGAAAAGAGTATAACACTTGGATTGGTGAATCTTTCAAGGATTTGATTCGTGTTCAGGATGAAGTTAAGAACGAACTGGCTAACCTTCAATTGGAGATAAACCAACTGATTGATGGACATGCGAAAATCCTTGGTACTCAGAATATCTTGATCAGAAATCAGAAGAAAGTTATCCTTGACTGTGCAAAGGCTCGTCATTATGCTCCCACTATTGATCGAAAAGTCAACGTTCTAACTTTTGAACATGGTGTCTCTACGGTCAACAAGGTCAAGGATATCAGTGAATCCTACTTTGATGGACCATTTCAGAGGTATGAAATCATCAAGGAAAACTGAGTCTTATATGCCTAGTAAGTCTTCCTTTTGGATTAGTTGGAAGAATAACTAGTGCTTTGAATAGCGATGATTGTGACTACACATAGCTATTTTTGTTTTCATCTTCTTGTGTTATTTTTTAGGTTTATTGGATTTAAATTCTAAAAATATTTGGAGGATGATGTTTATTGCAGTATTTTAATGGTTTGTGATATTGCAACATTTTTATGGGATATGTATTGTTTACGTCCGTGAACTTGAAGGTCCCATATTGCAGTCAAAAGTAAAGTCGTTCATGAATCGGTATTCGTATTGATGAAAGGACGAATGGACTTTTGACATATACAAAAGTTAAGCCTATGTAATCATTAATTTGATGGAAAATAGGATAAAATCTTTTGTTCAACAAGGATAAAGTCTATTATGTCGTTATGATGGAAAATAGAATAGATCCTTGTATGTTATCCACGATATTGATCTTCATTGATCCATTTTATTATGTTTTACCGTGAAGGCTCCATTGTGTGTCTTATGTTGAGAACCTTACAACTAAGTCGATTTACCTTGGCTTTGTTGGTTGTTCCATAAGATGCTATATGTCGAGCATTAGGAACTAAATTAATCAACTAGTTTGGTTATTTAGTTTGTACTCCATAAGTTTTTTTTCTTATGTCGAGTACATGTACGGTTAAGGTTGTCATATTCTATGATGAACTTAGTCGGGGTTCCATAAGTTCTTTTATGTTGAGCCCAAAATAATTAAATTGATTACTTCGGTGATTAGTTTGGTTATTTGTGTTCCAATTAGATTAATTATAGGTTCTCTTGTAACTAATCTAGTTGAGTTTTCATATATTCCACAAGTTCTTGTGTTGAGTATATGAAAGGCTACACTATCATGTTCTTTGGTTAATGTAGTCATATATTCCGTAAGGTTTTCCTTATGTTGAGTATTTGAACGGTTAAGTTAGTCATCTCCGTGTGATTGACTTAGTCGTAGCTCCGTGAGTTTACTTATGTTGAGCACTTTCAATTAAATTGATCACTCTTGTGGTTTGATTTAGTTGTGTATTCCAATTGAATTAATCATGGGTTTACTTGTGGTTAATTTGGTTGAGCTTTGGATATAGAAAATCATTCCTATGGTTTTTGGTGTCCAATATAAATCCTTCTTTTCTTTCGAAATTAAGGTCGCTCTTGTTGTTCTCTCGGGAATGACATCAAATGGGGGAGAGTTCTTTTGAACTTGTGCTTAATGGTAATAACTTGCGGGGAGTGCGGCTGTGGAATTTTATAGGGGTTATCTTGTATCCTAAAACTCCTTGATGAATGTTGTTAGCTTCGGATATTAGATTTCATATAAATTAAGTTGGTATGTATTTTTCTTTTGGTCATGAAATGTCTCTTGTGGAAATTTCATTATGATCCCATTCTTGTACCTTTGCCACTTTTATTGACAAAAGGGGGGAGAAATATTGTAGTTCACACTACAAATACATATGGTTTTCAGATCATTGTGTAAGGGGGAGTGGTTTCCATGATCGAGATGGAGTATTGACTAAGGGGGAGTGATACATATCACCGTAGTATTATTGTTAAAGTCGTGATACAATTGGACTTTGATGTTATATAATAATACTATGACACTGTATAATAATGATTGAGAATCTCGATTTCTCTCATTGTTATTGCTACGGATCTTCAACAACGATGGTGCTAAACTTACAACCTTTGGGATCATTGGAGTACTTGGAAGGACGAAGATTTCAATGAACGTTGAAGATTAGACTATGGAATAGGAGCCACTAAAGTTTATCTTTTTTGTATTCCATATGTATTAATAGTTTTGTCACTAAAATTGACAAAGGGGGAGATTGTTAGAGCATAGCTCGGTCAACCTCGCATGCGTTGCTATCTCAAGCATGTTTGTCAATGTTAGTGATCAAAACTATAAGTCTTGATTTCTAGCCTACATAGCTAAGTCTCGGACTAGGATAGAAAAGTGCAGTTGAGCTCAAGGACTTCATGGCGATTCATCATACAACGACGAAGATCTATACAAGGAACCATGGAACTTCATCAACAAAAAGGTATGTGGAGACTTGAACTTATCTATCACGCAAAAGTCTGTCTCTTCTATCTCCTACTTCTTATGAGACAAAAGTCATATGCTATATAGACTAGATCATACACATTTGACATTTCGAGATGAGCATTCGTTTCTTATCTTTTATCTCGAAATCGTGTGTTGGTAAAGCGTTTCGCTTTGATCAAGTTTATCTTCACCTAGTGACGAAAGTCATGAAAAGTTTCAATCACTTTGTGAATTGCTCTGACATGAATCGGTCTGTGAATAACGGCTACATAGCGTCCTCTGAGAATGTCTCAATGATTAAAATGTGAGTTTAGATTACATAACCATGTATTCCTTGAACCGAAGTTTTCGAACTTTGTTGATCAAGAGAAATAGGGAGGATTGTGGAATTGGTTTGCCAAGTACGCGAACTGTCGGAAGTTCTCGACCGAGAATTTCTGCTGGGATTTTCCAAAACTCGTTTGTGTGCTAAGTCCGCGAACTCAGTCCGCAAACCCAGTCCGCGAACTGGAGGAAGTTCTCTTTCCGAAAATTTCTGTTGAGTTTGGAAAACTCAACCGATTAACTTAAGTACGCGAACTTGTTTGTGAACTGAAGAGGTTATGATCTAAAGATGTGATAAGAACATGAAAAATTAAATTACTAAGGAATGTTTTATGCAAACCATGGCTATAATGTTCATGAGACGATTCAATCGAATCGAATCATCTTTGTTTCAATTGTGTCTTGTGTAGTAACATAAGATCTCATAGAAATTGACCAACTCTTTAACTAGTTCATTTGAGTCAATTGAACTAGTTATGGTGAAGAAGAACAAGGTTAATATGAAATGCTCATATGGTTAATCTTTTGGGTTAGCATGTTGAACCAACATACACGTACACGTTTGGGCATGGTTTTCACGAACCAAGTAAACGTCTACCCAAGTGTGTGTGACAAGCTAAGTTTTCGATCTAACGGTTGAGAAATATTAGCTTGAATCTAAATCAGGTTTTCATCTAACGGTGAATATGGATTGCTTTGTAACTAAGGAAAAACCCTGATTTGAAGGCTATATAAAGGAGACATCTAGCATTGTGCAAAACTAATCCCCACATGTATGTGTGCTACTAGTGCGCCCGCTAGAGTCGATCTCCATTAACCTTTGATTTTCTTCTCTAAAATCAGGTTAACGACTTAAAGACTTCATTGGGATTGTGAAGCCAGAACGATACTACTTTATCGTAGTTGTGTGATATGATCTTGCATCTTCTATGTACGAGTACAATCAATTGATTGACTTGAGATCGTGAGAGTTCTCCGATAGGCAAGATAAAGAAGTCACAAACATCTTCGTCTCACTGTTTGTCATTCCTCGACAATCCTCTTGTGTAGTCAGGAAGGATTGTAGAGAGGTGATTGATTAATCTAGGTTGTTCTTCGGGAATATAAGACCAGATTATCAATTGGTTCCTGTTACCTTGATTTTATATCTAAAGACGGAACAAAACCTAAGGTTTATTTGTGGGAGACAGATTTATCCTCTTATAGACTTTTCTGTGTGAGACAGATCTGTTTATTATCAAGTCTGTGATTTTGGGTTACAACAACTTTTGGTTGTGGGAGAGATCAGCAGGGAATCAAGTGCGCAGTATCCTGCTGGGATCAGAGGCGTAGGAGTACAATTGTACCTTGGATCGGTGGGAGACTGATTGGGGTTCAACTATAGTTCAGTCCGAAGTTAGTTTGCAGTAGGCTAGTGTCTATAGCGGCTTAATACAGTGTGTATTCATTCTGGACTAGGTCCTGGGGTTTTTCTGCATATGCGGTTTCCTCGTTAACAAAATTTATGGTGTCTGTGTTATTTCTTTTCCACATTATATTTTATATAATTGAAATAATAAAGGTTGTGCGTTCGTGATCATTAATTGGAAATCCAACCTTTGGTTGTTGATTGATATTGATTGATCCTTGGACATTGGTCTTTGGTACCGTCCAAGTATTCCTTGTATTTGATAAAGACTCACTATTGTTTTTAGCTTGAGTAAAAATCAAATCAAGAGAGAGATATTAACACCTTGAGATACTTTTATCTAGATTGAGTCTGACTGTCTAGTTGATTCTCTAGCAAAGTATTTCGGAGTTAGTCCATACAGATTGCTAAGTGAAATATTGGGTGGTGTTGTTAGACCCCCGATTTTTCAAATTGGTTCTTGTTCACCTTGATTTATCTAAAGACGGAAAAAAAACTCGTAGGTATATCTTTGGGAGACAGATTTATCTATTCAATAGACATTTCTGTTTGATACAATTTTTTTTATCAAGTCTTCGACTTTGGATCGTAGCAACTCTTAGTTGTGGTTGAGATCAGCTAAGGGAATCAAGTGCGTAGTATCCTGCTGGGATCAGAGACGTAAGGAGCGCGACTGTACCTTGATCAGTGTGAGATTGATTAGGGCTCAACTACATTCCAGACCGAAGTTAGCTTGGTAGTAGGCTAGTGTGTATAGCGGCTTAATACAGTGTGGTGTTCAAATCTGGACTAGATCTTGGGATTTTTATGCATTTGCGGTTTCCTTGTTAACAAAATTCTGGTGTCTGTGTTATTTCTTTTCCGCATTATATTCTGTTATATAATTGAAATATCACAGGTTGTGCGTTGATTCGATCAATTGGTAAATCCAACCTTTGGTTGTTGATTGAAATTGATTGATCCTTGAAAATTGGCCTTTGGTACCGTTCAAGTTATTTCTCTTATATTCAATCAGGCTCGCAAATCCTTATCGCTCGCAAATCCTTATTTGCTTGATTGTGCATTGAATTGAGAAATTGAGATATAACTCTTTGATATACTTTTTATTAAGATTGAGTCAGACTGTCTAGTTGATTCTCTTGAAAGTATATTGGAGTTAGTCCATACAGATTGCTAAGCGAAATATTGGGTGAGGTTGTTAGACCCCCACTTTTTCAATAATCACAATAACATTCATAAGATTATGTCGATGTCATATATACGAAGTTCAAAAGATAAGCGTTATACTTCGTAGTCTAATTCCTTAATACTGTGATCATATGATCATGTCTCACTACTAGAGTAAAATATCCATTCAAAGCTTCGCCGTTATGTTTTTCAATATAGCACGACTTGAAAGATACGTTAGGAATGAAACCGTCCAAGTCAATATTGCTAACCTCAAAAGGTAGGATGATGTCGTTGTTGTAGCTCGTTTCTTCTTCACGTTCTTCAGGTCTTCGAGTAATACTTGTGTGTCTCATATTCCTAGACTTTCTAGTCTAACCTATACGATGATTTTTGATTCACTAAAATATGAAAACCAAACTTGACATACCAACGCTTGGTAGGTTCAACCGAGCTATGCTCTAACAATCTCCCTCTTTGTCAATTTTAGTGACAAAACTCTTAATACATATGGATAAACAAATTACAAGAATTTATTATACATACGCTTGATTCCAAGTTTCAACGACACAATAACCTGCATATATTCAATCAATAAATGTCGTTGTTGACATCTGAATAACAAAGCTTATACTTCCCCTAAAGGTAAGATAGGTAGATATTCAATCGGAACATCTTTGTTTTCCCCTTTTTGTAGTCCAAATAACTACAACAACAATATGATATATTTCTCCCCCTTAGTCAATGCTTTATTCTTTCGTTAGATATAACGTTTAAGCACAATTGTCCTTTCCTTAGTGATTGCAAATCACTTGTTTACTTCATATATTTCTCCCCCTCTTTTTCACAAAATGACAAAGGTTCGAGCAAATGAAGGTCAAACCGAAAGCATCTTACAAATCTAAAATACTTGTACACAACCTATAAGAGTTAAGAACGAAGGTTTCACATACCACTTTAGATAACTAATATTAAAACCAAAACTACAAGTAATTTAGTTTTAATATGTTATCAAGGAAAACTATTGCCCGAAGCAATTTTCCCTCATAGTTTAACAAATTGACTAAGAAACTTAGTTCCCTTGTTAAACCGATTATACACATACAATCGCTTATTTCTATAAGACCAAAATAAAGATCAGAATTAACTTTATTTCTCTTATCAGGTTCAAATTATTCAGACAATAGCTTAGACTTTTCACTTTAGACAAGACAAGTACTAGGTTAGTTAACTAGTATTTCTTGTAAAGGCATTCGATTATACTCGAATAACCGAATCCTTCAATTTGATAAGTTTAACTAAGATCGGAATTAACTTAGTTTCTCTTATCCGGAATCGAATTGGACTAAACAAATGATCTTTTATTTTTTTAAGCCATAAACAATACATATAAACCAAAATAAAAATTGACTTGCACAATTATTTTCTTAACCGGAAGCAATTGAAACTAACATAGACATTATAGCGCCTCAATTGCACCTAAATTTCATTAAGCAAAAACACTTGCTACCAAACAATAAAGAACATATCAAACAATAATCCAAGTTGAAAAAGTGGGGGTCTAACAACCTCACCCAATATTTCGTTTAGGCAATCTTTAAGGACTAACTCAAATATATTTCCAAGAGAATCAACTAGACAGTCATACTCAATCGAGGAAAATACATCCAAGAGTTATATCTCAATTTCTCAAATCAATATGCAGTCGAACAGATAGAAATCTGTGACCCGGATTAATATGAGAATAACTTGGATGGTACCAAAGACCAATCTAAGTGTGAATCAATTTATATCAACAACCAAAGTTTGGATTATATAATTGATTGAACTACACACAACCTGTGATATTTCAATTATATAAACAAATATAATGCGGAAAAGAAATAACACAAACACCAGAAATTTTGTTAACGAGGAAATCGCAAATGCAGAAAAACCCTGGGACCTAGTCCAGATTTGAACACCACACTGTATTAAGCTGCTACAGACACTAGCCTACTCCAAGTTAACTTCAAACTGGAATGTAGTTGAGCCCTAACCAATCTCACACTGATCAAGGTACAGTCGTGTTCCTTACGAGTCTGAATCCCAGCAAGATTCTACGCACTTGATTCCCTTAGCTGATCTCACCCACAACTAAGAGTTGCTAGGACCCAAAGTCGAAGACTTGATAAACCAATCTGTCTCACACAGAAAAGTCTATTGAATAGATAAATCTGTCTCCCGCAGAAATACCTATGAGTTTTGTTCCGTCTTTTGATAAATCAAGGTGAACAGGAACCAATTGATACACCGGTGTAATATTCCCGAAGAACAACCTAGTAATATCAATCATCTCACAATAATCTTAATCGTATGGTAGTGAAACAAGATATTGAGGAATCATAAACAATGAGGCGAAGATGTTTGTGACTACTTTTATCTTGCCTATCGGAGATTAAATCTCGAGAAAATCTTAGAGAAGATAGTACTCAATATGATAGAATACGACAAGATCAGAACACGCAACTACAGAGAAAATAGTTGGGGTCTGGCTTCACAATCCCAATGAAGTCTTCAAGTCGTTAACCTACATGGTTTTTGAAAAAACCTAAGGTTAAAGGAGAATCTACTCTGTCGCAACTAGTATCACACAGGAGGTGTGGGGATTAGGCTTCCCATTTGCTAGAGTTCTCCCTTATATAGTCTTCAAATCAGGGTTGCAGTCAATGTTACCTTGGTAACAAAGCATTCAATATTCACCGTTAGATGAAAACCTGATTAGACTCAAGCTAATATCTTTTAACCGTTAGATCGAACTTATCTTGTTACACAAAAATGAAAAGTGACTTCTTTTAGATATGAGTAACCGTACATAAACGTGTACCCCTTGTTGGCTCAACAATGATAACCGAAGTTAGCCGTATGAACACTTTCATATCAACCTTATTCATCTTAACCATATCTAGTTCAAATGACTCAAATGAAACTAGTTCTAGAGTTGTTCAATTGTTCATATTCTCATATAAGTATACAAGACACAATTGAAGCAAAATCGATTTTGATTCACTCGAATCAATTCATGAACACTATAGCCACAGTTTACAAAAGATTGCATTCCTCAATATATAAATGTATTAGTTCATGAACAAACCGATTTTAGAACATAAACTACTAAAGTATGCAAACAGGTACGCATACCTAAGTGGTCGGACTTAGTTCGGGTTCGCCAGTATGCGAACGGGTATGCGTACCTCCAAACTCAGTTATATTTCCGGACATGAACTTTACGCCAGTACGTATACAGGTATGCATACTACGTTCCCGGACTTTCATTAAACCAACCAGTGCGCCTACGAGTATGCATACTATGGTTCCCGGACTTGGAATAACATGCAACAGTTAGCATACAAGTGTGCATACTGTGTTATATCCAATCATGGTTAATTGTTCTAAACTCCTATTTCAATCATTGAAATATTCTTAGAAGACGACAATAGTTGTCTTGTAATACCCCGATATTCGGCAGTGCTTGTCCGAATGGAATATAAGTAATTGTTTGTCCTTCCCTAACACCGAGGCCTGATGGGTTCACTTGAATGAGTTGTGGGAAAAACTTCACAGTTAACCGTGCTCGGTCGGGAGTAGTCACAGGATGGATGACCTCTCGGGAAGCTGTTGCTGGATAACCGCAGTAGTGTCGTTAAAAATCCCACATTGCTGGATAACCCCAGTGGCTAAGTGGGAACAATATCGGTGTTAGTTGGGATAAAACTAGGGGTCGCTTGCTTGTGCTCGGATGGGGGAATATGCTGGGGGATTATGCCAGATACTGCTCTCACAGGAAACAAGGAACATCTACATTAGGTCGAGGCCTTTTCATCACAATTGGCTCCAGAGTTGGCAGAAAACTCTGCAGTTAAGCGTGCCCGGGCGGGAGTAATCCAGGGATGGTTGACCTCCCGAGAAGTTTCTGCTGGATTACCGCAGCGATGCCCGTTGAAAACCCCACACTGCCGGATAACCGCAGTGGCTAAGTGGGGACAGTATTGATGGAGGGACGGGTCATTACAAATGGTATCAGAGCCGACGAAGGGTCTCCTGCCGAGGGTGGGAAGGTACGCTGGATGGGGTTGGTCCAGGTGCTTCTCATGAGGGGTGGGGAGCGTCGGAGATCTTGGCTTGTATCTATATTCCGAAGCCGATGACGGCTCCAATTTAAGTTGGTGGTATTATAATACCCCGATATTCGGAAGTGGTTGGCCGAATGGAATATGAGTAATG
This sequence comes from Papaver somniferum, assembly GCF_003573695.1. Lineage (NCBI taxonomy): Eukaryota > Viridiplantae > Streptophyta > Magnoliopsida > Ranunculales > Papaveraceae > Papaver > Papaver somniferum. The sequence continues at coordinate 188,398,593 of NC_039358.1, read as the reverse complement.
GTTTGTCCTTCCCTAGCACCGAGGCCTGATGGGTTCACTTGACTGAGTTGTGGAAAAAACTTCTCAGTTAAGCGTGCTCGGTCGGGAGTAGTCACAAGATGGGTGACCTGTCGGGAAGCAGCTGCTGGATAACCGCAGTAGTGCCGTTAAAAATTCCACATTGCTGGATAACCGCAGTGGGTAAGTGGAAACAATATCGGTGTTAGTTGAAATACAACTAGGGGTCGTTTTCTTGTGCTCGGGGGGGGGGGGGGGGGGGGGCAATATGCTGGGCGATTATGCCAGATACTGCTCTCACAGGAAACAAGGAACGTCTACATTATACCAAGGCCTTTCAGCACAATTGGCTTCAGAGTTGGAAGAAAAATCTGCAGTTAAGCGTGCTTGGGCGGGAGTAATCCAGGGATGGGTGACCATCCGTGAAGCTGCTGATGGATGAACGCAGCGGTTCCCGTTCAAAACCCCACACTGTCGGATGACCGCAGTGGTTAAGTGAGGGAAATTTCGGTGGAGGGACGGTTCATTACATGTCTCACACAAACTATTAGCTTCAAAGCAATTTTCAAGTGATTGAATGATCAATACGAATGAGTCTACATCAAATGATTATCTCACACATATCATGTAAGATGTTACCAGGCGATTTTCACATGATCATGTTTTGACTTTCGTCAAGAATATAAGATGAACTTGGTTAAAACGAAAGCTTACCAACACATATTTCGAGAAATATGTAAGCGAGTTAAACTCAGCTTGAAATTTCAAATGTGTATAATCGAAGTCTATATAGCTATACAAATTTTGTCACAAATAGGAGATAGAGTAGATAGACTTTTGAGTGATGGATGAGTTCAAGTCTTCACATATCTTTTGTTGATGAAGTTCTACAAGCTCCCCTTAGTAGTTCTTCGTCTTCAATCGATTAAAGTCGTGAAGTCTAATGCTCAACTACACTTACTATTATAATATGAGACTTAGCTATAAGTAGACTAGAAATCAAGACTTATAGTTTTGGCAACCAAAATTGACAACAAGCTTGAGATAGCAACGCTTGCGAGTTCGACCGAGCAGTGCTCTAACACAAGTAAATTGACATAGTTTTTCTTAACCGGAAACAATTGAATCACATACACACATAATAGAATATATCAATTGTACCGAAATTTTGTTAAGCAAAAGCAAAATATATGCAATATAAGCAGCCTTCTCTTAAACAGGAAAATGATTAACTAACAAATTTGTTACCATAGATTCTGCATCCTCTCCTCCCCAGAAATATATATCATTAAGCGCAAGTTGAAGTTAGAACTCTCCCCCAGTATGTTGTCATCCTCTCGCAAGAACAAAAGAACAACAACAAGAACAACCTTTACCAGAGAAAGGTTGAATCGGTTTTAACTAATGCGTGACAATAGCAAAAGTTGAAAACCCGAAACACATTTGTTTATGCTAAACACAACTCATGTAAACACAAATTTATTCAACACATTATGGCTTTTTACATATGAGTTTCAATCGGAACACCTTATGATCCTTTGATAAAGCCTACCAACATGGGCTAGAACTTAATCCCGCTAAATCAAAAATCCACACAAACCATAAGGGTTCACATCATATGGGATCGAATATTCAGGTTATGAAACACTTAGCAAAATATAGACATTCAAGCACAGGCTATGTTATCGGAACTATCACAAGAAAAGTTATAAAATAATAATTTTATTCATAAATAATGATAGTTTTATTCAAAAATAGACCTTATACAATAATCGCAATCAATCAAAAACTGATGTATATTTTTTTGGAAGATCTTTGAACACTTTTTCTCAAAGATCATCTTCAATATCCTCAAATTTATCGGGATCTTCATCAATAGCATCACGATTGATTTCCCGGATTCTGCACACAGTACCTTGATTATGTTCACAGGTGTTTCAGGGTAAAAACTGGTTCTGCTGTTTTTGGTAAATTTGGGTGTGTTGATGAGAAACGAATTCAAACCCTAAACAAATACACTGCACGGGAGTACTTTTAGATTCGAGAGATCAATCTGTAAGACTGTGGCCTAAACCAAGAAATGGCCGTTCCAGATTCAATTCGGTCACAAATTGAAGGAGAAGGGGTTGATCTTAGGGAGGGAAGCGAAGAAGGTGTTTGAGATCAGAATGTTGGATTATGAAAGTGTGGTTGTTCATGAATTGTATCAGGATGTGGAACTGGCTTGCAGAATGTAATCTATCAGTTCTTGGTGCTTTCTGGATACTGTGTTGATAACACTTGTGTTGTTATTGTCGAAATAGATTGAAAACCTATTTATACAAGTCATTTGAGCGCACCCCTGATCTCGTAGAAAGTGGAGGAGATTAAGTAGTGGAGTAGTGGGGTTGTGTAATAGGTGGTGATCATCATGTTGTTACACCTTCACCCACTACTTTCATCGTTGTTAACCGTTTGTTCTTTCCTACCACTTTCTCGTAGTGGGCGCGTTGTACGCCGCACGCTGTATACCGCCAGTGAGCATACCCCAGTGAGTGACACGTTTGATGTCTCGAGTAAATGGGTCAAGTCGTGGGACTTGACGCAAAGAATAGTATGCGGCGCTATTAGGTTAAATAACTAAGTTATTTGGGAAGCCGATATTCATAAAACATCGTATGTATTCGATGCATGTAAAACATCGCTTTTAAGTAAGCAACTCAAAATAATCGATGTTCATGGAGCATCGTTGTTTTAAAGCTTGTCTAAATTAGTCGCGAGTCGATCGTCTTAAAAAGAAGAGCGTGACCGGACATCTTTGGGTGATAGCTTGGTAGCTCTAGGGGTGAGCTACTGCTTAATCGATTACTCCCTGTAGGCAGTGGCGGATGGTAGCCATTCTAAAATACTATCGGTCAATCTTGGTTAGATCTAAACCGTTCAAATCGGCTAGCCAAGTTGAATGGTCGAGACGATTTGCGACAGTTAATGACTGTTGTTAAAACAGCGTGAAGGACCATCTTTGGGCAATCATTTGGATCGCACGAGCAAGCTGTAGCTCGACCGATCTCTCCTTACAGGAGGGGGGTGGCCGGTCCCTATCGATCATCAAGTATCCAATCTAAGCCGTCCGACCAGGCTGACGAAGTCGGACGAACGAGATAATTTTGCGGCAGCTGCTTTCCGCCGTTGTTTTAGGGTTTGGAAACCGTGTGGCCAACCCTAGTTTGGTTAATCGAACCAAAACGCCGGGCGCTGCTTTGAACAGGCTGATCGGCCATGTGTGAAGACGAGTCGCTAGTGAGTATGCTGACATCTCCTGGGTCGTCTAAAATTAGATCTAAGACACTCAATTTGGCTGGCGAAGATGGGTGGTCATGATCGATTTGCGACAGTAGCATACTACCGTGAATACAAATTAGGGTTTTAAAACGGCCATGTCCATCCTAGTTCGATCGAACGACTTGATGCATTAGACTTGCCGCGGGTAGGTCGATCGACCAAGGGAGGAGTTGGGCCGCCAATGAACACATTGGTACTTCTTCGATCGTTCGAGACGTGATCTAGGCCGTCCAACTAGGATGGATAAGTTGGACGGATGCAATGCGTTTTGAGACCATTTTTGCCGGTCTCAACTCGTTTGAACTTGTTTTTCCAACAGCGCGATCACCCACATTGGGGTTAATCGTTCGAAGCGCTGCGGGTGTACTAGGTGGAATCCGTTCGGCCAGGGCATTAGTAGGCCCACCAGTGGCCACCATGATGATCGCCTAGTTCTGCTAGGAATAGGCCGGGCTTGTTGGATTGCGTAGCCAAATTGTGTGGCCGCGATTATTTTTGAGACTGGCATGGACAGTCTAGATTTTCCCTAAGGAATTTAAACGTGTTTGATCGAGCTATCTCTTAATTAAAAGTGCATCAATAAGAAAATCTCTTTGTCAGAGAACGATGCAGCTTGTGTGAGTACTTTCATGCAGATCTCAATACTGACACTTCGGGAGATTCACGTTACTCTGATGAGAGTGAACATTTAATCGTCATGTCATGTCAATATTGAGAGTTCAGCTGGGAACATAGCATAGGAAAATACTAGGAAAGTCATGCATTAGTGAATAATGCTGGTGGAAGATAAATTCACATAATATTTTGAGATTGTTGTTGCACGCACCATTCTGAGTAAATTTCATATATACAGATATATTGAATTGTTCAATACATATGTGAGCTAAGAGGCTTAAGCACTCATTGCTTTTAAATGTCTTTTGTTCCTTTGCAGGATGACAACGCATTAAATACAGGATTTACGATTTTATCCATTGAACTAAAAACCACCATCAACATTAAGTCCCCTGCTTAGTACGTAATAGTGACATTGTTGCGTGGTAAGCATTAGATGGTGACAAATAAAGATAAAACTTATGAGACAAAGTTAGATGTTACCAGGAGAGATGGGTCGGCCTGTCCTTGGAACATGTCACATTCAAGAGGCGTCCAGGTAACTGTTCCCCTAACATGATGTCGGTTGGCCCTAGGTAGATTAGGAATACGGTTGGTTGGGATCTCAAACTGCATTCCAAGTCTCTTGTACATCTGAGTATCGTTCGAGAGCGTGTACAAGCTTTCCTGGCTTCGATTAGCATGGAGTAAAAGTGGAGGCGCGATGAAGCATCTGAACTAACAAGTGCTAGGGCTGAAAGGTTTGCTGCCCGTCTAAAGTGAAGGAGGGTGGAGCATAACATGAAATCCTGGATAAACATGAATACCCTATTCATGACGACGTCATAATCCTCGACTCTGATGTGGACGAGCCCCATCATGGGGAATATCCTTAAAAGGTTGTTGATGCAATTTCTTAAAAGGATGTTGAAGCAGCTCGAGAGGATGTTGAAGCGGCTCGAGAGGATGTTGAAGTGGCTTCCGGAGAGGATGTTGAAGCAGCTCCTGGAGAGGATTCTAGTGAAGCTGCCACTGGCCCTGGCATTGATGACATTTCTTTGATGTTTAGTAGTCTTTGTTTCATGCGGCTGGAGCCGGGGCTTGATCGAATAATAATCCCTCATTCATGTTGCTTTTACGATTTTATGGTTCCAATTGGATGAATGAATGAAATCTCCCGACTAAGAAATCCAAATTCTTAGAATGATCTCGCAATATCTTGAAACTTTAGACGTAGCGCTCTTCGGTAAGGTTAGAGTAGAGCCTGTGTACATGATTTTGCAATCTGATCTCTCCCATTCTTTTGTTTGATATTCCCCTTGCAGACTACACGCTTCTTGAAGATTTGTGGCGTGCCGGCTAGGTATGTAGAAGGATGGACGCCGTGCCGCGAATTTTCAAGGACTTCGTTCCAAGCGACATCTTTTGAACCGTCTTCTGAATCTTGGATGGTTATATGGAATGAGATGCAATGAGCAGTCCCCAGTTACACTTTATATTTGATGGCGTGGCTGGATATGTGAAAATATCTTCGATTTGTACTTTCGGAGTCTTTGATGCACATGTACACGTCTTCATGTTGAGAAATTTCTGCGGCTCGTAAAGCTTCAACAGTGATGATGCTGATATTAGAAATAAACCGGTTGAGGGACGTGAAGGCATCATGTGCTGGCACTCCCCAGGTGTAATTATCCCGAGCTTATTTTCTCTTGAACGACGTACTTCCACTGCATTTTCCGGTAAGGTGGTTGACGAATTGATGAAGGCAGTAATCTTTTGGATTCGTCATTTGTTGATCAATGGGCGGGAGCCGCTCTTGATAGATCTGTATTGTATACCAACTTTGGCAGCCCATGTACCCCTCCCATAGGAAATTGGAAATCTAGAAACACCGAATCTGACTTTGTCAGCGATGTGGTTGTTGATGCGCAGCTTTGTGCAGGCCTTGGGTAGGCGTCACTGAGCTCCGTGGAAGGCATGATTCGGTTGGTCTGGCTTGCTGAGGCGTGATTTTCCTCTTCGATTCTTCATTGATAACAGTGCTTGTGGATGGTTGAACCAAATACTGCTTGTCGGTCAGGCACCTCCCAAATAGGGAGATGATGATACTCTTACGCTGCATCTTTGAAAAGTGGTAACCTTGTCATGGTTATGACTTCTTGGTTGATCGTCTTTTCTGGGTTGAAAAGGTCCTTGACAGTGAAGGGATTATGTGTTGAGCCTTAGTCCCCAAGCGTGATTTACATGGTTCTATCTTGTATGGTCGGTGGGTTTACCATAATAAAGATGTCGCAATCTCGCCTCCGTGACTCTATTACTTCTCCATGGGAAAATAAAATATGCAGAAGACCTTTGTCTGTAGTGGTTGTTGCTATGGTGAAGCTCGGGCTGGTATTAACAAAAGAGCACCAACGGTTCTTGGCAGCAGCTGTGATCAGAAGAGACTGGCAAGGAGAGGCGTGATAGCTACGGGCACGAACTTGGCAGTCTTCATATAGTGGTAGAGCTTGTCTCGTTATTAGAGGGAGAAGTTAATAATGGAGACGATAGCTTCCTTGATGTTTCCTCATGGAATGGAAAATAGCGAGACAGTCCCCTGCCCACGAGTATCCACTGAGCTTTCGACTTGATAAATGTTGTCACGCTGGGTTTCTAAGGATATAATTTGGATGAGAGTTGGAGTTGAACCCTATGTTGATGAGGATCGTACGAGTTACTGATCATGAGGCCGTCTTTGCGTCTACGTTGCGTTTCATAGACGTCCAGGCATATCGCTGGTCTTTGACAATACATCTGCTCTCTTGAATATATCCTCGTCTTTGGACATCTTGGAATCATAATGACAGCGTGCTTGCGTCTCTCTAAATTAAGCATATCTTTGAGATGGGTAGCGCTGAGCAGTCCCCAGCCACACTCCTTTGCCTTTTTCATCTTTGGATCGTGTCTTTGAGGAATAAGGAAGTTCCCTCATGCGAACGACTTAACTAACAGGTTGTGCAAATATGATGAAGCTCTTGACATGGAGAGTCTGCATGTACCTCTTAATTCCCAGGTACAATCTCCTTTGGGAACTACTTCTTCTACGGGAGACGAAATTCTGAAAGCGTCTCTCATTGATGTTGTTATCGTCGAGCCAGATATGAAATATCTTAGACGTTGTTTTATCATTGTGGCAGTCGTACATGTGTTACTGAAGTTGGAGTGGGCGATTTTGGACGCGCAAGATGTTGTATCTCGGTGGTTTTCTTCTTGCTGCTTCAGTGAAACTGCTTACAGAAGGTTGAAGGTTGTATTGCTTGTTGGTGAGATGTATGCTTTCACGAATATTATGAGGCTCTTCATTCCTGACAGGCCTGGTTCTTTCTAGCAGTGCAGGTGTTGTTGCAGCAATTGTTGTTCAGTCACATTTGGATCGTGACTCTCTAGTGCCTGAATTCTGGACCTCTTGACATAATCATTTGGATGTTTGTTGTTTCGCTGAAACATTCTTCCTAAGTCTGACAGAGTGATTCGCCCAAGATGTGGATTTTTTCTCGGCATGATGACGCGGGCATCGTAATCTTCTTGAGGCCGCTCTCTTGAGGCGTCGGCTCCAGTAGATCTGAAGATGTCTCGGAATTTCTCTTGTCCGGGTTGACATAATAGGAGAACCCCTTTATGATGATTTGAAGATGTGTCAAGCCTCCTTTGTTGTTATAGATGTACGAACCCTCGGAATTACGCCATGTTCTGGATCTACACATTTTGTTGATAAAGTGATAGCGGATACTCCTGACCATAAATTAGTAGCAGTGGTGGAATAGAGATAGACCTTTTCTTGTGTGATATCTGCAGATGTCTTTCTAGGACTCCATTGGTGTTGAGATTTGTTGTCGTCTATCTCCATACTGGAACAACGTCTATGTGAATCCTCCCTTTATCTATCTGGGTATGGATCCTGGTGATGTTAATATCAATGATAACTTTGAGGCAATTCTGGTTTGCTCCATATAACACTCGTGGTGTTACAGGGAAGGCGGTTTCTCCATCCGGACCTTCGAGAGACGTCGTTGTGCTCGTCTAAGTAGTAGTCACGTCTTCTTGTGTCTCCACGCGGCTTTCTGATCCTTTCATATGAGAGATTTACTAGTGCTCAGCTTTCCGAGGCATTTCTAGTAGCATTGCTTGAAAAGTATTTTTTGTGAAGCTTCTTAGCGAATAGAACACCGGAATTGAAATCGGTTGTTGAACCTAAATTGAATTTAACGATTGAATTGGATCTAAGATCCACCCTTTTGAAATTGAGAAAACTGGAATGAATTTGAGAAATTGATTTTGCAACTGAGAGATTAATCTCCCACTATGGTCGCCAATTGTTTGAGGGTAAAAACTGGTTCTGATGTTTTTGGTAAATTTCGGTGTGTTGATGAGAAACAAATTCAAACCCTAAACGATGCACTGCACGGGAGTACTTTTAGATTTGAGAGATCAATCTGTAAGACTCTGGACTAAACCAATAAATGGTCGTTCCATATTCAATTCGGTCACAAAGTGAATGAGAAGGGGTTGATCTTAGGGAGGGAAGTGAAGAAGGTGTTTAAGATCATAATGTTGGATTATGAAGGTGTGGCTGTTTATGACTTGTATCAGGATGTGGAACTGGCTAGCAGAATGTAATCTATCAGTTCTTGGTGTTTTCTGGATACTGTGTTGATAACACTTGTGTTGTTATTGTCGAAATAGATTGAAAACCTATTTATACAAGTCATTTGATCGCACCCCTGATCTCGTAGGAAGTGGAGGAGATTAAGTAGAGGAGTAGTGGGGTTGTGTAAGAGGTGGTGATCATCATGTTGTCACACCTTCACCCACTACTCTCATCGTTGTTAACCGTCTGTTATTTCCTGACACTTTCTCGTAATGGGCGCTTTGCACGCCGCACGTTGTAAACCGCTAGACCAATACCCCAGTGAGCATCCCCCAGTTTATGACATGTTTGATGTCTTGAGTAAATGGTCAAGTCGTGGGAATTTCCGCAAAGAACAGCATGCGACGCTATTAGGTTAAATAACTAAGTTATTTGAGAAGACGATATTCATAAAACATCATATGTATTCGATGCATGTAAAGCATCGCTTTTAAGTAAGCAGCTTAAAATAATCGATGTTCATGGAGCATCGTTGTTTTAGAGCTTGTCTAAATTAGTCGCGAGTCGATCGTCTTAAAAAGAAGAGCGTAACCGGACATCTTTGGATGGTCGCTTGGTAGCTTTAGGGGTGAGCTACTACTTGGTCGATCGCTCCCTGTAGGCGAGTGGCGGAAGGTAGCCATTCTAAAATCATATTGGTCGATCTTGGTTAGATCTAAACCGTTCAAATCGTCTAGCCAAGTTGAATGGTTGAGACGATTTGCGACAGTTAATGACTGCTGTTAAAGCAGCGTGAAGGACCATCTTTGGGCGATCATTTGGGATCGCACGGGCAAACTGTAGCTCGACCGATCGCTCCTTACATGAGGGGGTGGCCGTTGATCATAGCATCACCCCATCGATCATCAAGTATCTGATCTAAGCCGTCCGACCAGACAAGCGAAGTCGGGCGGACGAGATAATTTTGCGGCAGCTGCTTTCCGCCATTGTTTTAGGGTTTGGAAACTGTGTGGCCAACCCTAGTTTGGTTAATCGAACCAAAACGTCGGGCGCTGCTTTGAACAGGCCGATCGGCCATGTGTGAAGATGAGCCGCTAGTGAGTATGCTGACATCTCTTGGGTCGTCTAAAATTAGATCTAAGCCACTCGATTCAGATGGCAAAGATGGGTGGTCATGATCGATTTGCGACTGTAGCATATTGTCGCGAGTACAAATTAGGGTTTTAAAACGGCCACGTCCATCCTAGTTCGATCGAACGACTTGATGCATCATAGACTTGTTGCGGGTAAGTCGATCAACCAAGGAAAGAGTTGGGCCGCCAATGAACACATTGGTACTTATTCGATCGTTCGAGACACGATCTAGGTCGTCCAACTAGGCTGGCTAAGTTGGACGGATGCAATGGATTTTGAGACCGTTTTTGCCGGTTTCAACTCGTTTGAACTTTCTTTGCCAACAGCGCGATTACCCACATTGGGGTAATCGTTCGAAGCGATGCGGGTGTATTAGGTGGAATCCGTTCGGCCAGGGCATTAATAGGCCTGCCAGTGGTCACGATGATGACCGCCTAGTTCTGCTAGGAGTAGTCCAGGCTTGTTGGATTGCGTGGTTGTGTGGCCGCGATTATTTTTGAGACTGGCATGGACAGTCTAGATTTTCCCCAAGGAATTTAAACGTGTTTGATCGAGCTATCTCTTAATTAAAAGTGCGTCGATACGAAAATCTCTTTGTCAGAGAACGATGCAGCATGTGTGAGTACTTTCATGCAGATCTCAATACTGACACTTCGGGAGATTCACGCTACTCTGCTGAGAGTGAACATTTAATCGTCATGTCATGTCATGTCAATATTGAGAGTTCGGCTGGGAACATAGCATAGGAAAATACTAGGAAAGTCATGCATTACTGAATAATGTTGGTGGAAGATAAAATTCACAGAATATTTTGGGATTGTTGTTGCACGCACCATTCTGAGTAAATTTCATATATACATATATATTGAATTGCTCAATACATATGTGAGCGAACAAGCTTAAGCACTCATTACTTTTAAATGGATTATGTTCCTTTGCAGGATGACAACGCATTAAATGCAGGATTTACGATTTTAGCCCTTGAACTAAAAACCACCATCAACAACAGGCTAAAGCATTAACCTTTCAATTAATATTTTGAGCATACTCCCTATTACCGATTCCAAGTTTAATCAGCTTCCTTTGGTTACGGATAACAGTTCTTAGTAATGTTGTCTGTCTATGATGAGTTTTGATAGTACTGAGGAGGACTTGACGCATATTGAGAATATCAATCTTAGCATCCAAACTTCTTTGGACAAGAAGATTAGTCATATCTTCTTTTTCTTTTCCTTTATCCTCACAACCAGATTTCTTGAAGGAACAATCAAGATTAATAGTTTCATTAGAAGCCATTCCACTCAAAGCTTTCAGAATCTTAGCTTGAGATCCGGTTTGTGGATACATCTTTTAGTAAAAGTTCTCAAACAAGATGAGTACATATACCAGAGGATTTTAACACATACCAAACATAGGTATCAGCCTTAAATAAATAACTCTGACCAGATTCGAAAATATTTTCGTATCTTATGTATTATCAAATCATAAAGATTTTTAAAAAGAATCAATCTTCTAGATCATCTATCTCAAAATACTTTAGACAATAAAACCCATCTTGTTTACACACGTTGTTGTAAGACAACTTTTCTACACTTGAAGACTTGTTAAATATCTTGAGGTAGATTGTGTATACTCTCTATGTTGAATAAGAGATATTAACAGGATACAAGATGCCCAAATACTTGTGCTTCCTTACATCAGAAGATTAGGCATTGTAAGGATGCACTTTCTAACACTATTAAGTGTTAGAGTGAGAGGAACCTTCCTCACAAAGTACCATTGAAGCAACATCTTCTTTATTATATTTAGGGACACGATCTTTTGCCCTTGTGTGGGTTCTGAATCCATCCTTCTTATCAGGAATATTGCGCGATGCTATATCAGTTGATTACATTTTAAGCCCAGGATGGTATATTCTTTGTAATCGAACCCGTGTGATCTTGATATGTCATTAAATAGATCGCATATGTCTTTTGCTCAAGACATTCTATATATGTCCCCTCAAGGTATCCATTCCTTCTTGAAAATGTTTTTCTAAACACTTATCAAGGTATACCTTTCGACATGTCTCTGTAAGAAGATCTTCTATAGGGTTTTTATTCCTTATTTGTGAATGTTCCAGCGATTGTATAAGATATTCACACTTTGAAATTTGCTTATTCACTTCATTACACAAAGCCATTTTTTTTCCAAATAATCTGCCAGATTATTTTGAAGGCTGAGTGTTTCTCGCTTTCCATCACGAATTCTTACATTTAATTGAGCAATAAGTTCTGGGACATCTTCCAGGCTATCAATGGATTTTCCTGCTTCTAAATAGGTTTCCACTTGATTGATAAACCTTTGTAATACTTTACGAAATTCAGAATTTGGGCAGAATAGTGAATCAAAGTTCTTCTTTCTTTCAGGAGTAGAAACAGAAGATTTTTCACCAGTGATTTGAGTCGGGTCCAAAACATGTTTCTTTAGTTTTGGATGCATTCTTTTCTGATCATGATCATGATTCCCAATCAAGTTATCAGTTCTAGACTGTGTTCTTGATTTTTGAAAAGATTTACGAGACCAATTTTCATTGACCTTCTCTGAGAGCATATTCTCACCGTCTTGATGCTCGTTAACTGAGTTCTTAATAAGTTTAGATTTGTTTTTATTATTTTGACTCATTTCTTATAGGTTGGATCGCACCAAACACAGATTGTTAGACTTTTTCGTGTTTGCCTGCTCTGATACCAATTGAAAAGACGAGGGCACCCAAATACACCATAATCTTTAATTTATCCACCTATAAGTTCTTTTAACGAAAGTGATTTTCTATGGAAAAAGTCGAGACAGTACGACAAATCAGTATTCACACTTTGTGTGACCGTCTATGGACACGAGATCGAGACAATACAACAATCAAAGTGTGATTAGTTGATAATAGGTTCATACTTAACCAAACTCTATAAGATCACTATCAAGTAAAGCGGAGTTAACGTTCGTGTATTTTACTTCTAATTGTAATAAACAATTATAATTGCGGAAATAGAAAAGTAAAAGACACAGCAAGATTTTGTTAACGGGGAAACCGCAAATGCAGAAAAACCCCGGGACCTAGTTCAGAATTGAATACTCTCAGAATTAAGCCGCTATATAAAATCTAAACCAACTTCGTATAGTTGAGACCAAACAACTAACCCTAGTTCACTTAGTTTCTTCAATATCCATGTGCTTCCGACTTTCAATGAGTGCACACACTGGAACAATTCCTTTGGATCGTATTCCCAACAATAAAGGAACAACAAATATGTTTGGTAACAACTCTATTGATTCTTTAAGATAAGATATCTCAAGTCATATGCAAAGGCTTTTCCGTTTAAGCTAATAAACTCCTTTTCCTGGTTAGATCAATTTATCCAATAACTACAAAAGTAGCAGAGTTTAGATTCGCACTCAATCCAAATAAATCTCAAAGAGATATATTGTGAATGCTGATCTCATGCAACTAATTAATTGAATAAATCTGATTCTAGTTGGATCCCAGCCGATCAAGGTTTGTGCTACACAAAGATATGAGAACCAATAAGAAATCTTCTTCGTCTTCAAATCTTCTTTAATCTTCAATTAAATATGCACAACACCACTTGAATCTCTTGTGATCAATCATGCATAGAATGGAGTCTGTTAACAATGGATTATCACAAGATGTCTTTAGATATACAAACAGTTTTAAAGATCCCGTCGACACTTCGATCTAGTTTGAGTGAATTTTATATCAGAAGAGAAGATTCTCAAGAATAAAAAAACTAGGTACAATCAAAGTTCAACAATTGTTAGCAATCAAATCAATCGAAAATTAATGAACTGCAATTATCTAGTTTCCCACCAACGGTACTCGCCTAATTAGGGTACTTTCCTCTCCGAATAGACGGCTCCACCAGAACAAAAATATGATGTTTGCCTGGCTCTTAGGATAACTTGCTAGAAATTCAAACTTAGGTATTTATAGACCAGGGATGTTTGGACACCAAGGAATTTCCAAAAACTAAAGTATTCTCAAGATATGCAATAAATGCCCACTCGGTTTTCGTAATTCCAGGAAATGCTTTGTCCAATATTTTCCGAAATCTCCAATTAGCAAATGCATATTACTGATTTTTGTTCTATGGAGATATGAATTTAATTGCTGGTAATTAAATCATATAAAACTAACAACCTTAATTAAAAGATTCTTAATTTATTTCGGACCGGGATCTCCTTGAGTAATTAAGGAATATCTTTGAACAATAAAAGATAAGAGTTACTGATCGTGTTCAAAGTATGTTGACATCTTTTCTTTGTAAATCCTCTTTCATATTTAAAATCTTGGAATCGATTATACTACACTTCCAAACAAGTTTAGAATTGGTTCATCTGAATTCCAAGGTAACTATGTGATTGATCAAATATCAAATCACACTCATGGGTTCAACCGGTTCTACCATATCACACATATTGGTAATCCAAATATATGGAATGAATAACAATACCAATAAGCCTAGCGATTCACTTTCGATTCATAAAACAAGTTCATGAATGTATTTCCTTTAAACGAATGTAAAACATTGTTTCCTAGGATGAAATCTTCACCTTTACCCATACACATAATCACAATAGCATTCATAATATTACGTCGATGTCATATCTACGAAGTTCAAAAGATAAGCTTTATATTTCGTAGTCTAATTCTTTAATACTATGATCATATGATCATGTCTCACTACTAGAGTAAAATATTCATTCACAGTTTCGCAGTTATGTTTTTCAATATAGCACGACTTGAAAGATACGTTAGGAATGAAACATTTCAAGTCAATATTACTAATCTCAAGAGGAAGGATGATGTCGTCGTTGTAGCTTGTTACTTCTTCACGTTCTTCAGGTCTTTGAGTAATACTTGTATGTCTCATATTCCTATACTTTCTAGTCTAACCTATACGAAGTTATCTCTAGTACATAATCAAGCGACTCTTAGATGAGTTTTGATTCACTAAAATATGATAACCAAATTTGACATACCAACGCTTGGTGGGTTCAACCGAGCTATGCTCTAACAGGGATCTTTAGAAGTGTTTTTAGATCTAAAGACATCTTGTGATAATCCATTGTAGACTCTGTTATGTGCGTGATTGATCACAAGAAAATTCAAGTTTGTGTTGTGCAGGTTAGAGAAGGAAATTGAAGATTTGAAGACGAAGAAGATTTATCTAATTAGTTTTCATATCCTGTGAATTTTGTGCACACATCTTGATCAGCTGGGATCCAACTAGATCTTATTTTTCTTTGATAGACTTGTGATTATCTAATTGATAAGATCGGCATCACTTTATAGTTTCTCTTTGAGTTATATAATATTTGATTGCAAATCCGAAAATTGATTATTTTGGTAATTAAGATTCGGATTGATCTAACCATACAAAGGAGTTTATTAGATTAAACATAAGAGCCTTTGTCAACGACTCAACATATTTTTTCTTTAAGATTGAATAGTGTGGTTACCAAACATATTTATTCCTCAACTGTTTGGAATACGATCAAAATGAGTAAAGCGACTTGAGATAGTGATTTCTGTCTTGAGATTCACGTCCGTGATCGAAAGGTCGAAGACGCATGGATACTGTGGGAACTAAGTAACTAGGGGTAGTTTACTTGGTCTCAACTGTACGAAGTTGGATTTTGTTCTTTGTATAGCGATTTAATCATGTGAGTATTCAAAACTGGACTAGGTTCCGGGGGTTTTCTGCATTTGCGATTTCCTTGTTAACAAAATCTTGTTGTGTCATTTATTTTAATTCCGCAGTATAAATGTGTTATTATAATAAAGTAAATTACACTTGTACGTTAATCCTAATCACTTGAATTTGATCATATAGCCAATCGGTCTTGTACCATAACTATTATCAAGTGAATATCAAGTTGTCATATTGTCTCGACTTTGTATATAGACGGTCACACTTGGTGTCGGACTTACAAGTTGAAATTAAAAGATTGTGTTATATTTGTGTAACCTCGTCTTTTCAATATTGCATGTTTAATTGCGGCCTGCTTAGTTCTGTCCAATTCAGCAGTCGCATCCCGGATAGCACCTTCAGATGTCTCAGTCTCATCCTCAAACTGTTTGCCTTTCTCCAAAACAACATTCTCCTCATGATTCACCACATTATTCACCACTTCAACACTCGTATCAACACCACTGTCAACATCGGTATTTAACTGTTTGCTAGCTTTCTTCCATTTTACTCCTTACCTAACTTGTTTTGCTGGTTGTTTTTCAGCAAGAACCAATTTTCTGCTTCCTTTCATTAGAGCATTCTTCTTTGGTGCTTTCTTTTTACAATCTTCATCATTATATCCAATAATATTACATACTTGACATAATTTAGGATAGTTTGGAATTTCATCATACTGCCAAAAGTTATTACCCATTGCAGTTTAGTGTATCCTCTCTGGTATGTGCTTACGAAAATCAATATCCACTGGAACTGAAGCAAAATATCCATATTCTAGATTTCAGATTCGTTGGTCAACCACAATTGGTGTTCCAAGAACTTTCCCATAGAAGAAAGAGATCTTTCAATCCATAATTCAACATAAAGCCCTGGATATCTCGCTCATACTGTTGCATGGGAGGTTCTTTCTTTGTCAGGGTTAAAACCCGGGTACCAATCCATAACCCTCAATTGATGTTGATTAACATACCATATATTGCCACCAATCTTCTTCAGTTTATAACATGATGATGGGAAAAAACCTTACTCATACGCAAAAACTTGCACATATATTCAAATTGAGATTCCACTGGATTTCTAGGGTTTATTTAACTTCATGAAGCTTTAAACTAGTAAAATCTAGTCTCGCAATAAGACTATATTTTGGAATAGCTTACATCCTTATTGGAAGAAATCCGTAGGTATATCAAGAGTCGGTTCATCCTCTTTAAGAGTAAGATTTGGTAACATAGAAATATCAATTGTAGTAGGGTTTATGGTTTTTCTTCCCTTAAGCTTATCAGCGAATGAAAATTGTTGAACAAGAGTATTATTAGGGTTATTAGTAGCGAAAACAGGTGATTCAATCATCTTGAATCAACCGAGGCTGATCAACGTAAAAAAAATCAAAACCTAAAATTGTCTGGAAAAAAACAGACATTCTCTCTCTTCTTTTGACTCTCTGGGCAGATAATAAATTTCAATAAATTTGGTATCTTTGTTCTTTAAAACTTCCAACACTTTGGCCAGGGACATAATTAGTATAATTCATGTGCAAAGGATCTCTAATGATGGCAAATAATCTAGGGGATTCTCTTTTTACCAATAGATCTAAGATTGATAGTTTTGAGAGGTAAGCGCCATTCTCAAAATAAACTTAAAGGTTGGAGAGGTAAGCACCAGTCTCCTGCTGGTAGAAGTGTTATGGTCAAAGCTGTTCTTGAAACCATTCTTGTTTGTACCATGTCCACTTTCATCCTCCCTGTTGCTATTGTCAAGAAATCCACTGGCATAATGAGGGATTACTGGTGGCACAAAGACAATAATAACAAAGGGTTTTATCCAAGAGCCTGGACTGGTTTTTGCAAAGACAAAGAAAATGGTGGCAATGGGATGACGAATATGAGATTATGGAATCTAGCTTTAATTTCCAAAAATGGATGAAGGATCTTTCAGGATCCTCATTCTATTCAGGCTCTTTCTCCCAGATAGTACCCAAATTTTAACCCTTTTCCATTCCTCTTGTGCTAAGGTGCTTCATGGGCTTTGGAGGGAATTCATATAGGTAATAAGACTTCTCTTAAATATAGCTCACACATTTATTAAGAACCATAACCCAAAAAGTTTAAGCTAAAATGAAATCCAAACACGTCTTATTTTTAAAAACATTTTAACTTTAATTCTTCTACTTACTCAAAATCAAAATAAACCATTACTTGTCTTTTAATCATATTTCATTATATGTCAAATTGGTTATGATCGTTCTTATATAATTCTCACACAGTTACAAACCCTAATCTTTATTTTTCCTTAAAAACAACATAATTCCTAATTCTCCCTAAAATGATATTCTTTTTTCTTAATCATGATAATATTAAAATTAATAGGAGTGGATATTCTAATTGTTTCACTCAAAAATTTCCACAACAACATCAATCGAAATGAAATTAACTTAGGGTTTGATTCTTTTCCTAAGATCATTTTCCTACAACTCCACAAATAAAATCTATAATAAAAAAATTTCTAGGATGATTCTTTTCTCAATCATGATTGCACCAAATTTGATCGAGGGTAATTGATTATTCTTCAAAAATATTAATCATGTTAAATATCTTACATAAACTTAATTATGAAAAATTAGATAAACAACTTTTATGTTGATTTAGGGTTTAACGATCATCTCAATATTTTGGGTTATGAATAATGATTATCTATAATTTTGTGGGCGATGTGTAAGATTTTAAAGGTCTGTTTGGTTAGATAAAACACTTATTTTAAATGGGTTATGGTTAATAAAAGTATGGACTACATTTAAGAGAACCCTAAAATAAATACAAAAACGTTGTATATTTGGGAAACTGGGAATCGAAAGGATATCAACATTTGGAATGACCTATGGATTTCTGGTTAATTTAAGCCCTTGGATACCCAACACCAACCTTGTCCTAACACTCCCAACCTGGTTCGTGATCTCATTGTCAATGGCTCATGGAACTTTCACTCCCTCAGATCCTGTATATATAACTCCAACTTGCTGCTAGCTACTCAATCAAATTCAACTTTCTCCTAACAATAAGGATACCCTCAGATGGAAACACCATTCTCAAGTCATCTTCTTTGTAAAATCTATGTACAATATCCTAGCTCAAAAAGATTCGCAGCCAATTGACAAAATTGCTCAACAAATCTGCAGAATGAACACCATACCAAGAATATAAATATTTCCTAGAATCTTAAATCAGACATTCCACCCCTCAGCAACCACCTTTTCTCTTTCATCCACATTATTGGTCCAATCTCTAAGCTACATATGTAATAATGCTCCTGAAACAAGGGAACATCTTGTTATGCACTGTATCTTCACTAAGGCAGTATTGGTTCGGTGCAGTATCAGTCTCGAAACAACTTCTCAATGTGCTAGTAATGTCACCGACTGGTGCAAGGAATGGTTTAAAAGAAGCAATTTTCCTACTCATTGGGGAAGTTGGACTGAAATCATTGCCACCATTAGTTGATTTGTTTGGAAGGCAAGGTGTGAAACTATTTCCCAACAAAAAAACTACAAACCCTATTCAAACCGGTAATCAGATAATAGTACATTTTGAATGTTTTTCCAAATGCAATAACCATTATCCATAGGACCCAAACTATCTCCCCTATTGAGCATACAAACAACTATCTGAATTTCCCATATCTTACAATATATGACGGTTTCTGAGCTAACTGGTATTGGACTATATATTTTCCTTTCCAAAACTAGTCAAATAAAACCAAGGTGACCAAACATGTGGTACAAAAAATCCAGCCATATTATTTTTAATAAATGAAAACCATTTAATTAAAAAGTGACATAAAAACCCCAAGTCAAATAACAATGTGCAAATTTAATTTTTATTACTTTAAAAAAAGCCAAACATACCCTTTGAACTTTCTTCTTCTTTTTCTTCCCTCCTTTCTTTTCATTTTCCTCGTATGAGAAGACTCATCGTCTCTCTCAATCTCTGTTACACCACCACCACAACGTCTCCTCATCACCTTCTCCCGCACCACCACCAAAACCACAACCATTTATTAGTCCTTCACCAACAACGTCTAATTCTCTTCTTTCCCCAACATCACCTACTCCTCTTCTTCATTTTGGTTGTTTCGTAGATTCTAGGGTTTCAAATCGCTTGAAATAGAAGATGAAAATAAAAGATACTGGATGATGAACTGGTGATCATTAGTAAAACAACAACAATTCAAAAAATTATGGATCGTGGTGCCTGTGAGTAGCAATTACTGCATCAATTCTTCAATTTGGTAAACCCACTCCCCTTCGTTCAAAATACTCTCGTCCACCATTTTTCTCTAAAAACCCAATTATATTAGGGTTTACTCATCAACTTTCACTACGATGATTCTTGAAACGTTGAAGAATATGCTTGAATCTCAATCTCCTAAGGTTAGTTTATTAGACATATTTGTGATTTTTTGTGATACTTCTATTTTTTTTCTTTTGTGAAAATTGATTCATGATTTGTTGGATATGGGTTTGAATCATTTTTGGATACTTAAGTTTGGTACTGAATTCCGTTATTTTAAGCTAAGAAGTTGAATTTGATTTTGATGAAATGAAATTTTATAATTACTATTCTAGGGTTTTGAATTACATTTCTGTTGATATGTAAGATAACAAACTAACCTTAGATGATTGCGTGGATGCTTCTAAGGATGTTGATGGATCCATCTTTGCTTGTCATTTCCCTACTAATAAGTCTTTTTGATGTAATTTTTTGTTGGCGGTACTACTGTAGAGTATTGGGTTTGATTTTCCTAAATAAAAAATCATTTGTTGTGGCATAATGGTTACCTTTTACTTCCTAATTTTTGTTGTTGAAATCTCGTCCTTTACTGCATCGTGGTTTTTTATTGTCCCGTATCTTCAATTCTTTAATATCTCGTTAATTTATTCTTATACTACTTGATCAGTATATATTTTCAATCTATTTTTCTTGAACCGAAACTTTTGCTTCCTCTTTTTAGTTAAAATTGGGTTTCTAACTCTAAAGCTAGGAAATTAAATTCTTTCGGTGTCTAATTAATTGGCTGAACTGAATAACCAAGGTTGTTGCCTTGTAAAAAAAGGTGATGCTACAACCGAGGATAATCCACCTTTGATTCTGCCCCTGATTTGGTATAACATCCAAATTTTACTATAGTTTTCTGATGGAACAGGTTTTGGTTCATCTTTTATTTTTTCAACTTTTCGTCGACAAAACCAATGTTATTGTGATGGTGGCTTTGTTGGTGGCTATGGCGGTGGTGGTGGCAGTGTTGTGGCTGCGTATTAATTGGTAAAACCAATTTTTGTTTGTGATATGGATTGTTTTAGGCTGAAACTAGTTTGGTTTCATCTAATTTTTATCGACAAAACCAATTTGTTGGTGATATAATAATGTATTTTTTTGAATCTATGATTCAGAAGTTCAAGATAAAGTTAATTGTTTGAAGCTGCTGATGGAATTATTGTTTGATTATGTTATAAGGAAGTGATGGAGTTGTTATCTGTGTCGAGCTGGTTGTAGTGGACAAATCAATGAAGCCAGAATCATCTACCTCGTTTTGGGAATTTGATGTAAGGTAATCTTATCCTTACTTAAATTTTTTATCAATGTTGTAGGTGGTGTGATCTATGTTTTTAATCTCTTCAGACTAGTATCATCCTTTTGGTTCATTCAAGTTTATGTTTCCCTGCTTGTTGCTTTTATCATTGATTTGCTTTATTCTTCGTTAATTAAGATGATATGATCTCAACAACAACAATGTAACTTAACAAGTTAGAGTCTTACGTACCCGCAGTACAATGAATTACCATGGTAGTTTTACCTTCTTTTGCCTGTATGACTTACCTTTGGGATTTGGTTGTAATGAATGAATTGAATGACCATGTTCTGAATATTGAGACCTCTGTGTGTCCATGCCTTACAATATTTGTGCGAGTATCAAGTTATTGTTTTTATAGGCCAACACAAGTTATTGCTATTGGTGTCTTCAAACAAAATGAATCATGGTTTATAATTTTTCTTGCAGACTGATGAAACCAAAATTGGTTCCATCTAATCTTATCCTTACTTAAATTGAATTTTGTTTATGAGTTTGAATTGTTGTTGTGTTTGATATTTGTGGATTAGGATTTACAATGCTAGTTGTGATGGAGATTATGTTCTTTGAATCAAAGAAGTGGTATTTGTATTTAGGTTAAGTCTGAAGCGGAAAAAAATTGAGTTACAAAATGTTATTGGTGGGTGCTTTACAGAATATTATGAAACTGAATTAGTTGTGATGATGCTTAGGTAGTTGTGTGGTTTGAATTCTAGCTGTAACTAATTATGTTGCTGATGTTTGAATGAAATTTTTGTTTCATCTAATATGTGATTTTTTTTCTAGATTTTATGTCGACGAAACCAATCTTGTTGGTGTTTTAGATAAATGGGTCGTGGAGTCAGTTATGGAGGAGGTCAAAGTTCTTTAGGATATCTATTTGCTGGTCCTGGGGAATCAAAACCATCTGCACCTGGTATCAAGTTATATACCAGGTGAAGCTGAGTAATGGGTCTTGAGACATAACTGGTGGTATTGTTGTCGAAGCGCAGAAACCAATTATGGTTTCATCTTATTTATGATAAAACCAAAATCGGTTTCATCGTATTTCAACAATGTATTTCTATGCATGAAGATGTATAATACCTCTTAAAAATTTCTTGCAGGTGATTTCTCACGAAACCAAGATGAAACCAAAATCGGTTTCATCGTATTTATGATGAAACCAAAATCGGTTTCATCGTATTTTTGGGAGGTGGTGGTGGTGGGCGGTCGTGGTGCTGGTTTTGGTCGGCGGTGGTTGACAGTGGTGGTGCTGGATGGTAGGGTGGCTGGTATTGGTGGTGCAATTACGTAGTATCGGTGGTGGTGGTGGTGGTCAGAGGTGGTGGCGGTGGTGGTCGAAAATGGTGGTGCTGGATGGTAGGGTGGCTGGCAGTGGTGGTGCAATTGCGCAGTATCGGTGGCGACGGCGGAGCGGGCGGTGGTGGTCGGTGGCGGAGCGTGGTGGTCGTGGTGGCGGCGGTGGTGGTCGGTGGTGGCGGTGGTGGCGGTGGTGGCGGTGGTGGTCAGTGGCGGCGGCGGGCGGCGGTGGTGGTCGGTGGTGGGCGGCGGTGGCGGCGAGGGTGGCGGCGGCGGAGCGGTGGTGGTCGGTGCGGCGGCGGCGCGGTGCTGCGGCGGCGGTGGTTGTCGGTGGTGGCGGCGGAGGTGGTAGTCGGAGGCGGCGGCGGTGCTTATTGGTGGTTGTTTATTTCTTGTTGGGGGTGACAATATAATAAGAATTAAAGTGTGGTTGATTTTTGTTTTTGTTGGGGTGATTTAAAGTAGAAGGGTAATATAGACAGTTTATATTAAATGGGATTTTTATGAACAATTTGTTTTGTTGGAGTTTTTATATATGGATAGTGACACCTTTGGGGTTATAACTCGCGGACCGTTTCTTTTCGATAGGTATCCTAATTGGCATGAGAAATGATGCTACCAGAGTGCACTCCAAAGACCAAGGAGACAGTCTAGAAGCCTTGGAAGCAATGAAATAGGCTCATCTTTTGAAGTGTCGGAGCATCAATCTCAAGGGTGCAAATAAATAGCTAGCAAGAACTTTGACGAGGGAAAAAAGAACTACAAGATGGATGGCTAATGGCACTGCCGACTCTATGTTAATTTTCAAGAATAGTTTTTCTAATATCTTTTGTAGGAATCTTAATTCCAAAAACTTGAGTGATCTTGTAAGACTGGCCAGACAGGGCTACTTACACCAGATTCAGTACTACTGTTAGATGAACTGCAGCTAGCTGCCAATTTATAATCTATGACTTCCTTTCTCTTCCCTGAATAAAGGTGAATCTCGCGGAACAGAATTGGATCCAGGAGCCCTCGATCTCTTCCACAATTCTCATAATCCTCCAAGGGTTGCTACTAGAGGAACCATAGATAATGTTAACCCATGCTTTCTCTGATTATGCAACTATAGTTCATGTTGGCAGCCAACTGGCTGCAAGTGAAAAACCATATACTTCTACAACCATGGGAGGCTCATATTGAAATACCTCTGTGCAGCTACTAAGATGTCAACTTTAACGGTTACGAGCAATTGCGGCACAAGTTGTTGTCTCTAAATAAATATCAGCGTCAACATTAATCTTCAACCATGGATCATTAGGAAAAATTTACTCATGAACAACATTAATGGATTGATTCATCGGACTAACCACTTGTTCAAATTCATAGTCATCAGCATGGTAATAAGAGTTAAACCAGAACAAACATTATGCAAAATCTATTAGTTGTTCTTGAATATTATGGAGTCACGAGGTTCCCGTATAGGCTATAATTAACATGCTCCAAGACAGAAATTATACTCCTTATCAGTAGTTAAAATCTAATGAAGAATTAGACCTTTTGTCGAATTGATATTATGAAATCCGGATCTAAAACTCAAAAATGAAACAAATAATACAATTTGTGTGAGAGGGCATTGTAAGAACCGGTGGTAAATATTCTTAGCTTGGCTATCGCAAAAATACAGCCCAATGGTATATCAGGTTTGTGCTTCCCTATCTTATGGAGGTCTCCAATATCACTTCGGAAAAATCTCCACATGAATAAGTGAATTTTCGGGGTAATATTTTTCCTCTTCCAAAACTTGACGCAAGACACATCAAAATCATTTTGCGAAGAAGGCTCATCTGATTTACTTGCCAATATTTTTGGTAGGATTGAGAGGTGAAGTTCCCATGATTGGATATCATATTAGATATCATAATCTTGGATATCATCAATGCTGAGAAGAATTCAGGTAAACCTTTCGTGGTATGTCATACTAGATATCATAATCCTGCGAATACCAAGGCAGTTGGGTTTGATGCAAGATGATTGCAGAAATGGACATTTCAGTGTTCGGTATGACTTCATCTCACAAAGATCACATTTTATATCTCCTTTACACTACAAAATAGAACGTTAAGATAAGTGTTTATAAAAAAAAAAAAAAAAAAGACATTGTCCATCTACGTTGATGAATTTTAACATGACGACATTAGGGGCTAACCTGAAAGAATTTGGGGCGACACAAAAAGACAAAAAAGGTCACCCAAGCGTACATCTAAGTCACCCCTTATCTCCGTCATTTTTAAATGGCGAATAAACCCTCCACAATCGGTAGATAAAACTACAACCGGAAGTTTATTTACGTAATCAGTAGATGTTAGGATAATCGGAGGTTATTGTGTGCATATGTAATTTGAAAGTTTTGTTATTTTGAAAAAAACCTACAATTGGAAGGTATTTATTTACCATGTCTCCCGATTATGAAGTTGCCCCAAAATTGATATTTGAAAAAATTTCAAGTTTTTCGAATTTGGGAACTACCATAATTGGTATACATGGAGTTAACATGTCTTCCAATTATGAAGTTGCCCCAAAATTGATATTTGAAAAAATCTCTAGTTTTTCGAATTTGGGAACTAACTTAATCGGTAGCTTATAAAGTTCACATAATCTACCGATGTTAAACCCCGCGTTAATCGGTAGACAATTATATAATGTTATGTCCGATTATAAGGCTATTTAGGTTCAGAAGAACAATAAAAATGAAGCCACTATAATCAGTAGCAATGGTTAATATTAATACCTCTGATTATGGAGTCAGACTTTTTTTTTTGAAAAGTCACCAGAATCGGTAGTTAAGCTTGATAACATTACTACCGATTCTGCACATATCTCAAATTTTTTTGAAATTTACCAGAATCGGTAGGTAAGGTTGATATATATCCTCCGATTCTGGTGAAAAATTCTGCAGTTTAAGACAATCAAGTAATAAACATAACTCAAAATACATTCATAACCCATAAACTTAAGAACATATAATCCAAAACAAGTATTTAAAATACCATAATCCGAAAGAAACTGTTAAAACAACATAATTCATAGCATCGAATAACACATTATCACCTAATTCCTATTTTTCTTCTTAGTATTGTTAGCTAAAGTTTTAGAACGCTTAGGGCGACCCGTAAGACCCGCATTATCACCAGCATCACCTTCATCTCCTTCAATATTTCCTTCAGCATGAGAGCTTGAAGAAGCCTGGTATCTTTTGTTCGCCTTTGATGCTTTTTTCTTGGGCGGGTTCTTCGTCACTTTCGTCTCCCCAAACTCAACTTCATACTCTTTGCTAGAGCATTGCTCGGCCGAACTCGCATGTGTTTCTATCTCAAGCATGTTTGTCAATGTTAGTGATCAAAACTATAAGTCTTGATTTCTAGCCTATTTATAGATGTCTCGGACTAGGACATATATAGTGTAGTTGATCTTAGATCTCTCGACGTTCCTCTCTTGAAGACGAAGAACTACTAAGGGGAGCTTGTGGAACTTCTTCGACAAAAGGTATGTGGAGACTTGAACTCATCTATCACTTGGAAAGTCTTTTCTACTATCTCCTATATTGAGACATAAGTCGTGTTACGATATAGTTTTCTCCATACACATTTGAGATTTCGAGCTGAGTATATCTCGCTTCGCTTCAACCAAGTTCATCTTATATCATGAGAAAATTGCCGAGTAACATCTTACATGGTTTGTGTGATACAGTCATTTGATGTAGGCTTGGAATGTTTCGATAATGATTATTTCAATATCTTGAAAATTGCTTTGATGCTAATAGTGTGTGAAAACGGCTATTGTCATTATAGAAGAATGTTTCAATGATTGAAATAAAGAGTTGATGATGTAACCATCTTTGGATATAAGCATATAGAGTGTGTTCTCATTAGTGTATAAATCCATAAACCGGAAGCCAAGAGTATGCATATGTGTGTATACGAAATTGGTGAAGGAGACAGGTTAAGTATGCGTACCCGTACGCATACTGGCGGGAGTTCTCGAACCGAGAATTTCTGCTGAGTTTGGTTTTTGACAAACTCTTAACTAGTCACCTTAAGTATGCGTACCCATACGCATACTGGCGGAAGTTTTCGAACCGAAAATTTCTGCTGAGTTTGGAAACTTTACAAACTCAAAACCGGTTGCTTAATGTGGATGGGGAAAAACGATTTGCTGGTTTTCACGGGATTTAGGATACGACCGTACGGAGGAGACTCCTTGAACCGAGAGAAATGTTCAACCTCACACAGATGCACTGCAAGAAGGGAGTGCTTTGAATTCGAGAGATCAATCTGTAGTACTCCGGCCTAAACCAAGACAATGGTCGTTCCCGAGTAAATTCGGTCACAAGAGAGGATGGGTTGATCTGTAGGAGGGAAGCTGAGAAATGTGTGGAATCAATGGTAATCAAAGATTGTGGGTGTTTTGTGAATTCTGAATAAGATAAGTTCTGAATGATTAAAATTGCTCAGTTGAGAGTAATTGCTCAATTGATGAGGTGTTGATCTCGTGTTATCTGTGAGACGTGAGATTCTTGTTTTGTCTTCAATCATGATTCAAAGACTTATTTATATTGCTGGAATTGTAGACACCATGATCCCATGAAGTGTGACAGTTGATGGAATCAAAGAGTGGGGAAATGGAAATCGTGTTTGAAACCAGTTGCTCATCGTGCAGAGACTTGGTCGATTTTCCATCCACTACTTTGTTAACTCCTTCAACTGATTGCACGACTTGCTCACATTCCATCGTGTGTATAAACACACGTGTCGTAGACCGACCAAAACCCTAGTTAATATTCCCCCATGTGACACGATTGACGTCCCGTGGTTAATTAGTCAGTTGTTGACTTCATGAATTTATGGGACGATGAGTCCATGTATTTGCTAAGTTGAACATGATTTTGCAAAATGTTCTGAAACTCATGAATTGAACGTGTCTGTTGAGACAGAGGTGTAATTCTCACGTTGATAGTTGAGGCGAGCAAGTATTGCTCATTCGATGAATTGTTGAATATTGATAGTTGAACCAATATTCCTTGATTTGAGCAAATATTGCTTATCGGAGCAAGTGTTGCTCGTCTGATGAATTATTGGTAGCGTGACCAAAATAAAACATTAATTAGAATACTGGTAGTTGAACCGAGCATAATTAATAAGAATACTGATCATGAGATCTTCGTAAAATTATTAGTGTTCGAATCTGGAATTATGATCCTGGGACTCAGAAACCCTAATTTGATCAATTGATGACCAATTGATGGTTTATTTGAGAATTAACCATGGAATGAAGGAGGACCGGCTACATGAGACCGCGGGTCGATTATGTAGCATCCATATGCTCGCGTGAGCAAAATACCAAGATCTCTTGAAGAGTTGGAGATTTGTTGATGAAAGAATGATTAAATGCTGGTTTAATCATTTATTCGAAAAATGCTCGTTCGAGCCTTAGGTGACAAAACCTAATTAACTATGGAGAGGTGAGAGACCGACCAAGGGGTCATGAAACCAACCCTGGATGGTCGTGGGATCGAATGACGATCACTCCATGAAATTCCAAAATTATTTGGAAGCGTTTTAGACCTAATATGTGCAATTGCGCAAATTAGGTCAAATCATGAGAAATATGTGGGACTGGATCATTGCGAGCTAAAGAGCCAACCTTGGTCGGTCAAGGTAACATGCTCGCATCGTCAACACGTCCGTGTCTCAGTCCTGAGAATTTTGATATTTTCTGGCGTGCGTTTAAGCAACCATTTGAGAAAATATGACAAAATCAGGGTTTTGCTGAAACTGAGGAAACTTCATGAGATGAAGGAAAATAATTATAAAATGAAGGAATGATGAAGCGTGGGACCGCTGAGGCCAAGGCATGGCCGGCCGGCCAGTGACCACGGTCCCGTGGTGCTTTTCCTAATTTTATGTTATTTTTCATGAATTTATGAAAATATCATGAAATAAAGGAATTTCCTTGAAGTGAAGGAGTTTCCATGGGATCAAGGAAGAAAATAATATTAAAATAATAAAAATAAGGGCGTGTGGGACCGGCTAGGGCATGGTTGGCCGGCTTGGGCCTGGTCCACGAGTTTCCCTAATTTTTATGTATTTCCGTGTATTTTTCCATGATTTGAAGGAATTTTCCTAATTTGAGAGAAATACCATGAAATCAAGGAGTTTCATGGGATGAAGGAAACTTTAAAATAATAATAATAAAATAAAGGGGCGTGTGGGACCGGCTAGGGCATGGCCGGCTGGCTGGGGCCGGTCCACGATTTTTCCTAATTTTATATTATTTTTCATGGATTTGTGAAAATACCATGAGATGAAGGAGTTTTCATGAGATTAGGGAAATAATAATAAAATAATGAGGAACCATGAGGTGTGGGGCCGGACGGGATCAAGGCATGGCCGGTTGGCTAACAATCACGGCCCCACAATATTTTTCCCAATTTTATATTATTTCCTTCGTGCGAAGGAAGCATCATGAAACTGAGGAGTTTCCTCAAAACGAAGGATATTTGTTCAAATGAAAGGATTTTCATAAGATCAAGGAAAATAACAAAAAATATGATAAAATATAAAACTGGCGTGGGATTGGCCACGGCACGGCCGGCCGGTCGATGAGCCCAATCCCCTGGCGCCTTGGTCAATATTTTAATTATTTATTATTTTCATTCCTATTTTGCATAGGTTCATCGTTTCGTCGTATTTTGAAATACTCGTTCGTGCGGTGATTGTTAGTGTATCATCGTTGAGTACACTTGCACCTTTTGGACAGAGCTTACTCAGAGGTAGCTCAGATGCCCGTGCGTTGAATATTTATTACTAACCCATGGAATTCTACTGGGAAGAACCATAGATTGAAGTAACGAAATATTGCGAAAATATTTGAATATTTTCGGAAATTCAGTGGATGAATCCAAGAATTTAGGAATAATTAACTTATGGCTCTATACTAGCAGAGAAAGATGTCTAGGAGAATTAGTTATTCTGACATGAGCTTGCTGGAGCTTCATATCCTTTATAAAGTCAGGGAAACTTGTTGTTTGTATCTTGAAGACGTTATCGCTCTATACTAGCAGAGAAAGCTGTCTACGAGCCGTCAATCTCGTGATTCTATATAGAAATAAATACTGAAGTGTTCAGTATTCATGAGATATGTCGTTGTCCAGCCGAGAGACTACATATCTGCATGTACTCTGAGAGACAATATTCTCAGTCAGAGGATTCGATGAGAGACCCGTGTCTCAATACTCACATCTGATTGCTGGATCCGGAGTTCGTATAATTATGGGTTTACGATTTTAGCCTTTGTCGAAAATCCACCATCTACATTAAGTCCCATGCTTAGTGAGGAAAGCCGTGTTCCTCATTCATCATTGAATGGTGATTTTCCGGTCATAAACAATATAAGTAATTGAACTTAGTCGTAAGTTAAGACGTTACCGGATTTTGATAGTACGAGCAAACCATGAATTGAATGAAGATCCCAGTGGCATGATAAAGCATCGTCTAATGAGCATAGATTGGTGTTGAACCGCTGATTTGGATGACGGGACCTTGGTCGTTTAGGATTCGCGGGCCAGGCCCAATAAAGAAATCCTTGTTTTAGGAATAGATGCTCGTTTGTTCGTTAGTTTAAGGAACAAACAAAATAGACCTGAGTCTAATGATATAAAATTTTGTCTATGAGCTATCACGAAAACCAAAATTTTATCTTTGCGAGATTTCACAAAAATAAAATAAACTCTCTTTCCAAAGGTGAATGCTCATACGAGAGAAAAGTTTTTTTTTTTTGAAAAGACGTGCGTCTGTGATATGTGAGCGTTCACAGAAAATTTTATTTTCGATATGTGAGCGTTCATAAATTTTTGAAAATATACTCTCGCTTCAAAGACAGACGCTCGCGCGAGGGAGCAAAATATATAGATATATTTTCAAATTTACGTGAGTTTCACGTTAAATATTTATATATTTTGTAAAATCATGTTTTGATTTTGAACAACTGTTGAAAGTAGACAATTATATATGATGAAATAATTTCTGTATGTGAGTTTTCACAATTGTAAAATGGACGTCTGTCCAATTTTTGAAAAACCAGTGGATGTTAAAATTCATGTGGGTTGTTCACGGTTTGATGAAAATCAAGTCATGATTTTGAATAATGAATTTTGCTCGACTTTGCAGGTTTGAAGGAATAAGCAAATTTTCGAAATTTTGACGTTATAATCACTACATCTAGTGAAATTGTAAATAGGCAAGAGTTGGATTGTTACCTTTTCAGCGCGTGCTTGTTGTTGGTATATCCATGACTCCATGTAGTTCGCTTTAGATAGTGGTGACTTCTGGTTACAACCACCCTTCTGGATCTTCCAGCGAATGCTCCAGAAATATCAAGTCAAACATGAAGACTTTTGCAGATGTTCATCCTGGGATGAATCAACCTTTCAGAGACGCTGGAAAGCTGGTACTTTGTATGTCTCTCGATCATCTGCGAGTCGTCCCTTATCAGCATAAGCACCGCCGGCTTCAGCAAATGAGACTATCGGATGACGAGGAAGTCAGGATTTGCGTTGACGGTGTAGCTCCTGATTCAGATGTGGATGAATGAAGAATTTCGTCATAATTCGTCATCAGAAAAATTCAGAAGTTAGGTCTTCATTGAAATTATTGTAGAATCTTCGTCTGATGTTGGATTTTCGCGGTCTACCCATGTATCCTCATGCCCAGGAAATTTCCAAAATTTATCAAAGAAGATTTTTGAGTTCTGAGCATGTTTAGGATCCAAAATCGACGAAACAGTAAACTTCCAGGAGACCTTCAGAAAATTTTCAGATTGTATGTTTTCCAATGTTTCGGCCACGTCTCCTTGATCGTTTCTTCAATTTCTTTGAATTTTGGATATGTTGTAGAGGACATTCATAAAAAGAGAATAGTATATGACCCATCCCTAGATTCTTCACCAATTTCTCACAGCTCGTCGGTTTGTACAGGACAGTGTAAAATCATCTCAGAGGAGCTTGCTGTAAAACACTCATGTTGTGTCTTTAGACCATTCGCTTGTGTCTTGAACGGTTGGTGAAGGATTTTAATGTCATTGATTCGTTTGAGATCAGGACCCTTTGATTGATACATGAGCATGGTGCTTGCAGTTCCATCTTGCTTCTTTCAGTCGTAGAAACATCACTTCTGAAACCCTGGTCACGGGACCATAACTGAGGTTGCTCTCGAGAGGGGATGATGTAATGACCATGGTTTCATGTCCCGGTGGTAGCATTACTTTTATGATGAATGATTAGCACCGGATAGCCCGACACCAGGACTGTGAAATTGATCGTCATGATCAGTGGACCGTCAGTCCCCAGTATTTTGTTGAATATCTCTCTTTCGTTTTCCCTTCTTCTGGCAGGACCTAGATAGAGGATCCGGGTTGAAAAATTGATGTAAAGACCCAGGTGGTCGAAGTTGGAGGTACCTTGATAAAGGACTTAGAGAAAAGACCTGGTGGACATCGATCGACTGTGGAAGTTATGAATCCCGTCTAAGAATTGCTGCTTGCATGTTGTATGCTCAGGAAGCTGTAGGAACCTCATACGACGTCGGAATCTGATTCTTGACCCCAACTTTTGAAGCTAAGAGACTGAGTTGTCACATGAAAAAAGAATCACTCAATTCGGAGTTGTAGAGGTCAGCCAAAGAAGCATGCACATTTGTGATTTGTAATCCCGTACATATTTTTCATATTTCATAAACCTGACTGTCAAGGTCATATCTTTCAGATCGTATGTCCGAT
Organism: Papaver somniferum; assembly: GCF_003573695.1. Taxonomy (NCBI): domain Eukaryota; kingdom Viridiplantae; phylum Streptophyta; class Magnoliopsida; order Ranunculales; family Papaveraceae; genus Papaver; species Papaver somniferum. The sequence goes on along the minus strand of NC_039358.1, from coordinate 188,366,436 downwards.
CAATGCACCCTTTTGGTATGTTGTAGAAGAGACATAGACGAACATCTTTGATTGAGGAAGCATTGTCCCATTCCTCACCCATTGGTACGTCTTTGCAAACCCATGGCCTGAAGTGTGTTGTATCTCATTTGTAGAGGTGATGAGAACATCTTGTAGAAGACTTTGTATTATGCCCACTCGTGCCAGCTTTGGGAAGACTTTAATGTGAGCATGTTATCAGGTCTATACATCTTGATATGAATCATTGGTTCTTAGAGGAGTTCGCTTCATGTGTAACACTTCAGAGAATGATTAGTTGATGAATCCCTGAGGATGTTGCTCATGAGACCGTTGTTGGTACTGAGACCATGATTACGCTCCAGAGATCCTTGTCGATGCTGAGATCATGGATGGTGTTCCTCTAGAGATTATTGTTGATGTTGATACCATGGTTGAAGTTGCTCCAAAGACCGAAAAGGCTAGAACCATGATTATAGATATAATCTTTGCTACTTCATCCAGTGAGCCTTTTACATTCACGAACTAGTTGATGAGTTGAGCGTCCGTAAGATGAAGGTGTACTGAGAGTTCAACCTGAATGCTCCTGAAAGCATAACTTTACCACGAACTGGCTTTGTCAGTGAGTCAACATTGTTGCCGTAGATGGCATCAAGGGTTTTCATACTGGATGTGATTGGTGAAGAGAGAAAGTTCCTCAATCATGTAGGGGCTTGTGATGTAGCGAAAACCCGTTGATGAAGTTTCACGGAATCACCTCAGGTTGCCCAGTGTATATTGAAGGAGTTAGTGCCATCCATGATGTTGCATATGCTTCAGTAGTTTTATCATGGGATAATGAAGACTTATCGTTTAGTTACACTCTGATCGTGTTGGTGTTGAATCAATGTGTCATCATCGAGATATTTGTGGTGAAGCTGTACTCTTTGATTGGGAGTACAATTTGATGGCTTTTTTAGATGTTTGGGTGTTGAATCGTATATTCCTTAAGCATCGAATGTCTTAGGGGTTTGATCGTCTCGGCCCTGGAGTATCTTCTGTTGATTCGGCATCCCTTTCGTTGCAGTAGTGGGATTCGACACTTGTGCAGACATCAGAGCTTTCTGATTTTGTGGAACACATGGACTTGCATGAGAAACTCCCAAAGTGTTTCTTGCCATGTTTGGACGTCAGTAATGAATATTTCAGTGCTTGATTCGGAGAAACGTCAGATTCAACCACTTGGTAAAATACTAATGCGGTGAAGCTACCATTTATAACGTCTTGTAGAGTTGCTAGCTTAATTAAGTCCCCATGCTAGGATAACATGTGGGGAAATAAATGACATGGATATGGAATGAGAGTTGCCTTAGCGCGCGCAGAACCTCTTGATGAATGTCTATGCATATTTTGCAGGTTCTTGCTTCAACATCGTCGAAATTACTCAAAGTACTCTGATGATGGAATGTCCGCCAAATCTTCTGGATTAGAACTTTCTTCGTTGGAGAGATGTGTAACCAAAGGCGCTTTGTAAGTACTCATCTTTTCAGCATGGATCCACGCTCGTCTGAAGGACATGTCATATCCTGGATCTTCTTGATTGATTATGTGAAACTTGGTTTCTGTCCAGGTTGAACTTATGTTCACTTTAAGAATGATGTAGCCATAAGTATTTCCGAGCGCTCCTTCAAGGTCTCTGATTGAGATGGAGCATGAGTATCTTCTTGTCGAGTGATGCATGTGGATACGATGGTTTTCAGTGGAATGTTGTTGATGGAGGTGTCAGCATCGATCAACATTCTTCCAAATTCGTTTCTTCTGGGATTGACTGTGGTAAGCAGTCCCCATTCGTACATATCTTGGTCTGTGGCTGGAGGCTCAAGAAGTATTTTCGGAATGGACTTCTTGACACGATGTGGTTTAGTACTGTGAACATGTCTCTCCTTTGTGCCTTCGACAGATAACGCAATTCATGTTCGACCAAGGATTGAACTGCCTCTTTGATAGGTTGTTCATAGAGTATGAAGGTTCTGATGGGAGAGGATTCTTGTGTACTCCTTCAATCCCCAGTTGAAGCTATTGTGGATCAACCTTCTCTTTGAAAATGTGCTTCAAAACTCCGCAGTCGCTTGTGGGATGATTGACGAACTTGTGGAAGCAGCAGTAACGAGGACTTTCCATGTCTTCTTCAGTTAGTTCTTTCTTGACATATGACAACTTGATTGCACCATCTTGGACCCAGGCATCCAGGATTTCGATCACCTCTTCAATGGAAAAAGGAAAGTCAGGTGTTGCTTGATCAAGAACTTTTGTGCGTTGGTCAGAGGCTTGTGCATCTTGCTTATCCTTCCTTTGTGCTTTTGAAGGAGCTGAGGTATGCTTGCGCGGAGGTTTGGCTTTCCGTTTTCTTCCTTCTGCAACAATGTTTGTGGAAGGCTGGAGGTTTTACTGCTTCTTGATTAGACTTCTGCTACCTCGAGTGTCTCGTGGTTCTTCAGCCTTTGTAGCTTTTGTTCTTTCCAGTAAAGCGGGCGCAGTAGTTGTCGATCTCTTCGCCGCTTCATGAAGCTCTAAGAAGGTCTGGAAACGATATTTTCCAATAAAGCTCTGTAGACCGGGATCATGTATTTGATACACAAGTCTACCAGTTGCTGCTCCGTGACGTTTGGATCATGACAGTCCAGGGCCTGGACTCTGAATCTTTTCACGTAGTCATTGGGATGTTCATTGTTCCTCTGAAACATTCTTCCAAGATCGGAGAGATTAATTTGCTCTGACACAAAGAAGTACTTTCTGTAGAAGGCATTAATCATTTCTCCCCAATTGTTGATAGTTCCTGGTGCGATATTGTTGTACCAGGTGTATGCCCTGCCTTTCAAGGGTTTTGAAAATTGTTTGAGGCGAACAACATGGTTATGTTCATGTTCACCCAAGGCTTCCAGGAACCGAGAAACATGTTCCCAAGCATTGCATGTTCCGTCATACAGAGTGAAGGTTGGATAGGTATAACCTTTTGGAAGAGGAATCTTTTGCGTAGCAGCAGGGTACGGAGGCTGGTGACGATGGACATGTGGGGTTTTGTATTTTCCACGGTTCTCCAGAAGGCGTTTCAAATCCTCCCGAGTGATGAAGTTTGATGACTCCTTCGCCGATGGATCGTCTGCAGCTTTGCGGACTTCATCATCATCTACTGTATGAATCGGAATTACCTCAGGATCAGCGTCTGAGGATTTTTCCTTCTCTTTTCCTTTTCCTTGGGTCTTCCCTGACATTTTATCAGTGAGAGCCTTCAGTTGATTAAATAGCTCCTTCTGTGTTGTATCCATATCGGTTTGATTTTTTGCAAGAGTCTCTTGCATTTTGATGAGATCAGCAATGGTAGGTGGTGGATTTCCGCTAACTTCCTCAGGGTGTCGGACGAACAAAGGATGACCCTCCGCGTTTACGTGAGGAGGAGTAACATCACCACCGTCAGTGTTAGAGGCCGGAATCGTTTCCGGGATATCCTCGTTGTCGTTTTTGTTGTTTTTGTTGTTGCTAGTGCTAGCGCCGTTTGCGTTGGAACCTGTGACTAACCCAGACCTAAGACCGACCATCTTGTGAAATTGTGAGATTGCAACCGAGAGAATGATCTCCCACTGTGGTCGCCAATCTGTGGATGGGGCAAAACGATTTGCTGGTTTTCATGGGATTGAGGAGACGACCGTACGGAGGAGACTCCTTGAACCGAGAAAAATGTTCAACCTCACACAGATGCACTGCAAGAAGGGAGTGCTTTGAATTCGAGATATCAATCTGTAGTACTCCGGCCTAAACCAAGACAATAGCCGTTCCAGAGTAAATTCGGTCACAAGAGGGGATGGGTTGATCTGTAGGAGGGAAGCTGAGAAATTTGTGGAATCAATGGTAATCAAAGATTGTGGGTGGGTTGTGAATTCTGAATAAGATAAGTTCTGAATGATTGAAATTGCTCAGTTGCAAGTAATTGCTCAATTGATGAGGTGTTGATCTCGTGTTGTCTGTGAGACGTGAGATTCTTGTTCTGTCTTCAATCATGATTCAGAGACTTATTTATATTGCTGGAATTGTAGACACCATGATCCCATTAAGTGTGACAGTTGATGGAATCAAAGAGTGGGGAAATGGAAATCGTGTTTGAAACCAGTTGCTCATCATGCGGAGACTTGGTCGATTTTCCATCCACTACTTTGTTAACTCCTTCAACTGATTGCACGACTTGCTCATATTCCATCGTGTATATAAACACACGTGCCGTAGATCGACCAAAACCCTAGTTAATATTCCCCATGTGACACGATTGACGTCTCGTGGTTAATTAGTCAGTTGTTGACTTCATGACTTTATGGGACGGTGAGTCCATGTATTTGCTAAGTTGAACATGATTTTGCAAAATGTTCTGAAACTCATGAATTGAACGTGTCTGTTGAGACAGAGGTATAATTCTCACGTTGATAGTTGAGGCGAGCAAGTATTGCTCATTTGATGAATTGTTGAATATTGATAGTTGAACCAATATTCCTTGATTTGATCAAATATTGCTTCTCTGAGCAAGTGTTGCTCGTCTGATGAATTATTAGTAGCGTGACAAAAATAAAACATTAATTAGAATATTGGTAGTTGAACCGAGCATAATTAATAAGAATACTGATCATGAGATCGTCGTAAAATTATTAGTGTTCGAATCTGGAATTATGATCATGGGACTCAGAAACCCTAATTTGATCAATTGATGATCAATTGATGGTTTATTTGAGAATTAACCATGGAATGAAGGAGGACCGGCTACATGAGACCGTGGGTCAATTATGTAGCGTCCATATGCTCGCGTGAGCAAAATACCAAGATCTCTTGAAGAGTTGGTGATTTGTTGATGAAAGAATGATTAAATGTTGGTTTAATCATTTATTCGGAAAATGCTCGTTCGAGCCTTAGGTGACAAAACCTAATTAACTATGGAGAGGTGAGAGACCGACCAAGGGGTCATGAAACCAACCCTGGATGGTCGTGGGATCGAATGACGATCACTCCATGAAATTCCAAAATTATTTGGAAGAGTTTTGGACCTAATATGTGCAATTGCGCAAATTAGGTCAAATCATGAAAAATATGCGGGATTGGCTCATTGCGAGCCAAAGAGCCAACCTTGGTCGGTCAAAGTAACATTCTCGCATCGACAACACGTCCGTGTCTCAGTCCTGAGTATTTTGATATTTTCTGGCGTGCGTTTGAGCAACCATTTGAGAAAATATGACAAATCAGGGTTTTGCTGAAACTGAGGAAACTTCATGAGATGAAGGAAAATAATTATAAAATGAAGGAATGATGGATCGTGGGACCACTGAGGCCAAGGCATGGCCGTCCGGCCAGTGATCACGGTCTCGTGGTGCTTTTCCTAATTTTATATTATTTTTCATGAATTTATGAAAATATCATGAAATAAATGAATTTGTTGAAATTAAGGAGTTTCCTTGAAGTGAAGGAGTTTACATGGGATCAAGGAAGCAAATAGTATTAAAATAATAAAAATAAGGGCGTGTGGGACCGACTAGGGCATGGCTGGCCGGCTTGGTCCCGGTCCCACGAGTTTTCCTAATCTTTATGTATTTTCCGTGTATTTTTCCATGATTTGAAGTAATTTTCCTAATTTGAGAGAAATGCCATGAAATCAAGGAGTTTCATGGGATGAAGGAAACTTTAAAATAAAAATAATAAAATAAAGGGGCGTGTGGGACCGGTTAGGGCATGGCCGGCCGGCTGGGGCCGGTCCCACGAGTTTCCCTAATTTTATATTATTTTTCATGGATTTGTGAAAATACCATGAGATGAAGGAGTTTTCATGAGATTAGGAAAATAATAATAAAATAATGAGGAACCATGAGGTGTGGGGCCGGCCGAGATCAAGGCATGGCCGGTTGGCCAACAATCACGGCCCCACAATATTTTTCTCAATTTTATATTATTTCCTTCGTGCGAAGAAAGCACCATGAAACTGAGGAGTTTCCTCAAAACGAAGGATATTTGTTCAAATGAAAGGATTTTCATAAGATCAAGGAAAATAACAAAAAATATGATAAAATATAAAACTGGCGTGGGATTGGCCACGGCACGGCCGGCCGGACGGTCGATGAGCCTAATCCCCTGGCGCCTTGGTCAATATTTTAATTATTTATTATTTTCTTTCCTATTTTGCATAGGTTCATCGTTTCGTCGTATTTTGAAATACTCGTTCGTGCAGTGATTATTAGTGTATCATTGTTGAGTACACTTGCACCTTTTGAGCCGGGGCTTACTTAGAGGTAGCTCAGATGCCCGTGCGTTGAATATTTATTACTAACCCATGGAATTCTGCTGGGAAGAACCATAGATTGAAGTAACGAAATATTGCGAAAATATTTGAATATTTTCGGAAATTCAGTGGATGAAGCCAAGAATTTAAGGATAATTAACTTATGGCTCTATACTAGCAGAGCAAGCTGTCTAGGAGCATTAATTATTCTGACATGAGCTTGCTGGAGCTTTATATCCTTTATATAGTCATGAAAACTTGTTGTTTGTATCCTGAAGACGTTATCGCTCTATACTAGCAGAGCAAGCTGTCTAGGAGCCGTCAATCTCGTGATTCTATATAGAAATAATTACTGAAGTGTTCAGTATTCATGAGATATGCCGTTGTCCAGCCGAGAGACTACATATCTGCATGTACTCTGAGAGACAGTATTCTCAGTCAGAGGATTCGATGAGAGACCCGTGTCTCAATACTCACATTTGATTGCTGGATCAGGAGTTCGTATAATTATGGGTTTACGATTTTAGCCTTTGACGAAAATCCACCATCTACACTTAAGTACGCATACTTAAGCTGGTTACTTTGTTAAATCGGTCAGTTCATGGACTTAAACATTTAAATCATAAGGAATGCAATCTTTGCAAACTGTGGATATAGTGTCCGTGATTGATTCAAGTGAATAAAATTGATTTGGTTTCAATTATGTTTTCTAAAAAATTGAACAACTCTTTAACTAGGTTCATTTGAGTCATTTGAACTAGTTATGGTTAATATGAATAAGGTTGATATGAGAGTAATCATATAGCTAACCTCGGTTAACTATTTGTGAACTACCTGGTGTACACGTTTAGGTACGGTTACATAAACCTAAATGAGGGTACATTTCATTTGTGTTAACAAGCTAAGTTCGATCTAACGGTTGAAAGATATTAACTTGGTTGAATCAGTTTTTTCATCCAACGGTGAATATTGAATGCTTTGTTACCAAGGTAACTTGGATTGCAAATCCTGATTTGAAAACTATATAAAGGAGAACTCTAGCAACTGGGAATACTAATCCCCACACCTCTTGTGTGTTATTAGTTGCATAACTAAAGTCGATTCTCCTTTAACCTTAGGTTTCTTCTCGAGACCCTGTAGGTTAACGGCTTGAATACTTCATTAGGATTGTGAAGCCAGACCCAACTATTATCTTTGTAGTTGCGTGATCTGATCTTGCTGTTTCTATCGTGTTGAGTACAATTAAAATAATTGGCTCGAGATTTTATATCTCCGATAGGCAAGATAGAAAAGTAATCACAAACAAACTTCGTCTCATCGTTTGTGATTCCACAATAACTTGTTTCGCTAGTCGATTAAGTTTATTGTGAGGTGATTGATAATACTAGGTTGTTCTTCGGGAATATAAGTCTGGGTTATCAATTGGTTCATGTTCACCTTGATTTATCAAAAGACAGAACAAAAACTCTTAGGTATTTCTGTGGAAGACAGATTTATTCAATCCTATAGACTTTTCTGTGTAAGACAGATTTGTCTATCAAGTCTTCGACTTTGGGTCGTAGCAACTCTTAGTTGTGGGTGATATCAGCTAAGGGAATCAAGTGCGTAGTATCCTGCTGGGATCAAAGACGTAAGAAGCGCAACTGTACCTTGAATCAATGTGAGATTAATTAGGGTTCAACTACAGTCCAGTCTGAAGTTCATTGGTAGTAGGCTAGTGTATGTAGCGGCGTAATACAGTGTAGTGTTCAATCTGGACTAGGTCACGGGGTTTTTATGCATTTGCATTTTCCTCGTTAACAAAATTTTGGTGTCTGTGTTATTTCTTTTCCGCATTATATTTTGTTATATAATTGAAATATCACAGGTTGTGCATTATGATCAATCAATTATAATATCCAACCTTGGGTTATTGATTTACATTGATTGACACTTGAACATTGGTCTTTGGTACCGTTCAAGTTACTTCTCTTATTCAACCGGGATCGCAGATTTCTATTTGTTGATTGCGAATTGAATTAAGAGTTAGAGATAATAAACTCTTTGATATACTTTATTCTAGATTGAGTCTGACTGTCTAGTTAATTCTCTAGAAAGTGTATTGGAGTAAGTCCTTTCAGATTGCCAAACGAATTGTTGGGTGTGGTTGTTAGATCCCCGCATTTTCAATTGGTATCAGAGAAGGAAAACACTATAAACCTAATAAGTTTGTGTTTCTCTTGGCATCTGTAACGCACGCCAGGAATCCTTAAAGATTGTTCAAAGATTATTATGGAAAAAACCTCTGGTTTCTCATGATAATCTCATTTCATCTAAGATATTGGAAAACTTAGATGATGAGAAACAATCTAAAGGAAAAATTAAAAAGAAGGGAAGATTGAGAAAACGTTCGTTACGCTCAAAGATATGGACTCTCACTAGATTAACTCTTAATCTTTTTGAGGAATAATATCATAACGGATCAATTGACAAAGATCTATTTAGAGCTTTTGAAAGCATTTTTAGATTCTTAGAAAAACTTAATTTTGTTAAGTTTAAGAATCGACCCGATAAAAGTTTTGAAAATGAGGAGGTCTAACAACCACACCCAACAACTCGTTTGGCAATCTGAGAGGACTTACTCCAATACACTTTCTAGAGAATCAACTAGACAGTCAGACTCAATAGAATAAAGTATATCAAAGAGTTTAATATCTCTAACTCTTAATTCAATCCGTAATCAGCAAATAGAAATCTGCGAGCCTGATTGAATATAAAAGGAGTTACTTGAACGGTACCAAAGACCAATGTTCAAGTGTCAATCAATGTAAATCAACAACAAAAGGTTGGATATTCTAATTGATTGATCTTAACGCACAACCTTTGATATTTCAATTATATAACAAAATGTAATGCGGAAAAGAAATAACACAAACACCAGAATTTTGTTAACGAGAAAACCGCAAATGCAGAAAAACCCCGGGTCCTAGTCCAGATTGAACACCACATTGTATTAAGCCGCTACAGACACTAGCCTGCTACCAATTAACTTCGGACTGGACTGTAGTTGAACCCTAATCAATCTCACACTGATTCAAGGTACGATTGCGCTCCTTACATCTCTGATCCCAGCAGGATACTATGCACTTGATTGTCTTAGTTGATCTCACCCACAACTAAGAGTTGCTACCACCCAAATTCGAAGACTTGATAGACAAATCTGTCTCACACAGGAAAGTCTATAGGATCGAATAAATCTGTCTCCCACAGAAATACCCAAGAGTTTTTGTTCCGTCTTTTGATAAATCAAGGTGAACATGAACCAATTGATAATAAACCGGACTTATATTCCCGAAGAACAACCCAGTATTATCAATCACCTCACAATAAACTTAATCGACTAGCGAAACAAGTTATTGGTAACAAAGCATTCAATATTCACCGTTAGATGAAAAACCTGATTCAACCAAGCTAATATCTTTCAACCTTTAGATCGAACTTAGCTTGTTACACACAAAAGAAATGTACCCTCATTTAGGTTTATGTAACTGTAGCTAAACGTGTACACCAGGTTGGTTCACAAATAGTTAACCGAGGTTAGCCATATGATTACTCTCATATCAACCTTATTCATCTTAACCATAACTAGTTCAAATGACTCAAATTAAACTAGTTAAAGAGTTGTTCAATTGTTTTGAAAACACAATTGAAACCAAACCGGTTTGATTCACTTGAATCAATCATGGACATTATAGCCACAGTTTGCAAAGATTGCATTCCTTATGATTTAAATGCTAAGTCCATGAACTGACCGATTTAACAAAGTAACCAACTTAAGTATGTGTACGGGTATGCGTATTTAAGAAACCGGTTTTTTGAGTTTGTAAAGTTTCCAAACTCAGCCGAAATTTTCCGTTCGAAAACTTCCGCCAGTATGGGTACGGGTACGAATACTTAAGGTGACTAGTTTAGGAGTTTTTAATTCCCAAACTCAGCAGATATTTTCGGTTTGAAAACTTCCGCCAGTATGCGTACGGTATGCATACTTATCGTGTCTCCTTCACCAATTTCGTATACACACATATGCATACTCTTGGCTTCCGGTTTATGGATTTATACACTAGTGTGAGAACACACTATATATGCTTATATCCAAAGATGGTTATATCATCAGCTCTTTATTTCAATCATTGAAACATTCTTCTATAATGTCAATAGCCGTTTTCACACACTATTAGCATCAAAGCAATTTTCAAGATATTGAAATAATCATTATTGAAATATTCCAAGTCTTACACCAAATGATTGTATCACATAAACCATGTAGGATGTTACTCGATAATTTTCTCATGATATAAGATGAAATTGGTCGAATCGAAAGCTTATCAATACATATTTCGAGAAATATGTAAGCGAGATATACTCAGCTCGAAATCTCAAATGTGTATAGAGAAAACTATATCGTAACACGACTTATGTCTCAATATAGGAGATAGTATAAATAGACTTTCCAAGTGATAGATGAGTTCAAGTCTCCACATACCTTTTGTCGAAGAAGTTCCACAAGCTCCCCTTAGTAGTTCTTCGTCTTCAAGAGATGAACGTCGAGAGATCTAAGATCAACTACACTATCTATGTCCTAGTCCGAGACATCTATAAATAGGCTAGAAATCAAGACTTATAGTTTTGATCACTAACATTGACAAACATGCTTGAGATAGCAACGCATGCGAGTTCGACCGAGCAATGCTCTAACAATCTCCCCCTTTGTCAATTTTAGTGGCAAAACTGTCAATACATATGGATTACAAAAAAGATAAAAAAATATAACTTCTCATCCACATGCTTTATCTCCTTGGCATCTTCAATGCGACTCGAAATCTTCGTCACTTCCAAGTACTCCATGATCCTAAAGGTTGTAAGTTGAGCATCACAGTTGTTGAAGATCCGTAGTTGTAACAATGAGAAAACAAAATGCTCTCAATCATTGTTATACAGTGTCATAGTATTATTACACAGCATCAAAGTTCAATTATATCACAACTTTGACAACAATACTATGGTGATATGTATCACTCCCCCTTAGTAAGTACATATCTCAACATGAAAACCACTCCCCCTTACATAATGATCCGTAAACCATACGTATTTGTAGTGTGAAGTACACATTAATTCTCCCCCTTTTTATTAAAAAAATTGGCAAAGGTACGAAAATTAGTGGGATCCTAATGAAATTTCCACGGAGATACTTCATGACCAAAAGGTGTATTAACATACCAACAAATTTAGATGCAATCATAAAGCCGAAGCTAAATGCATTCATCAAGGAGTTAATAAAGATACAAGATAACCTCTAAAAATTCCATAGCTGCACTCCCCACAAAGATTTGGCAATTAAGCACAAGTTCAAAATGAACTCTCCCCCATAAATGTCATCCCCAAAGGAACAACAAAGGCGACATTACTTTCACGAGAAAAGAAGGATTTCTTTTGGACAAACAAATCACATGAAAAACATGAATTTGAATCCAAAAATGTTCAATTAAAATAACCACAAGAGAACCCATGGTTAGTTGAATCGAAAAATACAACCAAATTAATCACAAGAAATCACATGATTAATTTAATTGAAATACACAACCAAATTAACCACAAAGTGATCAATTCAATTGATCATGCTTGACATAAGAGAACTTACGGAGCAACAACTAAAATAACTAAAAGAGAATGATTAATTCAGTCGGTTGTGCTCAACATAATAAATCTTTTGGAACAATCACAGTATATGCACAAAAATGTGGATCGGAGATCGACCAAATACTGCGGAATATACAAGGATTCATCCTATTTTCATCACTATTTGCACAATGACATACAATAGGCTTAATCCTAGTAAACAAAAGTTGTATCCTTTCTTCCATCAAAACATGACATAAAAGGCTTTAACTTTTGTAATGCCAAACGTTCATTTTATCTTCCATCAATACATTCATATCAACATAATAGAGATGACTTTTGAACAAGTATGGGACAGTCACAGGTTCACGGATGTAAACAACATATCCCATAACAATTTGCAATATATAAAATCATCAAGATTAAAATTGCAAAAATCATCTTCCAAAAAAACTTAAAATTTAAATAAATAAATCTAAAAATATGAATATGAAAAATCGTTGGACATAGCTATGTGTATTCACAATAATGACTATTCCAAACCCTAGTTATTCTTCTAAAAACATAACAAAGAAGATTTACTAGACTTAATAAAAAATAACTCTAAAACAGAGAGCAATCACAAGCGATAATCAGAGTTCCGGTACGGAAGCTTCACTGGTTCCAAGACCTTCAAGCTTGTGGCTAACTGTATCAACTGTGTCTTCGGAGAAGATATCCTCATTAAGAAGATTCTTAACTTGTGACTTCATGAGAACAAGATCATAAAAAACCTTTTTCAACTCAGTTCGTAACAAGTTAAGTTCCTTTACAGAGTTCTCGAGCTTCATTTGAGTCTTCCCAAGATCAGTGAGAAAACCATGAACTGCTTCAGCAGAGACCATCTCAGCATTCTCTCGATCTTGGTGAAAAAATGCATAATAGCATGAGGCACAGTATTCGAGTTCGTCAGATTTGACAAGGGTTCTTTTCTTCTTCAAAACAAACTCCAAATAAACAGAATCATCAATTGATTTGGCTGGTAAATCCCAATAACTTGGAGTAGACCCCATCCTTAACACAACACAAGTATGCGTACTCTATAAAGGGTTTGGTATTTATAGGTTTCACAAGAACCAGTAATTTAGGGTTTCCAAAATTGGTTCATGCCAAAGTGAAGGAGTACACGCACGTACATGTATAAGTCCTTATTCCCTGAAACAAAGTCTGTGTACTTTGCTGCTCAGGAAACCAGAACAGAGTCCGCGAGCCCAATCTGCGTACCCAGTCCGCGTACTGTCGGAGGTTCTCTTCCCGAGAAAATCTGCTGGAGTTTGTAAACTATTTACAAACTTATTCCGGGTACTTAAGTCCGCGTACCTAGTCCGCGTACTTAGGTTGGTTATATTCTAAAAACGATTATTCGTGAACTTATACTTCTATTAACTAAGGAATGCAAGTTTGCAAACCGTGGCTATAAAGTTCATGAATCGATTCGAGTGAATCAAATCGTTTTTGCTTCGATTGTGTCTTGTGTACTTCTATAAGATCTAAGCAATTGAACAACTCTCTAACTAGTTCATTTGAGTCATTTAAACTAGTTATGGTGAAGAAGAATATGGTTGACATGAAAGTGCTCATATGGCTAACCATTTGGTTAACTACTGTTGAATCAACAAATGTACATGTTTGGGTACGGTTACACAAACCTAAAACGTGCATTTCATTTGTGTGTAACAAGCTAGGTTTTCGATCTAACGGTTGAAAGATATTATCTTGAATCTAATCAGGTTTTTATCTAACGATGAATATTGAATGCTTTGTTACCAAGCTAACATTGATTGCAAACCCTGATTTGAAAGACTATATAAAGGAGAACTCTAGCAACTGGGAAACCTAATCCCCACACTTCCTGTGTGATAATAGTTGTATAAGCTAGAGTCGATTCTCCTTTAACCTTAGGTTTCTACCGAGACCCTGTAGGTTAATGACTTGAAGACTTCATTGGGATTGTGAAGCTAGACCGATACTACTTTCTTATAGTTGTGTGACCTGATCTTGTTGTTTCTACCGTATTGAGTACAATCGTAACGATTGGCTTGAGATTGATATCTCCGATAGGCAAGATATAAAAGTAATCACAAACATCTTCGTCTCATCGTTTGTGATTCCACAATATCTTCTTTCGCCGCGTCAATTAAGATTATTGTGAGGTGATTGATAATACTAGGCTGTTCTTCAGGAATATCAGTCCGGGTTACCAATTGGTTCTTGTTCACCTTGATTTATCAAAAGACGGAACAAAACTCGTAGATATTTCTGTGGAGACAGATTTATCTTCTACCGTAGACTTTTCTGTGTGATACAGATTTGTTTATTAAAGTCTTCGACTTTGGGTCGTAGTAACTCTTAGTTTTGGGTGAGATCAGCTAAGGGAATCAAGTGTGTAGTATCATGTTGGGATCAGAGATGCAAGGAGCGCAACTGTACATTGGATCAGTGTGAGATTGATTGGGGTTCAACTACAGTCAAGACCGAAGTTAGTTTGTAGTATGCTAGTGTATGTAGCGGCTTAATACAGTGTGTGTTCAATCTGGACTAGGTCCCTGGGTTTTTCTGCATTTGCGGTTTCCTCGTTAAAAAAATTTCTGGTGTCTGTGTTATTTCAATTTCCGCATTATATTGTTTTATCTTTATAATTGAAATAATACAGGTCCCTGGTTGCATATCTTGCAGTCTTCATCACTGCACTGCATGGGTCTTGCCATTCTTTCGTTTCTTTGGAAAAGATCGTTGAAACACTTCCATATAAGGTGCTTGACTCTTTAAAGAGTATTCATTGCCCAGTTCTTCTTGTACACTTTTGTTGGGTCTTCATCATATATCGCCTACCTGTTTGTTTTAATACCCAATGTTATATGCTGATTTAACTATGAATTTGCCATTGCGGGTTAGAGTCGATACCAATATATCTAGATTGATTGTAGTAATCCAAATTTGAAGTATTCTTTCAGAATCAGGTGGTGTAAAGAGTCTTCTTATCAGATCAATTTTCTAACTTTTGGTTTGAGGGTCAATTAGATTACTGACCTTATGATAAATTTTTGCCTCATCATCGCTTACAGCTGGCATTAGTGAAGCATACCATGTATCCAATTGTTGTTCCAGGTTTGAATACTTGTCCCATCCCCCACAATACAGAAACTATGTTTCTTGATGAACTCCATGTTGCCTTGTATACTTTTCCATGCCCAGGTAGAATCCTTTTTCTTCTTTGCATGTAATGCTGATGTAGTGTGAAAGTATCTTTGTTTAAGTGCATAAGTCCACAGCTGATCCTGTTGCTGGCATAATCTCCATGCATCTTTAGCTAATAAAGCTTGATTAAAATAGGCCATATCTCTGAAATCCATACCTCCTGTAGCTTTGTCCCTGCTAATTCCAGGCCAAGCAAAGTGTTTTATATCTCGATATTAATTCAATATGCAATGAGCAAATAAGAATTTGCGAGCCCGATTGAATATAAGAGCAGTAACTTGAACGGTACCAAAGACCAATGTTTAAGGATCAATCAATTTCAATCAACAACCAAAGGTTGGATTTACCAATTGATCGATTCAACGCACAACCTGTGATATTTCAATTACATAAAAAAATATAATGCGGAAAAGAAATAACACAGACACCAGAATTTTGTTAACGAGGAAAACCGAAAATGCAGAAAAACCCTAGTGTTAGAGCATAGCTCGGTCGACCTCGCATGCGTTGCTATCTCAAGCATGTTTGTCAATGTTAGTGATCAAAACTATTAGTCTTGATTTCTAGCCTACATAGCTAAGTCTCATACTAGGATAGAAAAGTGTAGTTGAGCTCAAGAACTTCATGGCGATTCATCATACAATGACGAAGATCTATATAAGGAACCGTGGAACTTCATCAACAAAAAGGTATGTGGAGACTTGAACTTATTTATCACTCAAAAGTCTATCTATTCTATCTCCTACTTCTTATGAGACAAAAGTCGTATGCTATATAGACTAGATCATACACATTTGACATTTCGAGATGAGCATTCATTGCTTATCTTTTATCTCAAAATCGTGTGTTGGTAAAGCGTTTCGCTTTGATCAAGTTTATCTTCACCTAGTGACGAAAGTCATGAAAAGTTTCAATCACTTTGAGAATTGCTCTGACGTAAATCAGTCTGTGAATAACGGCTACATAACGTCCTCTGAGAATGTCTCAATGATTGAAATGAGAGTTTAGATTACATAACCATGTATTCCTTGAACCGAAGTTTTCGAACTTTGTTGGTCAAGAGAAATCGGGAGGATTGTGGAATTGGCTTGCTAAGTCCGCGAACTATCGGAAGTTCTCGACCAAGAATTTCTGCTGGATTTTCTAAAAGTCGTTTGTGTACTAAGTCCGCGAACTGGCGGAAGTTCTCTTTCCGAGAATTTCTGCTGAGTTTGGAAAACTCAACCGATTAACTTAAGTCCGCGAACTTGTTTGTGAACTTAAGAGGTTATGATATAAAGATGTGCTCTGAACATGAAACATTAAATTACTAAGGAATGCTTTATGCAAGCCGTGGCTATAATGTTCATGAGCCAATTCAATCGAATCGAATCATCTTTGTTTCAATTGTGTCTTGTGTAGTTACATAAGATCTCATAGCAATTGAAAAACTCTTTAATTATTTCATTTGAGTCAATTGAACTAGTTATGGTGAAGAAGAACAAGGTTAATATGAAATGCTCATATGGTTAACCTTTTGGGTTACTATGTTGAACGAACATACACGTACACGTTTGGGCATGGTTTTCACAAACCCAGTAAACGTCTACCCAAGTGTGTGTGACAAGCTAAGTTTTCGATCTAACGGTTAAGAAATATTAGCTTGAATCTAAATCAGGTTTTCATCTAACGGTGAATAAGGATTGCTTTGTAACTAAGGCAAAACCCTGATTTGAAGGCTATATAAAGGAGACATCTAGCATTGTGCAAAACTAATCCCCACACGTCTGTATGATACTAGTGCGCTCGCTAGAAACGATTCTCCTTTAACCTTTGATTTTCTTCTCTAAAACCAGGTTAACGACTTAAAGACTTCATTGGGATTGTGAAGCCAGACCGATACTACTTTTATCGTAGTTGCGTGATCTGATCTTGCATCTTCTATCGTACGAGTACAATCGATTAATTGGCTTGGGATCGTGATAGTTCTCCGATAGGCAAGATAAAGAAGTCACAAACATCTTTGTATCATTGTTTGTGATTCCTCGACAAACCGCATGTGTAGTCAGGAAGGATTGTAGAGAGGTGATTGATTAATCTGGGCTGTTCTTCGGGAATATAAGACCGGATTATCAATTGGTTCCGATTCACCTTTATTTTATATCTTAAGACGGAACAAAACCTAGGGTTTATCTGTGGGAGACAGATTTATCCTTTGGTAGACTTTTCTGTCTGAGACAGATCTGTTTATTATCAAGTCTGTGATTTTGGGTTACATCAACTCTTGGTTGTGCGTGAGATCAGCTAAGGGAATCAAGTGCGTAGTATCCTGCTGGAATCAGAGGCGTAGGAGTACAACTGTACCTTGGATCGGTGTGAGACTGATTGGGGTTCAACTATAGTCCAGTCCGAAGTTAGCTTGGAGTAGGCTAGTGTCTGTAGCGGCTTAATACAGTGTGTATTCAATCTGGACTAGGTCCCGGGGTTTTTCTGCATTTGTGGTTTCCTCGTTAACAAAATTTTTGGTGTCTGTGTTATTTCTTTTCGGCATTATATTTTATATATAATTAAAATAATACAGGTTGTGTGTTCGTGATCATCAATTGGATATCCAACCTTTGGTTGTTGATTGATCCTTGGACATTGGTATTTGGTACCGTCCAAGTTATTTCTTGTATTGTATAAAGACTCGCTATTGTTTTTAGCTTGAGTAAAAATCAAATCACGAGAGATATTAACTCCTTGAGATACTTTTATCTATATTCAGTCTGACTGTTTAGTTGATTCTCTAGCAAAGTATTTTGGAGTTAGTCCATACAGATTGCTAAGTGAAATATTGGGTGGTGTTGTTAGACCCCCACTTTTTCAATTGGTATCAGAGCAGGCAAACACGTTAAAGACCTTATAAGTCTGTGTTTGTATCAATCTAATTATGGACGAGTCTATCTCTAATAACGTACCAGTTCAGAAATTACCAGATGATTCTAAAAGCTTGGTTTCACCTGAGAGAACTGTCACATCTAAGTCAATATCCAAACATTCTCTTGATGTAAAAACTGTTGATTGGCAAACTCTCCTAGAAGAACAGTTGGATGAACTTTCTGCTGAAGGTGATTCAGATATTGATAGAGATGTTGATGAGGAAGTCTCAGAGTATGTTAAGTTTTTGGATTCGTAGAATATGAAGAAGATTACAACTTCTCATGTCACACCTCTTCTGACTCCTCTCTGTCGAGAAAACAAGAAATTGAGAAGATGTTATGCAGGTGTTTATTTTTCGAATCATTCTACCGAATCGATCCTCAAGGATTCTGAGGAAAACCTACGTATGAATTCACTTAAATGTGATAATCTTTATAAAAAGTACTTTTTTTTGGAATAGAAACTTGCAGAATCTGAAGCAAGGTTTAACTTCCAGCAAACAAGTTTTGACGACAGAGAAAGCGCTTATCTCACTCGAGAAAAACGCCTTGAGGCTGATTTAGCTGATGCTCTTGATAAAATCAAGATGTTGGAAGATGACTTGAAAAAGTTCAATACTAGGTAAAGCAAATTAACCACTATGCTAGGAGGAAGTAAAAATCATCGTGATACACGAGGATTGGGCTATAAGGGAATAGATGCTCCAAGTACTAGCAAAGAGGTAAAATTTGTCAAGGCTAGTGATTCTTCTCAACAAAAGGTTTCCACTGATGGAAAAAGTGAAATACCTTCTCTGGCAGTTAAAGTTCAAAAGAGAAAAGTTTATCAACCTCCAAAGTTAGCACACACGGATCGAGGTAAGAACATTCCTTATGTTTGCCACTATTGCGGAAATAAAGGTCACCTGGAAAGGAGATGTCGTTTCCGTATAAGGAATGAGAGACTTCATGATGTTCTTGTTTGGACATCACAAGAAGTTGTGAAACCAAGATAATACGTTAAGAATGATCCTCTTAACGTTACAGGTTGTAATTGTCCAACCTTTGGGCAAAAGAATCAGTGCTATGATAGACCTAGATTTGCCTATAAACGTCGTACGAATCCTTTTCATAATCGTAATGGTTATCAAAAGGATAACTTCGTAAAGACGAATACAAGATCCGATGCTCCCAATTGGAGAAAGACTAACTTGCAAAAGAATAGTCAATCTAATTCTCTTCCAAGAATTCTAGAAGAGAGTGATGGGAAGAAGGTTCCGACTGTTCCTAAACGCACTCAGAAGTGGATGCCGAAGAAAGACAATGATGTTTTGAGTGTGAAAAGGAATGATCTTCCAGAAAACTCCATGACTATGGAAAAGGCAGTATCCATGATGTTGGAACTTAACAAGTTTTTTGGAAAAATGGAATTGGATTTGAAAGGTTCTAAGAGTGATCTCTTTCATGATAATCCAAAGGTCACTTGTGGTGAGCAAGACTTTGTTCACTCCAACGCAACTTGATTGTGTTGGAAGTGCATCCTCACCAAGGAATGCCCTGCTTTGTATACGGTGAGGGAAGCAAAAGAATTGGGGCTCACATATTATGTTCGGTAAGGCGGAAGAATTCGATTGGATTCATCTAAAAAGGTATGTCTATAAACTTGAGCAAGATTTGTACTTTTATTTGCTTAGAATACTTATAATAATCTTGCTTATCGTTCATTTCTACCTAACTTGATTTGTGTTTAAGGTTCTTAAATGTTTAGGTTTGAAATTAATAGTTCGGGATGTTTGGACTACATGGTACACATATCAAGTATGCATAAAAGCATTCAAAATCAAAATCCAGGGGTTTAACTTCGCAAACCCGTATGCATACTTGACGTCGATATTCGGTAAACTTGTTTTGGCCGTAACTTCTTCGTCCGAACTCGGATTTACCTCATTATTTTTTCATTCTCTTCCTTATTGATTTCCCTTCAAAATGGAGATGATAATTGTTGAATTTGGATGAGTTAATATTGGTCTTTGTCCTGTCTCTTGTTTTTTGTGTTTGCTCCGTTTCGTTGCACTTGTTCTATTCTCTTGGACTTGGGCACTGGGATTCTTGGAGAAATCTTATTCTAAGTTATTTTGTAGTTGTTAAAAGAGTGATGTTGGTGAATCACAAAGAATGAAGTTCAAGAATGAGTAGTAGTTCACATTGCTATATATTCTTGAGTGTTCACAATCATCTCATGTGAACTATGGTGCATAGTCGTCAATGACTTTGTATGTTCTTCTTTGTTAAGGAAATCTTTTTATACGCTTTTGGTAACCACTCTTGGTATAAATACGTGTGAAAAAAGATTGATTCTACCTTCTAAGGGCAAAGATTGTTATTGCAGTATTAATCTTTATGGTTTTTTGATATTGCAATTGTTTATGGGATATGTATTGTTTGCATCCGTGAACTTGAATGTCTCATATGTTGTCAAAATTAAAGTCGTTCATAAATTGGTATTCGTATTGATGAAAGGACGAATGGACTTTTGACAAATACAAAAGTTATACCTATGCAGTCATTTATTTGATGGAAAATAGGATGAAATCTTTTGTTTGACAAGGATAAAGTCTATTATGTCGTTATGCAAATAGTGATGGAAAATAAAATAGATCCTTGTATATTATCCACGGTATTGATCTTCATTGATCCATTTTGTTATGTTCTACCGTGAAGGCTCCATTTTGTATCTTATGTTGAGCACCTTACAACTATGTCGATTAATATTGTCCTTGTTGGTTGTTCCATGAGATGTTATATGTTGAGAATTCTTGAACTAAATTAATCATCTTGATTGGTTATTTAGTTATTTGCTCCGAAAGTCTTCTTTTGTCGAGCAAAATCTTTTGACAATTAAATTGATTGCTTCGGTGATTAGTTTGGTTGTGTATTCCAATTAGATTAATTATAGGTTCTCTTGTAATTAATCTAGTTGAGTTTTTCATTATTCCACAAGTTCTTATGTTGAGTATATGAACGGCTATACTAATCATGTTCTATTGGCTGATGTAGTCGTATATTCCTTAAGGTTTTCCTTATGTTGAGTATTTGAACGATTAAGGTAGTCATCTCCGTGTGGTTATCTTAGTTGTAGCTCCGTGAGTTTTCTTATGTTGAGCACAATCAATTAAATTGATCACTTTTGTGGTTTGATTTAGTTGCGTATTCCAATTAAATTAATCATGGGTTTACTTGTGATTAATTTGATTGAGTTTTGGATACAGAAAATCATTTCCATGGTTTTTGGTGTCCAATTAAAAAATCCTTCTTTACTTTCGAAATTAAGGTCGCTCTTATTGTTCTTTCGGGAATGACATCAAATGGGGGAGAGTTCTTTTGAACTTGTGCTTAATGGTAATATCTTGCGGGGTGTGCAGCTATGGAATTTTATAGGGGTTATCTTGTATATTAAAACTCCTTGATGAATGCATTTAGCTTCGGCTTTATGATTGCATCTAAATTAAGTTGATATGTATTTTTTTTATTTTAGTCTATGAAATGTCTCTTGTGGAAATTTCATTATGATCCCGTTCTTTTACCTTTGCCAATTTTATTGACAAAAAAGGGGGAGAAATAATATAGTTCACACTACAAATACATATGGTTTTCGGATCATTGTGTAAGAGGGAGTGGTTTCAAAGATCGAGATGGAATATTGACTAAGGGGGAGTGATACATATCACCATAGTATTGTTGTTAAAGTCATGATGCAATTGGACTTTGATGTTACATAATGATACTATGACACTGTATAATAATGATCGAGAATCTCGATTTCTCTCATTTTTATAGCTACGGATCTTCAACAACGGTGGTGCTAAACTTACAACCTTTGGGATCATTGGAGTACTTGGAAGGACGAAGATTTCAAGGAAAGTTGAAGATTAGACTATGGAATGGGAGCCACTAAAGTTTATCTTTTTTGCATTCCATATGTATTAATATTTTTGTCACTAAAATTGACAAAGGGGGAGATTGTTAGAGCATAGCTCGGACGACCTCGCATGCGTTGCTATATCAATCATGTTTGTCAATGTTAGTGATCAAAACTATGAGTCTTGATTTCTAGTCTATTATAGCTAAGTCTCGGACTAGGATAGAAAAGTGTAGTTGAGCTCAAGGACTTCATGGCGATTCATCATACAACGACGAAGATCTACTCAAGGAACTGTGGAACTTCATCAACAAAAAGGTATGTGGAGACTTGAACTTATCTATCACTCAAAAGTCTATCTATTCTATCTCCTACTTCTTATGAGACAAAAAGTCGTATGCTATATAGACTGGATCATACACATTTGACATTTCGAGCTGAGTATTCACTACTTATCTTTTTCTCGAAATCGTGTGTTGGTAAAGTGTTTCTCTTTGATCAAGTTTATCTTCATCTAGTGACGAAAGTCATGAAAAGTTTCAATTACTTTGAGAATTGCTCTGACGTGAAACGGTCTGTGAATAACGGCTATATAACGTTCTCTGAGAATGTCTCAATGATTGGAATGAGAGTTTAGATTACATAACCATGTATTCCTTAATACGAAGTTTTAGAACTTTGTTGATTGAGAGAAACTGGAGGAATTGGCTTCGCCAAGTCCACGAACTCAGTCCGCGAACTGACGGAAGTTCTCTTGCCAAGAATTTCTGCTGGGGTTTTCCAAAAACTTGTTTGCGTGTTTAGTCCGCGAACTGGCGGAAGTCTTTTTGCCGAGATTTTCTGCTGAGTTTGGAAAACTCTGCCGGTTGCCTTAAGTTCGCGAACTTCTTTGTGAGCTTAAGTGGTTATGATCTAAAGATGTGCTCTGAACATGAAACTTAAATTACTAAGGAATGCTGTATGCAAACCGTGGCTATAAAGTTCATGAGCTGATTCATCGAATCGAATCATCTTTGTTTCAATTGTGTCTTGTGTAGTTATATAAGATCTCATAGAAATTGAACAACTCTCTAACTAGTTCATTTGAGTCAATTGAACTAGTTATGGTGAAGAAGAAGTAGGTTAATATGAATTGCTCATATGGTTAGCCTTTTGGGTTACTATGTTGGACCAACATACACGTACACGTTTGGGCATGGTTTTCACAAACCCAGTAAACGTCTACCCAAGTGTGTGTGACAAGCTAAGTTTTCGATCTAACGGTTGAAAAATATTAGCTTGAATCTAAATCAGGTATTCATCTAACGGTGAATGTGGATTGCTTTGTAACTAAGGCAAAACCCTGATTTGAAGGCTATATAAAGGAGACATCTATCATTGTGCAAAACTAATCCCCACATGTTTGTGTGATACTAGTGCGCTCGCTAGAGTCGATTCTCCTTTAACCTTTGGTTTTCTTCTCTAAAACCAGGTTAACGACTTAAAGACTTCATTAGGATTGTGAAGCCAGACCGAAACTACTTTTATCGTAGTTGTGTGATCTGATCTTGCATCTTCTATCGTACGAGTACAATCTTTGATTGGATTGAGATCGTGAGAGTTCTCCGATAGGCAAGATAAAGAAGTCACAAACATCTTCGTCTCATTGTTTGTGATTCCTCGACAAACCGCTTGTGTAGTCAATAAGGATTGTTGAGAGGTGATTGATTAATCTAGGTTGTTCTTCGGGATATAAGACCGGCTTATCAATTGGTTCCTGTTCACCTTGATTTTATATCTTAAGACGGAACAAAACCTAGGGTTTTTCTGTAGGAGACAGATTTATCCTTTGATAGACTTTTCTGTGTGAGACAGATTTGTTTATTATCAAGTCTTCGATTTTGGGTTGCAGCAACTCTTAGTTGTGGGTGAGATCAGCTAAGGGAATCAAGTGCGCAATATCCTGCTGGGATCAGAGGCGTAGGAGTACAACTATACCTTGAATTAGTGGGAAACTGATTTGGGTTCAACTATAGTCCAGTCCGAAGTTAGCTTGGAGTAGGCTAGTGTCTGTAGCGGCTTAATACAATGTGTATTCAATCTGGACTAGGTCCCGGGGTTTTTCTGCATTTGTGGTTTCCTCGTTAACAAAATTTCTGGTATATGTGTTATTTCATTTTCCGCATTATATTGTTTATCTTTATAATTGAAATAATATAGGTTTTGCGTTAAAGTTTAATTGATTAGAGATCTGACCTTGTGGTTGTTGATTTCATTGATTAACACTTGGACATTGGTCTTTGGTATCGTCCAAGTTATTCCTTGTATTTGATAAAGACTCGCTATTGTTTTTAGATTGAGTAAAAATCAAATCAAGAGAGAGATATTAACTCCTTGAGATACTTTTATCTAGATTCAGTCTGACTGTCTAGTTGATTCTCTAGCAAAGTATTTCAGAGTTAGTCCATACAGATTGCTAATCGAAATATTGGGTGGTGTTGTTAGACCCCCGCTTTTTCACAAATCGATCCTCAAGGATTCTGAGGAAAACCTACGTATGAAGTCACTTGAATGTGATAATCTTTATCAAAAGATTAACTCTCAACAAGTTAGTTTTGATGACAGAGAAAGCGCTTTTCTCGCTCGAGAAAACGTCTTAAAACTGATTTAGATGATGCTCTTGATAAAATCAAGATGTTGGAAGATGACTTGAAAAAGTTCAATACTAGTTCAAGCAAGTTAACCACTATGCTAGGAGCAAGTAAAAATCATCGTGATACACGAGGATTGGGCTATAAGGGAATAGATGCTCCAAGTATTAGCAAAGAGGTAAAATTTGTCAAGGCTAGTGATTCTCCTCAACAAAAGGTTTCCACTGATGGCAAAAGTGAAATACCTTCACCGTCAGTTAAGGTTCAAAAGAGCAATGTATATCAACCTCCAAAGTCAGCACACACGGATCGAGGTAACAACATTCCTTTTGTTTGCCACTATTGCGGAAACAAAAGTCACCTGGAAAGGAGATGTCGTTTCCGTATAAGAAATGAGAAACTTCATGATGTTATTGTTTGGACATCACAAGAAGTTGTGAAACCAAGATCATACGTTAAGACTAATCCTCTTAACATTACAGGTTGTAACTATTCAACCTTTTGGAAAAGGAATCATTGTTGTGATAAACCTAGATTTGCCTATAAATGCCATACGAAGCCCTTTCACAATCGTAATGGTTATCAAAAGGATAACTTCGTAAAGACGAAAACAAGATCCGATGTTCCCAATTGGAGAAAGACTAACTCGCAAAGAATAGTCAATCTAATTCTTTTTCGATAAATCTCGAAGAGAGTAACGAGAAGAAGGTTCAGGTTGTTTCTAAACGTACTCATAAGTGGGTTTCAAATAAATTCAATGACGCTTTGAGTGTGAAAAGGAATGATCTCCTAGAAAATTCCATGACTATGGAGAAGGCAGTATCCATGATGTTGGAACTTAAAGAGTTCTTTAAAAAGATGGATTTGGATGTGAAAGGTTCTAAAAGCGACCTGTTTCATGATAATCCAAAAGTCACTCGTGGTGAACAAGACATTGTTCACCTCAACACAACTTGAGTGTGTTGTAAGTGCATCCTCACCAAGGAATGCCCTGTTATGTATACGGTGAGGGAAGCACGAAAATTGGGGCCCACAGATTATGTTCGGTAAGGTTGTAGAATTCAACTGGATTCTTCTAAAAAGGTATGTCTATAAACTTGAGCAAGATTTGTGTTTTTATTTGCTTAGAGAACTTATAATGATCCACGTACCTTTCTTATCGTTCATTTCTACCTAACTTGATCTGTGTTTAAGGTTCTTAAATGTTTAGGTTTGAAAATAATAGTTTGGGATGTTTGGACTACATGGTACACATACCAAGTGTACATACCATCATTTAAAATCAAAATCCAGGGACTTAAGTACGCATACCCGTTTGCATACTGCTCCAGGTCATGAAAATTCGTTTGCAAACCCGTATCATACTTGCCTGTAGACGTCGATATTCGGTAAACGTTTTTTGGCCGTATCTTCTTCGTCCAAACTCGGAATGACCTCATTCTTTTTGCATTCCCTTCCTCTTTAAATTATGTTCAAAATGGAGATGATAAACCTTGAATTTGGATGAGTTAAGATTGGAATTTGTCCTGTCTCTTGTTTTTGAGTGTTTTGCTCCGTTTCGTCGCACTTGTTCCAGTTCTTTTGGACTTGGGCACTTGGATTCTTGGTGTACAACTCTTCTAAGCTAATTTGTAGCTTTTACAATAATATTGTTGGTTAATCACAAAGAAGGAAGTTCAAGAATGGGCAGTAGTACGCATTGCTATGGGATTCTTGAATGTTCACAACCGTCCTTTGTGAACTATGGTACATGGTCATTAATAACTTTGTATGTTCTTATTTGTTAAGAAAATATTTTTATACGCCTTTGGTAGCTATTATTGGTATAAATCCGGGCGAAAAAGATTGATTCTACCCTTTAAGGACAAATCATCTTATATGTGCATTACGAGTTTGTCTTGATGCCTATGAAACTTCTTATGAGAATTTATTCTTGTTTTTGAGAAGGATTACTAGAGTTTGTAATTGCAATTATTGTGATTTCACATAGCTATTTCCAACGATTTTCATCTTCTATGGTTTTAAGTTTATTGGTTTAAATTCTAAAGAATTGTTTGGAAGATGATTTTTGCAGTATTAATCATTATGGTTTTATATATTGCAAACTTATTATGGGATATGTGTGTCTGCATCGGTGAACTATGATTGTCCCATAATTTGTCAAAAGTTAAGTCTTCTGTATGTCGATATGCATGTATTGATAAAAGAGTGAGTGAACTTTTGACATCACAAAAGTTTGAAGCCTATTATGTCATTATGCAAATATTGATGGAAGATAGGATGAACTTTTGTTTACGAGGATTATGTCTATTGTATGCCATTGTGCATATAGTGATGGAAAATAGAATGAATCCTTGTCTATTCCGCTGTATTGATCCTCCCTGATCCATATTTTATGTATATACTGTGAGGCTCTGTAAGTTCTCTTATGTGAGCAATTCCGATTAGATTAATTATGGGTGCTCTTGTGGTTAATATAATTGAGTATTTTTGGATTCAAATTCATATTCGTATGTGATTTGTTATGTCCAAAGAAATCCTTATTTTCTTATGAAATTAAGGTCGCTCTTGTTGTTATTTCGGGAATGACATATTATGGGGGAGAGTTCTTAATTGAACTTGTGCTTAATTGCCAAATCTTTGTGGGGAGTGCGGCTGTGGAATATTATAGGAGTTATCTTGTATCTTTATAAACTCCTTGATGAAAGCATTTAGCTTCGTCTATATGATTGCATCTAAATAAGTTGATATGTGCTTTCTTTTGGTCATGAAATGTCTCAATGGAAATTTTCATTAGGATCACGTTTTCGTACCTTTGCCAATTTTATTGACAAAAAGGGGGAGAATTAATGTGTAGTTCACACTACAAATACATATGGTTTTCGGATCATTATGTAAGGGGGAGTGGTTTCCATGTGAGATGGAGTATTGACTAAGGGGGAGTGATACATATCACCATAGTATTGTTGTCGAAATTGTGATACAATTGAACTTTGATGATGTATAATAATACTACGACACTGAATAACAATGATTGAGAATTCTTGTTTTGTCATTGTTATAGCTACGGATTTTCAATAACGATGATTCTAAACTTACAACCTTTGGAATCATTGGAGTACTTGGAAGTGACGGAGATTTCGAGTAATTTTGAAGATTAGGCATGTGGAAGAAGAGCTACAAAAGTTTATTTATCTATTTTTGTATTCCATATGTATTGATAGTTTTGTCATTAAAATTGACAAAGGGGGAGATTGTTAGATCACTGCTCGGTCGAACTCGCATGCGTTGCTATCTCAAGCATGTATGTCAATGTTAGTGATCAAAACTATAAGTCTTGATTTCTAGTCTACTATAGCTAAGTCTCGGACTAGGATAGAAAGTGTAGTTGAGCTCAAGAATCCATGGCGATCATCATACAAAGACGAAGAACTACTCAAGGAACTTGTGGAACTTCATCGACTAAAAGGTATGTGGAGACTTGAACTTATCTATCACTCAAAAGTCTATCTACTCTATCTCCTATCTTGAGACAAAAGTCGTATTTCTATATAGACTTTGATTATACAAATTTGTTATTTCGAGCCGAGTTTATCTCGCTTATCTATTTCTCGAAATATGTGTTGGCAAGCTTTCGCTTTGGCCAAGTTCATCTTTACCTAGTGACGAAAGTCATGTTATGTTTCAATCACATGAAAATGGCTTTGACGAAAAATGGTTTGTGAATAATAACTATATAACGTCCTCTAAGAATGTTTCAATGATTTAAATGAGAGTTTAGATTATATAAACAATGCTGGATATAAGCATTGTGTGGTAACACATACATGTATAAGTCCTTATTCCTTGAAATAAAGTCTGTGTACTTTGCTGCTCAGGAAACCGGAACAGAGTCCGCGAACCCAGTCCGCGTACTATCGGAGGTTCTCTTCCCGTGAAAATCTAATGGAGTTTGTAAACTATTTACAAACTTATTCCGGATACTTAAGTCCGCGTACCTAGTCCGCGTACTTAGGTTGGTTATATTCTAAAAATGATTATTCGTGAACTTATACTTATATTAACTAAGGAATGCAAGTTTGCAAACCGTGGCTATAAAGTTCATAAATCGATTCGAGTGAATCAAATCGTTTTTGCTTCGATTGTGTCTTGTATACTTCTATAAGATCTAAGCAATTGAAAAACTATCTAACTAGTTCATTTGAGTCATTTGAACTAGTTATGGTGAAGAAGAATATGGTTGATATGAAAGTGCTCATATGGCTAACCATTTGGTTAACTACTGTTGAACCAACAAATGTACATGTTTGGGTACGGTTACACAAACCTAAAACGTGCATTTCATTTGTGTGTAACAAGCTAAGTTTTCGATCTAACGGTTGAAAGATATTAGCTTGAATCTCACCAGGTTTTCATCTAACGGTAAATATTGAATGCTTTGTTACCAAGCTAACATTGATTTCAAACCCTGATTTAAAAGACTATATAAAGGAGGACTCTAGCAACTGGGAAACCTAATCCCCACACCTCCTGTGTGATACTAGTTGTATAAGCTAGAGTCGATTCTCTTTTAACCTTAGGTTTCTACCGAGACCCTGTAGGTTAACGACTTGAAGACTTCATTGGGATTGTGAAGCCAGGCCGTTACTACTTTCTTGTAATTGTATGATATAACTTGTTGTTTCTATCGTATTGAGTACAATCGTAACGATTGGATTGAGTTTGATGTCTCTGATAGGTAAGATATACAAGTAATCACAAACATCTTTGTCTCATCGTTTGTGATTCCACAATATCTTCTTTCGCCGCGTCGATTAAGATTATTGTGAGGTGATTGATAATACTAGGTTGTTCTTCGGGAATATAAGTCCGGGTTATGAATTGGTTCATGTTCACCTTGATTTATCAAAACACGGAACAAAACTCGTAGGTATTTCTGTGGGAGACAAATTTATCTATTACCGTAGACTTTTATGTGTGATACAGATTTGTTTATTAAAGTCTTCCATTTGGGGTCGTAGCAACTCTTAGTTGTGGGTGAGATCAACTAAGGGAATCAAGTGCGTAATATCCTGCTTGGATCAGAGACGTAAGGAGCACAATTATACCTTAAATCAGTGTGACATTGATTGGGGTTCAACTACAGTCCAAACCGAAGTTAGTTTGTAGTATGCTAGTGTCTGTAGCGGCTTAATACAATGTGTGTTCAATCTGGACTAGGTCCCGGGTTTTTTTTGCATTTGCGGTTTCCTCGTTAACAAAACTTCTAGGGTCTGTGTTATTTCTTTTTCGCATTATATTTTATTATATAATTGAAATATCACAGGTTGTGCGTTTGAAACAATCAATTAGAAAATCCGACCTTTGGTTGTTGATTGAAATTGATTGATCCTTGAACATTGGTCTTTGGTACCGTTCAAGTGATTTCTCTTGTATTCAATTAGACTCGCAGATTTCTATTTTCTTGAGTAAGAATTGAATCGAGAAAGAGAGATATAACTCTTTGATATACTTTATTAAGATTGAGTCTAGTTGATTCTCTTGAAAGTTTATTGGAGTTAGTTCATACATATTGTTAATCGAAATATTGGGTGTGGTTGTTGTATCCCCGCTTTTTCAGAAAGGTAATCCCCACACCTCATGTGTGTTACTAGTTGCATAACTAGAGTCGATTCTCCTTTAACCATAGGTTTCTTCTCTAGACCCTGTAGGTTAACGACTTGAAGACTTCATTGGGATTGTGAAGCCAGACCCAACCATTATCTTTGTAGTTGCGTGATCTGATTTTGTTGTTTCTATCGTGTTGAGTGCAATTGAAATAATTGGCTCGAGATTTTATATCTCCGATAGGCAAGATAGAAAAGTAATCACAAACAAACTTCGTCTCATCGTTTGTGATTCCAAAATAACTTGTTTCGCTAGTCGATTAAGTTTATTGTGAGGTGATTGATAATACTAGGATGTTCTTCGTGAATATAAGTCCGGTTTATCAATTGGTTCCTCTTCAACTTGATTTATCAAAAGACGGAACAAAAACTCTTGGGTATTTCCGTGGGAGACAGATTTATTCTGAAAAAGCGGGGGTCTAACAACACCACCCAATATTTCGATTAGCAATCTGTATGGACTAACTCCGAAATACTTTGCTAGAGAATCAACTAGACAGTCAGACTCAATCTAGATAAAAGTATCTCAAGGAGTTAATATCTCTCTCTTGATTTGATTTTTACTCAAGCTAAAAACAATAGCGAGTCTTTATCAAATACAAGGAATACTTGGACGGTATCAAAGACCAATGTCCAAGGATCAATCAATATCAATCAACAACCAAAGGTTGGATTTCCAATTGATGATCACGAACGCACAACCTGTATTATTTCAATTATATAAAATATAATGCGGAAAAGAAATAACACAGACACCAGAAATTTTGTTAACGAGGAAACCGAAAATGCAGAAAAACCTCGGGATCTATTCCAGATTGAATACACACTGTATTAAGCCACTACAGACATTAGCCTACTGCAAACTAACTTCGGACTGGACTATAGTTAAACCTCAATCAGTCTCCCACCGATCCAAGGTACAGTTGTACTCCTACGCCTCTGATCCCAGCAGGAAACTGCGCACTTGATTCCCTTAGCTGATCTCACCCACAACCAAGAGTTGTTGTAACCCAAAATCACATACTTGATGATAAACAAATCTGTCTCACACAAAAAAGTCTATAAGAGGATAAATCTGTCTCCCACAGATAAACCCTAGGTTTTGTTCCGTCTTTAGATATAAAATCAAGGTAACATGAACCAATTGATAATCCGGTCTTATATTCCCGAAGAACAACCTATATTAATCAATCACCTCTCTACAATCCTTCCTGACTACACAAGCGGATTGTCGAGGAATCACAAACAGTGATACGAATATGTTTGTGACTTCTTTATCTTTCCTGTAGGAGAACTCTCACGATCTCAAGCCAATCAATCGATTGTACTCGTACGATAGAAGATGCAAGATCAGATCACACAACTACAATAAAGTAGTATCGGTCTGGCTTCACAATCCCAATGAAGTGTTTAAGTCGTTAACCTGATTTTAGAAAAGAAAATCAAAGGTTAATGGAGATCGACTCTAGTGGGCGCACTAGTAGCACACAAACGTGTGGGGATTAGTTTTGCACAATGTTAGATGTCTCCTTTATATAGCCTTCAAATCAGGGTTTTGCCTTAGTTACAAAGCAATCCTTATTCACCGTTAGATGAAAACCTGATTTAGATTCAAGCTAATATCTCTCAACCGTTAGATCGTAAACTTAGCTTGTCACACACACTTGGGTAGACGTTTACTGGGTTCGTGAAAACCATGCCCAAACATGTACGTGTATCTTGGTTCAACATAGTAACCAAAAGGTTAACCATATGAGCATTTCATATTAACCTTGTTCTTCTTCACCATAACTAGTTCAATTGACTCAAATGAACTAGTTAAAGAGTTGTTCAATTGCAATGAGATCTTATGTAACTACACAAGACACAATTGAAACAAAGATGATTCGATTCGATTGAATCGGCTCATGAACATTATAGCCACGGTTTGCATAAAGCATTCCTTAGTAATTTAATGTTTCATGTTCAGAGCACATCTTTAGATCATAACCTCTTAAGTTCACAAATAAGTTCGCGGACTTAAGTTAATCGGTTGAGTTTTCCAAACTCAGCACATCTTTAGATCATAAACTCTCATTTCAATCATTGAGACATTCTCAGAGGACGTTATGTAGCCGTTATTCACAGACCGATTCACGTTAGATCAATTCTCAAAGTGATTGAATCTTTTCATGACTTTCGTCACTAGGTGAAGATAAAATTGATCAAAGCGAAACGATTTACCAACACACGATTTCGAGATAAAAGTTAAGAAATGAATGCTCAGCTTGAAATGTCAAATGTGTATGATCTAGTCTATATAGCATACGACTTTTATCTCATAAGAAGTAGGAGATAGAAGAGATAGACTTTTGTGTGATAGATAAGTTCAAGTCTCCACATACCTTTTTGTTGATGAAGTTCCACGGTTCCTTGTATAGATCTTCGTCGTTGTATGATGAATCTCCATGAAGTCCTTGAGATCAACTACACTTTTCTATCTTAGTCCGAGACTTAGCTATGTAGTCTAGAAATCAAGACTTATAGTTTTGATCACTAACATTGACAAACATGCTTGAGATAGCAACGCATGCGAGGTTGAACGATCTATGCTCTAACAATCTCCCCCTTTGTCAATTTCTGTGACAAAACTATTAATACATATGGAATACAAAAAAGATAAACTTTAGTGGCTCCTATTCCATAGTCTAATCTTCAATGTTCCTTGAAATCTTCGTCCTTCCAAGTACTCCAATGATCCCAAAGATTGTAAGTTTAGCACCATCGTTGTTGAAGATCCGTAGCTATAACAATGAGAGAAATCGAGAGTCTCGATCATTATTATACAGTGTCATAGTATTATTATATAACATCAAAGTCCAATTGTATCATGACTTTAACAATAATACTACGGTGATATGTATCACTCTCCCTTAGTTAATACTTCATCTCGATCATGGAAACCACTCCCCCTTACACAATGATCCGAAAACCATATGTATTTGTAGTGTGAACTACAATATTTCTCCCCCTTTTTGTCAATAAAATTGGCAAAGGTACAAGAATGGGATCATAATTAAATTTCCACAATAGACATTTCATGACCAAAAGAAAATACATACCAACTTAATTTAGATGCAATCTAATAGCCGAAGCTAACAACATTCATCAAGGAGTTTTAAGATACAAGATAACCCCTATAAAATTCCACAGCCGCACTCCCCGCAAGATATTACCATTAAGCACAAGTTCAAAATAACTCTCCCCCATTTGATGTCATTCCCGAGAGAACAACA
Source organism: Papaver somniferum (assembly GCF_003573695.1). Lineage (NCBI taxonomy): Eukaryota > Viridiplantae > Streptophyta > Magnoliopsida > Ranunculales > Papaveraceae > Papaver > Papaver somniferum. Next base: position 188,332,892 of record NC_039358.1, on the reverse strand, counting down.
AGAGCGACCTTAATTTCGAAAGAAAAGAAGGATTTTATACTGGACACCAAAAACCATAGGAATGATTTTCTATATCCAAAGCTCAACCAAATTAACCACAAGTAAACCCTTGATTAATTCAATTGGAATACACAACTAAGTCAAACCATACAAGTGATCAATGTAATTGAAAGTGCTCAACATAAGTAAACTCACGGAGCTACGATTAAGTCAATCACACGGAGATGACTAACTTAACCGTTCAAATACTCAACATAAGGAAAACCTTACGGAATATATGACTACATTAACCAAAGAACATGATAGTGTAGCCTTTCATATACTCAACACAAGAACTTGTAGAATATATGAATACTCTACTAGATTAATTACAAGAGAACCTATAATTAATCTAATTGGAATACAAATAACCAAACTAATCACCGAAGTGATCAATTTAATTATTTTGGGCTCAACATAAAAAAAAAAAAAAACT